>NC_059091.1:17618644-18218644 GCF_020497125.1 Mauremys mutica | reverse complement strand
ATTAATCAGTGATAAATGATTATGTTGGCTCCTACTAATTTTATAGCTATTTGTCAGCTGCAAACATGTAACGTGCTTCAATTTCTCCCCCTTTCCCTTAATACAGGAAGAGTATGACATGTTCTTATAAATCTCAGCCGCATTTATTTGCTGACACCAGGGCATTACTGTAAAATTACAACTATTATCCACAGACTGGAAGCTCCATGTCTGAAAAACGCAAAGTTAATTTTACCACCATGAACAATGCAGCAGTTCTGCCTGTTTTAACAGACCCAGACACTTTTAAAAGGGAACATTTTCTAGTGCCTATTAAATAAGTGATCTCTTATGCTTTTTGGGTTAATTGAGCATTGTTTCACACCCAGCTCTTCTGAGCATCCCTGTTACAACAGGCAACTGGCAGCTATGTGCAGGTTTGGATGCAAGGAAGAGGCACTGACAAGGTACACTGTAGCAATCAGTGCCACAATCCTGCTTCTCATTCTTAGATCTAAAAAGGTTTCACTGCAAACACGCTTGCTGGGTGTGAAGCATTTGACCATCTCTTCCCTGTCACTATGCAAAAATGCCTCTGCCACTGTACATTTCTCAGTCTTCTTCCGGGGAGGAGCTCAAGGAGCAAATCTAGTTTAACAGCTCCTAATAACAATGGAAATTATACAGGATACCAAGACTCTTCATAATTATACCCACTCATGTTTGTAATCAATTGAACACAAACACCTCTTTCATGTTTCCATATGAACTCTGAATAATCGTGATCACTACACAATTCACTGTTACAAAAATGGGCATTATGCAAGGAGTATGATTAGGTGACAGATTCTAGCACAGTATGTAGCTGGTTATAAATCAGAGGTCAGGACTCATTAGCTAATTGTTTATAACATTAATAAAGTATGTTTTGTTACAGGTAACAACCCTTTGAGAAGGACAGGTATAAGCAGATACCTGCACTGCTCAAAAGGTGTGGTTGAAAAGGCATCACTTTCAGCCTTACAGAATAGTATAAGGTCATAAACAAACAGGAACACATGACAAAGGCAACCTGAAAACCAAATCAATCATGACATTTCAAAAGCTACAGTGCTACATTGGGAATGGCACTGAGCTTGCAGGGCCCTAATTTGATTCCTGGCACAAGATGGTGCCTATTGCTAGTAAGGACAACCTGCAGTAACTACCAGTGGACAAAACAGTAACAGAAATGTTATAAACAGCTCTGAGCTGAGAGGAGAAACAACCAAACCATCCTGAGAAACAGGGTTTTGGAAGACAAGGTATTTTTAATAATTAATATGCCTTATTTACCTGCATCAGGTTTAATTCAATCTCAATGCAAACCAGATGCCATCAGAATAGGAATAAGTGACTGCCAATTGTGAAAGATGCTTGCTTTGGTCTCCTTCAAGAAGGATTAAGTTGTGCTATAATTTTGAACTGACTATCCTAGTCAGGGAGCAGCATTTTATACAGCTTCCAACCCTTCATCAGAAGCAAAGTGGCAGGGCCGGCTCCAGGCACCAGCAAAACAAGCAGGTGCTTGGGGGGGCACATTTCTAGGGGCGGCATTCTGGCACCGGCCATCATAGGTGCTGACTCCGGAGCATGGGGAAAAAGTGCCCCCGCTGTGGCCCCAGCTCGCCTCTGCTCCGCCTCCACCTGCTCCCCATAGCGCGCCACTGCCGCTCAGCTTCTCCTCTCTCCCTCCCAGGCTTGCTGCGCACGAAACAGCTGTTTTGCGCACAGCAAGTCTGGGAGGGAGGAGAAGCAGAGCGGTGGGGCGTTTGGGGGAGGTGGCAGTGGTGGAGCGGAGGTGAGCTGGAGCAAGGAGTGGTTCCTCTACCCCTCGTTACTTCCTGCGTGCCCCCCACCCTAGCTCACCTCCGCTCCGCCTGCTCCCTGAACGCATCGCCGCTCTGCTTCTCTCCCATCCCTCGCCTGAGAGGGAGGGGGGAAGAAGCGAAGTGGCGGAGCGGAGGTGAGCTAGGGTGGGAGGTCGTGGGGACCCCCAGAAAGCAATGGGGGGAGAAATGCAGCACACCTGGGGGAGGAGGCCAGGCTGGGGATTTGGGGAAGGGGTTCGGAAGAGGTGGAGCTGGGGCGGGGCCGGGGGGCATGAAAAAAAAAAGGGGGGGAGCGGCCTAAATTTTTTTTGCTTGGGGCAGCAAAAATCCTAGAGCCGGCCCTGGAAAGTGGGCACACTAAACACACTAAAAACCTGGAACAGCCAGACAGAAAGAGTGGATAAGTAAGACAACACCTCATAATAACTTAAGTTATTTCAGTTTGGAATATAGTGTTACCATATAGGTTAATAGTTCTGAAGTTCAGCAAAGTTTAACCAAAACATTTCAAGTCTAAAGGGCACAGCTACTTGGCCCTAGAGGAAAGATGGGAATTAAATTGTTAACAGAAGTGGCAGCATTAAAAGGGGCTGGTTAGTAATTGTTTTTTTTAAAAAAAAAAGGAAAAACCCCAAGACCTAGATTAAGGTTGAGCAATTCTGCTTCCAACTCCATGATCTGCTTCAGACTGGTCCCGTACAACTGACACTACTACTCTTGCTCCATTGCAGTTACGATTTTCTGTGAATTATTAAATTCTATGCTCAAAAATAATTAAAAGCAGAAGAGCCATACTGAAGACTTCACGGAGCTCTCTGTGAAGTCTTCAATATCATATACAGTGAAAAAGATCACTTCTATGGTTCTGTTGAACTATTCTGTGATGCCTAAGAAATAATAGTCTTGAAGTAAATTTGCATAGATTCAGCCAGCCTATAAAATCTTCCTTAAATTGTTTTGAACAGACCTTATTTTTATATCTCTAGGGAACAAAACACATGTTTTCAGAAGCAAGTGATAGCCTTCACGCAGCGCACAGTCAACTTGTGGAACTCCTTACCTGAGGAGGTTAGGAAGGCTAGGACTATAACAATGTTTAAAAGGGGACTGGATAAATTCATGGTGGCTAAGTCCATAAATGGCTATTAGCCAGAATGGGTAAGAATGGTGTCCCGAGCCTCTGTTCGTCAGAGGTTGGAAATGGATGGCAGGAGAGAGATCACTTGATCATTGCCTGTTAGATTCACTCCCTCTGGGGCACCTGGCATTGGCCACTGTCGGTAGACAGATACTGGGCTAGATGGACCTTTGGTCTGACCCAGTACGGCCTCTCTTATGTTCTTATGTTCTGATAACATGCTTAAAATTCATTGCAATGCCTAGAGTTCTACAGTAACGACATGACCTTTTGCACACAAAAAAATTTCCCTCAAATTTTCCACCATGGCAAGGACATCAGAATTCTATAGCGTGGGGTATGCAAAGATTAAACGGCTACTGGTTTATTCATACCAGTACAGTTAACCATTAGCAGCTACCACCCACAATTCCAGAAGTTAATTTAGTACCTGGTTGAATTATCACATGTTCAGGCAAGGAGAAGGAGAAGAATATATTTAATATAATAAACCCTTCATTTTAGTATGACTGTCCAATCCACATATCTAACATTGCCACAAGTGCTCAAAATAAAATAAAAAAACCCACTTTGTTCTTCCTAGCTCTGAAGTTTACAGCGTCTTAATTTAGCCACTGTACATCATCCAAGATGTAGGCTCTTCTAGGTTGCTGGTTCAAATCCATTTCTGACCATAGTAACCAAAAGTAACAGCCATCTGAAGGCTGTTTAGGGGATTATATGAAATGAGCTGGGGGTCTGTATAGTTCTCAGGAGCCTGGCATTGTATCAAGCCACTATCACATTTGATGCTATGTAAAGGTTTGTAGACAGTCTCAGAGAGGCTAGGGCTGAACAGACAGACAAATTGAACACCCAGCGCTACCTCCAAGGCAGAGGTGAGGTACATTGGTGCAGGCAGCATGTGGCAAAGATTGCCCTTTTATTGTCCTGGGGATAGACAGCGGACTTAAGTCTCAAAGACATTATCAATCTGGCTTCTTCCATGGTAGTAAATTCACTTTAAACAATTCAGGGGGCTAACCTGTAGAGACAGGTCACTCCAGCTACCAGCAGGACACTAATAAGCCCACATTATTGGTCCCCCCCCACACACATCCTATGGGGGAGAGCAGGGCCTGTTATTTATACAGAGGTAGGAGTGATTAAGCTCACCCTCACTATCCTACCAGCATAGTTTTGCAAAAAACAAATCCGTTGCAGAGAAACTAATGTTTCTGATTGCCTTCTATGATGAGAACTGGCTCTGTGGAAATGGGGAAGTGGTGGATGATATATATCTTGACTTTAGCAAAGCTTTTGATACAGTCTCCCACAGTATTCTTGCCAGCAAGTTAAAGAAGTATGGATTGGATGAATGGACTATAAGGTGGATAGAAAGCTGGCTAGATTGTCGGGCTCAACAGGTAGTGATCAATGGCTCGATGTCTAGCTGGCAGCCAGTATCAAGCAGAGTGCTCCAGGGCCAGTTTTGTTCAACTGGTAGATGCACTGGAGGGTAGGGATAGGGTCCAGATTGATCTAGACAACTTGGAAGATTGGGCCAAAAGAAATCTGATGAGGTTCAACAAGGACAACTGCAGAGTCCTGCACTTAGGAAGGAAGATTCCCATGCACTGCTACATGCTGGGGACTGACTGGCTAAGCAGCAGAAAAGGACCTGGGGGATTACAGTGGACAAGCTGGATACGAGTCAGCAGTATGTGCTTGTTGCCAAGAACGCCAACGGCATATTGGGCTGTATTAGTAGGAGCACTGCCAGCAGATCGAGGGAAGCGATTATTCCCCTCTATTCAGCATTGGTGAAGCCAAACCTGGAGTACTGTGTCCAGTTTTGGTCCCACCACTACAGAAAGGATGTGGACAAATTGGAGAGAGTCCAGCGGAGGGCAACAAAAATGATTAGGGGGCTGGGGCACATGACTTACGAGGAGAGGCTGAGGGAACTGGGGTTATTTAGTCTGCAGAAGAGAAGAGTGAGGGGGGATTTGATAGCAGCCTTCAACTACCTGAAGGGGGGTTCCAAAGACGATGAAACTAGGCTGTTCTCAGTGGCGGCAGATGGCAGAACAAGAAGCAATGGTCTCAAGTTGCAGTGGGGGAGGTGTAGGTTGGATATTAGGAAACACTATTTCACTAGGAGGGTGGTGAAACACTGGAATGGGTTACCTAGGGAGATGGTGGAATCCCACCCATAGAGGTTTTTAAGGCCCAGCTTGACAAAGCCCTGGCTGGGATGATTTAGTTGGTGTTGGTCCTGCTTTGAATAGGGGATTTGACTAGATGACCTCTTGAGGTCTCTTCCAACCCTAATATTCTAATGTTCATTTGTTGGCTGGCTCAATAAGGAAGCTACATGCTACTCCAGCCAGGGGTTACAATGTGGGATGCTTGAGGGTGGTGGGAGTCTTAAAAGTGCCATGGGATTCAGACAGGTGGTTTGAGGACTCGTGACACTCTCATTTGGTGGAGTGAATCTGGTTTCTGACCCAGGGGAAAGACAATTCATGTTTGTCATTCACTAGAGTCATTTCACTTTGTAATGAGCCTCAAAACAATATCTAAACAATGGGCAATCTTAAATGCTATATTAAAATCTATATTTCTGCAGAGGGAATACGATGGCAGCCCTAGGTCTGAGTTTTCTTGTTTTTATTGATTTAACCGAGACTGTATCCAGTGTCGAACTGCTCATGCAACAATGCTGATGTCAGACACAGAAGCAGCTCTAGTAATATGACTAAATGTTAGCATTATGACTATGTTAGACTTGCCAGGCAAAAACTCAGTGAACTCTACGGTGCAAGAATCATCTTCACTTCAGTGGGAGTTCTGAGTAACAACATGCCAAAAAGTATGGAAGAGAGGGGAAAAAAAAATTCAGAACACACCATCAGTGTTTTCATTCAAAGCCTTACCACACTAGCCTTGCAAGGTGCTAAAATACCACAGTACAGGCACACTAGAATTATATAGCTAGGACAGCTACTCTGATGGCATAATCCCTATTAATCAAATTGCCCTCAATACCTCCAAACTCCCAAAGTTGTAGGAGGTCTTAGAGGACTGAGTGAACAACAGGTCTTGAACTCTAAAGCCCAAAGGTTTTCTCTTCAGGGCAGCAGCAAGATGCATTGGTTCAAACAGCATGTGGCAAAGCTAAATTGAATTGGTGCTGTAAAAACTGTCCTTTAAGGCAACCACCTAAGTAGCCAATGAACAGTCTACCACCTAATACTCTCTGATTCCAAAGTCTTTTCCTCCCAATTTCATTCTGCACAATTCATTTTCAACACAGATCGTCAGTCTTTGTATGTATGCAAAGATTTCATTGTGCTAAGCATCTCACAAGTATAGGCAATCCAATTTCAATAAGTTTCCTGGCATGACAAATTATAAGTGTTGCCAGAGTCAATACATCAGGACTCCACATATAGGTCAGTTTAGAAAGAACACCTTTAAATATACATTTTATAACATTAGAATGATGTAATGTTGCTAGTATGCTTCAGAAAAACCTCAAGGTTATGAGGAAGCCTTAGTTCTCAGTCTTTGGCTGCCAGTATTTACCAAAGAATCTATTACTCCTAAGCACACCTATAAAGTCCCATTGAGATCAATGTCACAAGCAACCCGGGACTTGATTACTTTATTACTAAATGTGAAAGTAAATAATGCTTTAAAGTTTCTTTAGCCTCCTTTGAAAATCCGAAACTTAAATGTTATTGGGTTTTTCTGGAGGGTTGGGGACTTTTTTTGATGCGTGAAATTTTCAGCACACTTTTCTGAAGTTTTCTAAAACAAAAATGTTGCCATCAGAGGAATTCACAAATGGACATACAAGATTCAACTACTAAGCAGAAAAACAATTTTGTTTCAAATATGAAGTTGTTTTTCCATTGGAGATGCCACTGCAAAACCAGGTCCATTCATAATTTACAACTGGCAAGGACTTTGTCAACAGTATGTATGTCATGTATTAGATTGATGTGACTTCATATCTTGGCTGTTATACTCTGAGTATCAATAAGTATATTAATGTGAAAAAAAATAAAGCATAGTGAAGAGAAACTCCACAGCCATGGATCAAAAATTTCCCTCTTCTGCTCACTAGTCCAGGAAGGATATCTGGAAGCATTAACTGATCCTGGAAACCTTGATATCAGTTGACCAAAAAAAGTCACATCATTCAAATTCTCTTTTCTTTCCACTTCAATTTTGACATGATTTCAGCAGCTGACATCTCATAATCTCCAATGTCAGCGGTTCACTGTTACACTACTTGAAGGCTGAGACACCAAGCTACTTTCAAATGGTAAATGGCACCAGTTTCTAACTGCTAAGGCCCTATCTATTTTACAGAAGTTAGTACTCATTTTTTTGCAACTGTATATGAATTAATGTAGGCTAGCCTCTGGCAGTTTTACTACATCGGCTAAGCTTGCTGGAGGTGACCACACTACGGAAAAGATACCTTAGGCCTTTTCTACAAGAACAATTAGTTTGCAGCAAACTGAAATGGTAAGCTATTGGCCTAAAGCACTCTAACCACTCCAACACTGACAGACTGTGGCAGGCTAGCATGGGCCAGATTCATAGCCCATTTTACCACAAACAAATTGTTTACACTAAGAGCTCGTCTACACAAATAGCCTGCCAGCTGCCAACATCATTTTATGCACTGTTCATGGGATCTGCCCACAGCAAGTCTGAGCAATAGTTTTCAAAGCCATGCTGGCAGTGGAGGATTGTCTACACTAGGGCTCTCAACACTGTTAGCACTGATGGAGGTGAACGTCCAATGCCATAGTCAAAGTTCAGAGTGAGCTTTTGTGAAAGAGTGGTAAAACTGCTTAAAGCCCCATCTACCCGAATGCTTGTGTCACTGCTAAAAACAGGTACCAGCTTTCCAAGTGCAGATGCACCCTAAAGTCAAGTGGAGAATGACAACACAGGATGGTGATCAAAATAATTTGATTTTTTTAAAAGGTCCCAATAAGTTGCAACTAAGGCTAACAACAAATGTTTTATATCCTTGAGAAGTTTTCCATTGGTACCTAGTCTGGTGATATGCAAGATCTCAGACTAGCAGTGCTTTCTTTGCATTGATCCAGAACTGACTACAGCAAGTCCCATGGACACCAAAATCAACCTAATTTTCATTTCCTGCAAGCAACCTACTAAGCAGCTAACAAACATCTGGGCCATTTTGAGGCATTTTCTTTCAGAAATACTCTACAAGCAAATCAGTCACAGCAGATATCTTCCTTTTCGTAATTTAGCCATTTTGGGCATACTGAATAGAGAAATTTTAAACCCAAAGAGTGGAGCATTTAACAGCATTTTGGCAACCTTTCATTCAAAGGTAGTCAGTTGGCAGTGTATTTTTTTTTAAAGTTATATCAAGAGGGTCAAGCTGTGTCCAAGGTTTCTACACCGGTTACTAAATCCCACTAAAAATGAACACAATGGGCACAATAACAAACCTTCAGCTATAGAACAATTCAGTGGATGCTGCCATTACACCTGCCAAGTGGTATCCTTTTAGACCAGAGGTTCTCAACCTTTTTCTTTCTGAGCCCCCACCCCCAACACAATATAAAAACTCCATGGCCCACTTGTGCCATAATAACTGGTTTTCTGCATATAACAGCCAGGGCCGGCATCAGGGGGTAGCAAGCAGGGCAACTGCCTGGGGCCCCCTGCCTCAGGGGTTCCCACGAAATCACGTTGCTTAGGCTTCAGCGTTCTGTCCTCAGTCCCAGAGAGTCTAATGCTGGCCCTGCTTGGAGGCCCCTCTGAAATCTGCTTGAGGCACCCTAGGGAACCCTAGACCGTTGGTTGAGAACTACTGAGTTAGACCTTGAGACAACTCCTCATGTCTGTGCTCGGCTCGGCAAAGCCATCAACTAAAGGATTTTGGATACTGGCCTAACAGCCCAAAAAAGGAGCAAGGCCCGCCCAACAGCTAGAACTGGGGAGTGAATATCTCAGTTTCAGCAGCAGATACCATTTCAGAAAAGGATGCAAGGGGAGGGCTCCTTCTAGAACAGACCAAGTCACCCTGGCCTAGATTTACATATTTTTAACCCAGAAGATGGTAGCTTCTGGGACTGGGACACAGAGACAAATGAAAACCTCATATCACAGAGACACATCTTCAGTGGCCAGAAGCTAGTGATGTGCCAGCTCCTACCATCTTTTCCCTGGAAACAGAGGGGATCTGGCACTCTCCTCTCCTTATGCCCATCTCACAGGGATATGAGGGCTGTGGGCAGATTCACCACCACCACCACCTCTTGGGATGGGTGTAACACTGTGCCTGGGGGAACAGGGCGTATGTGAAATCCTCCTGGTGGGTGGGGGAAAAGGAGGGCACTAGGGAACAGGGAGTATCCATGTCTCTGGGCAAGTGACCAGACACTCCCTAGAGGGGAGGGCATGTCATGGGAGGGGGTTACAGAGGCCACTCACCTAGCTGGGAGAGGAGGGAGAACCCAATGCAGGAGGGGCTGGGTGAATCACTCCTATCCCAGTCGGGGCTGAGCGAAGGAACAGGCCCCGCTGGTTGGGAGGGGGCCTGCCTTGGCTGGGGGCGGCAGGTGGAGTCTGGGAGCAGACACCCCCCTCCATCTTTCTGACAGGGGTTGGGGGGGGGGGGGAGGTGGCCGGACCCAATCAGACTAGAGCGGGGGGCGGGGTAGCAGGCACCCCGCCGGGGTGGGTGGGGCCCCGCACACACAGGGATCAGGGGGTCTGGATGGGGGAAGGGCACTGGGAACCAGCCGCCCCCGGGCTGGGGGGAAGCCCCCGGCTGCTCCTCCTACCTGTGCGGCGCTGCCATAGCGGCTCCCCAGCCGCCTCCTCAGGGGGGCGGGGGACCGAACCCCGCGGGCCCGGCCTTCTCTCCCCGAGTCACCACATGAAGAGGGGCGGGGGCGCCGGGCACCGCAGCTGCCATGAAACCGCCACCTCCCCCGCCGGCTGCCCGGACCAGACGGACTGACTGACAGGCGGCTCCGCCCTCCTCCCCGCCCCACTGACCAACCCCGCCCCGAGAAAGTACACTCAGAGCCCGCCTACCGAGCCACATCCTCCAATCGGAGCTCAGGGCTGACAACCGGACCGTATCCGCACCCACCAGCAGCCGGAGAGGGAATGAACTGCGGATCCGAGAGGGGAAGGAGGGCGTGGGGGCGGGGATATAAGCCACGCCTATTAAACGATTAACCAATAGACACCGAGGATAGTTAATGGACAAGACTTCCCACCTACTACGTTGAAAAAGACGTTGAATGGCAGGATACAGGGAGCGGGACTCCCCTTGTTCCAGAGACCAATAGGAATCGCAAGAGGAATTGACAGACAGGTCTCTTCACCTATCAAGTGCAGAAAAGCTTTGGCGTGCCATGCTCTGTGATGGAAGACAATAATCCCCACCTCTTGCTCCCAGGGCCAATACGTTAGCAGTCTAGTTTTGATTGACAGGTACCCAAACTGATCAGTTACAGGGAGGTTTCGGAGTGGTAGCTCGGCAAACCAATGGATTGTGAAGCGTGAGCTGTCCCGGTCTGTCGCTGACCTCTGAGCTGGGGAAGAGTCTAATTGGTAGCGAGCGGGAGACGGACAAGGGTCTCAACCTATGGGGCATCGAGTAGCTTAAGTCACGTTGCTGAAGGGAATTTTGCCTTGCCTTAGTTACCTTTCACCAGGCGGTAAAGGGAAATCGTGTCTTACTAATCTATTAGAGTTCTTTGAAGGGGTCAACAAACGTGTGGACAAGGGGGATCCGGTGGACATAGTGTACTTAGATTTCCAGAAAGCCTTTGACAAGGTCCCTCACCAAAGGCTCTTACGTAAATTAAGCTGTCATGGGATAAAAGGGAAGGACCTTTCATGGATTGAGAACTGGTTAAAGGACAGGGAACAAAGGGTAGGAATTAATGGTAAATTCTCAGAATGGAGAGGGGTAACTAGTGGTGTTCCCCAGATGTCAGTCCTAGGACCAATCCTATTCAATTTATTCATAAATGATCTGGAGAAAGGGGTAAACAGTGAGGTGGCAAAGTTTGCAGATGATACTAAACTGCTCAAGATAGTTAAGACCAAAGCAGATTGTGAAGAACTTCAAAAAGATCTCACAAAACTAAGTGATTGGGCAACAAAATGGCAAATGAAATTTAATGTGGATAAATGTAAAGTAATGCACATTGGAAAAAATAACCCCAACTATACATACAACATGATGGGGGCTAATTTAGCTACAACGAGTCAGGAAAAAGATCTTGGAGTCATCGTGGATAGTTCTCTGAAGATGTCCACGCAGTGTGCAGAGGCGGTCAAAAAAGCAAACAGGATGTTAGGAATCATTAAAAAGGGGATAGAAAATAAGACTGAGAATATATTATTGCCCTTATATAAATCCATGGTACGCCCACATCTTGAATACTGTGTACTGATGTGGTCTCCTCACCTCAAAAAAGATATTCTAGCACTAGAAAAGGTTCAGAAAAGGGCAACTGAAATGATTAGGGGTTTGGAGAGGGTCCCATACGAGGAAAGATTAAAAAGACTAGGACTCTTCAGCTTGGAAAAGAGAAGACTAAGGGGTGATATGATAGAGGTATATAAAATCATGAGTGATGTCGAGAAAGTGGATAAGGAAAAGTTATTTACTTATTCCCGTAATACAATTAATTATGGGAATTAATAGGCAGCAGGTTTAAAACAAATAAAAGGAAGTTCTTCTTCACGCAGCGAACAGTCAACTTGTGGAACTCCTTACCTGAGGAGGTTGTGAAGGCTAGGACTATAACAATGTTTAAAAGGGGACTGGATAAATTCATAGTGGCTAAGTCCATAAATGGCTATTAGCTAGGATGGGTAAGAATGGTGTCCCTAGCCTCTGTTCGTCAGAGGATGGAGATGGATGGGCTGGTAGGGGGTTTCCAGAGAGCATTGGGGGAGGGGGCTCTGAGGGGTGGCAGGGGGTTAGGGAGCAATGGGGGAGGGGGCCTGAGAGATGGCAGGGGAGCATTGTGGGAGGGGGCTCTGAGGGGTGGCAGGGGAGCTTTGGGGGAGGTGGCCCTGAGGGGTGGTGGGGGTTCCCAGAGAACGTGGGGGATCCCCAAGGAGCCCATAGGGGGTTGGATCAGGAGTGTCAGGGCCCCAAGCATTTCCTCAGCCCTTTCTCTCCTGACACAACCTTAATTCTGCCCTTTAACTAGCAACAGTTGGTCAATTTATAGACTTATAGACAGCCTCCCAACCTGAAGCAAATACTCACCAGCAACCGCACACCATACAACATAAACACTAACCCAGGAACCTATCCTTGCAACAAAGCCCGATGCCAGCTCTGTCCACATATCTATTCAGGTGACACCATAATAGGACCTAATCACATCAGCCACACCATCTGGGGCTCATTCATCTGCACATCTACCAACGTGATATATTCCATCATGTGCCAGCAATGCCCCTCTGCCATGTACATTGGCCAAACCAGACAGAATAAAACAATACGCAAAAGAATAAATGGACACAAATCTGACATTAGGAATCATAACATTCAAAAACCAGTGCGAGAACACTTCAACCTCTCTAACCACTCAGTGACAGACTTGAAGGTGGCAATTTTGCAACAAAAAAACTTCAAAAACAGACTCTAAAGAGAGACTGCTGAACTCGAATTAATATACAAATTAGATACAATTAAGTTAGGCTTAAACAGAGACTGGGAATGGTTGGGTCATTACACTAATTGAATCTATTTCCCTATGTTAAGTTCTCCTCACACCTTCTATGGGTCATCTTAATTATCACTTCAAAAGGTTTTTTTTCTCCTGCTGATGCTAGCTCATCTCAATTGATTAGACTCTTCCTGTTGGTGTGCATACTTCCACCTTTTCATGTTCTCTGTATGTATAAATATCTCCTGTCTGTGTGTTCCATTCTATGCATCCGAAGAAGTGAGCTGTAGCTCACGGAAGCTCATGCTGAAATAAATTTGTTAGTCTCTAAGGTGCCACAAGTACTCCTGTTCTTTTTGCGGATACAGACTAACATGGCTGCTACTCTGAAAGTTGGTCAGTTGTGAGGCATGGTATGTATGAGCTTAAATTGCACCCCCTTCCATTGCCCTGAAACTTCACAGCCCTTAGACCCGTCGCTGGCCCCCTTTTGGCTCATTATGTCTCAGCCCATCAGCAGAACGTGTCCCCCTAGGAATGGGGCAATGTAGAGCACACAAAGATTCTGCTGCACTGAATGAATGGACAGGACTCCTGCTACTGTGTGGGGGTGGACAACAGAGACAGTGACACTGACAGCGTGGCTGAGAGCCAGGTAACACTGCAAAATTAGAGAGAAAAAAGTGTGGTGTTGCCAAGGCAATAGGGTGTGACACAGGAGACCTGGATTTACTTCCTGGCTTTGCCACCATCTTCTGTCACCTTGAACAAGTCTTTTATTTCTTCAGGTGGCTCAATTGCTCATCCGAAACTTTGGGATGATCATGGTAGTTCCCCCAAGTGTTGTGATACTTCCCAGAGTGTTACAGGTGGACAATTAAACCACAGGGAGAATAAGCAAAATTGGGTACCCTGATTTCACACGTGATGAATGATGGAATTTTGGTATTTTTTTTTATGATTCCTATGTGTGCCTTCATTTCCTTTATGCTTTGCATTGCGGTGCAAGGAATATGTAAAGGGTTGTAGTGAGGCAGTGTGGCTCCCCACCGCCCCAGAGGGTGCTGAGCCCATCTGGAGGCTGGAGTGGGCGGAGCTAGGGAGCTCTGAGCCCGCTCCTCAGCAGGTCAGGCAGTGACCCGGAAGTATAAAGGCTCGCCCTCAGAGCTCAGTAAGGCCCCAGCTGCTGAAGAGGCCAGATGTCTCCAGTCTAGCCCGTGACTGGGAAACCCCTGCGGCCCAAGCTGCAGGCCAGGACTGGCCTGACTTGCCCTACACTCGCTACCTGGAGGAGTTTCTGGGCCTGCCACTTGCCCACTACCCAGAGGAACCTATGGTGCTGGACCCCCCAGAGGACACCACCCAGACCCAGGTACTAACCGAGGGGGAGTCTGGAAGTAGCCCAGTGGAGCCTCATCTGGCTGCAGCACTGCCAGAGCCCATGTCAGTGTGTTGCGGCCAGGATCTCCACTGACTAAGTAGCGGGTCTTCTGCTGTTGCTAGGGCCCCGGGCTGGGACACAGTGGAGTGGGAGGGCCTGCATCCTCCCTGCCACCCAACTCGTGGGTGGCAGTCTCCCCCTCTCTCAGGCCTTTGGAGGCTTGGGGCCTACTATTGTTGCTCAGCCCTGCCTGAGGGCCTGAATTCTGACTCTGTGCTGCCCCGCCCTGACCTAGGGCCTGGGCTTGCTACTAATTGTACTATTGTTGCTCAGCTCGGCCCAAGGGCCTGAGCTCCAGACTCTTCACTGCCCCGCCCTGAGCCAGGGCCTGGGCTTACGGTGTTTGTTCCTGTACTGCAAGGGCTGCCGAGGAAGACCCCCGTGAACAGACTAATTCCCCAAGTGTCAACCGCGACTAGTGAGCCAGTGTGGCTCCCTGCCACCCCAGAGTGGGTCGAGCCCTGGCAAACCCTTGTACAAGGGTTAGAAGCTGCTCTTAGGGCAAAGGAGGAGACATGAGGCATTCGTGTAACTGTTGGGGTTGGTATGAATGGTTTGTTAAAGGACTGGTTGAAACCAGCCCCTATCAATGGAGAATCCAGAAAGACAATGGGAAAGGGAACCTGAAGGACTGAACAATGGATACCTATCCCTGGAAAACTCCTGCAAGCAGAACATGTGAGCTCATCATGAGTCTGCAGGAGGAAGACAACGGACCAAGATAGACAGGAGGATAGGATAAGAGCTGGCCTTTGGGAGAAATAGGCAGCTCTCATCTATGACTGAGTGAGAAAGAGAGACAAAGGGACAGAGAGATAGATAGAGCGGAAACCAAGATGGTTCCTTCAGTAGCATGACTCAAGGGAGCACTGGTTTGGCCAGTATGAACTGTGTCTTAATCTTTGCTTTACTTTACTAACCTAAGGACTTTTCCATGCTGTGTTCCAGCTGACTAATAAACTTTACTCTGTTTAGAAAAGGCTGCCTAGTGTCACTGCAAATACTTGCTGAGGTATATTGACCCCTGTAGAAGGCAAAATGTCTCAGCACAGGAATCTATCTCAGTTGGATTCACTGGGGTCCACAGGCCCAGTCTCAGAGGTGGTGAGACTGCATGGCCTACCCTTAAGGAAGAGTTGGACCCTTCAGGGCCTGATACATTGATGGGGCTCCTCCAAGGGACTGTTAAAAGCTGGGACATAGCACAGATCCTGTGGATCCATGACAACGCAATCAAAGATTTACTTTAGTACAGTGGTTCTCAGTCTTTTCCATACCAGGATGCCTTATCCCAAATGAAGATACACCCTACCACAGAACCCCTCCCCAATCTTGGTAGGATCCCCCACCTTTCAGCAATACGGGAAAGACAGAGTGGCAGCTATCTCAAGGTTAAGAACATTTGCCCTACTAACCTAGGTTTTTAGAGAGCCCTTATTACACTAGTGTCTGAGCACCATACAATCTTTAATTATGCTTATTCCATAACTTCCACAGCTGTCGTAAGGACACGTTAATAATGATTCATTGGGTCTGTAGGGAGCCGGTGTGGTCTCTCTCTGAACCAGAGGGTGAGGAGCCACTCTCTCAGCCTGAGTGGGTGGAGCCAGATCAAGCTCCACCCCCAGGAAGGGGAGGGGTGGAACAGGAAGTACAAAAGGCGGAGCCCTTAGCCCATTCAGGGGAGCACCAGGGAGGGAGAAAGACATAGGCTGCTGGCTGCTCCCTGTGGACCCTGCTGCTGAACCCAGGGGATCCCCTGGACCTGGGGAAACCTGATGCAGAGAAGGGACTCGGGTTACCAGGACTGCCAGCTGCAGAGTATCCCAAGGAACTGGAGGAGTTGGGCAGCGACCTGAGCCCGATGCTGAGGGTGAGCTGGCGCTACCAGGGCTACTGGCGGCTGAATACCCTGATGAGTTGGAGGAACCAGAGTTACCCACTTGAGAGACCGGGTAGGAAGTAGCCCAGGGGCAGAACTGGACAGTGTGATGAGTTGGTGTTTGGCCAGTGTGTTGCAGATAGATCCCTGATGACCCAGGGCAGGATCCCACCCCCCGACACTGTCAGGTCCCTGGACTGGAATGCAGTGGAGTTGGGTGGGCCTGCGTTCCCCTACCCCTGCCACCCCGCCTCTGGGTGGCAAAACCCCAAAAAAGTGCTAAGGACTTTTGCCGGTGCTCCCCCTGCCTGAGAGGTGCGCCACGGATCCTTGTCGGTGCTCCCCGGCAGGAGGGGTGTGCCACGGACTATGGCCACTACTCCTGTGTCGCGCCAACTGCAACGTCACACCTCCCTCCACTAATTTCTCATTGACAGAGAGGTGTGACCTTAGGCCTTTCAGTGAGGCAGTAGCTCCCCAACACCCCTCAGCGGCTCGGCGGACCAACTGAGACTATGCTACACGTGGTGGAGAATGTGGACAGCTGACCCTATCCCTGCAGTAAGGGATTAGAACGAGGTGGCCTCTGAAGCTCCCCTAATCGAAGCATGGAGATGGATAAGCTTCTCAAATTCCTGGCTGAGAGCCAGCAACAGCAGCAGCAATAACTAGTACAGCAGCTGGGCGCCCAACAGGAGCAGTTGCTTCAGACTTTGGCGGCCCAGCACCGTGAACAACAACAACAATGCTTCCAGAAACTCACAGCCCTGTGGCCTGGCCCAGGTGGGGCTCAATCTGAGGGGGCCCGCTCAGAGGAATTACCGGGGACTTCTGGATGATGAGGCCCGCTTTTTTCCCCAGCTGAAAGTGGCGATTCTGGACGCCTTGGACATTACCCTGGAGACCTTTCAGCAACGCTTTCAGGAGAAGGTCTACCCACTGGGTGCCTAATTCCTGGGCCACGGGCCAGGGTTGAAGGACACCTGTTGCTGATGGCTACAGCCCGAGGGTCGGACAGCGGCTTACATGACTGAACAGGTCATCCTCGAACAATTCATACACATCCTCCCGATCCAGGGGAGGGTGTAGGTTCTGTGGCACCAGCCCACAATCATGCTTATGGAGGATTTCCTAGTGGCGGACCCTGATAGGACCAGCAGCCTGCCTCCCCGCCCCCTGGACCAAGCACACAGAAGCCCCAAAAGGGGCCCACACCCAAACCTGATGGGCTGCCCCATACTCGACGACCAGAGGGCGGCAGGACCGACCTCTCTGACGCCCAGAGCCTGCACCATGTCTGGGTGCTTGACCCAGGTACCAGGCCCTAGCCAACCTCAGGGTCAAACTGATGCCCCGGCACAGCCGGGGCATCCAGAGGTAGGGCCTTGTTTCAGTGTAGCGAGTATGGACATCTGTAGCTAGAATGTAATACAATGGATTGCGACTTCGGCCGGGTGTACACCAGGGAGTCACGGGCCCGTCACCAGTCCACTGCAAAGCTGATGGCCCCTATGGAAGTTGCAGGGACCCACATTACTGGCCTAGTTGATTTCAGGCTGTGGGCAGACCCTTGTCTGCCAGGCACTCATCTCAGACACTGAGCAGACCATTGGAGAGGTCTGGATGCAGTGCATCCATGAAGATGTGAAACCATACCCCATGGCTTGGGTCTCTCTCATGGTAAACGGGGCAACCCAGTTAATTACTGTGGCGCTGGCGTCCCTTTTGGCCTATCTGGTTATTCTGGGTTGTGACTGGCCGAATTTCACTGAGGTAGTCCGATCCCCACCAACAGAAGAGGCATTCGAGGGAATGCCACACAAGACAGAGGTAGCCCTGGACACAATGTCTGACCCTGGAGTCACCCCAGCTCCCACACCTGATCGGGACCACCTGGATGCTACTGATCCCCCTACCGGCCTTGCAGACTTTAGTCGAGACCAAAGGGAAGACCCTACACTGTGGTTGCCTATGAGCAGCTGGCCCAGGTGGATAGTGAGGTCGTTGAGGCCCAGCGCACGACCCAATCGCCTAGGTTCGAACTGAATCACGATTGGCTCTATTGCATTGACTGAGACTCAAGAAGTCTGGACCCAACATGCTCATCGATGGACGGTCCTGAAACTCGCTCATGACTCTTGCTGGTGCTCCCCTGCCTGGGAGGCATGCCACAGACTCTTGCCAGCACTCCCATGTTGCACCAACTGTGATGTCGCACCTCCCTCTGCTAATTCGCCGTCAACAGAGGTGTGACCAGGGCCTTTCGGTGAGGCAGTAGCTCCCTGCCGTGCCCCCAGCAGCTCAGCGGACCAACTGAGACCGTGCTATAGAGTCAAAGTTGAAGATGATTCTCACAGGGCAGCAGGTAGGCATTCAGAGCAGATGACCATGCCACCTTAGAGTGTTGAGTGATAGTTTGAAAGAACGGGACTATCAGAGCCAGGTCATGGGCAGCCAGACCAAATGGTCAGAGCCAGGGTCCACAGTCACAGGATGGGAGTCAAGAGTCAGCCAGGTCAGGATACCAGGAGATCAGAAACAGCAAACTTGAATCAGTAACCAGGCTGGGTTGGAATATCAGGGGGTCAGAGGCAGGAGACAAACCAGAGGTTGGAACTGCAAGCTGGATGCCAGAAAGTCAGGCCCAGGGCACAGGAGGAAGAGGCACACAGCACAGGATGAATCCCAGTTGCATGGACAGCTTCCTGGTCCTGTGCTGGGTTTATATAGCAGCTGTGGACCAATCAGGGCCGCCAGCAGTCTGCCAATCAGGTTCTAGGATTGGAGTCCTCTGTCAGGGTTCAGCTTCTACCCTCACAACTGTTAGCAGGTCCCTGGGTGGCACTTACAAGCACCTAAGAGTCCAGTGGACCTCAGTTCAAGACCTATGGTTCTTCTTCAAGCGCTTGCTCATATCGATTCCAATTAGGTGTGCACGATCGTCGGAAGATTTTTGCCATAGCAACACTCGGTGGGTCGGCTGAGGCGCCCCCTGGAATGGTGCCCAGACGACCCAGAGCCCCCCCTCAGTTCCTTCTTACCGCCCATGACAGTCGTTGGAACAGTGGAGCACGGCTTAGCTGAACTCCACTTCCCTAGCTTCTACTGTAGCACTTGTTTATAGTTGTAAATAGTTTTAAGTAGTTGTTGTTGTTAGTTCTTTAGTAGTACTTAATAGTTATTGTTCTTAGTGTAAATAGTAGTAGTTAGGGGTAAGGGGCTTCTCCCCTTCCCTCCCTCCCGGTACCCGGGCTGATGCCTAGGGCTCCGGGTTTCAAACTGTGCTCAGCCTGCCTTAAACTCATGCCTACGGGAGACCCCAACGACTCCTGTTTGAAGTGCCTGGGGGAATCCCATCAATCTGACATGTGCCGCAATCCTCAGACTAAAAAGGAGCAGGACTTTCGCCTGAAGCAGCTCCTTATAGAAGCAGCACTTAGCCTGATGTCCTTGGCCCCGCGCCGAGACCGGGCATCGACTTCGTCTGTTCGGCACACGCCTGCGGCACCAGAAGGGTTAGTGCCACGTCTGGACACTGGCAAGGACTCCCGGCACCAGACGTCTCCGGCACCCCTACCAGTGCGGCATCGCTCCCTGTCTCCCAGACCGAAGAAGCAGCACAAGCAATCTGCTGTCCCCTTGCAGTTGCCAGCGCCACCTGTGCCTCCCTCGGAGCCCCATCCCGTGTTGGAGCGTCCAACAAAGGCACCAATCCCGGTACCATTGACTCTGGCGCCCCAAGGGCCGTCGAGTCTTGTTCATGTAAGCTCCCCAGTGCGTACCGTGGTCAAGCTTGGGCTGCCGTCCACTCTGGAGACATTCTCCACGGTGCGCGACCAGGGGCGGCTCTAGGCACCAGCAAAACAAGCTGCTGCCTAGGGCGGCAAAATATAGGGGGCGGCAAAAGGCTGGGGCTGGGGCCCCAGCTCATCCTGCCGCTGCGAGCCGAGGAGCGGCCCGTCCCCTGCAGCCGGGCAGGGCCGCGCTACCGGCTCCGCTTGGGGGAGGGGGGGGCCCTTACCGGTAGCGCGGCCCCGCCTGGCTGCAGGGGACGGGCCGCTCCTCCTCCGCTTGTTCCCCGGGTCCTAAACAGCCCGGCAGCAGCTTGGCTGGGGGGGGGGCAGGGCTGAGCCCCGCCCCGCTCCGAGTTGCGTGGTCAGGGGGCGGGGCTACAAGCTCCGGGCCGAGGGGAGGCAGCTGAGCTGAGCCTGGAGCTTGCGGCCCCGCCCCCTCCCCACGCGGCTCTGAGCGGGGAAGAGCTCAGCCCCCTCCGGAGCCATGCGACTGCCGCGCGGTGAGCCGGGGTAAGCAGCCTGGGGTAAGCAGCCGGGGCTAAGGGGGTTGGCTAAGGGGCAGGGAGTCCCGGGGGCAGGGAGGGGGCACAGGTTCTGGGGGGGGGCAGTCAGGGGCCAGGGAAGGGGGGTTGGATTGGGGGGGTCTCAGGGAGGTGTTTATCAGGCACCCCCCAACCCCATTACCCCCCAGGCCCAGCCCTGACCCCCAGCTCCAAGCCCAGCCCCTAGGACCTGGGCACCCCCCCGGCCCCATCCCCCTCACAGCCCTGACCCCCAGCTCTGAGCCCAGCCCCTCTGATCCAGACACCCCCCTGACCCCATTCCCCCCACAGCCCTGACTCCCAGCTCCGAGCCCAGCCCCTCTGATCCGGACACCCCCCTGACCCCATTCCCCCCACAGCCCTGACTCCCAGCTCCGAGCCCAGCCCCTCTGATCCAGACACCCCCCTCACCCCATTCCCCCCCCAGCCCTGACTCCCAGCTCCGAGCCCAGCCCCTCTGAGCTGGGCACCCCCGACGCCATCCCCCACTGCCCTGACCCCCAGCTCTGAGCCCAGCCCCTCTGAGCTGGGCACCCCCTGACCCCATTCCCCCCACAGCCCTGACCCCCAGCTCCGAGCCCAGCCCCTCTGATCCAGACACCCCCCTCACCCCATTCCCCTCACAGCCCTGACCCCCAGCTCTGAGCCCAGCCCATCTGATCCGGACACCCCTGACCCCATCCCCCACTGCCCTGACCCCCAGCTCCGAGCCCAGCCCCTCTGATCCAGACACCCCCCTCACCCCATTCCCCCCACTGCCCTGACCCCCAGCTCTGAGCCCAGCTGCTCTGAGGTGGGCACCCTCCGACCCCATCCCCCCACCCCAGACCCCCAGCTCTGAGGCGAGCCCATCTGAGCCAGACAACCTCCGACCCCATCTCCTCACATTCCTGAGCCCAGCCCCTGTGAGCCGGGCACCCCCCAGAGCCCAGCTCCCCACCCAGCCCTGGGCAACAACAGCACCACCTCCAGGCAGTGACAGCCCATTGGCACCAACCATCACCATCACCCAGCAACAGCCCATTTTTTAATTGCAAATGTATACAGACCATTAAAGCATTTAATGTTTTTAAATAATGTATTTGGTGTATTTTCAAATTATTACAAATTAATTTTCACTAGTTATTTTTTACATTTCCAAATACATGTTACTATAGTATTGCAACTTTTTTTTATGGAAGGGGCCCCCAAAATTGCTTTGCCCTGAATCCTCTGGGCGGCCCTACCCAGTGTGTGTGAGGAGCCGGGGAGGAAGGGAAACGGGGTCCCCTGGAGCCGAGCCCGGGCTGCGATGGTGGCGAGGGGCTCCTGCAGTGTGTGAGGAGGTGAGCGGCCGACTGGGTTCGTCGGTGCTGAGCAGGTAGCCCCGCAGCCGGAGATCCTTGCCTTCCCTCCTGCCGGGGCTGGGCCAGGGCACCGTGAGGCTGAAGAGCAGCAGGTCCAGGGGGCTCTCCAGGTCTTTGGCCGCCAGCATGTCGAGGGTGAGGGCGGTGAGCACGAACTGATCCACCTTGGCCACCAGCAGTGCTGCGAAGCCCAGGGATGGGGCCGTGTTCTTTGCGCCACCCCGTAGCCGTGCCGCCACCTGGAAGTACTCCCGCTCTGTGCTGCCCAGCAGCTCCACCCGCATGGGGACGGAGTCGCAGCTGGGCCAGGGCTCGGCTGCAGTGTGCTGGTAGCGGATCCCACATTTGGGGGGGAGGCCAGTGCTGGGGCAACAGGGGGTGTGAGTGGGGGGTACTGGTGGGCGGGGGGGGCTCATGTCTGGGGGTGGGGGGGGCAGCCAAAAAATTTTTTGCTTGGGGCGGCAAAAAACCTAGAGCCGGCCCTGCGCGCGACCTAATTGCGCTCACTGACCCACGACCATTGCAGCCTTCGATACCGTCGGTACAGGCTGTTCCCTCAAAAGGAAAGCCTTCCATGCTGCGCCCTCTGTCGCAGAGTGAGATAACATGGCACCGATCCCGGTCCTGATCCAGGTCACCATCCTGATCCAGATGCTGGTCTCGTTCACGGCACCGCTTGCAGTCCCGGCACCAATCACCATCTTGGCGCCGCATCGCCTCACGAAGATCTACTTCTCTGTACGGTCAATACTGGTCCAGCTCCCAGAACCGATCCAACACTGGTATGAGCACTGATCTACTCGGAGTTGATCCCAGCACTGTTCCACCTATAGATCTTCATTGAGGTCCAGATCTGGCTCCCAGCACCGATATGACTGTTGATCGGGATCGCGGTACCACTCGAGACCATGGTGCCAATCTCCATCTCAACAGCACAGTGTGGTACCATACGACAAGGTGACACAGCAAATGCGCTCAGCTCCACCTTGGCCATCCCGCTCCGCCTCGAGGTCGTCCCAAGCAGGAAGTGGCTACCATGTCCAGGACCAAGATGTGGACAGTGCTAGTCAGTGGCAGGATGAGGGCCAGGATCCTGGTCAGGGACCTCCACAATGGTCCTTTTGGACCCCTTGGGCTTGCCATCAGTCCCAGGGTGTCCCCTCGGGGGCTTCTCGCTCTGCCCACTCGGAGCCCGTGGTACCGGAGGCCACTGTGAGTCACCCTCCCCCAGGTGGCTTGGAGGCGACGACCCTGCCACCAGTTCAGGCCCATGTCCCTAGCATGGTAGACCTAGGGCAGCTGGACCCTCCCCAGCAAGACCTTCCCCAGGACCCGTTAGTTCCAGGAGTATCCTCCTTGTCTTCACCCAATGAGGCAATAGCGGGTATGTCCTCCTCTGTCCCCCCCACCTATAGACCTCCGTGCCCACCAGGAGTTACTCCTCAGGGTGGAGGAGTCTCCAGGTGGAGGAGGTGGTAGAGGTAGAGGATCCGGTAGTGGACATTCTGTCTGTCAACACACCTACTAGAATAGCCTTGCCCTTCATCCGGACTATTCAGGCTAATGCCAATACAATCTGGCAATCTCCGGCCTCTATTCCTCCTACCGCCAAAGGGGTAGAGAGGAAGTATTTGGTCCCCCTCAAAGACTACGAGTATTTGTATACTCACCCCCAGCCGTGCTCCCTAGTTGTACAGTCCGTTAATGAGAGGGAAAGACACGGCCAACAAGCTCCTGCTCCTAAATCCAAGGACGCTAGATGCCTGGATTTATTCGGGCGCAAAATTTATTCCATTGGCGACTTGCAGCTCGGAATGGCTAACCAGCAGGCTCTCTTGAGCCGCTACAATTATCATACCTGGAACTAGATGCAGCAGTTCAAAGAGCTTATTCCTCAGGAGTCCAGGGAGGAGTTCGGGGCCCTACTAGAGGAGGGCAAGAAGTTAGCCAAGACATCTTTACAACCCTCAATAGATGCGGCAGACTCGGCAGCTAGGACTCTAGCCTTGGGCGTAGCTATGAGCAACATCTTGTGGCTACATGTCTCCAGTCTCCCACAGGAACTCCAGCAGACCATACAGGGCCTACTCTTTGATGGCCAGAGTCTGCTTTCAGAGAAGACGGACTCCAGGCTTCAGAGCCATCATGCGTTCATTGGGCATGCATACCCCGGTGACACAACGTAGGCCCTTCCGACCCCAACTGCAGCGCACCTACCCTAACCCCAAGCCGAGACAAGACTTCTCTAGGAGACGTGGCTGGGGTGGTAGGCGGAGACAGTCTGGTCCACAGACAGGCCAGAACCAGGGTCTCCCCGTCTGTTACAGCTGTCCCCCTGCTGCATTCCTTTTCCCCCCTCTCCTTTCTGTTTGTCCTGTGTGGCCGCCCCTCCCGGACATTGTGCTAACTAAAGTCACAGCCTGGCCCTGCTGTCCTGGGGATGGCTTGTGCAGACTGACTGGAGCCATTGATCTGCTCAGGGAGGGGGGCTTTTTTGCTCCTTTGTCTAGCTTCTTTGTTCGGACCCGGCTCGGTGTAGGGTGCTCTGCCCAGGTATGCAAGACCTAAAGTAGCCAAATAACTGAGTATATGAGTCATACCTGTGACTCAGAACTTGCCCAGACATGTTCTGTGCTCACCTGCAGTCTCCTCTCCTCCCCTCTAACAAGGGGAACCAATCAAAGTTACTGGCGGGATACTGCCTGAGTTTGCCTTTAAAACCAGACATTTTCTGATCAGACCGCGGAGAAGGTCCTTGCTTTGCCACCTGGTCTGATCAGCTAGGGGTCTTTGGGGGGCCCTCTCCCCGCTCTCGTTTGTTTTTGAGAGTACCCCCGTTTTTAAACTCCCCTCCCACGAACAATGAATTTTGCCTGGAGATCTCCTGATTATTGTGAGCGAATTGAGTCCTCTCTGTGTCCTCTGATGCTGAAACTGCTGTTCCTGTCTCTGTGCTTGCTGCTGTCCTGGGGATTGGTAAGAACTCCCTCTTGCAAACTCCCCCTGTCCTAGCTGCTGGCCTTGTTTCCCCAGCAGACAGACCCAAGCTAACTCCTTGGTCTGTATCTGTAATCTGTTTCTTGCTCCGCAGCGCCTTTGCTGCTAGAAATAAGCCTGTGCCGCTGCTAAGCTGTGCCTTCCTGGGCTGCAGGCTTGCAGTCATCCCACTGCTGCAGTCACCACCTTAACCCCCCCCCCTTGGGGCTGTATCCTGGGCACACACCACTCGGCCCTCTGAAACTACCCCTAGCATAAGGTGCACCCATTAGGTTAGGTTTAGCCTTTAGTCTAGATAAGTTGTAATTTCATTTTGCATAGCTGTGGTTAAGTTAGGTTTAGAGAATTGTTTGTATTGTGCTCTGTAAGTTAAGTTTAAAAAGTTGTTGCATTGTGTTCTGTTGCTTGCTAATTTGTGTAGTCTTGGTTAAGTTAGATCATAGATAAGATTTTGCTGTGTTCTGTATAATTGTGGTTAAGTCTGTCTTCCCGCTGCCCTAACCCCCCTCCCCCCGAGCTTGCCCGTGTCTCCCCCCGAGCTCCCCAGTCACTCATTGCAGTCTCTCTGCTGTTTAAACTTGCAGCCTGTCTGCTCTCTGTGTCTCCCCGAGTTTAAATCTCCCTCCGCAGCGCCTCTGCCTTTGGTCTCTGTTCCACCACGTGCTCCTCTTCCCCCATCCCAATCTAGCATAAAACCCCATTGGTTACCCTTTTTCTCTCTGATACACCTCACATTCTACATTTACACCACTGTGACACATTTTTACCTAAAATTGTTTGCTATTTAACATATTTTATCCATAACTGTTAGTTGGTTATATGCTGCTGTGACACACCCTTTACATAGAAATTGTTAGCTACCCGTTACATTTATACTTCAGTGTTAATTGGTTACCAACTGTATTGTACCCCACTGTATTGTACCCCACTATTGAAACCCCCTATACTAGTTACTAAAAGAAACCCCTCCCCAATTATCTACCTTAACAAACCCCATACCCCTCACTATTGAATTTTCCCTGTTTTTGCATTTTCTTAATAAAGTTTATTTTGCACCCCACCAGTGCAGTAGTTGTCCCCCAAGATCCCCTACCTGCTGGCAGGGTCACCCCCAAACCATCAGCGGGGCCCAAACAAAATGTTTGAAGGTGCGCCCAAGAGCGGAGCACCAGGCTCCTTCCAGGATCCTTCCCTGCCTCAGTATGCGAAGGGGTACCATTCCATGCCCCACAACCCTCCCTGCCCCTAACCATGGACTAATCATCTTTGGGTTGGGGCACTCACCTTGTGGACCTTCACACACAGGGCTTTTGTTCCACACAAGAGCTATCCCTGCACATCAATGTACGGGAGCTGAGAGCAGTGGGCCTGGCTTGTCAAGTGTTCCTTCAGGGCTGTTGTGTTGCAGTTTTCACAGACAACACAAAGGCCATGTTTTATATCAACAAACAAGGGGGAGCGTGATCATCCCCCCTCTGTCAGGAAGCCATCCACCTGTGGAAATTCTGCATAGCCCACTCGATCCACCTGGTGGCGTCGTTTCTCCCAGGAGTCCAGAACACCTTGGCGGACCGCCTCAGCAGATCCTTCCAGGCTCACAAGTGGTCGATTCACCTGGATGTCATCCACTCTGTCTTCCGGAAGTGGGGGTTTCCCCAGATAGACCTATTCGCCTCTCGCGAGAATCGGAAGTGCCAGGTGTTCTGCTCTCTCCAGGGATGCTCCCCGGGTTCCCTGTCAGATGCCTTCCTAATACCATGGAAGGACCACCTGTATTATGCCTTTCCTCCATTCCTGTTAGTCCACAGGGTCCTGCTCAAGTTGCGCAGGGACAGAGCCTGCTTAATTTTGGTCACCCTAGCGTCACCCAGTATACTACTCTCCTAGATCTGTCAGTGATCACTCCAATTCCCCTTCTGTTGTGGCCAGACCTGATCACTCGGGAACACAGACAACTCTGCCAGCCTGACCTGCAATCTCTCCACCTCACAGCGTGGATGCTGCATGGCTAACTCAATCTGAGATACATTGCTCCCGCTCGTTACAGCCACACCCTGCCTTCCTTCCTAAGGTGGTGTCTGCCTTCCATGTCAACCAAGATATCTTCCTCCTGGTCTTCTGTCCGAAGCCGCATGCTTCTCGACGGGACCAACAGCAGCAGTCCCTAGACGTTTGCATGGCCCTCGCCTTTTACATCGAACGAATGGAACCTTTTAGGAAGACAAGCCAGCTATGCATGGCTGTGGCAGACCGGATGAAGGGCTTTCTGGTCTCCCCCCAGCACATCTCATCCTGGATCACATCATGCATCCGTGCGTGCGATGACTTGGCTGGTGTACCAACTACTCACCTTACTGCTCACTCCACTCGGGCTCAAGCTTCGTCCTCAGATTTCCTGGCTCATGTACCCATACAGTACATATGTAGGGCAGCAACTTGGTCATTGGTGCATACCTTTGCTACCCACTATACGATAGTCCAGCAGTCAAGGGGTGACGCAGCATTTGGCTCAGCAGTTCTGCACTCCGTGATATCTTACTCCAACCCCACCGCCTGGGTAAGGCTTGGGAATCACCTAATTGGAATCGATATGACTAAGCACTTGAAGAAAAGACGGTTACTCACCTTTGTAACTGTTCTTCGAGATGTGTTGCTCATATCCATTGCAAACCCGCCCCCCCTTCCCCTCTGTCAGAGTAGCCAGCAAGAAGGAACTGAGGGGGCGCTGGGTCATCTGGGGTATATATCCGGCATTGTAAAGGCGCCACTCCAGGGGGCACCTCAGCTGACCCACCGAGTGTTACTAGGGTAAAAATCTTCTGACAATCATGCACGTGGCGCACACACACCTATTTTGGAATGGATATGAGCAACACATCTCAAAGAACAACAGTTACAAAGGTGAGTGATGAGGGACCAGGTTTTTCAGGGTGATTCTTATGGAACACCTGTACAAAGAGCATGTGCATTTTCCACAGGCTCATAGGTGCATTCCTCAGGACCATATCCTTTCCAGTCATCAGGATACCAGAGCCTGCCACATTTGTTTGGAGTCTAAGATCTTATGAATCACATTCTTCGTGGCCCCGTACTTGTACCGATGGAGAAGGTGGCTAGTAAAAGGTTTTCTGTGTAGGGTTTCAAAAGTAAAATATGGGGTGAATCTTTGGAGAAGGGGGTAGTTGGAATTCAACAGTGACTGTATTAACCTGTCGCAGGTTCTTAAAAGGGCCAAGGAACCAAAAGTCCAGCATGCAAGCAGGCCTGTCTGTGTGGAGGTGCTCTGTGGAGAGCCATACTTGTCCTACTGCATAGGTGGGGCCATGCTACCAATGCTGGTCCGCAAGCCACTTATAGTTGGCTTTTGTCTTTTCCAGGTGCTGCTTCACTTCTTCCCAGGCCTGACAAATCTGCTGCACCGAGTCTGAGGCGGCTGGGTTGGGCAAGGGTGCAGGTAATTGTGGGTGAAATTGTGGGTGTATCCACAGTAGGTAAAAAGGCGCTCTGACCATAGATGCATTGTCTGAATTGTTGTAGGCAAACTCAGCCTAAGGCAGAAGTGAGGACCAATCATCCTACTGATGACTGATGTAGCATTGCAGATACTGCTTGAGAACCTGGTTGCCCCTTTCCATTTGGCTATTGGACTGTGACTGATAAGCAGAAGAAAGATATGCAGATTCCCAGCAGGTGCATGGCCTTGTGCCAGAACCAGACCATGAACTGTGACCCTGGATAGGAGATTATGGGCTTTAGAAGGTCATGGAGGTGGACTATCTCTTCAGCAGAGGGAGAGCTGTGCAAGGGATGAAGTGGGCCATTTTGGTAAAGTGGTCCACTACTGTTAAAATTGTCATAACTTTGTTGGACTTTGGTAATTCTACGATAAAATCTATAGCAATGCCTGGAGGAGACCACAAGGCTTGTGGCGTGGAGTTACAGCATGGGCACAAATATCACAGCAGGCAATGGATGACTGTATGGTTTGGTGCATCCATAGCCACCAAAAGGAGCAGAATATTAGTCTTTGGGTCTTGAACTACCCCAAGTGTCCTGCTAGGGGAAAATTGTGGCATAGTTGCAGGACTGCGACCCTTGCAAGTCCTGGGGGCACACAGACACTGTCCCTTATGTATATTATCCCTTCCCAGGAGTCATGTGCCTACTTGTCAATAATAGCTTCTTCATCAGGTGGAATTCCTGAGGCAGAGGCAGAGCATATCAATCTGAGTATATCCTGGTGATGAGCTACACTAAGAAAGTTGAGATTTTTTCCTGGTTGGGGGTCTTGTGCAGTGGTATCATTTCTTTGGGACAGGGCATCTGCCTTGCCATTTTTGGATCTGGGGTGGTAGGTGATAATGAAATGAAATCATGAAAAACAATAAGGCCCAGTGAAGCTGCCGTTAGTTTAGTGCTTTTGCTCTACGTTGATAGTCCAGGTTTTGGTGGTCAGTGAATACCTGGACTGAGTGATGAGCTGCTTCCATGTAGTGCCGCTATTCTGAAAAGACAGTTTTTATCACCAGGAGTTCCTTGTCAAGTATTTCATAGTTTAGCTCTGCAGGGTTGAGCTTCCTGGAATAATAAGCACATGGGTGTAACACTGTTTGGGACCAAGTTGCTGGGAAAGAACAGTCCCGATTGCTGTGCTGGAGGCATCCGGTTCTATGATGAAGGCTTGTTGGAGCCCATATGGGTGCTGTACTAAAGGCAAGTTTAAGTTGATTGAATGTATACTGAGCCTCAGGAGACCAATGGAAATGGGCACTTTTCTGGAGAAGAGGAGTGAGGGGCTCGATTTGTTTAAAAAATTCAGGATAAACTGTTGATAGAAATTGGCAAATCCCAGGAAGCATTGCAGGTTGCATATTATATGGAGAGTCGACCAGTCTTGGACAGTTTGGACTATATGTGGGTCCATCTGAATTCCTTTTGGGGATAAGATGAAGCCCAAGAACTCCATATAGGTCTGATTGAAGACACAATTCTTGAGCTTGGCATAAAGCCCATGCTGCCACAAGTGTTCTGGGATAGTTCAGATGTGATCAGTATGCTGTTCAGGTAGTCAGACAAGATCAATATGTCATCTAGGTAGACTACTACATACTGGTCCAATATTTCTCAAAACACATGATTTATAAAATGTTGGAAGGTGGCTGGGGCGTTGCTCAACCTGAAAGGCATTACCAGATATTCATAGTCATCATACCAGGTCCAGAATGCAGTCTTCTACTCATCCCCGTCTCTGATTTGTATGAGTTTGTACACCAGCCATAGGTCCCATAGATGGGCAGTCCCCACTTGGTCTAACAGCTTCAGAATCAGAGGTAGCAGGTAAGAATAGACTGCTATCTTTTTTTGATTCTGACATGGCATAAATTCATTCAATTGTATTTTGGCTCCTGGCTGAAACTCTATTGGGTGGTCATAGTCCCAGTGCAGAAGTAGGATTTCTGCAGTCTACTTTTTTAAAAGGTTTGCATAGTTTTGGTATTTCAAGAGGCGCTCAGACATAGCTGCAATGGAAGATTCTGCCTGGCTGGTCACCTCCACCTGAATCTCTTGCAGTTTGGAAGCTGGGACAGGATCTACTGATCTGCAGCAGTGCTGCCAACAAAACTCTGATGGAAAACAGATTTCCTGTGCTTGCCACCAAATGAGTGGATTGTGGAGGATCACCCAGGAGATACTGAGAATTGGGGCAATGTATGGAGAATGGATCACACTAAATGGTAACACTTCTTGGTGACCCTGAATCACAACCTCCAAGGGGATGGTTTCCTCCATTACTGGACCAGAAGATAAAGGAACTGCCAATAGTCTCTACAAGATCAGGAGTGGCCTTCTGTTGCAGGGGAATTTGCAGGGTCTTGGCTTCTGTTCTGTCTATAAAGCAGTCAGCCTCACCTGAGTTGATGAAGGCCGGTAGGCCAAGATTTTGCAGGGGTACTCCAGCTATGTGCAACTGGACTGGCACCTGCAAATGGGGAGCCCTTGGGCAGGGTTCCGAGTGTGTTCCAGTCAGGACTGAAGTGTAGGGGAGCTTTCTTCCCTGACTCTTTGGAATTCATATGGGGCAGGCAGAGATGGAGTGTCCTGACTCAAGGTAGAAGCAGATATAGTGTTGTCATTGTCATCCCTTTCTATGTCCTTTTCTGTGCTGCAAGTCCCCTGTTTTGTTTTGGTTTTTTTCCCTTTTTTTTTCATTCCTGTAACCAATTGTCTTTTATGGATGGCAAGATCCAGGAGGGCATCTTTATATGGGCTAATTCATCTTTAACCTCTTCTTGCAGGCCCCACCAGAACTGATACATCTGTGCTGCCTCATTCCAGATTATCAGCCATGAGGCTGCGGAATAGGAAGCTATGGTGCCCTGCCCCTGTTGGAGCTTCCTTAGGCTCCATTGTCTGAATTTGGTGCAGATCATTGAATAGTACCAACATGGCTTGGAGGAAGACCTCCTAGCTTGAAATTACTGGGCTGTCATACTCCAGCAAGGGAGAGACCCAGTCTAATGTTTCTCTGAACAGCAGGCTGATGACCACGCTCACCTTTGTACAATCAGTGGTATAGGTCTGAGGATGCGTTTTGAACAGGAGGCAGCACTGGTTTATAAAACCCCAGAATTGCTGGCAATTGCCTTCAAACTGTTCCAACAGTGAAATTGTAGAACAGGGCAGCACAAGTCATGTCTGGAGTGCGGTGTTTCCAGCATGCAACTGCATGACTTGCTCCTGCAATAGCTGGCTCTCTGAGATCAGCTGAATGACCCAGGCCTGCAGGGCTTGGTTGTCTGCCTGAAGGCAGGCAGCTCACTCAACTGTGTTTTGTGCTTCTGGGCCCAATCCTGTGGCCTAAATGAGCTGTGCACACTGTCACAGCCAGGTCAAGGGCAGCCAGACCTAGTGGTCACAGGTCCTCTCTTCCCCCTCCCTCCCTATGTGAGCAGTGGGTGGGGTCTTGGGGAGAAGATGCCATGATGTGGAGTGTGGGCGGGGCCTTGGGGGAAGAGGCTGAGTGGGGTGGGGCCTCAAGACAGAGCACAGGCAGAGTGGTGGGTAGGTCACGTTCCAGGCACCAAGGCCAACAAAAAAAATAATTCAGTCCTTCCTGGGAGGCAAGTTGGCACTTACTAGCACCATGGACCAGGGTTCAAGACGTGTGGTTCCTGACAGGGACCTATTTAGTTAGAAAACTTGGCAGGAGGGCATTCAACCTGAATATGTACAATTTGTTATTTTCAATCATTTAGAGATGCTTCTTTTCAGTCTTGACCTTCTTCTGGATTAGTCTGGGTATATGTCAAAGATGGGTTCCCACCCCAGAACTCTTCATAAGAATGGGTGTAATCAGTCAGACCAATGGTCAGTCTAGCACAGTGTCCTGTTTTCTGATAGTGGCAGGGCCGGCTTTAGGCCAATTCGCCCGATTCCTGGGAATCGGGCCCCGCGCCTTAGGCGCCTTTTTAATTTTTTTTACTTACCCCGGCTGCAGTCTGCTCCGGGGTCTTCTGTGGCCCCGCTCCCATGACCAAAGCGCCGGCGGGAGCGCAGCTGCCCCACAGCCCCGCTCTCCCAGCTGGAGCTCCGGCCAGAGCGCGGCAAGCCCCCGCGGCCCCGGCTGGAGCTCCGGCTGGAGTGCGGCAAGCCCTACCCTGCAGCCCTGCTCTCCCGGCTGGAGCTCTGGGCCCTTTAAATAGCCCCCAGAGCCTCTGCCATCCCAGTCCTTTAAATAGCTGCTGGAGCCCCACCGCCCCCATGCATTCCCCAGGGCTCCCACGGCTATTTAAAACGTCCGGGGCGGGGTAGAAGCAGGGGAGCCCTGGGCCCTTTAAATAGCCCCCAGAGCCCTGGACTAGCGGGGGGCTTGGGGGCTATTTAAAGGGCCAGGGCTCCAGCTGCCTCTGCTGCACCCCCTGCCTTGCCCGCACCAGCCCCGCCCCCCCCGCCTGCAGCCAGCTCTGCACCCCCTGCCCACAGCCAGCCCCTGCCAAACCCCCTGCCCTGTCTCCAGCCAACCCCTGCCACACCCCCCTGCAGCCCCCCCCAAAGCCAGCCAGCCCCGCACACACCCCTGCCCGCACCAGCCCTGCACTGCCCGCCCTGCCCGCACCCAGCCCTGCATCCCCTGCCCTGTCTCCAGCCAACCCCTGCTGCACCCCCCTGCCTGAAGCCAGCCAGTCCCGCACTCCTGGCTCCAGCCCTGCCAACCCCTGCTGCACCCTCCTGCGGCCCTGCCTGAAGCCAGCCCGCCCCACACTCCCCTGTCTCCAGCCAGCCCCGCACCCCTTGCCCTGCCTGCAGCCAGACCTTACCTCCAGTCAGCCCCTGCCCTGCCTCCAGCCAGCCCCATGTCCACTGCTGCCCTGCAGTTCCCAGGGCAGTAACCCTGCACACCTGCTTAAATGAGGGGGGCAGGGAGCAGCTGGGACCCACACATGTGCACACCCCCAGGGAGTGGCGGGGACCCACACATGTGAAACTGCAGTCATTAATAACCAATCAACAGCATATATGATGCAATGTACATAATATATAATTTTATTATTTATATACTTATGAAAAGTAAATAATACATGGAAGAAATGAAAGGCTTTTTTTTTTTTAGTCATCCCTGCCAGGGCCCCGCTGAAAATGTTCGAATTGGGCCCCGCACTTCCTAAAGCCGGCCCTGGTGCCAAGTACTTCAGAGGGAGTGAACAGAACAGGGCAATTTATTGAGTCATCATCCCCTGTTGTCATAGATTATGTACTTGACCAGACACTAAGTAAATGCAATTTAGGCATACACCTTGATGATCAGAACTTCATCAAAGTCAGTTTTGCCAATGACATAGCACTAGTTGTTGAATCAATGGATGAGCTAGTTGCAGCACTTAAAACCTGGAAAGCTCAGTGGAAAAAGTTGGCCTGAGAATTAATTGAGATAAAACCAAAGTTCTTCTGGGCAGCCATTTTGAGCATGCTGTGGGCTCTAGCATCTTAGTGGGCAACCACCAAACTGAGATTTCACCTACCACAGCTCTGCTGTTGATAAAATGAGAGGCACCAAAAAATAACTGGAAGCCTGTATTGCAAAAACACCGTCAGTAATGGGGCATCTCATTATGAATGTTTTTCACAAATCAAACTCCCTAATAGAGAGATGAAGCCAAGAAAATGCTCTGGTGGTTGTGTCACAGGGCTGGCCCTTTAAAGGAGTCAGCTGCCCAGCCTACCTGTGACAGGCTCCACTGAAGGGAATAAGCCAACCCAAGTCCATCTGGGGACAAGTAATTGCCCAGGTATCTGGAAGGCAGTTAATTAAGTAAGGAGTTTCTGGGCCTAATAAAAGGGTTAGGAAAGCGCAGCTGAAAAAAGCTCCTGAGGAGAAAGGAAGCTCTAGAGGAGGGGAGCTCCTAAGGAGCTTGAACTTGGTATTACATTCTGGGGTGCAAACCAGACCAGTGGGGGGCTGTGTCACCCCAGCCCTGCAAACATGGGTGCCTCGCAATGCTTTATTGCTGTAGTTCCCATCTGGGCTGCTCAGAAACAACCTTCCAGCATGCAGGTCACCCCCTGAGTGTCTGTGTATACCTGCAGCCTGCCAACCACACTCTAGTCACACTCTGACTTCCACCAGCCTTGGTTACCACTTGCAGGGTGACCCCAACACATTCCCAGCCCTGGATTTTCCCCCAAATCCTGCCCTCTCGTGGACAGTCCAGATATATTAGGTCCGTTGCCACTCTCAGGTGATCAGTATATAATAGTTTGCTATCCTAAATGGAGTTACTCACACAGTTCACAACATTGGATTAATTTTGATTAAAGAATAAAACAGAGGTTGGAGAACACTTCAACCTCTCTAACCACTCAGTGACAGACTTGAAGGTGGCAATTTTGCAACAAAAAAACTTCAAAAACAGACTCCAAAGAGAGACTGCTGAACTCGAATTAATATGCAAATTAGATACAATTAAGTTAGGCTTAAACAGAGACTGGGAATGGTTGGGTCATTACACTAATTGAATCTATTTCCCTATGTTAAGTTCTCCTCACACCTTCTATGGGTCATCTTAATTATCACTTCAAAAGGTTTTTTTTCTCCTGCTGTTGCTAGCTCATCTCAATTGATTAGACTCTTCCTGTTGGTATGCATACTTCCACCTTTTCATGTTCTCTGTATGTATAAATAATTCCTGTCTGTGTGTTCCATTCTATACATCCGAAGAAGTGAGCTGTAGCTGAAATAAATTTGTTAGTCTCTAAGGTGCCACAAGTACTCCTGTTCTTTTTGCGGATACAGACTAACACGGCTGCTACTCTGAAACCTGGTTTCATTAGTTACTTCTGATTCTCGCCAGTATGCGGGGAGAATGAGGCCTACAGCCTCTCTCTATAACCAGAGGCAAGTCATTTAAGGATTAGATTCTAATAACAATTAGAGGTGTAAATTATGAGGAACTCTACTGCTGTTAGTGGTTTTAGAATGAAGTAATTGAGAATAAGTATTTGCCTACCTTGCAGGGCATTGTAAGGCTATATAGCTAGTATTGCTGCAGCATGGTCTTGTTCTTCCCTTACTCAGGTTTTACATCAGTGCAACTGCATTGGGCTAGATCCTCATCTGATGTAAATTGGCATAGCTCTGTTGAAGTTATTGGAGATATACTGATTTACATCAGCTAAGTGTGATTGACTGACCCATTGACTTCAATGGAGTTACTTCTGATTTACACTGGGATAAGTGGGAGGAGAACCAGACCTTGTTAAATCCTTGCATGTATAAGTATGAAGTGTTACAATTCTGCAAATGAACATACAGCTAATCTGCTACTCTCCTAATTATGACCTTGATAAAGAAAAGAAGTGCTCAGGATATGATGATTAATATCTTGCATAGCAGTTTCTTTGACCCTGTGCTTTTTAACATTTCTATCAATGACTTGAAAGAAAACATAAGATCATCACTGATAAAGTTTGCTGATGACCCAAAAACTGGGGGAGTGGTAAATAATGAAGAGGACAGGTAACGGATTCAGCATAATCTGGATCTCTTGGTAAACTGGGTGCAAGCAAATAATATACATTTGAATATGGCTAAATGTAAATGTATACATCTAGGAACCAAGACTGTAGGCAATACTTACAGGATGGGGGACTCTATCCTGGGAAGTAGTGACTCTGGAAAAGATTTGAGGGTCATGTTAGATAATCAGCTGAACATGAGCTCCCAATTTGACACTGTAGCCAAAACAGCTAATGAGATCCTGGGATGCTTAAACAAGGGACTCTCAAGTAGGATTAGAGAGGTTATTTTACCTCGATATTAGGTACTGGTGTGACCGCTGCTGGAATCCTGTGTTCAGTTCTGGTGCCCACGATTCAAGAAGGATGCTAATAAATTAGAGGGGGTTTGAAGAAGAGAAGGTTAAGGGGTGACTTGATTATAGTCTAAGGCTTGGTCTACACTACGAGTTTAGGTCGAATTTAGCTGCATTAGATCGATTTTTATCTTCACCCGTCCAGAGAAGCAAACGGCTGCTCCGGGGCAAACCCGAAGACATGCCGCTTCTATGATGAGCTGCATGCCATTCTAGGGGGTGCCCCTACAACTACCCCACCCCTATGCTTTGATTCCGTCAATGGACTCTCATGCAACAGGGATGCAGATTTAGGGAACGAGGAAGAGGAGGAGGACATTGAAGTTAGCATATAGCAAGGAAGTGGAGAAAACGTTTTCCCCGACAGCCAGGAACTGTTTATCACCCTGGAGCCAGTACCCTCCCAACCCACCCAAGGCGGGCTCATGGACCTTGAAGGCAGCGAAGGCACATCTGGTGAGCATACCTTTGTAAATATTGTACATGGTTTAAAAGCAAGAGTGTTTTAATGATTAATTTACCCTGAAGACTTGGGATGCATTTGCGGCCAGTACAGCTACTGGAAAAGTCTTTTAACATGTATGGGGATGGAGCGGAAATCTGTGTTATCCTCAGGAGAGTGATATCATTCATGGTCACCTGGTTGAAATAGGGGAATTTTATTAAGGGGACATTCAGAGGTGGCTGTTCCTGCTGGGCTGTTTGCCTGTGGCTGAACAGAAATCATCCCCAATGTTAGCCACGCGGTGTGGGGAGGGGTGAAGTGATCATCCCAGAGAATAGGGTGGGGTGGAGGGCTTTAGTTGGGTTTGTGCTGCACGTTAACCCAAAAACCACATCCCCTCCTTTTAAATGGCCAACCCAACAGGTGCTTGGTATGGGACATGAGGGCGCAGCTGCTTAAAACCATTCCCACATGTTAAGAAGGTTAAAGAAGCCAAAAGACTGGCTTACCATGGCTGCCTGCAAGCTGAATTCTGTTGCCCGCTGGCCCTGCATGTGTGATCTCTCACACGAAACCGGCAGGCCCTCAATATAAGAGTCAAAATGCGACCTTGTAAAGAAAGCACACATACTATGTAATGTTAACAGCTTGGTTCACCGTGGAAGAGTGTATCCATTGTTCTCTAAAACGTATTTTTTTTAAATACTACTCTCCCTTTTTTTTAACTCCCACAGCTGCAAATGTTTCAACGCACCCCCTATAATTTCCATCCCAGAGGCTAGTGAAGATTAGAAGGCGGAAAAAACGCAATTGTGATGACATGTTCTCTGAGCTCATGCAATCCTCCCACAATGAAAGAGCCCAGCAGAATGTGTGGAGGCAGACAATGTCAGAGTGCAGGAAAGCACAAAATGAACGCGAGGACAACAGGGACGTATGAGAGGACAGGAGAGACCAGCGAGAGGAGATGTGGCATCAGCGTGATGAAAGGAGGCAGGAAGCAATGCTCAGGCTACCCGAGGATCAAACTCCTATTCTCTGGCGTATTGTTGAGCAGGACAGGCAGCAGGAGGAACACAGACCGCCGCAGCAGCCCCTGTGTGACCAACCACCCTCCTCCCCAAGTTCCATAGCCTCCTCACCCAGACGCCCAAGAACGCGGTGGGAGGGGGGTCTCCAGCCACCGAACCACTCAACCCCAGAGGACTGCTCAAACAACAGAAAGCTGGCATTCAATAAGTTTTGAAGTGCAGTGTGGCCTTGTCCTTCCCTCCTCCCCTCCTCCATCACCGCAGCCAGTGCTTCCCTCCTCCCCCACCCTCTTGGGCTACCATGGCAGTTATCCCCCCATTTGTGTGACAAAGTAATAAAGAATGCATGAATTTTAAACAACACTGACTTTATTGCCTCTGCAAGTGGTGATCAAAGGGGGGAGGGGAGGGGAGGGCAGTTTATTTACAGGGACGTGGAGTGACCCAAGGGGGCAGGTTTTTATCAAGGAGAAACAAACAGAACTTTCACACCGTAGCCTGACCAGTCATGAAACTGGTTTTCAAAGCTTCTCTGATGCGCAGCGTGCCCTGCTGTGCTCTTTTAATCGCCCTGGTGTCTGGCTATGCGTAATCTGTGGCAAGGCAATTTGCCTTAACCTCCCACCCCACCATAAACGTCTTCCCCCTTACTCTCACAGATATTGTGGAGCACACAGAAGCACTAATAAGGATGGGAATATTGGTTTTGCTGAGGTCTAACCGAATCAGTAAACTGAGCCAGCGCGCTTTTAAACATCCAAAGGTGCATTCTACCACCATTATACACTTGCTCAGCCTATAGTTGAACAGCTCCTGATTACTGTCCAGGCGGCCTGTGTACGGCTTCATGAGCCATGGCATTAAGGGGAAGACTGGGTCCCCAAGAATAACTATAGGCATTTCAACATCCCCAATGGTTATTTTCTGGTCTGGGAAGAAAGTCCCTTGCTGCAGCTTTTGAAACAGACCAGAGTTCCTGAAGATGCGCGCGTCATGTACCTTTCCCGGCCATCCCACGTTGATGTTGGTGAAATATCCCTTGTGATCCACCAGTGCTTGCAGCACCACTGAAAAGTACCCCTTTTGGTTCATGTACCCGCTGCCTTGGTGCTCTGGTCCCAAGATAGGGATATGCGTTCCATCTATCGTCCCCCCACAGTTAGGGAGTACCATTGCAGCAAAGCCATCCACTATGTCCTGCACATTCCCCAGAGTCACTACCCTTGATGGCAGCAGGTCAAAGATCGCTTTGGCTACTTGCATCACAGCAGCCCCCACCGTAGATTTGCCCACTCCAAATTGATTCCTGACTGACCGGTAGCTGTCTGGCGTTGCAAGCTTCCAGAGGGCTATCGCCACTCGCTTGTGAACTGTCAGGGCAGCTCTCATCTTGGTATTCTTGCGCTTCAGGGCAGCGGAAAGCAAGTCACAAAGTTCCATGAAAGTGCCCTTACACATGCAAAAGTTTCACAGCCACTGTGAATCATCCCAGACCTGCAACACTATGGGGTCCCACCAGTCTGTGCTTGTTTCCTGGGCCCAGAATTGGCGTTACATGGCATGAGCCTGCCCCATTGTTACCAGGATGGACAAATTGCCGTGGTCCGTGCTTTTAGAGAAGTCTGGGTCCGTGTCCTCATCACTCTCGTGACCGCCCTGCCGTCACCTTCTCGCCTGCCTTTGCAATTTCTGGTGCTGCATATGCATATGCATGTGCTGTTTACAGTGCTCATAACTGCCGCGGCAATCTGAGCGGGCTCCATGCTTGCCGTGCTATGGTGTCTGTGTGGAAAAAAGGCGCAAAACGATTGTCTGCAGTTGCTCTGATGGAGGGAGGGGCGACTGACAACTGTAGCTATCCCACAGTTCCCGCAGTCTCAACCAACATTTGAATTCTGGATTGAGCTCCCAATGCCTGACGGGTCAAAAACATTGTCGTGGGTGGTTCTGGGTACATGTCGTCAGCCCTTCCCTCCCCCTGTGAAAGCAACAGGAAAAAATCGTTTCTTGCCTCCTTTCACTGTCACTGTATGTCTCCTGGATGCGGCTGGCAGACACGGTACTGCAGCACTACACAGAAGCATCCCTATGCCTTGCCTTGCGGACGGCAGACGGTGCAGTATGACTGGTATCCGTCATCGTCGTCCCGTGGGTGCTCCTGGCTGGCCTCAGTGAGGTAGGTCGGGGTCACCTGGGCAGACATGGGTGCTCCTGGCCAGCCTCGGTGGGGTCAGTCGGGGGCTCCTGGACAAAAATGGGAATGACTTCAGGTCATTCTCTCTTCAAGTTTTGTGTAATGGAGATTCAGTCCTGCCTGGAATATCATGCCAGCTGGAGGCTTCTGCCTAAGGCTGCTCTCCCAGTCGGCAACACTGTGCAGTCGCACCTACCCCAGCCTACTCCTTGCTCCCATGGCTCATGAAGCCTGGACAGTAGTAAGGAGCAGTCCAACTATAGGCTGAGCAAGTGCAGAATGGTGGTTCACTCTACTTCCCTGTAAGCCAACCGCCCTCCCCTCCCACCTTTGATTTCTGCTTGCAGAGGCAATAAAGTCAGTGTTGTTTAAAATTCATGCATTCTTTATTACTTCATCACACAAATGGGGGGACAACTGCCAAGGTAGCCTGGGAGGGGTGGGGGAAGAGGGAAGCAACGGGTGGGGTTGTTGTAGGGGCACCCCCTGGAATGGCATGCAGCTGGATGTCTGAGGCTCTGACCCGGAGTGGCTATTTGCATCTGTGATTCTTTAGTAGGCTTGCCTTATATTCTAGGCAGGACCGAATCTCCATTAGACAAAACTTAAAGAAGAGATTGACCTGGGGAGTCATTCCCATTTTTGTTCAGGCTCCCCCGACCTACCTCACTGAGGCCGGCCAGGAGCACCCATGACAGCAGCAGACAGTACAGTATGACTGGTAACCGTCTTTGCCAAGTTGCAAAGGCAAGGAGCTGCTGCTGTGTAACACTGCAGTACTGTGTCTGTCAGCAGCACCCAGGAGACGTACGGTGACAATGAGCTGAGTGGGCTCCATGCTTGCCGTGGTATGTCATCTGCACAGGTAACCCAGGAAAAAAGGCGAAAAACGATTTTTTGCCATTGCTTTCATGGGGAGGGGCTGACATCATGTACCCAGAACCACCCGTGACAATGTTTTTGCCCCATCAGGCATTGGGGGCGCAACCCAGAATTCCAATGGGGGGCGGAAACTGCGGGAACTGTGGGATAGCTACCACAGTGTAACGCTTCAAAAGTTGACGCTAGCCTTGGTACTGTGGACGCACAGCGCTGACTTAATGCGCTTAGTGGGGACACACAAATGACAATATCAAATTGATTTCTAAAAAATCAACTTCTATTAAATCGAACTAATTTTGTAGTTTAGACATACATGTAGTTCCCCTAAGTAACTACATGGGGAACAAATATTTAATAATGGGTTCTTCAATCTCTCAGAGAAAGGAATAACACAATTCAATGACTTGACTATTTGTAAATCAAGTTTTGACTTTTTTCTAAAAGATATGCTCTAGAAATTATTTGTTGTATGGCCTCTATTACATAGAAGGTCAGACTAGAATATGATCAGAATAGTGCCTTCTGGCTTTGGCATCTATGAATCTGTGAGAAGCAGGAATTGTGTGTCACAACCAACACTTTGAAATCAAAAGAAAGATACCTGAAAATGAAATAAATATTAGAGGGTCTCTGTAGCCTAAACAGCTTCTGTGACCAAAAGTGGTGCTAGGAACTATTGTACTTTGGAGATAAAAAGTGAAAACAATATATTTTCCACTTGTGGTCATTAATTACCACAAGTGGAATTGAAACTGTTGCCTTACGAGTTATTGTTGCTAACCTCAGTATGTCCTGGCTAGTTTCCATTCTGCCTCTCTATATTCTCTGTACAGTTTAAATTGGATATAGGATTCTTTGTCACGTCCTTTCCAAAACAGTTGTGCAGGATTAATAACTTTTGTGTGCTATCCAAGGCATGTGGGAAGTGGTTCCTGAATATTTTGTTATGCATATTTCTAAGGCACCCATCCCCATAGCTTATGGGGGCATGCCTAGACACTGTGATACAATCCACCATTAGTGTCCGAACACTGGTAGCCGGGGCTTACCATTTTTGCTTCTTAAAGCAGAAATCCCTCCCTCTACGGCAATAATGAACTTTTAATTTGAATCATACACTTACCAGGTTCTAGGGTGGCTTCTGTCTCCACCAGGTTCTCAGCAGGCTCAGCAACGGGCTGTTCCTCGGGGGCAGGAGGCTCAAACAGCTCTTCTGAGTAATGACCAAAAATTTGCTGTTGAACCTGATCCACGCCTTGCTCTGGGGCTGGTTTCGTCACTTCATAATTCTGGCTGTGAGCCTGTTGTTGGCTGCAGTCAGTCCCCATGCTGGATTCAGGGGCCAGCATGGTACCATCACATAGGCGCTGGCTTCCTCTGAGCCCCAGGGGTACTCAACCCCCCACTCTGCCCCAGGCCCTGCCCCCACCCGACCCCTTCCTCCAAGCCCCCATCCCCCCCTGTTTCTTCCAGCCCCTGCTCTGTCCCAGGCCATAGCCCCTCCCCACCTCTTCTCCCAAGCCCTCAGCCCTGCCCTGACTCTTCCCGCCCCTCTCCACCCTGTCCCCACTTCTTCCCACACAGTTCCGCCCCCTCCCCCGAGCGTGTCCTGTCTCCGCTCTTCCCCTTCCCTCCAGCACCTCCTGCACATCGCAGAACAGCTGATTGCAGCAGGCAAGAGGCACTGGGAGGGAGGGGATAGAGCTGATCAGTGGGGCCACTGGCGGACGGGAAGCACTGGGGAGGAGGGAGGAGCTGGCTGCCAGTGGGTACTAGGCACCCACTCATTTTTTTTCTGTAGGTGCTCCAGCCAAAATCATCATAAAATGGGCATGTTGTTGGTGACTTTCCCAAAGTGCAATTCTTACCCTGGGTCTTCCTTTATTTGCTCTTTAGCCTCTTAATTTGCTTCCTACACTGATCACCTGCCCAGAAAATCTGCAGAGCTGCCAGCTTTTTAGCTCTCTGCAGGTATGCAAACCCATTCCTGATGCTTTTGCTGAAGTCCACAGTTTTATTATCCTCACACCACAGATTCACCCAATCTGGCTGTGCTCGCGTGACCAGAAAACAGCTCGCTTTGCAGATCAGTCTCCATTGCAGATCCTGGAGACTCTCTGATAGAGTGCTTGTACATTGGTAATCAGAAGACGAGGGGTTAATGCTGACCTGAGCTGCTGCTGTTCACAAAGGGAGGGTGGCTTCTGTTTGCAATAGAGTGTGTTGCAGATTGTTGGCATAGAGAGGTCTAAGGCAGTTGCCATAAGGAACTGGGGGATACATCCGGATGACTCCTGAGACCTGAATCAAACCAAGGCCATGTCTACACTGCAAAGCAATAGGCCTCAGACCCTAGGTTCCAGCTTGACCTGAGCTTGGACCCTCCAGCCCTGCAAGGTCCTGGGACCCTGGGTTAGTGTCATTGCAATGTGGATGCAACAGGGTTTGCCTTGAGCCCAGGCTCGAGCCTGGGCTTACATTGCAGTGTAGACATACCCTAAGTGCCATATCACTATGTTCAGCATTAATTAAGATCCTTACGGATGAAGAGTGCTATACAAAGTTACAGACTCTGATCAAAGCTGGCATATTTTATGGGAATATGAGGATGTTTACCTATTCCCTTTGGATAGTGGAGAATGTATCATGGCAGGCTAGCAGTACTGGCAACCCAAAGCATTTTAAAATCATAATTCAGATATAAAAATCATGAGATTAAAAACAGGGTCTTTTGATTTGGCTTCTGATTTTTAAGTCTTTAGGTTCATGTTTTCCAGATTTTCCCAGGAATCACAAAGCCTAGAAATTTACTTAAAAAATATATGAAACCTGAAATTCTCACACAATTATAGGACTCCAGGAGCTGAAGCTTTAAGAGAACACCAAATATTGTGACTCTCCCAATAAAATCATGAAACTGGATTTGGATTTGGACTGGACTGGATTAGGCTTTCCTTCATTCTATCCTTGTTCATCCAACTGGGCCACTTTCTATATTGTACCTTGCCCATTTTTTTCTAAATTAAATGCCCCCAAACTTAATTCATGTAGAGTTAAGATTGCCCGGTGGTGTCTGAGGCCCTTCCAGTAGGTGGAACTTAAACCTCTGAAAACCAGTAAGTACAAAGTTAAGTTACATGTCACCTCCCAATGCAGCCTTAACGTTGCCCCCTGAAACTGGCAGTAGCCACACTGGGAATGATTCAGGAAGGGGCGAGGGGGGTGCCATAATAAATAGTCATGAGGAAGATCTATGAAAATGTGTCATTATTTGTGTTGCGGTCCACGGATTTGAATTACAGCATTTGTCTGCATGCATTCCAATTGCTTTCATTGTGTTAGGTGTTCCTGTGGTGAGTAGTGGAGGGATTAGTTGGAGTATCTCAGCAGAGCTGTTACTTATGATATTGTGATATGAGGAGAGGTGCATATGTACGTCAAAGGATCAGGTATACCACATTTCAGCACTGAGTTTGGCAGGCCATGGCCACAGAGGTGCACAAAGGTGTGTTCTTGCCAGGGCGTTTGTCAGCAGTCTGGTGGCATACACGACTGTGCTCTCCAGGCCTCACGGAGGGGTCAGTGAAGGCTATATTTCAGAAGGAATCCTCAGGTTAAGGGTGATGGGGCCTGCACTGGCCCTGTAAGAGCTGTATTGGGTCAAGTGGGCCCAATCAGCCAATTAAGCTGCAATGTGGGAGAATTAAGCCTGGGAGGAAAGCCCTAATTATGTAAGGTTTCCATATTTCAAGTCTCCAAACAGAGGACACTGATGAGGGGAGGGAGAGCTGGCATGGGTATTGGATGGGGTGTTGGAGGGGTGTGTGCGTGTACTGGGATGGGAGGGGTATTTGGTGGAGTACAGCCTCACACTCGGTGGGGGGCAGGATCGTGCTCCCTGTCATGGTGGCAGGGCAGGTGGCGCAGGTCTGGGATGCAGTGCCAGACTCTCAGTCAGCACCTCCCTGTGGGCCTCTCCCCATCCCCAGGGCAGGAGCTGTGGCCTGGCCCTGTCTTCACTCCCAGCCGGACTCTGAGGCCCTGTGGCAGGGCAGGTGGCCTGGCTGAGAGGCACTTGGTGGCTCTGCTTACCTGGTGATTCGGGCTGGCCAGGTGATTCGACCATCTGCAGGGGAGGGACCAATCTGGGTGCCAAGATTCAGGGCTGTAACCAGGGCAGGGTGAGCAGGGCAGCCACCATGAGTGCAAAGCCATGGAGGCTGAGAAATGACGGGGACCCAAAACCAGGGGGTGCAAGTGTGCTTGCTTGCCCTGGATGCTGAAGAGCCTAGTTATGACTTTGCGGAGACAGCTTTTTTGGATCTGCAACGAGCAAGGAAAAATCCAGGACATTTCTTCACATTTCAAAAATCCACCTGGATGGACCAAAAAAGAGGTCATGTCCAGGAAATCCCGCACATATGGTAACCCTATAATTAGGGGAAACTCAACCGGTGTGGGAACAGGTGAGATTTATATAAAGACAGGAAATTGGAAGAAGAGGAGGCAGTAGGAAGGTATCTGCAATCACTCCTTGGGAAAAGAGTTGAGAGACTGGCAAACCCAGAGGAGTGGAAAGGGCAGGAAGTAAGGAAGTGGCTCAGGGAAAGGCAGCAAGGTGCAGGAGGGAACCACACCTTGGCTGCTGTTTATAGAGAGTCCCTGAGCTGGAACCTGGCGTAGAGGGCAGGCCTGGCTTCCCCTACCAGCCACGGAGGGAATGACACCTGGGCGGTGAATGGGAGGACTGCCTGAGACTGCTGGTGAGCAGGGACTTTGATACACATCCCCCCGGAAGGGGAAACCATGCAGTGACCTGGTTGGAAGACTGAGTCATGAGAAGAACGCTGCGGATCCTGGAGCGAGAGAGGCCACAGGCCAAGGAAGTGAAGGAGTGTAACTGTCAGGAGTTACCTGACAGAGGTAAGCCCCAGAACTGCCAGGCAGTGGTACCATCCAGTGGTGAATAGAGGCCCCTGTGACAGGAAAGTAAAATTTAGTAAGTCTGGAGTGGTTTCTGGGGAGTAGCCTCAAGCCTGGTCTACACTTAAAATTTAGGGTGACCTAGCTGCATCATGCAGGAGTGTGAATTTTTCACATCCCCTGAGAGATGTAGTTAAGCCCACCTAAGCCCCAGTATAGATACCACTGTTCTTCCGTCAATCTAGCTGCTGCCTCTCGAGGCAGTGGATTTCCTACAGCAACAGAAAAAATCCTTCCATCACTGTAGCAAGTGTCTACACTATATCACTGCAATGGTGTAGCTGCACCTGTGCTGCTGTGGTACTGTGAATAGTGTAGACATACCCTTGGTGTTTGAGTATTGGCCAGGTGGAGATTGCTCCTATTTGCTACATCTGACCTAAACCCAAATTCTAAACTCTTAAATAAATAATTTTTTCAATATTGCTTCCCCTGCGAGTCAGTGGATGCCATGCCCTAGCTCAGATAAATACCAAGTGACTGAGATCAGTTGGGGAACAATTAGAGTCACGTTGAGCAATAAAAGAAGAATGAATTAATTTTGTAAAATGCTAGTTTTGGGGGGGTCTGTCTCTTGAGAACTCCATCCTCAAATTACCCCAAATTTGGACCACTAATACTACCCAGCACCCTTATGATGCACAGCAAATTTCAAGACAATCCAAGTTAGAACACCTAGAACAGTCCACCTTTAAACAAAAGCAATGCTGAATCTTCTCTTTAGCGGAGAAGCATATATGATGTGCATTGGGAAGCTCCTTCTTAAAACCAGCATGACACCAGAGTACTCAGATACTTTGGTAGATGGCACATTATAATCTATATAGATGCATACATATAATGATAGATTAGATAAATTTCTGGATGCTGTCAGGGATTGTTAATAGAATATTGAAACTTTCAGTTCTATCTGATTTACATAGACTTCTATACCGTACTCATCAGAATGACATACAAATGCCTTAGTAACTTCTAGTTTTGTGGTCTGAGTTCAGCCTAGGTTGTTGCAACAAAGTTGTTCATATCCAGTTCCCTCTAGGACAGGTATCCACCTTACAGAACCCATCCTCACACCTGACACTGATGGGCCCCACTGCTGGCAACCTTAGCAGAGAGACCAAGAACTGAATAGGCCACAGAAATTGAATTACAGTCATATACCCAGAAATTGGATCCTCCAGGTAGGCTTGAGGCACAATGGATGACTGTGGTGTATGGAAAATGTGTACAGCTGTTGCCAGTGCTTCTCTGTGGAAAAATAGAGGAGCAAAGACCTGTGATATGTTGAGTCCTCAGTTCCTATTGGCCTCGGAGCATCTCAGCAATACACAGGATCAAGCCCCAGTTTGCCAGTCCTATACTTTCACCAGCACTAAATTCACGAAAGGATTAATTAATTAATAAAGAAGGAAAGAAAGAAAATAATCAAGGACAGTCACTGTACTCCTATAGTTCTGGATGAGATTCTGATCTCATTTACACCTGCGGTAACTGGTGTTGATGGAATTACTCCAGATTTACACCAATATAGTTGAAATCAGTGTCTGTTTCCAATGACTTGGTTTCTCAGAAAACCAATCTTTCTATAAAAGCAGCAAAGAATCCTGTGGCACCTTATAGACTAACAGACGTTTTGCAGCATGAGCTTTCGTGGGTGAATACCCACTTCTTCGGATGTATTCATCCACGAAAGCTCATGCTGCAAAACGTCTGTTAGTCTATAAGGTGCCACAGGATTCTTTGCTGCTTTTACAGAACCAGACTAACACGGCTACCCCTCTGATACTTGACAATCTTTCTATAAATCCAAAGTGCCAAATTCACACCAGTGGAGTCAGTGGAATTACATGAGAGATGAATTTGTCCCAAATGCTTTATTTAAAGGCTGTCTCCTTAGATATCTTGATTTGTTAGAATGCAGTGGCCATTCACCCAGGAAAACAATGTGAATAGAAACATTTAAACAGATGAACTATTCTCCCTTGATTTGCTGAAATAGTTTCCTCTTAAGAAACTAACCAGCATTAGACAGTAGATGGTGCAATGCCCTTTCTGGACTTTATGCTGCAAGTTTGAAGCCATTTCCTGGAAGTGACTAGCATTGTTTCATCAATATTTAAAGGCACCTTTTCCAAGTACTTCCCACATAGTGTTTACAAGAAGAAGAGGGGAGAAACTCTCCTTGTATACAAATAAAAAAAAGCTGCAGACTAGCAAAATCATAAGACTCAATTCTGATTTTGCTTAATCCAGTAAAACTCCATTAGCTGACATGCAATTTCTCTTTATTCTCACTGATGTGAAACAGAATCAGTGTTTTTAAGATATGTAATTTAATCTATTGCCCTGAAGAACCTATAGCAGTGGTGGGCAACCTGCAGCCCATCAGAGTAATCCACTGGAAGGCCGTGAGACAATTTGTTTACATTGACCGTCCACAGATACAACTGCCCACAGCTCCCAGTGGCTGCAGTTAGCTGTTCCTAGCCAATGGGAGCTGTGGGAAGCGGTGGCCAGCACATCCCTGCGGCCGTGGCCGCTTCCCACAGCTCTCATTGGCCGAGAATGGCGAACCGCGGCCATTGGGAGCGGCGGGCGGCTGTGCCTGCCGATGGTCAAAGTAAACAAACTGTCTTGCTGCCCGCCAGTGGATTACCCTGATGGGCCGCATGCAACCACCACTGACCTATAGGGTCTGGTGATACTTTCAATTATGCTGAATTAAATCTAGAATAATTTCCCTGAAATCAGTGGTGTAAATGGTAACTCAGTCTGGTCAAGTGAAGTTATTTCAGATTTACAAGAGGGTAAATGAGAGAAGAGAGAAGAGTCTAATGTAGTGACTGCAGATTTATACAGGTGTAACTGAGAACAAAATCTGATCCAATGAAAGTACTCCAGTTTTACACTGTGTAACTAAGAACAGAATGTGACCCAGCTGGTCAGATCCCCAGCTGGTGTAAATAGGCATAGATGTATTGAAGTAAATGGAGCTATAACAATTTATACCAGCTGAAGATTTGGCCCACTGTCTTTAAGAAACTTCCAGGATGTTCCAAATCTGTCAGTCACTTATACCAGGATAAATTCAGAGCAACTCTATTTGTTGAAGAATCTTTGGTCTTACTAATAAGTATTCTGGTGGGAGTCTGATTCTGATCATCTCACACCAACACAAATCAGGAGTAACTTGACTGATAAATGGAGTCACATGGGTGTAGCGCAGATCAGAATCAGGTGTGGTGTCCAGTCATTAGTGTGTGGGAGTGAGTGAGCATGTGTTAACTAGAGATCAACATGTCTTAACTAGAGATCAACGGCTCAATGTCTAGTTGGCAGCTGGTATCAAGCGGAGTGCCCCAGGAGTTGGTTGTGGGGCCAGTTTTGTTCAACATCTTTATTAATGATCTGGATGATGGGATGAATTGCACCCTCAGCAACTTTGTGATAACAGTAAGCTGGGGGAGGTAGATTTGTTGGAGGGTAGGAATAGAGTCCAAAGTAACCTAGACAAATTGGAGGATTGGGCCAAAAGAAATCTAATGAGGTTCAACAAGGACAAGTGCAGAGTTTTGCACTTAGGACAGAAGAATCCCATGCACTGCTACAGACTAGGGACTGAGTAGCTAGGCAGCAGTTCTGCAGAAAAGGACCTAGAGGTTACAGTGGATGAGAAGCTGGATATGCTTCAACAGTGTGCCCTTGTTGCCAAGAAGGCTAATGGCATTTTGGGCTGTATAAGTAGGAGCATTGCCAGCAGATTGAGGGAAGTGATTATTCCTCTCTATTCGACATTGGTGAGGCCACATCTGGAGTATTGTGTCCAGTTTTGGGCCCTCCACTACAGAAAGGATGTGTAGAAATTGGAGAGAGTCTGGTGGAGGCCAACAAAAATGATTAGGGGGCTGGAGCACATGACTTACGAGGAGAGGCTGAGAAAACTGGGGTTACTTAGTCTGCAGACGAGAAGAATGTGGGGGGGTTTGATAGCAGGCTTCAACAACCTGAAGGGGGGTTCCAAAGAGGATGGAGCTTGGTTGTTCTCAGTGGTGACAGATGACAGAACAAGGAGCAATGGTCTCAAGTTGCAGTTGGGGAGGTGTAGGTTCGATATTAGGAAACATTTCACTAGGATGGCGGTGAAGTGTTGGAATGAGTTACTTAGGGAGGTGGTGGAATCTCCATCCTTAGAAACAACAAGGAGTCCGGTGGCACCTTAAAGCCTAACAGATTTATTTGGGCATAAGCTTTCATGGGTAAAAAGCCTCACTTCTTCAGATGCATGGAGTGAAAGTTTCTGAAGAAGTGAGGCTTTTTATCCACAAAAGCTTATGCACAAATAAATCTGTTAGTCTTTAAGATGCCACCAGACTCCTTGTTGTTTTTGTGGATACAGACTAACATGGCTACCCCTGATACTTGACTCCATCCTTAGAGGGTTTTAAGGCCTGGCTTGACAAAGTCCTGGCTGGGATGATTTAGTTGGGGTTGGTCTTGCTTTGAGCAGGGGATTGGACTAGATGATCTTCTGAGGTCTCTTCCAACTCTAATCTTCTATGATTCTATGACAGATAAAAGTTTGTTTACAACTTCTTCCTTGTCCCACAGGTGGTGTAAGTTGGATGGAAAGACATATACCGGTACTATTACTGAAGCATTAGGACACTCCAGGGTGTGTTATTGTGTTACTGCAATGAGCAACCAACTAGAGTAGCATACAGTATGTGCTTTGTTTGACCTTGTGCCTCAGACCTCCTTCATGCACGGTTGCTACACAATAATATTTGCCCCAGCATGCTTGGTTACAATTATAAATTGCTTTTTAATTATTAGAAAAAATATAAAACCAGGAACAAGTTCTTAAAGTACTGGGCTATATTCTCCCCAGTGTTAAGGCAGCATATGCTGCTATTACACAAAGTTGTCCTAGAGGGTGTCATGCCATAAGAAGTGTGAGTGACTCATACTAGATGAATTTCTGGTGTGGCAATTCCTATTTACAAAGCCCCATACTATGGTTGACCCAAGACTATTTTAAATTGCTTGTGTGTAGCTGAAAAGTTCTTGCAAAGCCAAGAAGTTTATTTCAATCCCTTGACAATTGAGCAAACAAAGAAAAGAGAAGGTAGTTTCACTGATGGAATTCAAAGCTTTGATCTCAGCCTCTCTAAATCAGATGATTAGGAAATCCTGGATGTTATCACTGTGAGACATTAGAACACAGGCTCTTGTGACACATCCTAGGGATTATCCAGACATAATCAGTTCAATGTTTTAAATAAATCATGAAGCTGCTCAGCCTAGGAAACTTCCATTAACTCCTGAAAAGCAGGGATTGAATTCTGATTTTCAAGGGAAGATGGTAAATCCAACCTGTCCTGTTTCTCAGATCTGGGATGAGAGACTTATTCTTAACCTTGCCTTATTTCAGGATTATTTAAAGATAAAGAAGGAGGGAAACTTACGAGGAAACACCAGTGCATGTATAGAATTTGAGAGTATTAAAAATGTATTGTGACAAAGACCCAGACCAGTGGGGTACAGGAGTCTGGTAGAGGGCAAATATACTGGTCACTGGATGAGTAGTTTTCTGTTCCCTGAGTGACCAGAGCAAGGGCTGCACTAGAGTAATCAGGAACCCACTAGAACCAATTAAGGCAGACAGGCTGATTAGATCACCTGCAGCCAATCAAGGCAGGCTAATCAGAGCATCTGGGTTTAAAAAGGAGCTCACTCCAGTTTGTGGTGTGTGTGTGAGAGGAGCTGAGAGTGAGAGGATGTGCTGCTGGAGGACTAAGGAGTACAAGCACTATCAGACACCAGGAGGAAGGTCCTGTGGTGAGGAGAAAGAAGGTGTTTGGAGGAGGCCATGGGGAAGTAGCCCAGGGAGTTGTAGCTGTCATGCAGCTGTTACAGGCAGCACTATAGACAGCTGCAATCCACAGGGCCCTGGGCTGGAACCTGGAGTAGAGGGTGGGCCTGGGTTCCCCCCAAACTTCCCAACTCCTGATCAGACACAGGAGGAGTTGACCCAGACTGTGGGTTCCATCAGAAGGGAAGATCACTGAGGTGAGCAAATCTGCCAATAAGTGCAGGACCCACCAAGGTAGAGGAGGAACTTTGTCACAGTATGTAGTGGGGAGGCATGATCTTGTGGTTAAGGCTCTAGATCAGGACTCAATTCCCAGCTCTGCCATTGATTCCCTGTGTGGACAAGTCACTTCACTTCTCTGTGTCTCCATTCCCTATCTGTAAAATGGGGATAACAACCAATACTTTTTTATCTCTTTATATTGTAAGCTCTTTTGGGCAGGGACTGTTTCTTATTACCTGTGTACAGCACAACAGGGTCCAGATCTCTGGCCTTTCTATGTTGCTGGAATAAAAATAACAGTGTTGTGGGTTTTTTTTGTGTGTTAAGCCTCTTGTCCCATTGTGACTGTTATGGCTGAAGAGGAAATAATCTGAGAGAAGGACTACATGTAGGCTTGCCAGACATTTGGTTTTCAACAGGAACACCCAGTCGAAAAGGGACCCGGCGGCTCCGGTCAGCACCACTGACCCAGTTCTTAAAAATCTGGTTGCTGGCATGGGACTAAGGCAGGCTCCCTGCCCAGCTCCATGAGGCTCCCCAGAAGCAGCCAGCATGTTGCTCGGCTCCTAGGCGCAGGGGCAGCCAGAGCAGTTCTGTGTGCTGCCCCACCCCAAGCGCCAGCTCCACAGCTCCCATTGGCCGGGAACCATGGCCAATGGGAGCTGTAGGGGTGGTGCCTATGGGCGAAGGCAGTGTGCAATGCAGAGCTGCCTGGTTACACCTCCACCTAGGAGCCAGAGAGACATATCACCATTTCTCGGGAGCTACTTGAGGTAAGCGCCACCTGGAACTTGCACGCCTCACCCTCTCCCACACCTAACCCTCTTTCCCCCCCTGCACTCAAATTTCCTCCTAGAGCCTGCATGCTGCACCCTCTTCCACACCCCAACTGCCTTGCCCAGGTTGGAACCCCCTACTGCACTCCAAACCCCTTGGCTCCAGCCCAGAGCCCCCTCCTGCACCCCAACCCCTCATCCCTGGCCCCACCCTAGAGCCTGCATTTCCAGCTGGAGGTCTCACCCCCACCCACACCCAACCCCCTGGCCCAGCTTGGAGCTCCCTCCTGAACCCCTCATTTCTGACCCCACCCTGGAGCCCACACCCCTAGCTAGAGCCCTCGCCCCCTCCTGCACTCCAACTCTCTGTCCCAGCCTGGTGAAAGTGAATGAGGGTGGGGGAGAGTGAGCGACAGAGTGGGGATGGAGTGAATGAGAGGTGGGGCCTTGGAGAAGGGGTGGGACAGGAGCAGGGCCTTGGGGCAGGAGGTGAGGCTAGGGTATTCGGTTTTGTGCTGTTAGAATGTTGGCCTAATTACATACTATGGGTACCATTCTAAGGAGCCTCACAGGTTCTTTGAAATAGTTATACCAGCAAACCCTTTCTAGTGTAGACAAGGCCTTAGTTCCAATCAGTTAGATTTGGGCAAACCTTTTGAAAACAATGGGGTTGCTGCAGTGTCACTGAGGTAATTCAGATTTATACCAGTGTAAATAAGATCAGGAGTATTTCCAGTAAAATCCCAATGTAAAAGCCCGATGTAAATTGTCTAAAGCCCAGACACTGTATTTTTTTTATTTTTTCATTCAGGTCTCATCCTCTGATATTGCTTAGGGGCCTGGGTCTGAGTGGTTTTTCATTCTCCTAGCACTGCATGTTTTGAGGCTGAGACAGGTCTTTCCCTGTGTGCCCTTGTTAGTTTGGGCTCTGGTTATACAGGACTCTCCCATCCACTCCTCATTGCTCAGTGATGGAGCACAAAAATTTCTATTAAGGATTTGGAAGACATCTTACCTCTAGTGGTCTTCTTTCCCCATAGAAGACATTAAAACTCTTTTCTCCTTGTATTTTCAGGAGATGACTGCTTGCCCACTCCCAAGTTTGCATCTTCTGGTCCTCTGCGCTACCCATAGCGTGTGTCTTTGTGAGGAACACCTGCTAGGCCAACTCTCCTTCAAACCCTCCTGCCTGCACCCCTCTTTCTATGGGAACATAGCTAGAAACACACCCAGGTCCTGCGACTGCTGCATATGGGTCCTGTGACATTAAGGGAATGTCTGCACTGCAGTCGGGAGGTAGGAATAGCCAAGCTAGCTTTGATCCAGCTGAGCAGTTCTCAAACTTCATTGCACCATCTGTGACCTCCTTCTGACAACAAAAATTACTAAATGATCCCAGGAACAGGGACCAAAGCCTGAACCAACCCGAGCCCCACCACCCTAGGTGCAGGGGCCAAAGGCTTCAGCCCCAGGCAGGGGGCCTGTAACTTGAGCTCTGCCACCCAGGGCTTTACCTGTTGGCCCCAGGCAGCGGGGCTCAGGCTTCACCTCTGGGCCCTGGGTGGCAGCAACTCTAATGCCAGCCCTGGTGACCCCATTAAAATGGGGTTCTAACCCACTTTAGGGTCCTGACCCACAGTTTGAGAACCTCTGATCTAGCTAGATCAGGGGTAGGCAAACTTCGGCCTGCGGGCCACATCCAGCCCTCCAGCCAGTTTAATCCCTTGAGCTCCCATTGGGACGTGGGGTCTGGAGAGTGTCCCTCTCTGGCGCTCCAGCTGGGGAGTGGGGTCGGAGGCTGCAGCATGTGCTGAGGCTCCCAGAAGCAGCAGCATGTCCCACCTCCAGCTCCTATGTTTAGCGGAAGGCAGGGAGCTCTGCGCACTGCCCCCGCCCCAAGTGCCATCCCCACAGCTCCTATTGGCCAGGAACTGCAGCTAATGGGAGCTGCAGGGGCGGCGCCTGCGGACGGAGCAATGTGCGGAGCAGCCTGGCCGCATCTCCACTTTAGAGATGGAGGGGGAACATGCCGCTGCTTCCGGGAGCTGGTTGAGGTAAGCACTGCCTGGAGCCTGCACCCCTGACCCCTTCCCATGCCTCAAGCCCCTGCCCCAGCCCAGATCCCCCTTCTGCCCTCCAAACCCCTTGGTCCCAGCCTGGAGCACCCTCCTACACCCCAAATCCCTTAGCCCCACCCCAGAGCCCACACCTCCAGATGGAGCACTCCCCATTTCCCCCCCCGCCCCCACATGTACCCAATCTGCTGACCCAGCCCACAGTCCCCTCCTGCACCCTGAACTATTCATTTCTGGCCCCAGTCAGAGCCCTCACCTCACCTCAACCCTAATTTTGTGAGCATTCATGGCTCACCATACAATTTCCATACCCAGATGACCCCATCAAGCCAAAAAGTTTGCTTACCCCTGAGCTAGATCTTGTAGCTTTGATTTAGCTAAATCTTGAAGTTAACATAGCTAGAAACACACCTGGTGTTTCTAGGACTTAACACTGGTGACGAGGGTGGGATCCTGGTGCTGCTCCAGTAACAGAAGGAAGTAGAAGTCAAGGTAAAGACCAAACAAAGAAAAAAAGCTGCTTGTTTGCACTGACTGTGAAAGTGAAACTAAAAATCATGGCTACTCTGACCAGGCCCCTGGAGCCTTTTGATGAGAATACAGAGCAGTGGCATGTGTATACTGAGCGTTTTGAGCTTTTTGGTATTGCAAATGACATTACAGAAGCGAAGAAGGTGCCAATATTCTTAACTGTTGTAGGGGCTAAAACCTACTCTCTGCTACACAGCTTACTGCACCCTGTTAAGCCTGAGACTAAATCTTACAGTGACATTGTGGAAATCCTGGGGTCTCATTTCTCCCCAAAACCACTGGTAATTGCTGAAAGATATAGGTTCCACAAAAGAGACCAAAAGGAAGATGAAACAGTTGTACAATTTGTAGCCATTTTAAAAAAGCTAGCAGAACACTGTGAATTTAAAGAGATGTTAAATGATGCCCTGCGTGACAGGTTAGTGTGTGGCCTCTGCAGTGAAGCTATACGGAAGCGCCTACTGACAGAGGCTCAGCTTACATTACAGAAGGCTGTTGATATTGCTGTCTCCATGGAACTGGCTACAAGGGAGGCACAATACATCGGTGCATCCCCTAGGGTGCAAAAAGTGTCACAAGAACTGACCCACAAAACGGTGCAGAGTCAAGAATGTTACCGCTGTGGTAAGCTGGGTCACCAGGCATCAGAATGCTGGTGTAAGGACCTGGTGTGTCGACACTGTGGCAAAAAGGGACACATTGAGTATGCCTGTAGTCAAAAGAAAAAGAGGCCTGTGGTCTGGCCGACAAAAAGAGGAACCTTGCATACCCTAGAGCAGACCCAGGATGATCAAGGTGACACCTCCTCACAAGAGGAAGTGCCACTGCATGTTTTGTCTTTGGCAGCGGGCTCACATGAATACTGGGTAACCCACTTATTGGAGGGCAAACCTATACGCATGGAACTAGACACCGGTGCAGCTGTCTTGCTGGTTCCTGAGACTGTGTATAAGGAAAAGCTACAGCATCTTCCGCTTAAGGCAACAAAAACTGTTCTGAAGACGTATACAGGTGAAGCTGTGCCCATGTTGGGCACTATTGATGTTAAGGTGGAGCTCAATGGAAAGGCGGCTAAATTGCCACTGTTTGTGGTGAGAGGTAACTACCCAGCCTTAATGGGTAGGTCTTGGCTTGGGAAGATTCAGCTGAACTGGGCAGAAGTGCACCGGATGACTAAAGAAGAAACCAGTCTAACCCCTATACTAAGGAAACATGCTGCTGTTTTTGGAGATGATTTGGGAAGTATGAAGGGAATCACTGTGACATTGAACATTAAACCTGGCAGTCCACCAAAATATCTGAAAGCCCGAACTGTGCCATATGCCATCAGGCCAAAAGTTGAAGCAGACCTGGAGCGCCTGGTCACCAATGGAGTCCTAATACCAGTTACCCATAGCTCATGGGCCACTCCTATCGTTCCAATAGTGAAGAAAGATGGCTCTCTCCGGATTTGCGGTGATTTTAAAGTCACTGTCAACCCAGTGTTGTGTGCAGAGCAATACCCGCTTCCCCGCATCGATGACCTCTTCGCAGGCCTGGCTGGGGGACAAAAGTTCAGTAAGATTGATCTGAGTCAAGCATATTTACAGATGCACGTCGATGAAAAGTCCCAAGAGCTGTTGACTATTGTGACTCATAAGGGGCTTTATCGATTCTGTCGCCTACCCTTTGGAATCACATCGGCTCCCGCCCTGTTCCAGAGGGCTATGGACCAGATCTTGTGTGGCTTGTCAGGAGTTCAGTGCTATCTGGATGATATCCTGGTCACTGGAAGAAATGAAGAGGATCACTTAAGGAATTTAGAGGCTACCCTACAAAGACTGGAAGAGTATGGCCTACGAGTTCGCAAAGACAAGTGTGAATTCTTCAAGCCCTCTGTTGAATATTTGGGACACATCATCGATTCTGCAGGTCTTCATAAGGCCCCTGCAAAAGTTAAAGCTATTGTGGAGGCTCCCCCACCTCAAAATGTAAGCCAGCTGCGCTCATTTCTAGGACTACTGAACTATTATGGAAAGTTCATCTCACAGTTAGCCACACTGCTAAAACCACTTCATGAGCTCCTTGGGCAGAACAAGGCCTGGAAGTGGACTGAAGCCTGTGATGTTGCATTTAACAAAGTGTAAACGGGTGGTACTCACCCCTGTGGCGCCTCCTGCTGGTGACTCATGGAATTAGCTCCGTCCAGCGCCGGCGCGCCCTCTGCAGGCCGGTGATCCACCTGTTCGTCTGGCCCCCGTGTCTCTTCCTAGACCCGGTGCCCCTTTTTCTGGGGTGCTGCCCCCTGGCAATAACCCCCGTCTCTCTGGGTCTCCCCTCCTTAGGTAACCCTCACCCTCTATCCCTACCTTGCCTCAGTGTATGGCTACTGCCAGTCATTGTCTAGCCCCCCACTCTGGGCAGACTGCAGTCTCAGCCAACTCATCCCTGGCAAGGAGGGTTTGGACCTGCTGCTTTGTCCTATCCCTGGGCCGCCCTCTGCAACCCACAGTACCTATCGGCCCACTCCTAGGCCGCAGCCTGGGGCTTTCTAGGCTGGAGCTCCCCGGCTCCTCAGCCTTCCCCAGCCCTGCTGCACTCAGGTACCTGGTCTCTCTTTCCCAGCAGCTAGGCCCATCTCTCTCTGAAGGCAGAAGAGAGACTGTCTGGGCTCCTAGCTTCCCTGCCTTTTATAAGGCCCTGCTCCTCAGTTTGGGGCGTGGCCCCCAGCTGTAGCCACTTCCCCAATCAGCTCAGCTCTGTCAGGCCACTTTTAACCCCTTAAAACCCTGGAGCAGGGTCCACCCTGCTACACAAAGCTAAGGATGCATTGTTAAATTCTGAAGTTCTAACGCACTTTGATCCATCCTTACCCCTGCAATTGGCCTGCGATGCTTCCCCTTATGGAGTGGGAGCGGTCGTGTCACACATTATGCCTTCGGGAGAAGAAAGACCTATTGCTTTTGCTTCACGCACTCTAAGCAAAGCAGAAACTAACTACGCCCAAATCGAACGTGAGGCATTAGGAATTGTTTTTGGAATTAGGAAGTTTCATCAGTACCTGTTTGGGCGAAAGTTTACTCTTCTTACAGACCATCGACCTCTGACATCAATTTTTGGACCCTACACAGGCATTCCCCCATTAGCTGCTAGTCGTATGCAACGTTGGGCATTGATACTTTCTGCACACACATATGAAATCAAATATCGGAAATCCACTCTGCACGGCAATGCAGATGGCCTCTCAAGGTTGCCTTTACCGGTCAAACATCAAGATAGTGCCCAAAAGGAAATCTTCTACTTTGAACAGGTAGAGAATACACCCATCACTGCTACTCAGATAAAGAAGGCAACCCGCGTTGACCCAGTATTATCCCAAGTTATGGACCTGGTGATGCATGGAAAATCTCGACAAACCTCTCCGGTCTCACCCGACCTTGTTCCCTACATGTCCAGGCGGTCCAATCTGGTTGTTTGTTGTGGGGGAGGCGTGTCATTATTCCACCACCCCTGAGATCACAGATGTTAGAACAGCTACATTCCGGTCACTGTGGAATAGTGCGCATGAAGGAAATTGCACGAAGCTATTTTTGGTGGCCTAGATTGGACAGTGCTATTGAAGAGAAGGCAAAAGCTTGTATGTCATGTCAGAGTGTAAGAAATGCACCCCAGTGGGCACCCCTACACCCATGGGACTGGCCTGAAAACCCGTGGCAACGTATTCACGTTGACTTTGCTGGCCCCCTTGAAGGAAGCATGTTCTTGGTGGCAGTAGATGCCCATTCTAAATGGCCAGAAGTCTCTATAATGCAGTCCACTACTGCAGAGAGTACTATCCAAAAACTACGAGGACTCTTTAGTCGTTTTGGTCTGCCAGAACAACTTGTGAGCGACAACGGACCGCAGTTCGTCTCTCAGGAGTTTCAAAATTTTATGAAGGCAAATGGGATACACCACATCACGTCAGCACCATATCATCCGTCCACCAACGGATTAGCTGAAAGATTTGTGCAAACAATGAAAAACGCTTTGAAATCAGCAAAGGGACAACACTCCATTCAAAAGCGTCTGGATACCTTCTTACTTTCCTATAGAAACACACCTCATGCTACGACCCAGGCTTCCCCAGCCTTTCTAATGATGGGACGACAGCTGCGCACTTGCTTTGATCTGCTGAAACCTTCTGAACCCAGACAAACTGTGCAACATCAGCAGCAATATCAAGTCATCAGACGGGCACCCAGAGCAAAAGACCGAACCTTTAGCCCAGGACAGCCAGTTTTGGCTCGGAATTATACTTCCAGAGCTAAATGGGTCCCGGCCACAGTCATCACTCAAACAGGACCTGTTTCCTATACAGTCCGATCTGCAGAGACTGGCGGCGACATGTAGATCAGCTGTTGCCAGGTCATGCCAGTCTTCAGGACCCATCTGCAGTTGAGGGGTCTGACTTCACCCCTCCTGGTGAGACACCGAATCATGAGTCACCTGTTCCTGACTGTTCTCCTCCATTACTGCCGGCAGCTGAGATACCCCTTTGCCCAGCACGAGCTGATACCACCTCCTCACCTATTCGTGCTGCGGATCCTGAGCCCCTAGTACTTTCGGGTGCAACAACACCAGAAGTTCGCCGTAATCCACCTAGAGACAGAAGGCCTCCTCATCGGCTGGATCTTTAGTTAGGGCGAACCCACGGTTATGGGGCAAAATAATCCCCAGGGTTTAGCCGGGAATGGAGGCAGTCTACCCTCCTTCTCTAGTTTAGTGTGTGTTTTATTTAGGGGATGTTCTTATTAGGGGGGGAGGAATATGTTGTGTATTTGGTTGTCATGGGTTTTGTTACTATGGCAACTGAGTTAGACTATTAAGGGATAGCTCAGCCAGTTTCAACCGGCTGAGTGAGCTCTCTGTTTCTGTAAATAAAATGGAGGGTTTGGTTAGCTGTCTGCTCTCTGGCCTCAAGTGATTGCTTCCTACACCGGCTGCCCCAAGGACTTAACATGGGGGAAGAATCAAGAACATTTTGAATGTCAACAAACGGGAAAGGGGGGAGAATGTAGGGAGGTAAAATGTCAAAGTTTTCATAGTTGCTCAAAAACTATGCAGCTGGCTGAAAATTTTGCTATTTCAAAATGTCATTGAATAAGTACAGAAAAATTTCCAACAATTTTGTTGTTGCATCTCCCCCACCCTGCACAGCTTTAATGGGTAGTGAGTATCAAAATAGTAACTGTAGGGGACTTAGGCACCAGAATTTAAGAGTTCAAAATAAGACTGGGTGACTTAAGCAATCAATTAAAACAGTTTGAGAACTTAACATCAAATAAGTCATTCAGCAAAATTATTCCATGGATAATGTTGAACAATGAATACATTCAAGGGAACTGCAATCCATTTGGGGGAAATTTGCAAACAGGCAAAGTTAACTTAGGGCCAGATTCTATGTGACTCTTGGTCACGTGAAGTAGTACCTTATCTGCATAAGTAGCCCCATAGGGCAGTGGTTCTTAACCAGGGGTCCAGGGCGCACTGAGGGGATGCAAGCAGGTTTCAGGGGATCCGCCACACAGGGCTAGCATCAGAGGGGGCCAGGACAGAAAGCTGAAGCCCCACAACTTGGATCGGAAGCCCGGGGCTCTAAGTCCTGGCACCCGGGGCAAGATTGAGAACCCTTGCCACAGAATCTATCCCTAGGTTAGTTGTAGTAGTCATGGCTCTGTAATCCACTGAGTTTGTCCCATGTACCTGAAGAGAACACAAGGGTGCAGCTTCCCATGGAGGCTCAGGGCCTGTGAGAAGAGGTCCTGAGTTCTGGAATTCTGAGACTTGCAGCAACCTTGTTAGTGAAAATTAAAAAGGAAACCAAGCAGACAATGGGCCCTGTTGTGTCAAAAGATCCTATCAGCTGAAACTGAAAACAGGAAAACGGTTTCTTCTCAGAATACCCTGCGTCTTCTGGTTTATCTTGACACAAACTTCTTCCTTTCTCACTGGGCCTCACAGCCCCCTCTGTCTTGAGAAATTGAACCTGAAAGCCTCTGTCAAAATTGCACATCTAGACATAGCCATGCTCAAGAGATAATGTGTTGAAGTAGCCGTGAGGGGTATCCTGCTACAGTGACACATCTCAGTCCTGAACTGCTAGGAACTTGACATTTTGTTCCTTGCTCCTGGACATCTGGGACAACTTCATCATGTGGGGCTCAGACAGAGGGACTCATAACACCTTACAGCACTGGGGCCCTAGCATCCTCCTCCTGGATGTGGACTCTTCCTTATGCCACTTGGTTCTGTCTGAAAGATATTGTCTAATCAGCAGGCAACTCAGGAAACTCTACTCAGTTTTAGGAGGATTAATGGGTGGGAACTGCCTGTGACATTCCCCTCTGGTGTTATCTGGACCGGTGATCGGCTAGGTCACTCCAATCCTCGACTCTAGGAGCCAGCCTTAACCTGCTCTGCTGTGAGAACCCCCACTCCTGGGCTGTTCACACACAGTCTTTGGCATGTGAGCTGCTTGGATTGTGCAACCAAATGACACTAGCCAATATCTGTGGTCCCAGACACAATCTTAGGGACCTCCATCTTGCAGTGTCCAGTTATGCCTGCTGGATGCTGCAAGATTATGAGTTTGTAAATTTAATGAAGAAATTGATATGTACCAGGCTTGTTATCCCAATGGGAGTCTCTGACATGCTTCAAACCAAACACACTGCTTCAGGTAGAATAAACAAACAGATTTTAAGTGATTATAAGTCAAAGCATAACAAGTCAGATTTGGTAAAATTAAATAAAAGCAAAAAGCATTCTAAGCTGATCTTAACACTTTCAATGCCCTTACAAACTTAGATGCTTCTCACCACAGGCTGGCTGGTTGCTCTTCAGCCAGGCTCTCCCCTTTGGTCAGCGCTTCAGTCACTTGGTCTGCGGTCTGTAGATGTAGGTGGAAGAGAGAGAGAGCATGGCAAATGTCTCTCCCTTTTATCATGTTCTTTCTTCCCTCTTGGCTTTGACATCCCCTCCCCCTTCAGAGTCAGGTGAGCATTACCTCATCGCAGTCCCAAACTGGCCAAAGGCAGGAGGGTGACTCACTCAAGAGTCCAACAGATCCTTTTGTTGCTGCGTAGGCCAATGTCCTTTGTTCCTGTGAGGCTGGGCTGGGTTTGTCCCATATGTGCCCTGATGAGGTGTGAACTGCTTCTCTGCTCTTGAAAGTCTCCAGCCTGCCAGACCTATTAGTACAACAGTGAAACTGTTAAAGAGCCATTCAAGGGGTAATTGGGCATTTGCCAACCCCCAGGTATCTACTGTCAGTTTCTGAATGTACTGACAAAACCAGTTGTGCGTGACTGTAATATTTACTCAGAACATGTCAGTCTACAGGACCTTAGTTTAAAATTGGCTTTAAAAATATTTCATTAGTGAGTTGGTGAAGATAATAAAATCACATCCCTAAAATCCTTGCATAGATTTTTAGATGCACAATCATCTTTAACCTTAAATGCTGGATCTTCAGACATATGGTTTTTAAGATAAATTCTTCAAAAGATCTCCCTTATCTAAAATACAAATTTTAATTACTAGAGTAAAAAAAACCTTACTTCCAAAATCCTCCTGTCTTTTCTGCCTATCCATTTCTCCCTTCAGCCCCTTCCCCTCCTCCCCCACCCCCTGAAGGAAGCAACAGCCCTTTGCTTCCAGATAGCTGGACAAAGAGTTTCCCTTTCTTTACTTCTGACTATCTGATGAACTAGTTTTAAGCAAAATCGGTACCTTAGTAAGATATAAAATCCTTTGTTATGCCTAAAATCTTTGGAATCACATTTTTTAAAGTTGGTGAAATTTCATAAACGTGTATTGTTATGGAGATCACACACAGTAAATTAGTGTTCCCTTTTTCTAAAAGCAATGAACATTGTTATGAACATATTAAACCTCGGTGACTGATTAATTTAAAATAATGTCTGTTTCAGTGAGTTAAATATGTAGTAATCTGGAATGAGTACATTTAAAATATAAAATCAGCTTAGAAATACTGATTAAGAAAATATAAAACAGAGAAGAGCTGCATCATGTATTCCATAATATTTAATGTTGTATTCAGCAAGACAACTGACTCACCCTTACTACAAAGTTTTTGCAAATAAATGTCTGACAAACTTCAGGGTATATCAAAAAAACCTGTGACTGACATTTTTTATTCCCAACTTTAGTTCTCTTAATTAGGTACCTTCTGCATGTCCATTCTGCGTGAGGGAGAGGGTACAGGGGTCTCTGTGGGGAACTGAGACTCTCCGCCACCGTGAGGCGGGCCGGGCGTCTTGTTGTTCTTTCTGCGTTGTCCCTCCACCCCCACCCCCGCCAGGCTGCAAGCTCAGGCTGCTGTCGGCATAGGGGCACCAGTTTAATAATACTGCATAGGGACCCATAAATCCTAAGGACAGCCCTGGGGGCACCAAAAAGTGGTGCCCTGGCTCGGCAGGGAGGAGCCGCCTTCCGGAGGCACCTGAGAGCCAGAGTGTCTTGCTTGCGGCAGCAGCGAGCCCCAGCCATGGAGGAGCCGGCGCAGCGCGGGGGGGGTGGGCAGGAGCCCTGCAAAGGTGGTGGTGCTGCTAGCGGGGAGCAGCCACATCCCCCCGCTCCTCTTGGCCTCCCCGGGGGGCTCCTGCAGGCTGCAGCAGATGCATGCAGGCAGAGGCCCCCATGCGCCCCCCAGCTTTCCCCTCACCACGCTCGGGCTTTGCGGCTCCTGGGCATGTGAGCCACCACCAGGGCGTGGGGCCCTGAGCCTGCTCCGTGAGGGATGGTGGCGGCTCACACTCCCAGGAGCAGCAGAGCCTGAGTGTGGCGAGGAGGGAGCTGGGGGGGTGCACGGGGGCCTCTGCCCACATGCATCTGCTGCAGGAGCCCCCAGAAGGCAGCTCCCCCCTGCCGAGCTGCGCAGCGGCCCAAGTCTGGCAAAGCCAGTGAGTGGACTTGGGGCGGGGGCTGCCAGGGTGGTGAGGAGGGAAGGGGGGGCTGTGCACCCTCCAGGGGAGTTCAGGGGGCAGGAAGGGGAGAACCTGGTCTGGGGAGAAGCCCTTGGGCATGGCTGGCCCCTGGGGTTTATAAAGGCTCGTTGGGATTTGCCCCTCAATGAACCAACGTTACGGGGTGGGGGGCGCGCAAGGTGGAAGTTTCGCCTAGGGCACAAAATATCCTTTCACCAGCCCTGCCTAAGACACATTTCTCTGTGCTCTCTAGGAAGGATTCTGTCTCTTGTTCATCTGCAGAACTCTGCCAGCTAACAACTGGGATAGTTTCCTTAATCACTGACAACACCTCTCCTGCCTTCTGCTGAAAGAAGCTAGTCTCAGCCCCTCCCATAGTTGGAAGCACCCTGCTTCCCTGTGTTACAGAATCATAGGAATCCTCACCCACCTCAGTGGTTTCTGAGATCCCCTGTCCCCTCTCTGGGCTCTCCTCTGGGACACATTGCTCTATGCTCCCTAGAGCGGGTTTGCCTCTGGTCAGACTCTCTCTCATTCTCTCAGCAGTTCCTGAGACCTTACCCTTGCCCTTGCCCTTGAGGGTCCCAGCATAAAACTCCCTCCTGCTGCAGGCAAATTCTTTAACTTGTGCTACATGGAAAAAACCATTACCAAGAAGCAGGTCGACTAGAAGGTGTTCTATTACCCCCACAGTCAAAACACTATCCAAACCTTCCCACAGAACATGGGTTTTAGCTAGTGGTATGAGGAATCTGCTTTCACCCAACCCCACAATCTCTGCCATTTGGCCAGGTAGCATACTGTCCTTTGAGACCACATTCTGCTTAACCAGACAGATCTGGGCCCCTGTATCCTTCCGCCCCAAGTACTCCTTGCCATTAATTTGGACAACCTAAACATGCGCCATGTCTGGTTCTGCAGAGGCTAACCTCATAGAACCAATATGATAGGTTTCAATTGCTTGGAGGACTACAGAACTGACGAGCTACTGGCTGCCTGCCTCCTCCCAGCATGGGGCATTTATTCTTCAGTGATCAGTGGAATTACACTGATAGCACCTTTTCGGGTCTTCTGCTTTTACAGGAGATTTGAGATAGGAGTTACCAATAGAGGAATGTTTTTGGGTAAGAGAATGTTTAGGCTCCCAAACCCCTTCTCTCTACCCAGGGGCAAAATGGGATCCTTCCTTCCCATCAGTTTTAAACCCCTCTTTCTGTGGCCTGCCCTCAATAGACCCCTGATTCTGTTAGAAGGCATCAGCTAAAAAAGCCATCTCATACACAGACTTTATATCTTTGTCCCATACACTCTCCTTTACATCAGCCTTACGTATGCTTAGAAAATGCTCTTGAGCACCAAGATCAAGCATTCCTTCAAAACTTGCCACCTCTTTACCCCTCACCCATTTTCCCAACAAATCTTTCATTTTGTTTACATATTCCCCATTACTCATACCAATAGCCCACTTAAGATTCCTAAATTTAACTCTATATGTTTCGGGGTAATCTGAAAACTTCACAAAACAGTATCTTTAAATTTACAATAGTCTAAAGCATCTTCAATAATCATTCCATTGAATATATTTTGAGCGTTACCAGTTATTTGCAATCAGGGTAGGAACTCTCTTATCATCAAGGATTTCACGTATTACACACAGCCTTTTGAAAGTAGTCAGATATTCAGCAATATCCTCCTCCTCACTGTATGCAGGACATAAGTGTTTCCATCTGTGGATTTTTAGAGTGATGGGAGGAGTTGGGGTCAGGGGCCTCTGGTTCTGCTTCTCTAACAGGCCCAGTTGGCGTTTTCACTCTCTTTTTCTTCTCTCTCTTTCTCTCTTTTTCTTTTATACCCAGTTCTTTCAGTTGCAAATCTCTGGTGCTCCTTCTCCTTTTCTGCAGACTGCAGACTAAAAAGCTACAACTTCGCAATTGCTTCACTGCTTTCACTCATTTTCCTGCTTTTCTGTTCCTACTTCCCTTTCCTAAAATAAGTAAACAGAAAATAACAAAACTGTGACCTCCTCCTGACTGTTCTTAGCAACTGCACTTAAGACTCACTTAAAATCACAAATATCGGCGCTTAAAGTGTGAACTTTACTTAGAGTAACAAGCTGTACATCCACCCTGCTTGCTGCGCTACTGTGATGTTCCCCTCTGGTGTTATCTGGACCGGTGATCTGCTAGGTCACTCCAATCCTTGACTCTGGGAGCCAGCCTTAGTCTGCTCTGCTGTGAGAACCCCCACTCCTGGGCTGTTCACGCACAGCCTTTGGCATGTAACTGCTCCTTGGACAGTGCAACCGAATAACCCTAGCCAGTATCTCCGGCCCAAGACACAACTGCAGGACCCTCTGTCTTGCAGTGTCCAGTTATGCCCACTAGATGCTGCAAGATTATATGAGTTTGTCAATTTGACAAAAAAATTGATATGTACCAGGCTTGTTATCCCAATGGGAGTCTCTGACATGCTTCAAACCAAACACACTGCTTCAGGTAGAATAAACAAACAGATTTATTAACTACAAAGATAGATTTTAAGTGATTATAAGTCAAAGAATAACAAGTCAGATTTGGTGAAATGAAATAAAAGCAAAAAGCATTCTAAGCTGATCTTAATGCTTTCAATGTCCTTACAAACATAGATGCTTCTCACCACAAACTGGCTGGTTGCTCTTCAGCCAGGCTCTCTCCTTTGGTCAACGCTTCCGTCACTTGGTCTGCTGTCTGTAGATGTAGGTGGAAGAGAGAGAGAGCATGGCAAATGTCTCTCCCTTTTATCATGTTCTTTCTTCCCTCTTGGCTTGCCCCCCCACTTCAGTCAGGTGAGCATTACCTCATCGCAGTCCCAAAGTGGCTAAAGGCAGGAGGGTGACTCACTCGAGAATCCAACAGATCCTTTTGTTGCTGCATAGGCCAGTGTCCTTTGTTCCTGTGAGGTGGGCTGGGTTTGTCCCATACGTGCCACGATGAGGTGTGAACTGCCTCTCTGCTCTTGGAGAGTTTTTGTCTAGACTTATTTTAAGCCACGAGGATACATTTTCAGCCTCATAATTACACACATGAAATTATAACCTATAACATTACTGTAACAACAATGCTCAGTGCATCATGAGCCTTCCGAAGACAACCGACATGACACACTTTGCACTGGATACCACACAATTATTTTACAGGGATGAACATGGGGGTGCTGGGTGTTCCCCCGAGGTACAGAGCGTCACAGTCCTGCCAGATAATCTGTTCCTAGGTTAGTTTTTAAGTGTAGAGTCAGGGCTCCATAATCCATTGAGTTTGTCCCATGTCCCTGAAGAGAATATAAGCCTCCAACTTCCCATGGAGGCTCAGGGCCTAAGAGAAGAGGACGAGTTTTGGAATTCTGAGCCTTGCAGCAATGCTGTTAGTGAAAAATTAAAAAGGAAACCAAGCAGACAATGGGCCCTGTTGTGTCATAAGATCCTATCAGCTGAAACTGAAAACAGGAAAACGGTTTCTTCTCAGAATACCCTGCATCTTCTGGTTTATCTTGACACCAACTTTTTCCTTTCTCACTGGACCTCATAGCCCCCTCTGTCTTGAGAAATTGAATCTGAAATCCTCTGTCAAAATTGCACATCTAGATATAGCCATGCTCGAGATAATGTGTTGGCTGCATAGCAACAGGAGTAGCCGTGAGGGGATCCTGCTTCAGTGACACATCTAAGTCCTGGACTGCTAGGAACTCCGCTTGATACCGGGTGCCAACTAGACATTGAGCCATTGATCACTACCCATTGAGCCTGACAATCTAGCCAGTTTTCTATCCACTTTATAGTCCATTCATCCAATCCATATTTTTTAAAGTTGCTGGCAAGAATACTGTGGGAGACCATATCAAAAACTTTGCTAAAATCAAGATACATCACGTCTACTGCTTTCCCCATATCCACAAAGCCAGTTATCTCATCATAGAAGGCAATCAGGTTGGTCAGGCATGACTTGCCCTTGGTGAATCCATGTTGACTGTTCCTGATCACTTTCCTCGCCTCCAACTGCTTCAAAATGGTTTCCTTGATGACCTGTTCCATGATTTTTCCAGAGACTGAGGTGAGGCTCTGTACTTCCCCGGATTCTCCTTCTTCCCTTTTTTAAAGATGGGCACTATATTTGCCTTTTCCCAATCATCCGGGACCTCCCGCATCTCCATGAGTTTTCAAAGATAATGGCCAATGGCTCTGCAATCACATCAGCCAATTCCTTCTGCACCCTTGGATGCGTTAGATCTGGGCCCATGGACTTTGCATGTCCAGCTTTTCTAAATAGTCCTTAACCTGTTCTTTCACCACTGAGGGCTGCTCACCTCCTCCCTATACTGAGTTGCCCAGGACAGCAGTGTGGAAGCTGACCTTGTCTGTGAAGACCGAGGCAAAAAAAAGCATAGAGTACTTCAGCTTTTTCCACATCATCTGTCACTAGGTTGCCTCCCCTATTCATTAAGGGTCCCACACTTTCCCTGACCTTTTTCTTGATGCTAACATACCTGTAGCATACCTTGTTACCATTCACATCGCTTGCTAGCTTCAACTCCAGTTGTGGTTTGCCTTTCTGATTACACCCCTGCAAGCTTGAGCAATATTTTTATACTCCTCCCTAGCCACCTGTCCAAGTTTCCACTTCTTGTAAGCTTCCTTTTTGTGCTTAAGCTCACTGAAGATTTCACTGTTAAGCCAAGCTGGTCGCCTGCCATATTTGCTATTCTTTCTGCACATCAGGATGGTTTGTTCCTGCACCCTCAATAAGGCTTTTTTAAAATACAGCCAGCTTTCCTGAACTTCTTTCCCCCTCATGTTATTCTCCCAGGGGATCCTGCCCATCAGTTCCCTAAGTGAGTCAAAGTCTGCTTTTCTGAAGGCCAGGGTCTGTATTTTGCTACTTTCCTTTCTTCCTTTTGTCAGGATCCTGAACTCAACTATCTCATGGTCACTGCTGCCCAGGTTGCCACCCACTTCTACTTCCCCTACCAATTCTTCCCTGTTTGTAAGCAGTAGGTCAAGAGGAGAACAGCCCCTGGTTTTTTCCTCCAGTAGTTTCACCGGGAAGTTGTCCCCAACACTGCAAAAACTTCCTGGATTGTCAGTGCAATGCTGTGTTGCTCTCCCAGCAGATGTCAGGGTGATTGAAGTCCCCCATTAGAACCAGGGCCTGTGTTCTGGAAACTTCAGTTAATTGTCCGAAGAAAGCCTTGTCCACCTCATCCTCCTGGTCCGATGGTCTATAGCAGTGGTTCTCAAAGCTGGTCTGCCACTTGTTCAGGGAAAGCCCCTGGCAGACCGGGCCAGTTTGTTTACCTGCTGCGTCTGCAGGTTCGGCCAATCACGGCTCCCACTGGCTCCCACCACTCCAGGCCAATGGGGCCTGCGGGAAGCGGCGCGGGCTGAGGGATGTGGTGGCCGTCCTTCCCTTCTGCCCCTGCTTTCTCTGCCAGCCTGGGACTCCAGCACCCTGTCTTGTTGAGCCAGACATGCCAATCTGCTTCAACACAGACCCAGGGTCTGAACCAGGTGTCCCAAAGCTCCAGGCTTAACTGAAAGCAACTTTCAGAAGTGTTTCTGTCTTTAACACTCATATAGTGCAACTCCTCCACCTTTCCTCCCCTCCCTGTCCTTCCTGAACAGTTTATACCCATCCATGATGGTGCTCCAGTCATGTGAGCTACCCCACCAAGTCTCTGTTATTCCAATCACATCATAGTTCTTGGACTGTGCCAGGACTTCCAATTCTTCCTGCTTGTTTCCCAGGCTTCTTGAGTTTGTGTACATGCTGTGATGGTTGGATCACAGAAACCCCCTTGGGAACTGCCAAATGATATGCCAAGACTACTTCTGCTCCTGCTTCCCCTGCCAACATGGGACTCCAGCACGCTGCTTGACTACGCCACTGTGGTGGGTTGGATCACAGAAACCCCCTTTGGAACTGCCAACTGATGTGCCAAGACTACTTCTGCCCCTGCTTTCCCTGCCAGCCTGGTACTCCAGCACCCTGTCTTGTTGAGCCAGACATGCCAGTCTGCTCCAACACAGACCCAGGGTCTGAACCACGTGCCCCAAAGCTGCAGAATTAACTGAAAGCAATTTACAGAAGTGTTCCTGTCTTTAACACTCAGATGCCCAACTCCCAATGGGGTCCAAACCCCAAATAAATTGTTTTACCCTGTATAAAACTTATACAGGGTAAACTCATAAATTGTTTGCCCTCTATAACACGGATAGAGAGATATGTACAGCTGTTTGCCCCCCTCCCCCGGTATTAATATATACTCTGGGTTAATTAATAAGTAAAAAGTGATTTTATTAAATACAGAAAGTAGGATTTAAGTGGTTCCAAGTAATAGCAGACAGATCAAAGTGAATTACCAAGCAAAATAAAATAGAACGCGCAAGTTTATGTCTAAGAAAACTGAATACAGATAAAACCTTAGTCTTAGAGGAGTTCCAATAAGCTTCCTTTTACAGACTAAGAGCATAAGAACATAAGAACGGCCGTACCGGGTCAGACCAAAGGTCCATCTAGCCCAGTATCTGTCTATCGACAGTGGCCAATGCCAGGTGCCCCAGAGGGAGTGAACCTAACAGGCAATGATCAAGTGATCTCTCTCCTGCCATCCATCTCCATCCTCTGACGAACAGAGGCTAGGGACACCATTCTTACCCATCCTAGCTAATAGCCATTTATGGACTTAGCCACCATGAATTTATCCAGTCCCCTTTTAAACATTGTTATAGTCCGAGCCTTCACAACCTCCTCAGGTAAGGAGTTCCACAAGTTGACTGTGCGCTGCGTGAAGAAGAACTTCCTATTATTTGTTTTAAACCTGCTGCCTATTAATTTCATTTGGTGACCCCTAGTTCTTGTATTATGGGAATAAGTAAATAACTTTTCCTTATCCACTTTCTCCACATCACTCATGATTTTATATACCTCTATCATATCCCCCCTTAGTCTTCTCTTTTCCAAGCTGAAGAGTCCTAGCCTCTTTAATCTTTCCTCGTATGGGACCCTCTCTAAACCCCTAATCATTTTAGTTGCCCTTTTCTGAACCTTTTCTAGTGCTAGAATATCTTTTTTGAGGTGAGGAGACCACATCTGTACACAGTATTCGAGATGTGGGCGTACCATGGATTTATATAAGGGCAATAATATATTCTCAGTCTTATTCTCTATCCCCTTTTTAATGATTCCTAACATCCTGTTTGCTTTTTTGACCGCCTCTGCACACTGCATGGACATCTTCAGAGAACTGTCCACGATGACTCCAAGATCTTTTTCCTGACTCGTTGTAGCTAAATTAGCCCCCATCATGTTGTATGTATAGTTGGGGTTATTTTTTCCAATGTGCATTACTTTACATTTATCCACATTAAATTTCATTTGCCATTTTGTTGCCCAATCACTTAGTTTTGTGAGATCTTTTTGAAGTTCTTCACAATCTGCTTTGGTCTTAACTATCTTGAGTAGTTTAGTATCATCTGCAAACTTTGCCACCTCACTGTTTACCCCTTTCTCCAGATCATTTATGAATAAATTGAATAGGATTGGTCCTAGGACTGACCCTTGGGGAACACCACTAGTTACCCCTCTCCATTCTGAGAATTTACCATTAATTCCTACCCTTTGTTCCCTGTCTTTTAACCAGTTCTCGATCCATGAGAAGACCTTCCCTTTTATCCCATGACAGCTTAATTTACGTAAGAGCCTTTGGTGAGGGACCTTGTCAAAGGCTTTCTGGAAATCTAAGTACACTATGTCCACCGGATCCCCCTTGTCCACATGTTTGTTGACCCCTTCAAAGAACTCTAATAGATTAGTAAGATACGGGGGGAGAAATAGTAGAGGAAGCAATAGTGGATGGGAACCGGGGATGCAGTGACCATGAGATGGTCGAGTTCAGGATCCTGATACAAGGAAGAAAGGAGAGCGGTAGAACAGAGACCCTGGACTTCAGAAAAGCAGACTTTGACTCCCTCAGGGAACTGATGGGCAAGGTCCCCTGGGAGAATAACATGACGGGGAAAGGAGTCGAGGAAAGCTGGCTGTATTTTAAAGAATCCTTATTGAGGTTGCAGGAACAAACCATCCCGATGTGTAGGAAGAAAAGTAAATATGGCAGGCGACCAGCTTGGCTTAACAGTGAAATCCTTACTCGTCTTAAACACAAAAAAACAGCTTACAAGAAGTGGAAGATTGGACAAATAACCAGGGAGGAGTATAAAAGTATTTCTCAGGCATGCAGGAGTGAAATTAGGAAGGCCAAATCACACTTGGAGCTGCAGCTAGCCGGAGATATTAGGAGTAACAAGAAGGGTTTCTTCAGGTATGTTAGCAACAAGAAGAAAGTCAAGGAAAGTGTGGGCCCCTTGCTGAATGAGGGAGGGAACCTAGTAACAGAGGATGTGGAGAAAGCTAGTGTACTCAATGCTTTTTTTGCCTCTGTCTTCACAGACAAGGTCAGCTCCCAGACAGCTGCACTCTGCAGCACGGTATGGACCAGCTCTCTGTGGAGAAAGAAGTAGTTCGGGACTATTTAGAAAAGCTGGATGAGCACAAGTCCATGGGGCCAGATGCACTGCATCCGAGGGTGCTAAAGGAGTTGGCCGATGAGATTGCAGAGCCATTGGCCATTATCTTTGAAAAATCATGGCGATCGGGGGAGGTCCCGGATAACTGGAAAAAAGCTAATGTAGTGCCCATCATTAAAAAAGGGAAGAAGGAAGATCCAGGGAACTACAGGCCAGTCAGTCTCACCTCAGTCCCTGGAAAAATCATGGAACAGGTCCTCAAGGAATCAATCCTGAACCACTTAAAGGAGGGGAAAGTGATCAGGAACAGTCAGCATGGATTCACCAAGGGCAAGTCATGCCTGACTAACCTAATTGCCTTCTATGATGAGATAACCGGCTCTGTGGATGTGGGGAAAGCAGTGGATGTGCTATTTCTGGACTTTAGCAAAGCTTAGTCTCCCACAGTATTCTTGCCAGCAAGTTAAAGAAGTGTGGGCTGGATGAATGGACGGTAAGGTGGATAGAAAACTGGCTAGATGGTTGGGCTCAACGGGTAGTGATCAATGGTTCCATGTCTAGTTGGCAGCCGGTATCAAGTGGAGTGCCCCAAGGGTCGGTGCTGGGACCGGTTTTGTTCAATATCTGGAGGATGGCATGGACTGCACCCTTAGCAAGTTTGCAGATGACACTAAACTGGGAGGAGCGGTTGATACACTGGAGGGTAGGGATAGGATACAGAGGGACCTAGACAAATTAGAGGATTGGGCCAAAAGAAATATGATGAGGTTCAACAAGGACAAGTGCAGAGTCCTGCATTTAGGACGGAAGAATCCCATGCACTGCTACAGACTAGGGACCGAATGGCTGGGCAGCAGTTCTGCAGAAAGGGACCTAGGGGTTACAGTGGACAAAAAGTTGAATATGAGTCAACAGTGTGCCCTTGTTGCCAAGAAGGCTAATGGCATTTTGGGTTGTATAAGTAGGGGCACTTCTAGCAGATCGAGGGATGTGATCATTCCCCTCTATTCAGCACTGGTGAGGCCTCATTTGGAGTACTGTGTCCAGATTTGGGCCCCACACTACAAGAAGGATGTGGATAAATTGGAGAGAGTCTAGCGGAGGGCAACAAAAATGATTAGGGGGCTGGAGCACATGACTTACGAGGAGAGGCTGAGGGAACTGAGATTGTTTAGCCTGCAGAAGAGAAGAATGAGGGGGGATTTGATAGCTGCTTTCAACTACCTGAAAGGGGGTTCCAAAGAGGATGGATCTAGACTGTTCTCAGTAGTAGAAGATGACAGAACAAGGAGTAATGGTCTCAAGTTACAGAGGGGGAGGTTTAGGCTGGACATTAGGAAAAACTTTTTCACTAGTAGGGTGGTGAAGAACTGGAATGGGTTACCTAGGGAGGTAGTGGAATCTCCTTCCTTAGAGGTTTTTAAGGTCAAGCTTGACAAAGCCCTGGCTGGGATGATTTAGTTGGGTTTGAGCCTGCTTTGAGCAGGGGGTTGGACTAGATGACCTCCTGAGGTCCCTTCCAACCCTGAGATTCTATGATTCTATTCTATGATTCTATGATTTCCCTTTACAGAAACCATGTTGACTATTGCTCAACAGTTTATGTTTTTCTATGTGTCTGACAATTTTATTCTTAACTATTGTTTCGACTAATTTGCCCGGTACCGACGTTAGACTTACCGGTCTGTAATTGCCGGGATCACCTCTAGAGCCCTTTTTAAATATCGGTGTTACATTAGCTAACTTCCAGTCATTGGGTACCGATGCCAATTTAAAGGACAGGTTACAAACCTTAGTTAATAGTTCCGCAACTTCACATTTGAGTTCTTTCAGAACTCTTGGGTGAATGCCATCTGGTCCCGGTGACTTGTTATTGTTGAGTTTATCAATTAATTCCAAAACCTCCTCTAGTGACACTTCAATCTGTGACAGTTCCTCAGATTTGTCACCTACAAAAGCCAGCTCAGGTTTGGGAATCTCCCTAACATCCTCAGCCGTGAAGACTGAAGCAAAGAATCCATTTAGTTTCTCCGCAATGACTTTATCGTCTTTAAGCGCTCCTTTTGTATTTCGATCATCAAGGGGCCCCACTGGTTGTTTAGCAGGCTTCCTGCTTCTGATGTACTTAAAAAACATGTTGTTATTACCTTTGGAGTTTTTGGCTAGCCATTCTTCAAACTCCTCTTTGGCCTGCAGATGCTCCACCGGAGCCATGGGACCAGCGGACCCTCCGCAGGGATGGCTGCGGGAGGTCCACCAGAGCCGCCCTCCCGGCGACCGGCAGAGCGCCCCCTGAGGCATGCCACCCCAAGCACGCGCTTGGCGTGCTGGGGCCTGGAGCCGCCCCTGGATCCAACAATCAGTCACACCCCCTGTGAGTACTGTCCTTTGTTCCAGTTTCTTTCAGGTATCCTTGGGGGTGGAAAGGCTATCTCTTTAGCCAGCTGAAGACAAAATGGAGGGGTCTCCCAGGGGTTTAAATAGACTTTCTCTTGTGAGTGGAGACCCCCTCCTCTCTCCTATGCAAAGTCCAGCTCCAAGATGGAGTTTTGGAGTCACATGGGCAAGTCACATGTCCATGCATGACTGAGTTTCTTACCAGTAAAGCCACATTCCTGGGAAAGCTCCAATGTGGATTGGTGTCTTCGAGTTCATTGTTGGCTCAAGTAGTTCTTGACTGGGCACTTAATTTGCACATTCCTTTCTCAAGAAGCTGACCAAATGCTTACTAAGACTACTTAGAAATCAAGCAAACATGCATCTAAGATAACTAGCTGATTGCCCTGCTTTCTCAGTATGAATCAGGAGTCGTCCCCCCCTCCCCATTGCACCCACCTACTTGTGTTTCTTCATGACAGATCCTTTGTTGCTGCCTAGGCCAGTGTCCTTTGTTCCTGTGAGGCTGGACTGGGTTTGTCCCATATGTGCCCTCATGAGGTGTGAACTGCCCCTCTGCTCTTGGAGAGTTTTTATCTGGACTTATTTTAAGCCATGAGGATACATTTTCAACATCATAACTACACACATGAAATTATAACCTATAACATTACTGTAACAACAATGCTCAGTGCATCATGAGCCTTCCGAAGACACCCAACATGACAAACTTTGCATTAGATACCACACAATCATTTTATAAGGATGAACATGGGGGTGCAGAGTGTTCCCTTGAGGTACAGAACGTCACACTGCCTTCACAGCCCGAGAAGCCTCTGAAGTCAGAAGTGATGAATCATAGAAATGTAGGACTTGAAGGGCCCTCGAGAGGTCTTCTACTCCAGTCCCCTGCACTAAGGTAGGACTAAATATTATCTAGACCAGGGTTTCTCAAACAGGCGTCGCCGCTTGTGTAGGGAAAGCCCCTGGCCCGGACCTGCAGATGGGGCATGTAAACACACCGGACCAGCCTGCCAGGGGCTTTCCCTACACAAGTGGCGACCCCTGTTTGAGAAACGCTGATCTAGACCATCTCTGACAGATGTTTGTCTAACCTCTTCTTAAAAACATCCAGTGATGGAGATCCCACAGCTCCCTAGGTAATTAGTTCCAGTGCTTAACTAACCTTACAGCTAGGAAGTTTTTCCTAATGTCCAACCTAAATCTACCTTGCTGCAATTTAAGCCTATTGCTTCTTGTCCTGTCCTTAGTAGTTAAGAAGAGCAATTTATTACCCTCCTCTTTAAGTACTTGAAGACTGTTATCATGTGTGTCTCTCCACCATTCCTGCCACCCCTGGTTTTCTCCAGACTAGACAACCCCAGTTTTTTCAGTTTTTTCTCGCAGGTCATGTTTTCTAGATCTTTAATCATTTCCATTGCTCTCTTCTGGACTTTCTCCAGTTTGTTCACATATTTCCTGAAAATTGGTGCCCAGAATAGGACACACTGCTTCAGTTGAGGCATTATCGATGTTGAGTAGAGGGGAAGAATTACTTTTCATGTCTTGCTTACAACACTCCTGGTAATATATCCCAGAATTATGTTGGGTTTTTTTCCCCAACAGTAGTACATTATTGATTCAAAATTTTGTTTGTGATCCACTCTAACCCCCAGATCCTTTTCTGTAGAAAAAGCAGTCATTCATCCTTTCTAGGCACTCATTTTCCATTCTGTACATGTGAAATGAGACTCCTGCTGAGGTAGGGGTGTCTGTGTGTGTTCCTGCTGAGGGGTGTGTGTGTGTGTGTGTGTGTGTGTGTGTGAGAGAGAGAGAGAGAGAGAGAGAGAGGTGGCTATTGGGTTGCAGTGTGGAGCGAATTTAGCTATTTGTCCACTGTGGGTCATCAGCAGGGATCATACCTAGAATCTTCTGCACTAAAAGCCTGAGCCTTATACCCCTTTAGCTAAAAGATATGCTTCTCTAGATTCTTATTCTCTTATGTGAAAGTAACTAGAGAGCTGCATTTCCCTAGTGTGGGTCATGGCCGCCCACAGGGGGAGGCAAGTGGGGCAATTTGCCCCGGACTCCGCAGGGGCCCCGTGAGCCCTGGCCTGACGGCGGTCCGGGTCTTCGGCGGCATTTTGGCGGCAGGAGGCCCTTCAATGCTGCTGAAGATGTGGAGCGACTGAAGGGCCCCCCGCTGCTGAAATGCCGCCAAAGACCTGGACTGCCGCCAGGTGAGTACAAGCGCTGCAGCTCCCCTGATTTGCCCCAGGCCCCCTGAATCCTCTGGGCGGCCCTGGTGTGGGTTACTTGAGGGTAGAAAGTGGTCAGAGCGGGGGGACTTTTAAAGAGCTGGGAGGGAAGTGGACACGTGTTACTGATAAGTAACTGTCTGATCTTAGTTTTGTAACCCTTGTTCATCTTATTTCAGCACCAATTATATACATCTTATTTCACCTGGTGTGTCAGATCTCCCAGGAGGGTGTAAACTGCAGCATAAGGACTGACTGATTCCCTTTTGCCCCTTCAGGGCACCCACCACAGCAGGGGTTAGGGAAAATAATAAATAATAAAGGGCCCATCCCCTTAATGGGATCAGTTACTGAATTCAGTGAGGCAAACTTGGCCTAAAGACTCTGTTTCCAGAGACCAGAGATAAGGGTATTAAAGAGGAAGATGCTGTGACTAAGTGTGTGTCAGTTTTGCTTTGGGTCTTGTTTCTGGTTAATAAGGAAGCTACAAGGGTCAGAATCCCAGAGCTTGTCTTCTGAGCAGCCATGGGACGCCGAGGCTTCGCATTTCCTCCAAGTAAGTAGAACCGAGTTAGTGATGACAGAGCCATGATGTATGGGAGAGTGTGGCAGGCAAGCCGCTATCCTCTGAATAGCTGGGAGTAGCCAGCTGGCAACTTCTTGGAGATGCCAGGGAGGGGAAGTTAGAATGGTTCTGTCCTCAGGTACTTTGGAGGTTCCCGGGCCTATCAGGGGACATCTACACAGCCTGTGGCAGGGACCCTCTAAGCCGGCCTTGATAGACCTGGGCTTGTGCTACCATGATAAAAATAGGTGTGTAGACAGCACTTTTAAGTTGTGTTTTGGACCAGCTGAGGCCCATCCCACTCCATAGATTTCAGAACCTGACCTGCCGTCCAAGCCACAACTTAGAAGCTCTGTGTACGCAGCTACTTTTAGCACAGTCGCACGAGCCCGAGTGTGTCGAGCTGGGTTCTGAGCCTTGCTGCTGCAGTCTGCTGCGCGGTGTAGATGGACATTCTGTTACCTGTTCGGCTTCACAGGTGGACAAGAAGCAGCTGCAGCACGAACTATTGGCTAAAGAGATTAGCAAGATACATGCTCTCCTGCAAACTTATTGTGCATCTTTCCCTACAGCAGCCTGGCTCATGGGAGCCCTGGCATTGGTCAGCATGGACCATGTCCTAACCTGTGTCTCTCTATGCTAAAGTAAGGTCTGTCGGATTCTGGGGGCCAGGTGGCTAATACATTCTTACCTTGTTTTGAAAAGGCTGCCTGGCATTCCTGCAAATACTCACTGAGAGCGTTGTTCCCTGAAGGAGTAAAGAACAAACCTCCCACTGGAGTCTGGCTCTGCTGGACTTACTACAGGGAGCCACGGAAAATGACGGGGATCTCTGGCACCCAAAGGCCTAGTTTTGGAGCCACGGGTCTGTTCCTGTGGAACTGTGTAGCTCCTTGGGGCCCAGCACACTATAGGGATCTCTCCAAAGGGACTGGTTACAGGCTGCCACATAGACCAGAACCTGTGAATCCATGACACCCTGCCCCAGGGCACGGAGACACTCAGACTCCAGCCTCCCAGCTGCCTCCTACAGAGCATCAGAGGATGAGACTAGAATGAAAAAAACCAGTGCCTAGCTTCCATTCTCCCACATCAATGAGGTCCAGTGCCCTGATCCTAATTCCTATCTCCTAAATCCCAGGATAAATCCAGGGTAACTCCAATCAAAGTAAACCAATGGAGTCATTCCAAATTTACACCAGTGTAACTGAGCTTAGGGTCAGACTCATACAAAGGTGCTTAGAATCCTTTATTTAGTAATCTCTCCCTGTGTTGTTTGTTGCCATATCTTAGATTTTAAACAAGTTTTGTTCATCTTCTCTCAAGTGTTTTTCCTCCTTGGACTGTTCTGGTTTCTACCACCAGCGAGTGCCCAGAGGACAAACACAATTGGTAAGTTCTCAGATTAGTGAAACATAATGCCTTGTGTAACATTTCTGTGCCCATAATAAGTGAGTCCCACAGAGAGTGTCTGCAATGAAGCTGGTATTGGCTTGGCAGCTCTCAGCAGCATTATCTGGACTCTAATGTGGGGGTTCACTGCATCCGGTCACTAGGAGTAGCGGAATGCCCAAAGGGGTGGATAAACTTAAGGTTCTAAACAGGCCCTGAAGGGAAAACCCAGAATTCCTTCTCTGTGTTTGTTTATTCATTCACCCCCTCTTTCTCCCTCTGTCACTCCTCAGGGTGTTCTAGTTTTAATCTGCTCACACTCTGTCCCATGGTGGAGAAGAACCTCTTTCTGCTGCCATGTCCCACTGAGAGGTCTTTTAATAGTGTCACTAGGCCATACTGAAAAGCCAGAGGTGGGCCCAGAAAGCAGTAGCTGGAGACTTCCTCTACTGGACGGCAGTACCTGGAGGTCTGTCAGAAAGGAGTGAGGGACAATGAAGTAGCAGCAACTCTGGGTCTGTCCTTTTGGCAGCTTCCCGTTTACGAAGCTTGTCAGGGTTCCCTCCCCACTCTGAACTCTGGGGTACAGATGTGGGGACCCACATGAAAGACCCCCTAAGATCATATTCTACCAGCTTAGGTTAAAAACTTCCTCAAGGCACAAATTCCTTTCCTTGTCCTTGGATGGTATTACTGCCACCACCAAGTGATTCATATAAAAATTCAGGAAAGGGTCACTTGGAGTCCATATTCCCCCAAAACCCTTCATCCCCTTTCCTGGGGAGGCTTGAGAATAATATACTAACTAATTGGTTACAATGTAAGCACAGACCAAACCCTTTGGTTTTTAGGACACTGAATAATAATAAGAGATATACCAATCTCCTGGGACTGGAAGGGACCTTGAAAGATCATTGAGTCCAGCCCCCTGCCTTCACTAGCAGGACCAATTTTTTGCCCTAGATCCCTAAGTGGCTTCCTCAAGGATTGAACTCACAACACTGGGTTTAGCAGGCCAATGCTCAAACCACTGAGCTATCCCTCCCCTATACACATTGCCTTGTATACATTACACTGAAAATTAATCAGGTTCTTAAAAGAAGAATTTTATTATAAAGAAAAAAGTAAAAGAATCACACCTGTAAAATCAAGATGGAAGATAACTTTACAGGGTAATATAAAGATTTAAAACACAGAGGACTCCCCTCTGGACTCAGCATCACAGTTACAAAACAGCAATAAAATGATCTCTTAGCATAGGGAAAATTCACAAGCTAAAACAAAAGATAATCTAATGCATTTCCTTGCCTCATTTAGAATTTCTGTAATTCTTGGATGGATTATTCCAGCTATGTTTTCAGAAGATGTTGTCCCTTCTTGGCTTCTCTCTCCATCCTGAGAGGGAACAACTTAAGAGAACAACAAACAAAACCTCTCTCCTGCATCTTCTCCCCTTCTTTCCTTCTTGGTCCTTCTGGTCAGGTGCCAAACAGGTTAACTGAGCTTCTTAACCCCTTACAGGTAAAGCAATTCAGTACAGCTGCAAGGAGGAATTTTATGACAAAGCTGTTAATTTTCAGTTGCAATTCTGTAATACTGAGATCATGATCAAATTCATGTAGAAACTAGAAGCACTGGGAAATCCTACAAATGGACCTAAATCCTGAGAGACATTGAGGACCGGCAGCCAGGGCCGGCCCAAGACCAAATGGCGTGTGCCCCCACCCCCTCCATTTGTTAAATGTTTAAATATCTTATTTTTTATTGCATTTGTAGCCCATTTCATGACTTTGATGCATGATTTATCCCTGTCGCATAAGACTAACTGATGATACTAGGATTGCCTGGTGTCCGGTTTTTGACCAGAACGCCCAGTTGAAAAGGTACCTTGGCGGCTCTGGATAGCACCGCTGACCTGGCCATTAAAAGTCTGGTTGGCGATGTAGTGGGGTTAAAGCAGGCTCCCTGCCTGCCCTGGCTCTGCACAGCTTTCCGGAAGCAGTTGGCATGTCTGACCCCTAGGTGCAGCGGCGATCAGTGAAGCTCCAAGTGCTGCCGCCGCTTCCAGCACCAACTCCACAGCTCCCATTGGCCAGGAACTGTGGCTTATGGGAGCTGTGGGGGTGGCGGCTGTGGATATGGGCAGCACACACCGTGCAGAGCCACCTGGCTGCGCCTCCGCCTAGGGGCTGAACATGGAAACCACTTGCTGGAGAACCACGGAGCCAGGGTATGCAGGGAGCCTGCCTTAGCCTCGCTGCACCACCGACTGGGAGCCACCTGAGGTATGCGCCGCCTGGCCAGAGCCTCCTCCCTGAACCCCCAGCCCCAGTTTGGAACCCCCTCTCGCACCCTAACTCCCTTTCAGACCCCACACCCCCACCTGAACCCCAACTCCCTGGACCAGGTCAGAACCCCCTTCTGCACCCTAATTCTCTCCCAGACAATGCACCCTCACCCGCATCCCAACCCCTTGCCCCAGGTTGGAACCCTCTCCTGCACCCAAACTCCCTCCCGGAGCCTGCACCCCGCATCCTCTCCCGCACTCCAATGCCCTGCCTTAGCCCTGAGCCTCCTTCTGAACTCCAAACCCCTTGGCCCCAACCTGGAACCCCCCCCAGCACCCCCAACCCCCTGGCCCGGCGATGAGCCTGCTCCTGCACTCCAAACCCTTTGGCCCCAGACTGGAGTTTACTATTAACAATTATTTTCATTAGATTAAAAATATAATGGGGAAAATTTCTAGCTGCATTAAGATTTTCAAGCTCCTTTTATTTTTTACTGGGCCTTAATGTTTGGCCTGAAAAAGTTGATCCAGTCCCTTTTACTCTATCCACCACTTGACAGTATCTCTCTCCACCGCCAACGTTTTATTGCTATTTTTCCTTGCAGGCACATGTCAGACGGAGACTCTGGGAAGAGAATTCATCACCTCCTACATGGAGCACTGTGGGAACTCTAGTCAATTTGAAGTGCAAATTACTGGCTACTTTGCCTTCACTTCAGTGTTTGTTTCCATCTCCAATTACACAGGTGACGGGGGAAGGTTTGAGAAGAAGATTATGGTAAATCAGGGAGAGATGGTGCGGGTCAGGCTACCAGAGTCAGTGGGAGTTAAGGGTGTCACCAAGTTCTGCAGTGTGGTCCTAGTCAAGGCTGACAAAGATATCTCAGTAGTGTCTGTCAGCAACAAACATGTGAGTCCTGAGACCACTGTGCTGTATCCTGTCTCCAGCTTGGGAAATGAACACTACATAGTGACTCCCTCTGCACAATCCTTAGATAGTTACCCAGAGTTCTCTGTTATGACGTACGAAGACCGCAACTCTGTGAAGGTCCATGTGAAAGGCAAGTTACATTACCTAACACAGGTCTACTCCACTGGCAACAAGCTGGAAATTAAGCTCCTCGCTTTCCAAGGCATCCAGTTACAAGGCATAGGAGATCTGTCTGGCACCAGGATTGTCTCAGAAAAGCCAGTGGCCGTCTTGGTTGGCCAGGTGTGTTTTTGTAATAACACAAAATGCAACCATGTCTTTGAGCAGCTCCTACCAGTTTGCAGCTGGGGTACAACATACATCATTCCTCCCTTGCCCTGGCAGAAAGTAGATGAAATGGTCTACATCACTGCCTCCCAGAGCACAACTGTGTTGTATCAACTAGGGGAACAGCAAGAGACTGTTACTCTAGCAGGAGGCAGTGTACTCCAGCGTCCTGTCAAGCCCTGGATCCCAGTCTCCATCTCTGCTAATGTGGGCATCCAGGTGGTGTTCTACAGCGTGGGCGCAGCTGTCCCTAATTCCTCCCACGCCTTCCTGATGAATGTTCCAGATGTTGCCAGTTACTGCCGGATGTATTCTATAAATGCCCAGAAGGGCTTCGAGAACTTTGCCTTGATGGTGGCCAATACATCAGAGACTGGTGCCATCATCCTAGACAGTCAGCCTCTAAGGGATGTGGTGTGGAACCGAGTCCCTGGCACTGTGTTCGTTTGGGGCATGCGTACACTTGGACCTGCCATCAGCTCCCATGCCGTGGAACATCCCAGCTCTCCATTTGCGCTCCTGAGTGTTGGCACTGCCGCCATGGACAGCTATGGGATTCCGGGTTCCTGCAGGAAGAGTGAGTAGCATGGGTTTTAAATCTATTTTGGCTGCAGTTTGTGTCCATGCTGCAAAGAAAACAGTGTCACAACTAGGGAGGCAACCATGGGCCTGGTGTAAAGTCTGTTGATTTTGATGGGGCTCCATTGAGTTACACCAGCTGAGAATTTGGCCCAACATGCCATCCTAGGCCACCCCTAGCCACAGTTACTCAGGCTATGTCCATACTACAGAAGCTGCAGCAGCACAGCTACGGCGCTGCAGCTGTGCCTCTCTAGCACTGTAGTATAGACACTTGGTACAGTGATGGAAGGGGTTTTTCTGTCCCTGTAGTTAATCCACCCCACCAAGAGGTGGTATCTAGGTTGATGGAAGAATTCTTCTGTCAACCTAGTAGTGTCAACACTGGGCTTAGGACGCCTTAACTACGTCTCTCAGGGGTGTGAAGATCTAACTATGTCGCTCACCCCTGAGAGACATAGCCTGATCTACCTAACTTTTAGGCTTAGTCCAGGCCTAAGATTGTGCCTGTGTTGTCAGCTGAACTGAACTAGTTTCAGCCCAGCTCATGCAGGTAGGTAGATGCTCACCAGCTGTTCTGAACTGATTTAAGAACTGTTGCACTTTTCCTCCTACACTTGGTTGTAATGCCTGCTGGGTACCCAAGAGAGTTTTGTGCTTGTTTCTTACTCCTGTGCTTGCGGCAGGGGATAGAAAGGGTGGAGGAAAAGGTAGCTTTATGCATTCTGGGACCATGCAGGGTTGCTGTAATTTACCCTCTGCTTCCCATGGCCCCTGAGAACCAGGAAGTACCTCTCTCTCTGTTTGTAGAGGGAGATGGGCCTGGCTGCAGGGAGCTAGAGACAGGATACCTGAGTGAAGCAGGGCTGGGGAAAGGCAGAGGAGCTGGGGAGCTCCAGCCTGGAAAGCCCCAGGCTGCAGCCTAGCAGAAGGAAATAGGTACTGGGGGTTGCAGAGGGCAGCCCAGGGGTAGGCAAAGGCACCAGGTCCAAACCCAACCTTGCCAGTGATGAGTGGCTGATACTGCAGCCTGCCCCAGGGTGGGGTGGGGGGCTAGACAATGACTGGCAGTAGCCGTATACTGAAGCGAGGTGGAGATAGTGGGTGGGGGTTCCCTGGGGAGGGGAGACCCTAAGACTGAGGGGTTACTGCCAGGGGGCAGTGCCCCAGATAACAGGGCACTGGGTCCGGGAGGGACACGGGGGCCAAGCGGTAGCGGGACACTGGCCTGCAGAGGGTGCTCCAATGGCTGGAGAGCTAATTCCCGGAAGAGACCAGCAGGAGGTGCTGCAGGGGTGAGTCTATGCAAGCTTACAATCACCCAGACTAAGCCTCAGTGTAGGCAACAATAGGTCAATAGAAGAATTCTTCTCTTGTCCTAGCTACCACCTCTCAGAGGTGGATTTACTACAGCAAGGGAAGAACCCTTCCAACACTGTAGTCAGCGTCTACACTACAGTGGCACAACTGCACCTGCGCCACTTTAGTGTTTCTAGTGCAGACATACCTTGATGAGACTCAGGCCTTTTAGACGTACAATAGCAGGGTTAGAACAGTTCCTGGGAAGGGAAACTTCTTCAGTACAGATGTAACAACAGTCATCTTGGTTATCACCATGGATCAAACCCAGGACCTTGTAACTGCACGACCCACTACTGTTTGAGCTAAAGGAAGAACTCCCATAGCTAGGAGCTGTAGCAGGACCAGACCCTAGGAGACACATAACACACACTGATCAATGAGATACACAGGCAAAGCTTAAGCGAGTATTAACCAGGTGATGTGTGGACACACACCAGGCTTTTAGGGCCGAATGTATTGCTAACTGATTACAGACTCAGTTGAAAGTTGTCAGATAGACAGGGCTTAAGGGATCAATGGAGTTAAAGGGAGAACACACCTGCTGGGTTTCAGTAGATCATCAGCTTTGTATTGTGGAAGGAAGAAAGGACGCCCCTTGTGGCTAAAATGCTAGGCTAGGATTCAAGTGATCAAGCTTCCATTCCCAGCTCTGTCCTAGAGTCCCTGTGTGTGTGGCCTTAGGTGTGTCACTTAGGCCAAGATTTTCAAAATTGCCTTGTGATTTTGGTTGCCTAACCTGAGACCTTGAAGTGGCCTGATTTTCAGAGTGTGCGTGCTCAGCACTTCTGAAAGTCAGGGCCCTTTTAAGATGTCTCAAATCATGAGACACTTTTGAAAACCTGAGCCCTGCAGATGTTGACCTGATGTAATTGTCCTGCCTCCCTTTCTGTTGCTAGATGTTACCTTTAAATCCCAGACTGAGACTCTACAGATAAAAGAGCAGTTGAAGAGGTGCAAAGGTGTCTTTCTGCAGGTATGTGGAAGGGGTTTATTTGGGCTTTGAGGATTTTCACAAAGAGCACACAGAAAACTTTGAGCTTTTGAGCCTGAGGATTCTCTGCTTATCTAGGGTTTACCACTGACTTCACAGAATCAGTCCAACAGAAAGTGCTTTTGAAAACTCGACGATATCATGCTTAGGTGTGTGACACCCCCACTGTACATCAGAGAACTGCAGTTAAGGCACCAGCCAGAGATACAGGAAGTCAGAGTTTGGTTCCCATCTCTGCCCCAGACTCACTGTGTGACTTTGGGCAATTTGCTCAGTCACTCTGTGCATCGGTTTCCCACTTGTAGAAGGAGGATAATAATCCTTACAAACCCCTGTGAGGAAGGGAAGGAGAAATTCATTAATATGCATGAAAGCTTCAATACTATGTGAAATATCAGCATGTCTGTGGGCTTCACCACACTGAGCCTTAACATGTCTTAATCTGTAGGCATTCCAGTGGGACAACCAGCCAGCCATAGGTCGAAGCAAGATCACTCTGTGGAACCATTGACCTTAATCTTGGTGGCGTTTCCATGCTTGCAGAAATAACCTGTTTTCTCTGATTGTTCTGCAGGGCAGAAACAGTGAATTTTGCTCCTTCATGAATTCAACCTTAGTGAATTTGGAGACCATGTATGCAGAGGACAAAGCAGTATCGCTGAAGGTCAGAGGTTCTGCCCACTCATGTGTGGGCGCTCTATGGGCAAATGCCCTGAGCACTGGAATAGCAGTCTCACTTTGGGGGGAATTGTGGCTGCTCTTCAGAAAAGGGGTGTGTGTGTGCGTGCATGTGCATGCTCTCTAGCTGAAGTGGCAGGGGATCTGGGTTCTGTCCTCACTGGTCCTAGGAAGATCCAAATTGCTTCCAGGGGAATACAGAAAGAATCTAGATGCCTGCTAATTTGTTGTAATGTTTTCCTGCATGTACACTGAAGGGACCAGGGATGAGGAGGGAATGACACAGGGTGTTAGCCCTACGCTGGCTTCAGCTTACTATGGAGTCCTGAGCAAGCCTCAGTAGCCTCACTCACTCTGTAAAGGGCTCCCTCTTTGAGAATGCTGCAGTCCCTCCGAGTGGGGAAGGCCACTATGAACCCATATGTGCCTAAGAGGGTCATTGTTCCCCTGGGAGTCTGAAGAATGTGTCTCATGAACCACTGAAATCCTCCCTCCTTCTCAGGATGTTTCCTTTCCCAATCCCAGGAAGTTGCTCGTCCCTTTGGTTCCTTCCTGAATAGCTCCACCCTCAGTGCTGGTGGCAACGAGAGCAAGGGGGAAGTGGCCTCTGCCGTGACATTCCTCCTGCAGAGTGTGGAACTAGTTGCACTGATGTCTGCTTTGAAATATCTGGAGAATAAGGGCTTGGCTACACTTACAAGTTGCAGCGCTGGTGGAGGCTTTCCAGCGCTGCAACAACACCCCGTCCACACTTGCAGGGCACAACCAGCGCTGCAACTCCCTGGTTGCAGCGCTGGCTGAAAACCCATCCCGGCAGGGGTATAAGGAGTGCAGCGCTGGTGATCCAGCGCTGCCCAGCAGGTGTGGACACTCACCAGCGCTTTACCTGTCCTCCAGGGAATAAGGAGGTATCCCAGAATTCCTGTTCAGCCACTCTGCACATCAGTTTGCACTCTACTGCTCTTGGCTCAGGTGACCCGCCCTGTAAATGCCCCGGGAAATTTAAAAATCTCCTTCCTGTTTGCTGCAGCCAGGTGTGGAGTGCAATCAGTTTTAATCAGTTACAGGTGACCATGCCTCCACGCGGCAAACGAGCCCCAGCATGGAGCACTGGTGAATTGCAGGACCTCATCAGTGTTTGGGGTGAGGCATCTGTTCAGGCACAGCTGCGCTCCGGCCGTAGGAATTACGATATCTTTGAGCAGATATCAAGGGCCATGCTGGATCGGGGCCATGATCGGGACGCAGTACAATGCAGGGTGAAAATTAAAGAGCTGCGGAGTGCCTATTACAAAGCCCGAGAGGGGAATCGACGATCCGGAGCTGCTCCCACGACCTGCCGTTTTTACAGGGAGATGGATGAGATACTTGGGGGTGACCCCACTGCCAATCCCAGGATAACGATGGACACTTCTGAGCAGGCTGGGGGACAGGAGGAGGAGGCGGCGGAGGCGGAGGCGTGGGGGGGGGGAAACCGCGAGTGAAGCTCCTGGCATGGGGGAAGAAACCGCAGATTCCCTGGAGGCATGCAGCCAGGAGCTCTTCTCAAGCCAGGAGGAAAGCACCCAATCGCAGCAGCCAGCAGTTGCAGAAGGACAAGCAGAGGAGCGTGTTACCGGTAAGCGGCTTTTATTTTCTGGGTGAAATGTTTCTGGAGAGGAGGGGGGTTATGGATGCATGCATGCCAGCCTCTAGATGTGGAATAGCCCGTTGATGTGGTCTATCACGTCGCGGTAATCTGCCTCAGTTATCTCAGCAAAAGCTTCATCCAGAGCGTGGGCAATATGCCTGCGCAGGTTTATAGGCAGAGCCACTGTGTCCCTTGTCCCAGTGACGGTGACGCGTCCGCGCCACTCTTCTGCCAGTGGTGGGGGACCATTTCTGAACACAGGCAAGCCGCATAGGGTCCCGGGCGGAATCCACACTGCTCTAAAAGAGCCCCCGCTGTTCCCTAGTGACTCGCAGTAGGGAAACATCTTCCAGGATTAAGTCCTGTGAAAAATGTTGGGAGACTCTTTAGTGAAGAGATAGGGAGATAAGATCACCCCTGCATCTGCATTTCACTCAACCCCTCTAGCACTCCAGATTACCCGAAGCAACCAGCTCCCCTCTTACACCCAAGCCCCACTTCTCCCCATATAAGCACTGCTCACTCACCATGTCGTGGCTTCTGTAGTGTTATGCGTGTGGGTAAAAGAATGCTTAAATAAGAACTCACTCCCTCAGTGTAACAATTCATGTCTGGAGATAGTGGATACAATGCTGCCCGTGTTAAATGTTGTCATTTCTGTTTCTACAGTGACCTTGACTACTGGACTGCCCAGATGTTCAACATCACAGAGGCTTCAAAATTTGAGAAAAAATCCCCGAAAGAGCAAAGAAGACATGCTGAAAACTGTTCTTAATCAGTCTGCTCGAGAGAGTAAGGACTTGAAGGATTGGCGAGAGAAAGAAAGCAGGACACGCAAGAGAAATGCAGTGGCCAAGAGGAAAACCACGGAGCGGCTGCTAAGCATCCTGGAGCGCCAAGCGGAGTCTATAGAGTCACTCGTTGCCATGCAAGCAGAGCACTACCGTGCTACTCCCCCACCCGCCCCGTCCTTTGTGCCTTGTGCCCCAATGTCAGCTCAAACCACCTTTCCCCAGCATCCAGGTTCTTACCACCACCAGCTGCCTCCAACACCTGTATGTTCCCCAACCAGCCCTGATACCTACCACCACCCTTACCCTCTGCATTCAACCCCCATCACCATGCAGTATATGAACCCTGAAGTGCAGGATTCATTAAACAGCAATCCAGACAGGGCATATGCAAACTTGTGACTGTACAGTTCACCAACCCACACCCCTGCCCTCTTGTGTTCATGAAATGTTGTGTGTCTGTCTGTCTGTCAAGGAAGTTTTTTTCTTTTCAATAAAACAATTCTTGGCTTTGAAAACAGTCTTTATTATAGCAGATAGTGAAAGATACCTTAGCCCAGTAAAGAAAGAGGCACTACAAATCATATTATTATTATGGATAATAGAATAACAGTGTAAGCAGTGCAATTCACTCCCATGCAAGGCAGCAAACATTATTGTTGGCTTTCAGCCTCAAATTCTTCCCTCAACGCATCCCTAATCCTTGTAGCCCTGTGCTGGGCCTCTCTATTAGCCCTGCTCTCTGGCTGTGCATATTCAGCCTCCAGGACTTGAACCTCGGTGGTCCATGCCTCACTGAATGTTTCACCCTTCCCTTCACAAATATTATGGAGGGTACAGCAAGCGCATATAACCGCGGGGATGCTGCTTTCCCCCAAGTCTAGCTTCCCATACAAGCAACGCCAGCGGGCTTTTAAACGCCCAAAAGCACACTCCACAGTCATTCTGCACCGGCTCAGCCTGTAGTTGAACCGGTCCTTGCTCCTGTCAAGCTTCCCTGTATAGGGTTTCATGAGCCAAGGCAGTAACGGGTACGCGGGGTCTCCAAGGATCACAGTGGGCATTTCGACATCCCCTACTGTGATCTTCCTGTCTGGGAAAAAAGTCCCTGCCTGCATCTTCCTGAACAGGCCACTGTTCCGAAAGATGCGTGCATCATGCACCTTTCCAGGCCAGCCTGTGTAAATGTCAATGAAACGCCCGCGGTGATCCACAAGCGCCTGGAGAACCATAGAGAAATACCCCTTCCGATTAACGTACTCTGATGCCAGGTGGGGGGGGGCCAGAATAGGAATATGCGTCCCATCTATCGCCCCTCCACAGTTAGGGAAACCCATGTGTGCAAAGCCATCCACAATGTCCTGCACGCTCCCCAGAGTCACGGTCTTTCTTAGCAGGATGCGATTAATTGCCTTGCAAACTTGCATCAAAACGATTCCCACGGTCGACTTTCCCACACCAAACTGGTTCCCGACCGACCGGTAGCTGTCTGGAGTTGCCAGCTTCCAGATTGCAATAGCCACTCGCTTTTCCACCGTCAGGGCAGCTCTCAATCTTGTGTCCTTGCGCCGCAGAGTGGGGGCGAGCTCAGCACACAGTCCCATGAAAGTGGCTTTTCTCATACGAAAGTTCTGCAGCCACTGCTCATCATCCCAGACTTCCATGACGATGTGATCCCACCACTCAGTGCTTGTTTCCCGAGCCCAAAAGCGGCGTTCAACGGTGCTGAGCATTTCCGTAAATGCCGCAAGCACTTTAGTGTCACACGCGGCAGGCAAATCCATATTGATATCATCGTCGGAATCCTCACTGTCACTTTGGAGCTGAAGGAATAGCTGGACTGCCAAACGTGTTGTGCTGGTGACACTCATCAGCAGAGTCCTCAGCAGATCGGGCTCCATTTGCCACAGAAATCGCGATTCACACAGAGAGTAACAGAAAGACACTCACAATGGCGCCAAACGCTGCTGGAAAGAGTGAATGCTGGGATGTGAAGCGATGCACCACGGGGCGCTGGCAAACAGGAAGCGGAATGACCCGCACACTTCCTTCCCCTTCCCACAATACTCAGCGCCAAAACGGCGCCAAAACGGGACGAGGTGCTCTGTGGGATAGCTGCCCACAATGCACCTCTCAATACAGCGCTGGAAAGTGCTGCAAGTGTGGCCACACTGCAGCGCTGGTAGCTGTCAGTGTGGCCACACTCCAGCGCTGGCCCTTCCACAGCTGCATGACCAGCGCTGTAACTCCCAGCGCTGCAACTTGTAAGTGTAGCCAAGCCCTAAGACCCAGACCGTGACAACAGAGTCTATGGGTGAGGAGAATGGGAAGCTCCCACGTCGCCGTGTTGTGGCTCTCTCAGGGTTTATAACCCAGCCACAGGTGGCAGGTGAAAGAGCCATTGAGAGAGGCTAACGATTAAGAGAGACTAGCCCCCATCCTCTCCCTCTCTGCCCAATTCCCTGCCCCTCCTCCTCCACCCCCTCTCTTCCACTGGAGCCCAGAGCAACCTGCGCCCCCCCGCCCTCCATGCTACCCCAGCCCCGGAGTGCCAGGTGGGCAGCGCACCAGGAGCACCCTCAGCCCTGGAGTACAAGGCAGCCAGAGCATCCCAAGCGCCTTGTTAGCCCCAGCCCCAGCCTGCCTGCCCAGCTTCTCCGCCATGGAAGAGCAGAAAGGGAACTGGAAGCAGGCAGGAGGGGATCTGGGGGCAGAGCATGGTGGGGCCACACCAGGCTGTTTGGGGAGGCACAACTTTCCCCGGCCTATGCTCCCCGCCACCCATAAACCCAGCCCTGGGGCTTTGCAGCAATGGCAGCTGCCTGAGAAAGTTTTAAAAGCGACGCCAATCTCCTGTCACCACAGGCAGCTGCCATTGCGTCCTCCTTTCACTCCCTGCCCCAGCAATACCCCTTCTTGCTGCTTCCCCTGCTAAAGCGCAGAGGTGAGGCAGCAGGGAGAAGCTGCCTTCTGCCTCTTGGCACAGACACATCTTCATGGGGACTCAGGGACGATGGATCATAGGAGGTCAGCCAGAGGGGCTCAGGGAAACACTGAGAAATGGAGGTGAGGAGAAAGGGGGAGGGGTGGTGGGATTCAGAGAGAGTGGAGCTCCAAACCTGCCTTGCCCTTGCAGCAAGAGGCTTTGCCATTTCCCTCCCCAGCTATCCAGACGCTCCGCATCCCAGCTGCAGGTCCCTGTGATGAGGTCTTCAGGCTGAGAGCTCAAGAGGAGACAATGGACATTCAGTGCAATACAGTGACCCGAGCACCCACAGAAGGTACCATCCTGGTGCTTCCCAGGCACTCTCCCCTGTAACTAGACACCAAATCCCATCCCTAGTTCTCCCCTTCCCCTCGCCCCAGGCTGGTTCGCTCGCCTCTGTTATCCTGACACTAGTGTGGACCTTGTTGGCTGAGCCAGTGTTTCTCAGGCCGTTGAGCTCTCAGAGCCCTTCATTCCTGGTTGTCCCTCAGCATGAAAACCAATCAATGAGAGGGGCAGGAAGGAGAGAGAAGCTTTGATGGGCATGTGAATTGGTCCAGAGAATGGAAAGATCAGAGAGCCATTGGCCCAACACATGACGTCCTGATGATCAGCCCAGCTAGGCCCCAGGTTGACGTGTGTGACTTCCTGGAATGGAACAGGATGATATTTACCAACTTTCCTCCAATTTTCAGGCCAGTAGGACCTAACTGGGACTGGTTCTTAATTCTTTATCACCAGGGAAAACTACTCACTAGCTAACCCCTCTGCCTCTCCTAACCAAGAAAAACTATGGCTTCACCTCAGTGCCTTTCACCTAGGGCTGTCTGCCTAGCTGGATAATGTGCAGTGTGGGGATATGATTTCTAAAGAGCACCAACATACTGTGCATTAATTGGTCTGCATAGACCCTACTCGTGTGCACTAAAGGTTCCCTAGTGTGCTTTAATGTACGTTAGTGCACTTTAGGAATCACACTCACATAGAGCACTCTGGATGTTTCCAACACAGAAGCACTTCTGTGGAAGAAGAGGGAGGAGGCAACATATTCTAGTGGTTAAAGCTCAAACTGCTAGCCAGGACTCCTGGGTTCTGTTCCCAGCTCTGCCCCAGACTCGCTGTGACCTTTGGCACCTGGCTTGCTCTTTCTTTGTCTCAGTGTCCCTGTCTCTATGATAAGGCTTCATTTCATGTTTTCAGATTCCTGGGCTGTTGCTTTTATTTCTTACTCCACCCTGGGCTCCATCATTGACAAGAGATTTCTCGACGAGGGAGATCTAACGGCTGATGAGAAATTGAGGAATTTTCACCTGAATTCCAGGGTGGTGAGTGGGGCTGTCGGAGATGGGAGGCCCATGAACATCTCCAAACCTGTGATCTTCACCCTGCGCCATAGACAGGTGAGTGTCGATCCTTTTACTTTGCTCTGTGCCCGGGGCTCCAGCTGGTCACTTAAAAGGTGCGTCTCCTGCAGGGCATTTGAGTTCTGTTGCCTTTCTGGACTGAGAAACAGTTATCTGAGAAAGAGAGGGAGCTTCTTCAGTCCTGACACGGGGGCTGTTTTGGTGGAGGACGTTACATAGGGTTCTCACCACGCCTAACTGGGTTACGATTCATCCTGTAAAACGCTCAGGAGTAACAACTGTCCCAGACTCACCCCTTAGAGCAGGAATAATTGGAACGCAACTCCCTATAGCAATGGTCCCCAAACTTTTGAGTCGCATCCCCTCCTTTACCCCATTCGCGACCCTCCCCCAAGTCAGGAGCGGGGCTGCGGCTCAGGTGGGTGGGGAAGGACATGGACGGGGTAAGGGGGCTGAGGCTGGGACTACAGCTGTGTTGGGTCTGGGGATGGGAGCAGGGCCAGAGCCATGGCCGGGGAACGAGGCTGGGGTTGGGAGTAGAGCATCAGTCAGGCTGTGGTGTGGGCCAACAGCCAAGCCCATGGCCAGGTGCAGCTCCACTCCCAGCCCCGCCCCTGCCCATGCCAGGAATGGAGCTGCAAGGGGCTGGGGCTGGGAGTGGAGCCATGCTGAAGCTGGGGATGGTGCTAGACATGGGGTTGGAAGTCAGGGATGTGGCTACTGGTGGGACCAGAGCAGAGCTCAGGGTGGGGAGGGGCTGGCTGGTGCTCCTTCTCTGCCCCCCATGGGGGCTGATCTGGGACCTGTCATGTCCCTCCAAAGGTTCCTCTCTGCCCCCCCCCATAGATAGCAGAATTCAGGTTCCTCTGTGCCCCGCGATAGATAGCAGAGTTCAGGAAAACAGCATGAGATGGGTGATAAAGTACTTTGATACAGTAATGATCTTGCTAGAGTGCATGTGGGTATTTGTGGGCGGGTGTGTGAATGCCTTTTAATGGCTCAAATCGGAACTGCACAATTGTGTGTCATAGACCCTACAGTGCTCAGAGTTAAGGGAATTACCACTTTGGCTCTGGGCTCAGGGGTTTGTGCTATTGGAGTTGGAGGATCTTGCTTGTATTTCCACTGCCAATGGGAAATCCCAAATGGCTGTTACATGCAGCACAAAGAGAACCATGGGTTTCAGAGTAGCAGCCGTGTTAGTCTGTATCCGCAAAAAGAACAGGAGTACTTATGGCACCTTAGAGATTAATAAATTTATTTGAGCATAAGCTTTCGTGGGCTAAAACCCACTTCATCGGATGCATAGAATGGAACATATAGTGAGGAGATATATATGTATACATATATACGTGTGTGTGTGTGTGTGTACGTACACACACACACACACACACACACACACACACAGAGCATGAAAAGGTGGGAGTTGTCTTACTAACAGACAACTCCCACCTTTTCATGCTCTCTGTGTGTGTATATATATCTCCTCACTAGATGTTCTATTCTATGCATCTGAAGAAGTGGGCTTTAGTCCAGGAGAGCTTATGCTCAAATAAATTTGTTAGTCTCTAAAGAGAACCATGAAACCGTTGGTGATTTCAGGTTTATGATGGTCTATTAGAGGGGCGTGGCAAAAGAAACTGTGTTCTCCCCATGATCCAGTGAGGATGATGATGGGGTGTTTTTGTTTCCAGGCAAAGCAAGAAGAGGAAGAGGCTCACTGTGTTCACTGGAAATTCATCGCTGGGAAAGGCACCTGGGCTGAGGATGGCTGCACTGTTCTCCACACGAACAGCACTCACACCATCTGCAGCTGTGACCATCTCTCCAGTTTCGCGCTCCTTATGGATCTCACCGGAGTGGAGGTATCTCACTGTCAGACTCAGATCAAAGGGCTGGACTCTGAGCTCCTGATTTGAGCAAAATCAGTGGGAATTTTGCTGAATGAACGCTGAGTCAGAACGTCAGGGTATAATCTGTGGCCATATAGGATGGGTCAGGGTCAAGGGGGCTGGGCTGGGGTTGTGATCTGAGGTGCCTAGAGTAGCCCACACTGACAATGCCAAGGTCAGGGTAGGCTGCAAAAAGGAGAGCAGATTCCCCCCGAAATGGTGGTTAACACTGTAGGCAGAATCACCAACCAGTCACAATCTGTGCCCTGGATCTCCCACACTGGTTATCGAGAAGCTGAAAAAAAGAACTCACACAGCCCCCTTGATTGCATTCCAGTCTCTGGCTCCCAATCGGCAGAGAGGTCCAGTAAAGTGAGAAGTTACTTAAAACTCTAGTCACTTAACAAAATGTTCTTCTGATCCCAAAGGGGCTGCCACATTGCCAGGGCAATATTAGTTTGGATCTTATCCAAAATACCACACGACCAACCAATCATTTAGTATCTAAAACTAAAGGTTTTATTATAAATGAAAAGAAAGAGAAGAGAGCTGTTAAATGATCAAAGCAATGAGTTCATTGTATAGCTCAACGTTTCTCAAATTTTAGCAACCCGAGGACCCCCATTTTGATTAAAAAAATTTTGCAGACCCTCAAGTCCCTGCTCAGCCCCAGGCCCCACCCCCATTCCATCCATTCCCCCAAGGCAACACCCCACCTTATCCCGCCCCCGTGCCACCCCTGCTCCTCCTCTTCCCTACCTCTTTCTGCCCCCTCCCTCCCAGTGCCTCCTGCATGCTGCTGACCAGCTGTTCCCCAACATGCAGAAGGCACTGGGAGGGAGGTGGAGGACTTTGTCAGTGAGGCCTGCAGACCTCCTGGAATACTCTCATGGACCACCTGGAGTGCTGTTGCGGACCCCAGTTTGAGAAATGCTGGTATAGTTGTTTACCCTTGATGGGCCATCAAACAGACTAAATTGTGCTGATGCCAATCTGTCTGGGGGTGTCACCCAAAAACACAGCACAGATATATCAGATACATGCAAAGATGATACATACTTAGCAAATCATAACTTTTTGACTGATACCTTACATGGCATATCTTGTAAGATTCATTGCGATTTTGTAATATTGGTATCCATAATATAAATGGTCACCCATATTCCATAGAATCATAGAACTGGAAAGAATCTTAAGAAGTTATCTAGTCCAGTCCCCTGCACTCAAGGCAGGACTAAGTATTATCTAAACCATCCCTGACAGATGTTTGTCCAGCCTGCTCTTAAAAATCCCCAATGATGGAGATTCCACAACCTCCCTAGGGAATTTATTCCAGTGCTTAACCCTCTGAGTTAGGAAGTTTTTCCTAATGTCCAACATAAACTGCCCTTGCTGCAATTTAAGCCCATTGCTTCTTGTTCTATCCTCAGAGGTTAAGAAATTTTTTTCTCCCTCCTCCTTGTAAAAACCTTTTTATGTATTTGACAACCGTTATCATGTCCCCTCTGTCTTCTCTTCTCCACACTAAACAAACCCAATATTTTCAATCTTCCCTCATAGGTCATGTTTTCTAGACCTTTAATCACTTTTGTTGCTCTTCTCTGGACTTTGTCTAATTTGTCCACATCTTTCCTGAAATGTGGCGCCCAGAACCGGACACAATTTTTCAGCTGAGGCCTAATCAGCATGGAATAGAGCGGAAGAATTACTTCTCCTGTCTTGCTTACAATACTCATACTAATACATCCCAGAATGATGTTTGCTTTTTTTTGCAGCAGCGTTATACTGTTCACTCATATTTAGTTTGTGATCCACTCAGGGCTATCCTTAGGCATACGCAACAGCAAACATGGCTGCGTAGGGCACCCAAAAATTTGGGGAACCCCTGGGTCTTAATGTTCACCATCCTCCCTCTTCCTATCCCTCTTCTGACCCTTCCTGCAGGCTCCCACGGCCAGCTGCTGCAGCCTGGTGACTCTTACTCCAGAGGGGATCCAGTAACTTCAAAGTGAAAGCCTCCAGTCTGCCAGACCTATTAGCACAACACTGAAACTGGAAAAGGGCCATTCAAGTGGTATTGAAGCCATTTAACAGGCATTTGCCAACCCCTAGGTGTATACTGTCAGTTTCTGAATTTACTGACAAACAGTTGTGCATGACTGTAATATTCTCGGCTCTCTGAGCTAAGAGGCAAAAACATTATCTAAAAGTTTACTCAGAACGCGTTAGTTTACAGGGCCTTAATTTAAAATTTGCTTTAAAATATTTCCTTAGCAGATTGCTGAAGATTATAAAATCACATCTCTAAAAAAATCCTTGCATGGATTTTTAGATCCACAATGTGAGTCTTCATCTTTAGCTCTAAATGCTTGGATCTTCAGACATTGAGTTTTTTAAATAAATCCTTCAAAAGACCACTTATCTAAAATACACATTTTAATTTTAATTACTATAATACAAAAAATTTGCTTCCAAAGTCTTCCTGTCCTTTCTGTCCATCCCTTTCTCTCGTCACATTCTCCCCCCCACACACCTCGAAGAGAGGCTAATCCTTAAAGGGACAACACTCCTTTCCTTCCAGATAGCTGGACAAATGAGTTTCCCTTTCTTTACTTCTGACTATTTGATAAATTAGTTTTAAGAGAATCCTCCAGCAAAATCAGTACCTTAGTACGATAACTAAGGATTTTATATGCCTAAAATCTTTGGAAACATTTTTTTTTAAAGTTGATGAAATTTCATAAACATGTCTGTTATGGAGATCATACAAAGTAAATTAGTGTTCCCTTTTTCTAAAAGGAATGAACATTGTTATGAACACACTAAACCTCTGACCGATTCATTTAAAATAATGTCTTTGTTTCAGTGAGTTAAATATGTAGTAATCTGGAAGGGTTACTTAATGAAGGCTTAAGAGTACTTTAAAATATAAAATCATCTTAGAAATATTGATTTAGAAAATGTAAAACAGAGAAGAGCTGCATCATGTATTCCATAATGTTTAATGTTGTATTCAGCAGGAGAGCTGACAAACAAATCTTTGACACGCTTCAGGGTATATCATAATACCTGTGACTGACATTTTTTATTCCTAAATGTTATGCTTTTAATTAGGTACCTTCTGCATGTCCAGTCTTCACCTTCTGGCATGCAGTGGAAAACATGCTCCATTTTCTTTTGGGAAAAAACCCACTCTTCTGCAATTTCTTTCTAATGTCATTTGCCTCATTTGGGTTCAGGGATTTGGCTGGAAGGGGATGAGGAGAGAGACAGTGGGAAGGGGTGGGGCCTGGGCAGAGTGGGGGTGGGGCCTGGGGTGGAGTAGGGGTGGCAGCTTCAACCATAGCCCATGACCGCAGGTAGGAGCGGGTTGGCTCCTGCACACCCACCATGCGCTGAGTGTCCTTAGGCAGGGACTGTATTTACAGAGATGAATGCGCTGGTGCCGTGCTGTGATGGGTTTGGTCACAGAGACCCTCTTGGGACTGTCACCTGAATTGCCGAGATTACCTCTGAGCCCGTTTTCCCTGCCAGCTTGGGACTCCAAGTCTCCTACCTTGTTGAGCCAGACACACTAGCCTGCGGCAACACAGGCTCAGGGTCTGAACCACGCCCCCAGAGCTGCAGGCTTTAATTGAAAACCACTCGGCAGGTCACTTATCTCCAGCACCCAGACACCGAGTTCCCAATGGGATCCAAACCCCAAATAAATCCATTTTACTCTGTATAAAGTGTATACAGGGTAAACTTATAAATTGTCCATCTGCCCTCTATAACACTGATAGACAGAGAGAGAGATGCACAGCTGTTTGCTCCCCCAGGTATTAATCACTTACTCTGGATTTATCAATAAACAAAAGTGATTTTATTAAGTATAAAATGTAGGACTTAAGTGGGTCCAAGTAATAACAGACAGAACAAAAGGAATAGGAGTACTTGTGGCACCTTAGAGACTAACAAATTTATTGTAGCATAAGCTTTCGTGGGCTACAGCTCACTTCATCGGATGCATGTAGTGGAAAATAAAGAAGGAAGGTGTATATATTACACAGGGAACATGAAACAATGGGTGTTACCATACACATTATAAGGAGAGTGATCAGTTAAGTTTAGCTGTTCTCAGCAGGAGAGAAAAATAACTTTGTTTGTTTGAAGTGGTAATGAAAATGGCCCATTTCCAGCACTTGACAAGGAGATATAAGGAACTGTATGGTGGGAGAAGATAAGCATGGGGAAATAGTTTTACTTTGTGTAACGGCCCATCCACTCCGAGTCTTTATTCAAACCTAATTTAATGGTGTCCAATTTGCAAATTAATTCCAATTCAGCAGTCTCTCTTTGGAGTCTGTTTTTGAAGTTTTTTTGTTGTAATATTGCAACTTTTAGGTCTGTAATCGAACGGCCAGGGAGGTTGAAGTGTTCTCCAACTGGTTTTTGAATGTTATAATTCTTGACGTCTGATTTGTGTCCATTTATTCTTTTTACGTAGAAACTGTCCTGTTTGGCCAGTGTACATGGCAGAGGGGCATTGCTGGCACATGATGGCATATATCACATTGGTAGATATGCAGGTGAAGGAGCCTCTGATAGTGTGACTGATGTGATTATGTCTTATGATGGTATCCCCTGAACAGATATGTGGACAGAGTTGGCAATGGGCTTTGTTGCAAGGATAGGTTCCTGGGTTAGTGTTTTTGTTGTGTGGTGTGTGGTTGCTGGTGAGTATTTGCTTCAGGTTTGGGGGCTGTCTGTAAGCAAGAACTGGCCTGTCTCCCAAGATCTGTGAGAGTGATGGATCGTCCTTCAGGATAGGTTGTAGATCCTTGATGATTCACTGGAGAGGTTTTAGTTGGGGCTGTAGGTGACGGCTAGTGGCGTTCTGTTACTTTCTTTGTTGGGCCTGTCCTGTAGCAGGTGACTTCTGGGTACTCTTCTGGCTCTGTCAATCTGTTTCTTCACTTCAGCAGGTGGATATTGTAGTTGTAAGAATGCTTGATAGAGATCTTGCAATTGTATCGTAGAGCTTGGCTGTAGACAATGGATCAAGTGGTGTGGCCTGGATGAAAGCTGAAGGCATGTAGGTAAGTATAGCGGTCAGTAGGTTTCCAGTATAGGGTGGTGTTTATGTGGCCATTGTTTATTAGTACTGTAGTGTCCAGGAAGTGGATCTCTTGCATGGACTGGTCCAGGCTGAGGTTGATGGTGGGGTGGAAATTGTTGAAATCATGATGGAATTCCTCAAGGGCTCCTTTTCCATGGGTCCAGATGAAGATGTCATCAATGTAGCGCAAGTAGAGTAGGGGCGTTAGAGGACGAGAGCTGAGGAAGCATTGTTCTAAGTCAGCCATAAAAATGTTGGCATACTATGGGGCCATGCGGGTACCCATAGCAGTACCGCTGATTTGAAGGTACACATTGTCCCCAGATGTGAAATTTGTCAGTCTCTAAGGTGCCACAAGTACTCCTATTATTTTTGTGGATACAGAGTAACACGGCTACTACACTGAAACCAGACAGAACAAAGTAAGTTACCGAGCAAAATAAAACACGTCTAAGCCTAATACATTAAGAACTGTTTACAGGTAAAATCTCACTCTCAGAGATGTTCCAATAAGCTTCTTTCACAGACTGGACTCCTTCCTAGTCTGGGCCCAATCCTTTTCCCTGGTACAGTCCTTGTTAGTTCCAGCAGGCATCTTAGGTGAAAAGCCGGGGCTTTCTCATAACTGGGAGCTGCTTGTTCTGCTCCACCCCCTTTTATAGCTTTGGCACAAGGCAGGAATCCTTTGTCTCTCTGGGTCTCCACCCCTCTTTCTAAATGGGAAAGTACCAGATGGATTCCAGTATCATGTGACATGGTCACATGTCATGTGAGACTCCATTCTTCCAGGGCTGGCCTGCACGTATCCTGGAATGTTTGCAAGTTAACAGAGCCATTTACAGGTGATTGATTCTGAAGCACCCTTAATGGCTTCCACTTAACATACTTGCATCAGTAATACAAGTTTATATTGTATTTGCCTAACTGCAAACATAGAAATATTACATGCAAACAAATGGAATGAACACACTCAGTAGATCATAAGCTTTGTAATGATACCTTACAAGAGACCTTTTGCATAAAGAATATTTCAGTTGCATTATATTTACACTCATAAGCATATTTTCATAAAACATTATGGAGTGCAACATCACATGCACATTCTGCATGAGGGAGAGAGTATGGGGGTCTCTGTGGGGAACTGTGACTCTCTGCCACCATGAGGCGGGCCGGGTGGCTTGGTATCCTTACTGTCTCGTCCCTTTCTCCTTGCCCCCCAGGCTGCCATTGGGCATAGGATCACCAGTTTAATAATACGGCGTTTGGTCCTAAGGACAGCCCTGGATCCACTATGACCCCCAGACCCCTTTCCGCAGTACTCCTTCCTAGGCAGTCATTTCCCAGTTTGTATGTGTGCAACTGATTGTTCCATCCTAAATGAAGTACTTTGCATTTGTCCTTATTGAATTTCATCCTGTTTCTCCAGTTTGTCCAGCTCATTTTGAATTTTAATCCTATCCTCCACAGCACTTGCAACCCCTCCCAGCTTGGTATCGTTCGCAAACTTTATAAGTGTACTCTCTATGCCATTATCTAAATCATTGATGAAGATATTGAACAGAACCAGATCCAGAACCGATCCCTGCAGGACCTCACTTGTTATGCCCTTCCAGATTGACTGTGAACTACTGATAACTAATCTCTGGGAAAGATTTTCCAACCAGTTATGCACCCACCTTATAGTAGCTCCATCTAGGTTGTATTTCCCTAGTTTGTTTATGAGAAGGTCATACAAGACAGTATCAAAAGCCTTAAGGCTTGTCTACACTGGCAATTTATGGCGCTGCACCTTTCTTGCTCAGGGTGTGAAAAAACACACCCCTGAGCACAGCAAGTTTCAGTGCTGTAAAGTGCCAGTGTAAACAGTGCACCAGGTAGCTACACCTGTTGTGGAGGTGGTTTTTTTGGAGCGTTGAGAGAGCTCTCTCCCAGGGCTCTGCCGCGACTACACAAGCCACGTTAAAGTGTTGCCATGGCAGCTCTGCCGCGGCAGCGCTTTAGCGTTGCCAGTGTAGACTAGCCCTTACTAAAGTCAAGATATACCACATCTACCACTTCCCCATTATCCACAAGGCTTGTTACCTTGTCAAAGAAAGCTGTCAGGTTGGTTTGACATGATTTGTTCTTGACAAATCCATGCTGACTGTTACTTATCCCCTTATTTTCTTCTAGATGTTTGCAAATTGATTGCTTAATTATTTGCTCCATTATCTTTCTGGGTACAGAAGTTAAGTAGACTGGTCTGTAATTCCCTGGGGTGTCCTTACTTCCCTTTATTTCCCATTTAGTGCCACAGGGCTCACTGATGATTCTCCTTTTGAGGTGTTACAGGAGAGTGATCCACTGACCATCATCACCTACGTGGGACTGACCTGCTCCCTTCTGTGCCTCTTCCTCGCTATCCTCACCTTCCTCCTGTGCCGCTCCATCCGCAACATCAGCACCTCCCTCCACCTGCAGCTCTGCCTCTGCCTCTTCCTGGCCAACCTGCTCTTCCTCACTGCAGTGAAGCGCACCGGCATTCAGGTCAGTTATTCACTTTTATTCTTGGTTTAAAATTGAGCCGTGTCCAGATCCTCTGTCAGCATTTCTACAGCTCCCTTCACCCCAGCACCTTTTTATACCCTCAGCTGGACCGTAACATTTATTCCATGCTCTTTAGTCTTTCAGAAATAACTATTTACTCCCCTCCAAAAGAAATCTCTATGGGTGAAACCAGTCCTTCCCTTTTCCTTGTGGGCTCCTTCCTTCATCATTCAGACAAAGGAACCCTGATTTCCAGGGTCACAGTCCCCTGCCTGTCCTCTCTGCCCCCACACTGATGGGCAGATGGAAGACACCTATACCCTGAAGCAGATATAGAGAAGAGAACCTACACTCTCCAGGGCTCTCCCTGTTATGAGGACCGGGAACTTGTTTATGTCCCTGCTCCCTTTCCTAGGATTCCTCACAGTATCCAACAATTTCCATGATTCATTTGGGAATTACAACCCCCAGAAACCATCTTTTCTGAGTGGATACCAGGACCGGGCTGGACTCTGAATGATTGAAAGGACCAGCCAACTTGCCCTTAGACAAGCCCCCCTTAGACTGAAGACCATATTATCTCTGGGAGAGTGCCATAACTGGAGAGATGTGTTAATAAAAAGCCCTATGTGATCCTCACAAAAGTCCCCCCACCTCCAAATTCAGCATTTCCCTTCCCAGAAGCAGTGTCCCAGAGCTCTGTCTCATCCTGTCCTCAGGTGGTCTGTGCTGTCATTGCTGGCTTCCTACACTACCTCTTCCTGGCCTGCTTCACCTGGATGTTCCTGGAGGGGCTGCACCTCTTCCTCACCGTCAGGAACCTGAAGGTCGTGAATTACACCAGCGCCAGCCGGTTCAAGAAGAAATTCATATATCCATTTGGCTACGGATTCCCAGCCCTGGTGGTGGCTATTTCTGCAGCGGTGAATCCTGACGGCTACGGAACTTCCAAACAGTACGTGCAGCGCCCATCCCGAAGGGGAGCTGGGATGGGGCTTCCATGCGGTTGTCTGGCTCACCCCAGGTCTGACTTGAACCCAGATTTCCCTGCTCACCCTGCCTGGGAACTGAATGTCCCCCTGGAACCCTTCCCATCCCCAGGGACACTAAGCTGCCCCAAGCGCTGCAGTTGAGTTGCCCCCTGTCAGCCATCTACACTCCTCACCCCACTGATGATGTGGAAGAACAAGCCAGAAAGATCCCAGCTTGACTCTCAGCTCCCAGGCTGGGTTTGTGGGGCTGTTGGGTAGGAAACAAATGCACCTTCTTACTGTGTGCAAATCCCTGAGGATCCCCTCTCTAAAGTGAGCGACTCCACTAAAACAGGGCGTGGCGTGTTCTAGACACCCCAGGCGAGATCCTCAGCTGGTGTAAATCAGGGCAGCTCCACTTCCTTCAGTGCAGCTAGGCCAATGTCCATCCGCTGCATGTCTGGCCCTCCATCAATACTGCGCCCACCCACCAGAAAGGGTCATGTGAGGAGGTGGAAGAGGAAGTGGTGGCTGAAAGCAGGAGATGCTGAGGTAGATGGGAAGGGCTGTTTGCCTGCTGCCCTCAAGAGAATTGGCCATGTCACAGGCAGGCTGAGATCCATCTCGCTTTTGAGAGCCAGCTGCCCTGTGACACCCCCTCTCTGCCCCCGGGGCTGAAAAAGGGCAGTAATCCCATTAAAGTCACCACCTTCTTTCTCCCTCCCTGTAGCTGCTGGCTCAGCCTGGAGAGAGGATTTCATTGGAGCTTCCTGGGACCAGTCTGTGCCATAATCCTGGTGGGTACCTCACAGAACCCATTCTCCTCTCACCTCTGCAACCCTGTGGACTCCAGTGGAGCCAAGAGAAGAATATCTCCCAGAGAATTTAATATCTCCCAGTGCCTCCCGCTTGCCAGCGGCCCCACTGATCAACTCCTCCCTGCCCATCCCAGTGCCTCCTGCCTGCCTCAATCAGCTGTTCTGTGGTGTGCAGGAGGTGCTGGGGGGGGGAGGGGGCAGAACTGGGTGGGAAGAGGTGGGGCGGGGATGGGAAGAGGCAGGGGCTTGGAGAAGGAGTCGGGTGTGGGCAGAGCAGGGAGTTGAACACCCTGGGGCCCAGAGGAAGCCAGCGCCTGTGGTCTTCCCTAGTTATTTTGCAAACAAATGCTCAGAACAGGGGCTGCCCCTTTCTAGGGGTGTGTACAGAACCCAGAGCAGTCTCAATTGGAGCCTCTAGGTGTTACCATAATATGATTAATTATAATATGTCATTACTCATGCAATGCTGCCATGGAAGCAAGTGGAATCTCTGCCGGAATGAGGATAGTTTTGTCCCTTGCCTTGTCCAGCCTGGCTGATAAATAACCCAAGTGATGGGGGAAGGGAAGGTGACTGCAGCGTGGGGAGTTTGAGGATGGAAGGGTACATGCATTGCAAGAGATAAAAGTAGCAAATGTCCTTGCAGATTCCTGCCCATCTCAGGCAGCAGGTTAAGAATTAATTTCAGCCTCAGAATTGAAGGGAACACTCTAGAGACAGGATCTAGAAGCTTTGGGCCAAATCACACGGCTCGAAATCTGGAATAACTGCAGACCCCACTGGAATCAGTGGAGTCCCTCCAGATTCAGATAAGAGCAGAATGTGGCCCTCTGGCTGTATGATCACATGTGATGCATTGCAGCCCTGCCTATGCCAACAGTTCCCTGCAGGGCCTGGGACCAGGATCTGGCAGGGAATGGTGTATGACCCACTTGATGAGCAGTCACTGGTGTGCAGCCATCTGATCCCATAGGATTGTTCCGTGCCTCAGCCAGAGAGACTGGCCTTGGCTGGCATGTTTTACAAGGAATATTTCATGCTGTTTCCACAGATAAATTTATCATTTTTTCTTGTAACCCTCTGGATCCTGAGAGACAAACTCTCCTCCCTTAATGAAAATGTGTCCACTCTCAAAGACACCAGGTAGGACAGCACTACATCTAGTAGAACAGAGGTGGGCAAACTTTTTGGCTTGAGGGCCACATCTGGGTGGGGAAATTGCATGCAGGGCCATGAATGTTGGGCTGGGGCAGGGGGTTGGGGTGCAGGAGGGAGTCCGGAGTGTGGGGGGGTGTTCAGGGCAGGGGGCTGGGGTGCAGGAGCGGGTGTTGAGTGTTGGAGGGAGCTCAGGGCAGGGGGTTGAAGGCTCAGGGTAGCGGGTTGGGGTGCAGGAGGGGTGCAGCAGGAGGTCAGGGTGCAGGAGGGGGCTCAGGGCAGGGGGTTGGGGCATAGAAGGGGGCTCAGGGAGGGGGTTGAGGTGCGGGGTGCAGGAGGGGTTCAGAGTACGGGCTCCGGCCTGGCACTGCTTACCTGGAGTGGCTCCAGGATGGCAGCGGCACACAGTGGGGCTCAGGCAGGCTGCCTGCCTGCTTGCCCTGACCCTGCGCCACTTCCAGAAATGGCCGGCACCACGTCCCTGCAGCTGCAGAGCCCTTTGCCCCCCTCCCCCTCATCCTCCAGGGACTGCAGGGAGGTGTTGCCGGCCTCTTCTGAGAGTGGCACAAGGCCTGTGTCGCCACGGGGGTGGCAATCCTGCAGGCTGGTGGGCCGCATCCTGCCCGCGAGCTGTAGTTTGCCCATTCCTGTACTAGAAGGGTCCAGTGAGCATCTGGTATGGAAATTCCTGTGGGATTCCCCACAGATTGCTGCTACCATACAGCTGAGCACATGCCACTGTAGGGTTTCCAGGTTATCTTGGGGACTTTCGGCTTGATGAGAGAGTAACAGTCTCGCTGCCCAAGGAGCTGGTAAACCCTAACTCACATCAGGAGTCCATTACTCATGAGTCCTAAAGTTGTTGTCCATTGGACCATGTGTTAAAATAAAAGACTGTTACTCACCTTTAACTGTTGTTCTTCAAGATGTGTTGCTCATATCCATTCCAATTAGGTGTGCATGCGCTGTGTGCACGATTGTCGGAGAATTTTTACCCTAGTAACACTCGGTGGGTCAGCTGCGGAGCCCCCTAGAGTGGCGCCCTTATGGCTCCGGATATATGCCCCTGCCGACCCAGCGCCCCCTCAGTTCCTTCTTGCCGGCTACTCTGACAGAGGGGAAAGGGGGCGGGTTTGGAATGGATATGAGCAACACATCTCGAAGAACAACAGTTACAAAGGTGAGTAACCGTCTTTTCTTCTTCGAGTGCTTGTTCATATCGATTCCAATTAGGTGACTCCCAAGCCTTACCTAGGCGGTGGGGTTGGAGTGAGATGTCGCGGAGTGAAAGACCACTGAACCAAATGCAGCATCACCCCTGGACTGCTGCACTATCACATAGTGGGAAGTGAAGGTATGTACTGTTGACCAAGTTGCTGTCCTACAGATCTCCTGTATGGGCACATGAGCCAGGAAGGTGGAGGACGAGGCTTGAGCCCTAGTAGAGTGAGCGTAGCTGGGACACCAGCCAAGTCATAGCACGCACAGATGCATGATGTAATCCGGGACGAGATGTGCTGTGTGGAGACTGGGAGGCTTTTCATCCAGTGTGCCACCACTACGAACAGCTGGGTCGTTGTCCTAAAGGGTTTAGTTTGTTTCATGTAAAAGGTGAGGGCCCTGCAAACATCTCGGGAATGCAGCTGTTGCTCTCGTCGAGAAGCGTGCGGCTTCGGAAAGAAGACCGGAAGGAAGATGTCTTGGTTGACATGGAAGGCAGACACCACCTTAGGAAGGAAGGCAGGGTGTGGTCGCAGCTGTACCTTGTTCTTATGAAACACCTTATATGGTGGGTCCGAAGTGAGGGCTCGAAGCTCCGACACATGTCTCACCGAGGTGATAGCAACAAGGAAAGCTGTTTTCCAGGAAAGGTACAGAAGCGAGCAAGTGGCCATTGGCTCGAATGGGGCACCCATGAGCCTGGATAGGACCAGGCTGAGGTCCCACATAGGGGCCAGATGCTGAATCTGCTGACCATGGGATTGGAGAAAACTGAGCACCTGTTTTTGCCCGGGTGGAAGGCCGAAATTGCTGCTAGGTGTACTCTGATGGATGAAACTGCTAGGCCTTGCTGTTTCCAGGACAAGAGATAATCTAGGATGGTAGGTACTGGCACATCCAGAGGGGCAGTATTGTTCAGGGCACACCAGCAGGAGAAACACTTCTACTTGGCCAGATACGTGGACCTAGTAGAGGGCTTTCTGCTACCCAAGAGTACGTGCTGCACCAAGCGGGAGCCACGCAGCTCAGATTGTTAGCCATGCAGCATCCATGCTGTGAGATGGAGGGATTGCAGGTCCAGATGACATAGTCGGACGTGCTCCTGAGTGATGAGGTCCGGCCACAACGGGAGTGGAATTGGTGTGGTCACCAACAGGTCGAGGAGAGTGGTGTACCAATATTGCCTGGGCTACACCAGGGCAATCAAGATTAAGCGGGCCTTGTCTCTTCACAATTTGAGAAGGACCTTGTGGACCAATGGGAATGGAGGAAAGGTGTAGAGCAGATGGTCTTTCCATGGCATCAGGAAGGCATCCGCTAGGGAGCCCGGAGAGCACCCCTGGAGAGAGCAGAACACCTGGTCCTTCTGATTCTTGTGAGAGGCGAAAAGGTCTATGTGGGGAAACCCCCACTTCTGGAAAACAGAATGGATAACGTCCGGGTGAATCGACCACTCATAAGCCAGGAAGGACCTGCTGAGGCGATCTGCTAAGGTGTTTTGGACTCCCGGGAAAAATGACACCACCAGGTCGATTGAGTGGGCTATGCAGAATTCCCACAGGCGAATGGTTTCCTGACAGATGGGGGACGATCGCACTCCCCCTTGCTTGTTGATGTAAAACATAGCCGTTGTGTTGTCTGTGAAGACTGTGACACAACGGCCCTGAAGGTGTTCGCGGAACACCTGACAGGCCAGGCGTACTGCTCTCAGTTCCGGTATGTTGATGTGCAGGGTTATCTCGTGGGTGGCCTAGATCAGCTATGCCGTGTTCCACAGTTCCAATGACCATCATGGGCGGAAAGAAGGAACTGAGGGGGCACTGGGTCGGCAGGGGCATATCTCCGGCACCATAAGGGCGCCACTCCAGGGGGCACCATAGCCGACCCACGGAGTGTTGCTAGGGTAAAAATCTTCCGACGATCGTGCACGTGGTGTGCACACACCTAATTGGAATTGATATGAGCAAGCACTCGAAGGACAATTTGCATGAATAAGGGTATGGTGTATTGGACCTTAAATTAGACACAGCACAGCCAGGATGGCAACTGAAGGCTCAAGGTAGGAGAGAGGAGAGGTCTATGGCAGTAAAGGATCATCGTGGGACAAACTTTTCTGCCATGTGCATCATGTTGGTCCCTGGATGGATATTGAGATGACAGTTGCAGTCTGTTCCAAAGCCCGCTGAAGTCAGTGGAAGTAATGGGACACAAGAGGCTGCTTGATCAGTGAGGCTCTTGCAGTAAGTCCTGTGGCACATTCAGATTGTGGCATGCAAATGGTCTTTAAAGCAGCTCATTATGAAATCAGTTTGGGAGGAACAAGATCAGGGCTGCCAGCTGGGAGTGCTGGATGGAGACATGAGAGGGGAAAAAGATTTTTGGAACCAGATCAGAATATTGAGGCATCAGAAAGCCACGATGTTACTTACTGCACGTGCCTAGTGCTGTATCAGCACAGACTTTCTCCTTATATTCAGAGCTGGGCCATGTGCTATGTAGGGAGGAAACTCATCTCTTTTCCCTGGGGCTGTGGATACTGTCGAGGTAAAGTGCCATCCATTGAGGAGGAAGGCAAGTGTGGGTCACCTTTGCTCTGTAGCAACCCCTCTGTCTATTTATGGAACAACATAGATGGGTTCCCGAGAGCCCAGTATCCTGTTCCCACTTGATTGTCACATTGCCAGGGCCTGATGTGAAGGGATTAGAAACAAAACCGTAATGAGAGGTTGAACCATTTGCTTTGGAAGAGCCACCTGTAGGAGGGGAAGGTGTGTGGGGGGAAGATGGTTGGGCACAATATTGTATTTCAGATTCATAGGCGTAAGTTGTCATTGTGTTCGTCTTGACAGTAACCCTAAGTGACAGTAAAGCGGGTGCCAGCTGTTTCGCTCCACACTGCCCAGAGCCCCCGACTCAGTCACTCACCATAGAGTCATTATAACGGGATCTCTCCATCTGCCTTTATCCAGGCTACTGACTTTTAAAGCTGTTGCTCAACTATTCATTCTGGGCTGCACATGGAGTCTTGGTCTCTTCCAAGTCGGCTCAGCAAAAATGGTCATGGCGTATTTATTCACCATTGTCAACAGCCTGCAGGGAGCCTTCATCTTCCTGGTGCACTGTCTCCTCAATCGCCAGGTAATGCCCATGGTGCATTATCAGCCACCCAGTGACTTCATGGGCCTAGCAGTGGCCTGGCCTGAGGGTGTTAGTTACATGATGTAGTGACCATGTCCCTTATTCTCCAGGTGAGAGAGGAGTACAGGAGATGGATTAAAGGCACAAGAAAACCCAGCTCCACAACTCAATCTTTTAGTCCGTCAGCGTCCACTGTCACTACCAGCACCAAGATGGTAAGAGATCCTCTATTCTGTTCCAATACCAGAATCCAAAAGTCGCATCCATCTGGGTCTGTTGTAGCTCCTGAGGTGCCTTGTCCCCTAAGTGACACATGCTTGCTTTAATCCATCTGAGAATGGCATTGGGAGTCTTAGTGAGATTCAATTTCATCCAAATCAAGGGAGAATCCCTGGTCTCCTAGAATCCATCACAGAACTCCTCCTTTCTTGCGCACCTCCACATGCCCTTCCCTTTGCTGCTTTGCAAGCTCTATGCATCACTCACTGTGGCATGGGCTGGGAAGGTGTTGGCTTTGACACACATTCAGGTAATTATCCAATTAGGGAAGCTTGCAAACCAAAACCTGGGTGGAAATCTTGTCAGTGCAGATGGGCCATCCCCACCGGAGAGTTAGCAATGGATGGAATTTCCTCTGGTTCAGTTACCTCTCCTGGGAAAGGATCCAGAAGCTTAATCTGGAGGGAAAAGTGGAGCCTTATGTCTGGAAAAACCTCCGTGCTCCAGTCCCAGCATGAGAGGCCACAACCTTTATCTGGAAGTGGACATTTCTGGTTTATTTAGAGCAGCCTCTGTTAACTGCTACTTTATGGCTTACCTGTGTGTGGGTGTGGGAAGGGAGCGGGCTTTGGCTACACTTGTTTAGTTATTTTCCTGCATGTGATGTCACTTCAGTTGGGGCTGGTTGAATTTTGCAGAGTCTGCAAAATTTCTGATGAGGACCCAGTCCTGATCCCATTGAAGTTGACAGGCACTTAATGCATATTTGTTTTGCTGGCAGTGAGTTGAGGAGATCCCTCCACTTCATCTCCATGAAACAATCACCTCTCCAACCAACAACGTTTATCATACAGCCGGCTTTGCTGTGCCAGTAGGGCAGGTGCTTCAGCTGCCATTCTTCATCACAACTACATAAACATGGAAATGGAAGCCGGATTGGACCAAATCCTTTCTCTGATCCAAATCCACAACTTCTACTGAATTCAAAGGCTACCCTAGGGTTGTAGCTGGGTGTCTCTCCCAGATTTAAAGGGCCAAATCCCAGGTCAGAGAGCAGTTATTTCCTGGGGAAAGCACACCATGCATGGGGGAGGGGCGGGGCCGGGGGGTTTTGCAGAGTCCTTGCGTGCTGTGTGTGAGCTAGCTCTGCTGTTTCACTGTAATTTGTAAAGAATAAAATAATCTGCTCATGGACCTTGGTTGCTTCTTTGGTTTGAGGGTTTGCTATCACGTTCTGTGTATCCTGGAAACCTAGGGCCCAATTCTAAAGCCTCTTTATGCCAACCCGGCAGTGTAAAGGGGCTTTAAAGTGGGCAGAAATGGCCCTTTGATTAGCCCTCCAGTGCTTGTGGATTCCTCTGTGCTAACCCCAGGTGGTTTTGTTTTGCTTGTAACCTTTAAGCTGGACCTCAAGAAAGCCATTCTTGGTGCATAATCCTTGTAGTTGCTCTTTTAAAATCTGGCGGTAGCCTGAGTTCACAGATGTATTTTCTTTCTTATTTTTATTAATAAAATTTACCTTTTTAAAGAACAGAATTGGATTTTTGTGTCTTAAGATGTTTGTGCATGTTTAATTAGCTGGTGGCAACGGCTGATTTCCTTCTTTTGTCTTTCTCAGCTCTTCCCTGGACGGGGAGTGAAAGGGCTTGAGAGTACCTCACAGGAAGGAATTCCCAAGTGTGCCTTCCTGGGCTCTCAAAGGGTTTCTGCACTTGGGTGGTGGCAGCATCTATCAATTCAAGGTCAGAGAAAAGCTGTAACCTTGGGAGTTTAATACAAGCCTGGAGAGGCCGGTATTAAGTTTTAGAATCCTTGCGGGCCCCCATCTTCTGCACTCGAAGTGCCAGAGTGGGGAATCAGCCTTGACATGGTGGCAGAGCGGTGGGATTATTTTGAACCAGAGGCACAGACCTCAGGATTTTAAAAGGGTTCAGCCTGCAAAGCCCAGGAGTCCAACAAGCAGTTTATTTATTTTCTAGCTTTGTGGCAACAAAATAGCTAGGCTAGAGTGGGGCAGCCTTGTGCATGAGGTTGAGGTCGGGCACTGAAACCCCAGAGCAATCAGTCTTCCCAAAGTGGCACGTGTAATGATGCTGGTTCTGGCGGGACCCAACTGAGAGTGCCAATTCAGGACAAATTGCTTAAAACAGGGCAGTTACAGCCCAAGGCTGGGGTTTTTCCACTTCGAAGGCAAACCAAACCAGCCAGACCAAGAGGACTTTGGTCTCACCCCACTGGCTAACCACAAGTCACACAAGCAATTCCCTTAGACACTCCAGATTCCCAGTATCACCACCAGTGCCACTTGTTATGGGGACAAATGGTTATGAAAACCAATACCCCAGTAAAAGAAAAAAGGTTCTCCTGATCCCATAGGACCAAGCCCCAGACCCAGGTCAATATACAAATCAGATCTTACCCACAAATCACGCTGTTGCCAATCCTTTAGAATCTAAAAGCTAAAGGTTTAGCCATAAAAGGAAAAAGATAGAGATGAGAGCTAGAATTGGTTACATGGAATCAATTACATACAGTAATGGCAAAGTTCTTGGTTCAGGCTTGTAGCAGAATAAACTGCAGGTTCAAAATCAAGTCTCTGGAGTACATCCACAGCTGGGATGGGTCATTCAGTCCTTTGTTCAGAGCTTCAGTTTGTAGCAAAGTCCCTCCAGAGGTAAGAAGCAGAATTGAAGACAAGATGGAGATGAGGCATCAGCCTTTTATAGTCTTTTCCAGGTGCAAGAACACCTCTTTGTTCTTACTGTGGAAAATTACAGCAAAATGGAGTCTGGAGTCACATGGGCAAGTTCCTGCATACTTTGCTGAGTTACAAGGCGTATCTGCCTCCTCTCCATGGGTCATTTGTATAGCTGATGGTCCTTAATGGGCCATCAAGCAGGCTAGGCAGAGCTAACACCAACTTGTCTGGGATGTCACTCAGAGGCATAGCAGAAGTTTGAAATACAGACAGTATAGAGCCAATATTCATAACTTCAACTATAAAAATGATACACATATACAGATAACCAGCAAACCATAACCTTGTCTTAGACACCTCATTTGACCCCCTTTGTACAAGATTCGATGCCACTACAGGACTTTGCTGCAACCATGTTCTATATGGTTCCAGATTATGTCAATAATGTCACAGCACGCCACGGAGAAAACAGACCCAGATCAAGCCCAGACATCCAGCTCCATGACAGAAATGCATGGAGGGGAAGGGGGACCGGAGATTTCCCCGGAGGGAATGGTCAGCCCTGCCCAACCCGAGATCCAGGTGCCAAGATGGAGGGATGCCGTTAACCCAGACCAAGTTCTAACTGCAGAAGACAGGAATTTCTTCCTACATATGAAGTGCTTGGAGGCAGAAGTGGAAGAGAAACACTTGGAAGTGGAGAAGAAGCACTTGGAGGTGGAGGAGAGGAGAGAAGCAAAGCACTTGGAGGCGGAAATGGAGGCGAAGTGCTTAGATGCAGAGACAGAGCTGAAGCTGAAAAGGGCTAAGCTGGGTCAGCCAGGTCGCCCTAACACCTGAGCATGCCCATTGGCAGTTCCGAGCCCTGAGGTGGAAACCAGACATGGCATTTTCCCGACACGCCTATCACATTGTAAAAAATGAGGATGCCAGAATATCAGGAGCAAATGTTAAGTCTCTGGAAGATCTATCGCTCCTAACACAAATGGAGCAAAGAGGCCTGTGGCACCTTATAGACTAACAGACATTTTAGAGCATGAGCTTTCATGGGTGAATACCCACTTCGTCGGATGCATGTAGTGGAAATCTCCAGGGGCAGGTATATATATGCGAGCAAGAAGCAGGCTAGAGATAATGAGGTTAGTTCAATCGGGGAGGATGAGGCCCTCTTCTAGCAGCTGAGGTGTGAAAACCAAGGGAGGAGAAACTGGTTTTCTGGTTGGCAAGCCATTCACAGTCTTTGTTTAATCCTCAGCTGATGGTGTCAAATTTGCAGATGAACTGAAGCTCAGCAGTTTCTCTTTGAATCTGCCCCTGGAGATTTCCACTACATGCATTCGACGAAGTGGGTATTCACCCACGAAAGCTCATGCTCCAAAACGTCTGTTAGTCTATAAGGTGCCACAGGCCTCTTTGCTGCTTTTACAGATCCAGACTAACACGGCTACCCCTCTGATACTTAACACAAATGGAGCAGTTCTTAGAGGGTGTTCCTGCGTAAATAGAAAGGTACATCCTAGATGGGAAGTCCAAAACTGTAATCGAGGCAGGGGAGATCGGAGCCAAATGGGTGGAGGTGGCGGAGAAGAAGAAAGCTAGTAGCAATTGGTGGGGATACCAAAAGGGGCAACCCGAGATGACAGTCCACCATCGGAGTCAACCCAAGGCCCCACCTCGCAAGGAGGAGCCCTCCACACAGCCAGGGAGACCCCAGAGGCCCTCTTGTGCCACCACCCTACTCTCCAACCGCCCACCTTGCCCCAGCCCACAGTCAGCTGGGCAATGCTTTAAATGTAACGAGCTGGGGGATGTGAAAGCCAGCTTTCCCAAGAGCACCAGCTGACTGCAACTCATCACCCTGGGATCCCACCGAGAGCCTTGAGGCCCAGATGCCTTACAAATACCCCCAGAGCAAAGGGAAACTGTGAGTGTGAGCAGGAGGAAGATTACTGCATGGAGAGACACTGACACGCAGGTGTCAGCTATTCACCAATCCCTGGTGCACCCCAAATTCATCAACCCAGAGGTCCAAGTGACAGTGAAACCTTTTAAGGACAATCTCTTTTAACTTGCCTACAGCCAAGTTGCCTGTCCAGTACAAGGGCTGGTCAGGAATATGGACTTTTGCAGTCCATGATGATGATCCCATTCCCATGCTGCTGGGGGAAGACTTAGCCAACCACGTGAGGCTAACAAGGAGAGCAGGGATGGTCACCCGCAGTCAGGCTAAACAGGCCTCCACACTTAACTCCATTCCTGAGCGTCCTACAAGGACGTAGTCTGTGTCCCCTGTTACCACAGGCCCGGGGACCCAGCCAGAGGTGGTGGAACCAGAACCCAGATCGGAGTCTATGGCAGTGGTTGTAGATCCAGTTCCTGGGACTCAGCCAGAACCAGCCAAAGGATCAGAACTGGAGGAGCAGTCAGCACCAGAGCCTGTGCTTGCAACCCCACCAAATCAGGGGAGCAAGCACTAAAGGGGTCCACAGAGCCTGCACCCTGTAGTAGCAGCTAAACCGGCACAAGAAGCTCAACCGGAGCCTAAAATACAACCTAGTGCGCCAGCGGAGAGCGGTTCACAATCAACGGAGACACCCCCATCACTTGCATCGCTTCCAGTGGGACAAAACCCAAGTCTACAACCCAGTGGGGGACTAATGTCTCCAGCATCAAGGGAGCAGTTCCAGGCAGAGCAGGAAGTGGATGAAAGCCTCAAGGGAGCTTGGATGGTGGCACGGAGCAACCCACCACTTCTCAGCTCTTCTAACAGGTCCAGGTTTGTTGTAGGAGGAGGACTCTTAGGGTATGTCTGCACTACGGGATTATTCCGATTTTACAGAAACTGTTTTTTTGAAACACATTGTATAAAGTCGAGTGCATGTGGCCACACTAAGCACATTAATTCGGTGGTGTGTGTCCATGTACCAAGGCTAGCGTTGATTTCCAGAGTGTTGCACTGTGGGTAGCTATCCCATAGCTATCCCATAGTTCCCGCAGTCTCCCCCGCCCATTGAAATTCTGGGTTGAGATCCCAGTGCCTCATGGGGCAAAAAACATTGTCGCTGGTGGTTCTGGGTACAGCCACACCCCTCCCTCTGTGAAAGCAGTGGCAGACAACCATTTCATGGCTTTTTTCCTGGGTGAACTGTGCAGACGCCATACCATGGCAAGCATGGAGCCTGCTCAGCTCAAGACAGCAATCATGGACGTTGTAAACATCTTGCGCATTCTTGTGCAGTCTATGCTGAACCAGGACCTGCAAAACCAGGCGAGGAGGAGGTGGCTATGGCAGAGTGGCGACGAGAGTGATGAGGACATGGACACAGAATTCTCTCAAACCGTGGGCCCCGGCGCATTGGAGATCATGCTGGTAATGGGGCAGGTTCTAGCCATTGAACGCCGATTTTGGGCCCGGGAAACAAGCACAGACTGGTGGGACTGCAGAGTGTTGCAGGTGTGGGACGATTCCCAGTGGCTGCGAAACTTTCGCATGCGTAATGGCACTTTCATGGAACTTTGTGACTTGCTTTCCCCTGCCCTGAAACGCCAGAATACCAAGATGAGAGCAGCCCTCACAGTTGAGAAGCAAGTGGCGATAGCCTTCTGGAAGTTTGCAACGTCAGACAGCTACTGGTCAGTCGGGAATCAATTTGGAGTGGGCAAATCTACCGTGGGGGCTGTTGTGATGCAAGTAGCCAAAGCGATCTTTGACCTGCTGCTATCAAAGGTAGTGACTCTGGGGAATGTGCAGGACATAGTGGATGGCTTTGCTGCAATGGGATTCCCTAACTGTGGGGGGGGGGGAATAGATGGAACGCATATCCCTATCTTGGCACCGGGGCACCAGGGCAGCCACTACATAAACTGCAAGGGGTACTTTTCAAGGGTGCTGCAAGCACTGGTGGATCACAAGGGATATTTCACCAACATCAACGTGGGATGGCCGGGAAGGGTTCATGACGCTCACGTCTTCAGGAACACTAATCTGTTTAAACGGGCTGCAGCAAGGGAGTTACTTCCCAGACCAGAAAATAAGAGTTGGGGATGTTGAAATGCCTGTAGTTATCCTGGGGGACCCAGCCTACCCCTTGATGCCATGGCTCATAAAGCCATACACAGGCATCCTGGACAGTAGTCAGGAGCTGTTCAACTACAGGATGAGCAAGTGCAGAATGGTGGTAGCAGGTGCATTTGGATGTTTAAAGGGACGCTGGCGCACATTACTGACTCGCTCAGACCTCAGCCAAACCAATATCCCCATTGTTATTGCTGCTTGCTGTGTGCTCCACAATCTCTGTGAGAGTAAGGGGGAGACCTTTATGGCGGGGTGGGAGGCTGAGGTAAATCACCTGGCTGCTGATTACGCGCAGCCAGACACCAGGGCGATTAGAAGAGCACACCAGGAAGCGGTGTGCATCAGAGAAGCTTTGAAAACCAGTTTCATCACTGGCCAGGGTATGGTGTGACTGTTGTGTTTGTTTCTCCTTGATGAAAACCCGCCCCCTTGATTGACTCATTCCCTGTAAGCAACCCACCCTCTCCCTTCGATTACAGCTTGCTTTCTAAGGAAAGAAATTTTAAAATCATGTATGCTTTATTAATTGATTATAAAAAGAGGGAGAGAACTGACAAGGTAGCCCGGGTGGGGTTTGGGAGGAGGATAGGAGGGAAGGAAAAGGCCACTAAAAAAGTTCAAAATAATGACAGCCTTTTGGTTGGGCTGTCCACGGGGGTGGAGTGGGCAGGTGCACGGAGCCTCCCCCCATGCGTTCTTACATGTCTGGGTGAGGAGGCTATGGAACTTGGGGAGAGGGGAGGGGAGGGCAGTTATACAGGGGCTGCAGCGGCACTCTGTGATCCTGCTGCCATTCCTGAAGCTCCACCAGACGCCGGAGCATGTCAGTTTGATCACGCAGCAGCCCCAGTGTTGCTTCATGCCTCTGATCTTCCTGCCACCACCTCTCCTCCTGTTGGTCCCTCCTGTCCTCACGTTGGTCCCTCCTGTCCTCACGGTCACTGGCATCTTTCCTGTACTTTGATACCACGTCCTTCCACTCATTCAGATGAGCTCTTTCACTGCGGGTCACTTCCATGATTTCCGAGAACATTTTGTCTCGCATCTTTTTTTTTTTTGCCGCCTTATCTGAGATAGCCTTCGGGACAGAGGAGGGAGGCTTGAAAAATTTGCAGCTGCAGGAGGGAGGGAAAAAAGGGAGAGGAGTATTTAAAAAGACACATTTTACAGAACAATGGTTATCATCTTTCACGGTGAACAACACTATTCACATTACATAGCACATGTGATTTCAGTACAAGATCGCATTTTGCATCTTAACATTGAGTGCCTGTGGCTTTGGCGTTAGAGATCACAGATGCAGGTCCAGGCAACAGAATTCGGCTTGCTGTGGCTATGGTAAGCCACTGTCTTTCGGCTTCTGCAGCCTTCATATACCCAGTGCCCTCCTTTCCCAAATACCAAGCAAAGCCCATTGAGTGCTGCATCTTTTCTGTTAACGTGCAGCAGCAGAAACCACACCCCCCATCCAATTCTCTGGGATGTTCGCTTTACCCCTCCCCCCACCGCATGGCTGGTATCAGGGAAGATCCCTGCTAGCCAAACGCAAAAAAGCTCAGCGCCAATCACCCCTCGCCCCCCCGCTTGGCTAACTGCAGGGAAGGATTTTTTTCAGCCACAGGCAAACAGCCCAGTAGGAATGGCCACCTCTGTCCCCTTAATTAAATTCCCGTATTTCAACCAGGTTACCATAAATGATATCACTCTCCTGAGGATAACACAGCGAGATAAAGAACGGATGTTGCTTGAATGCCAGCAAACACCGGGACCATATGCTGCCAGGCTTTGTCATGCAATGATACCAGATTACTTGCTACATGCATGGCATGGTCAAGTGTCCTACCATGGAGGACGGAATAAGGCTGCGCTGCCCAGAAACCTTCTGCAAAGGCTTTTGGAGTACCTCCAGGAGAGCTTCATGGAGATGTCCCTGGAGGATTTCCGCTCCATCCCCAGACATGTTAACCGACTTTTCCAGTAGCTGTACTGGCTGCGAATGCATCCCAAGTCCTCAGGGCAAATTAATCATTAAAAAAATGCTTGCTTTTAAACCATGTTTTGTATTTACAAAGGTACACTCACCAGAGGTCCCTTCCTTGGCTTCATTGTCTGGGATACTGCTTTGGGAGGGCTGGGAGGGTAATTCCATCAGGCTGAGAAAAAGGTCCTGGCTGTTGGGGAGAACGGAGAGCTGTGTGCTCTCTGCAAGCTCGTCCTCCTCTTCCTCCTCCTCATCATCCCCGTCCGCAGAATCCTCAGGCATGGCTGAGATTACCCCCGCCTTGGAATCCACGGTCAGGGGTGGGATAGTGGTGGCGGACCCCCCTAGAATTGCATGCAGCTCAGCGTAGAAGGCAGCATGTTTGCAGCCCTGCCCCGGACCTTCCGTTTGCTTCTTTGGTTTTCTGGTAGGCTTGTCTGAGCTCCTTAACTTTCACATGGCACTGTACTGAGTCCCTAGCATGGCCTCTCTCCATCATGGCCTTGGAGATTGTTTCAAATGTTTTTTCATTTCATCTTTTGGAACGGAGTTCTGTTAGCACGCAGTTATCTCCAGTACCTCCCGTACAGTCCATGCTGGAGCTCTTTTTCGATTCTCAGACTGCATGGTTACCTGTGCTGATGAGCTCTGTGTGGTCACCTGTGCTGATCACCTCTCCACGGTGGGCAAACAGGAAATGAAATTCAAAAGTTCGCGGGGCTTTTCCTGTCTACCTGGCCAGTGCAGCTGAGTTCAGATTGCTGTCCAGAGAGGTCACAATGGTGCACTGTGGGATAGCGCCCGGAGACCAATACCATTGAATTGCAGCCACACTAACCCTAATCCGACATGGCAATACCGATTTGAGCGCTACTCCCCTCGTCGGGGAAGATTACAGATACCGGTATTAAGAGCACTTTATATCGATATAAAGGGCTTTGTTGTGTGGACGGGTGCAGGGTTAATTTGGTTTAATGCTGCTAAATTCGGTATAAACTCATAGTGTAGACCAGGCCTTATACAAGGAAACCCTTTCTGGTGGGCACAAGGAGGACTGGCATCCTCAGAGACAGTTTGTAGTTCTCACTAAGTATAGGGAGAAGCTCTTGAGATGAGCCCACGATCACCCTAGTGGCCATGCTGGGGTGAATAGAACCAAAGACCATTTGGGAAAGTTATTCCACTGGGAGAGAATGGGCACGGCCATTTCTACCTATGTCCGGTCTTGTGAGGTGTGTGATCTCCCATGAGAGTGTAAACGGCAGCGTAGGGACTGTCTGATTCCCTGTTGCCCTGTGAGGGCACCCAGCACACTGCAGGGGTTATGGAAGATAATAAATAATAAAGGGCCCATCCCCTTACTGGGATCAGTTACTGGCTCCAGTGAGGTGAACATGGTGCAAAGACTCTGTTTCAAGACACCAGAGATAAAGAGAAAGATGCTGTGGCTGGATGTGGGTTGGTTTTGCTTTTGGTCTTGTTTCCAGTTTATAAGGAAGCTGCCAGGGTCAGAATCCCAGAGCTTGTCTTCTGAGCAGCCATGGGACGCCGAGGCTTCGCATTTCCTGCAAGTAAGTAGAAGCGAGTTAGTGATGGCAGAGCCATGATGTATGGGAGAGTGTGGCAGGCAAGCCGCTGTCTTCTGAATAGCCGGGAGTAGCCAGCTGACAACTTACTGGAGATGCCAGGGAGGGGAAGCTAGAAGGGTTCTGTCCTCAGGCCCTTTGGAGGTTCCCTGGCCTATTAGGGTGCATCTGCACAGCCTGTGGCAGGGACCCTACAAGCCCAACTTGATAGACTCAGGCTTGTGCTGCTGTGATAAAAATAGCTGTGTAGACAGTCAGCACTTTTAAGTTGTGGTTTGGACAAGCTGAGGCCCATCCCCCTCCCTAGACCCTGACCTCCCGTCCAAGCCACAACTTAGAAGCTCTGTGTATGCAGCTACTTTTAGCACAGTCGCATGAGCCCGAGTGTGTCGAGCTGGGTTCTGAGCCTTGCTGCTGCAGTCTGCTGCGCGGTGTAGATGGACATTCTGTTACCTGTTGGGCTTCACAGGCCAGCAGAGAGCAGCTGCAGCACCAACTGTTGGCTAAAGAGATTAGCAAGATACAGGCTCTCCTGCAAACTTACTGTACATCTTGCCCCTCTCTAGGGTATGTGTTTGCTTCCTTGCTAGCACTGGGCTTGCTGACCCACGAGGAACAGATGCGAGAAGGTTATATCTGACAGAACCCAAAACAACAAGGGAAAAGGGAGAAAACCCTGTATGGTGGTTGTGTGAATTTTGGTAAAGTTTTATGGTTCCTGTGCATGCTTCAGTTTCCGTCTGGTCTTTGCATTTCTGTGCATTGAGCGTAAAGGGACGTGATGTGGTATCTGACTCAGCAGTGTGGTTGGAGACCAGAGTGATGAACAAAGTACATTTTTTAGAGCTGGGTTTAGAGCTGAGCTTTCAGAGACACAGGAAACACACCTGGAACTAAAGGAACAGAGACGGCGAGAGAGAGCCAAGATGGTTTATTCCTACAGTAGCCTGGCCCATGGGAGCCCTGGCATTGGTCAGCATGGACCATGCCCTAACCTCTGCCTCTCTATGCTAAAGTAAGGACTGTCAGATTCTGGAGGCCAGGTGACTAATACATTCTTATCTTGTTTTGAAAAGGCTGCCTGGCATTACTGCAATACTCACTGAGAGCGTTTTTCCCTGAAGGAGTAAAGAACAAACCTCCCACTGGAGTCTGGCTCTGCTGGACTTACTACAGGGAGCCATGGAAAATAACGGGGATTGCTGGCTCCCAAAGGCCTAGTTTTGGAGCCACAGGTCTGTCCTGTGGAACTGTGTAGCTCCTTGGGGCCCAGCACACTACAGGGATCTCTCCAAAGGGACTGGTTACAGGCTGCCGCATAGACCAGACCCTGTGAATCCATGACACCCTGCCCCAGGCCATTGAGAAGCCACTCAGACTCCAGCCTCCCAGCTGCCCCCTACAGAGCATCAGAGGATGAGACCAGAATGAAAAAATCCAGTGCCTAGCTTCCATTCTCCCCACATCAGTGAGGTCCAGTGCCCTGATCCTAATTCTGATGTCCTAAATCCCAGAATAAATCCAGGGTAACTCCAATCAAAGTAAACCAATGGAGTCATTCCAAATTTACACCAGTGTAACTGATATTAGGGTCAGACTCATACACAGGTGCTTAGACGCCTTTATTTAGTAATCTCTCCCTGTGTTGTTTATTGCCATATCTTAGATTTTAAACAAGTTTTGTTCATCTTCTCTCAAGTGTTTTTCCTCCTTGGACTGTTCTGGTTTCTACCACCAGCAAGTGCCCAGGGGACAAGCACAATTGGTAAGTGAAGCATAATGCCTTATGTAATGTTTCTGTGTCCATAATAAGTGAGTCCCATAGAGAGTTTCTGCAATGAAGCTGGTATTGGCTTGGCAGCTCTCAGCAGCACTATCTGGACTCTAATGTTGGGGTTCACTGCATCCGGTCATGAGGAGTAGTGGAATGCCCAAAGGGGTGGGTGCAGCTCAGGTTCTAAACAGGCCCTGAAGGGAAAACCCAGAACTTTGAGAAGAGAAAAGATTGGGTATCAGGGATAATTCCTCCTCCTCTGTGTTTGTTTAGTCATTCACTCCCTCTTTCTCCCTCTGTCACTCCTCAGGGTGTTCTAGTTTTCGTCTGCTCACACTCTGTCCCATGGTGGAGAAGAACCTCTTTCTGCTGCCATGTTCCACTGAGAGGTCTTTTAATAGTGTCACTAGGCCATACTGAAAAGCCAGAGGTGGGCCCAGGAAGCAATAGCTGGAGACTATACTGGACTGCAGTACCTGGAGATCTGTCAGAGAGGAGCGAGGGAGAATGAAGTAGCAGTAACTCTGGGTCTGTCCTTTTGGCAGCTTCCCCTTTAAGAAGCTGTTAGCATTACAGAATTGGAAATGAAAATTGAGATCATGATCAATTTCATGTAGAAACTAGAAACACTGGGAAATCTACAAATGGAGCTAAATCCTGAGAGGCGCTGAGGACTGGCAGCCAGTGCTGCCCTAAGCCAAATGGCGCACGTCCCACCCTCCATTTGTTCAACTTTTAAATATCTTATTTTGTATTGCATTTGTAGCCTATTTCATGACTTTGATGCATGATTTATTCCTGTCTCATAAGACTTAGGCCTGGTCTACACTGGGGGGGGAATTGATCTAAGTTACGCAACTTCAGCTATGAGAACAGCGTAGCTGAAGTCGACATATCTTAGATCGAATTAAAATGACTTACTTTCTGTCCTTGCGGCACAGTGCGCTATGGCTCCCCCGTCAAATTTGCTTCGGCTTCTCGCCGAGCTATAGTTCAGCAGTCGATGGGAGGGTTGCCAGGCATCCGGTTTTCAACTGGAACGCCAGGTCGAAAAGGGACCCTGGTGGCTCTGGTGAGCACCACTGACAGGGCCATTAAAAGTCCGGTCAGCGGTGCAGTGGGGCTAAGGCAGGCTCCCTGCCTGCCCTATATCTGCGCAGCTCCACCGAAGCAATCCGGCCTGTACGTGTAGTGGTGATCAGTGAAGCTTTGACGGCTGCCGCTGCTCCCAGCACCGGCTCCGCAGCTCCCATTGGCCATGTAGTGGGGTGGTCACCCACTCCTGCCTTAAAAGGCTTAAAGCAGCCCTGGGAGAGGACTGAGGCTGTGAGAGGGCTGCTGCTAGAAAAAGCAGCAAGCCTCGGCTAATTGGGGAACCAGCCACAGATGCGGCCACGCCCGTCAGGGCCCAGCTGGCCCTTACAAGAGGGCAGTGGGCCAGGAGCACACAGACACACACTCTCTAGATGTGGAGAGGGATGGGCTTGGCTGCTAGGCGCTAAGCAGGGTACCAAGACTAGAGCAGGGCTTGGGGAAGGCCAGAGGAGCTGGGGAGCTCCAGCCTAGAAACCCCGCAGGCTGCAGGCCTTGTCAAAGGCCAAAGAAAGGTACTGGGGTTGCAGAGGGCAGCAGGTGCAAACCCTCCTTGCCAATGAGTAGTAGTTATACTGCAGTCCGCCCCAGTGAGCAGAGGCTAGATGGTGACTGGGAGTAGCCCAAGACTGAAGCAAGGTGGGGATAGGGGGCTGGGGGTTCTCCGGGGAGGGGAGACCCAGCGAGATTGTGGGGTACTGCAGGGGGCAGAACCCTGAGAGAAGGGGCACCGGGGTCTGGGAGGAACACCTGGACCAGCAGAGGGCGCTCTTGAGTGGAAAGAGCTAATTCCCTGGATGACCATCAGGAGACGCCGCAGCGTTGAGTCGTTGCTGCGCTACAGGCTGGGAACTGTGGCCAATGGGAGCTGTGGGGGTGGTGTCTGTGGGCGCAGACAGTGCACAACGCACAGAGCCACCTGGCTGTGCCTCCGCCTAGGGGCTGAATATGCTGGCCACTTCTGGGAGCAGCGCGGAGCCAGGGCAGGCAGGGAGCCTGCCTTAGCCCCACTGCACCACTCACCAGGAGCCACCTGTGGTAAGCGCCGCCCGGCCAGAGCCCCCACCCAGAACCCCCTGCCTCAAGTTGGAACCCTTTCCTGCACCCTAACTCCCTCTCAGACCCTGCACTCCCACCTGCACCCCAACCCCCTACCCCAGGTCAAAACCCCCTTCTGCACCCTAATTCCCTCCCAGACCCCAATCCCTTGCCCCAGGTCGGAACCTCCTCCCATACCCAAACTCGCCCCCCAGAGCCTGCACCCCGCATGCCTTCCCGAACTCCAGTGCCAATTGTATACAACTCTCCCATCAGATCTCCCATGGGAGTGTAAACTGCAGCGTAAGGACTGTCTGATTCCCTGTTGCCCTGTGAGGGCACCCAGCACACTGCAGGGGTTTGGGAAGATAAATAATAAAGGGCCCATCTCCTTAGTGGGATCAGTTACTGACTTCAGTGAGGGGAACTTGGCCCAAAGACTCTGTTTCCAGACACCAGAGATAAAGAGACTAAAGGGGAAGATGCTGTGGCTGGATGTGGGTTGGTTTTGCTTTGATCTTGTTTCTGGTTTATAAGGAAGCTGCAAGGGTCAGAATCCCAGAGCTTGTCTTCTGAGCAGCCATGGGACGCCGAGGCTTCGCATTTCCTCCAAGTAAGTAGAACCGAGTTAGTGATGACAGAGCCATGATGTACGGGAGAGTGTGGCAGGCAAGCCGCTATCCTCTGAATAGCTGGGAGTAGCCAGCTGCCAACTTCTTGGAGATGCCAGGGAGGGGAAGTTAGAAGGGTTCTGTCCTCAGGTACTTTGGAGGTTCCCTGGCCAATCAGGGGACATCTGCACAGCTGCAGTAGTAAAAAATTATGTTTGTATTTTGTATAATTTAAAATAAAAAATAGAGAATAATAATGTAGCATGCATTAAATGTACTAGTGTGTGATTTGACAATATCCTGCCAGCCACCTTTTCTGAAAGCAGAAAGGAATGGCCTAATGGGCCATCGGTAAAGATGCATGAGCCAAAATCTGTGTCTGAAGCTGATTTCAAGGCTGTGACAGACCTTTAGGGTCACCACTTTGTTGTAGGTTTAGCATTTTAAAATAAGTAAAGGATGCAATCATTGTTTTCTTCTGCATTGAAATCTGATGTTCTTTTCCAATTCTCTATTTAAATCAATGCTGTTTTGTGTGTAAATAAGGAATGTGTGTGTTAAAAATAAGTATAAAGGCCATCAGCGGACCAATTGTTCTAGGAAAGAACCAAGGAACAAACGTAAGAGCGCCAGGAGATTGCAACAAGCCCCTATTAAAATGTCAGCGGAGGGGAAATTAATGACTCTAAAAATAAAACAGGCACCTAGCAATAAAGACAATGTAGCTGTGATCAAAACCAGCATAAAATAACTCACTAAAAATTAATTAAAAAAAATACAAAAAACAAACAAACAAAAAACAAAACCTAAACCAATTTTAGAAAACAAGCACTTGTCAAAGAAAAATGAATTATAGTATAAGGGTGCAAAATTCATTGGTCCCAGTGAAAGAAATATCACTTATTGGATTCATCCTGCCAAGACTTCCCCAGAGCATTGTGTCATGACCAACAGAACCTGGCTCTTCTCTACCTGTGATCAACCTGGCTGGGCACTAGATTGATCCGGACTCTAAACTTTTAAAACATTGACTGGCAGAACTGTGTGTGTGCGTGTGTGTGTGTGTGTGTGTGTGTGTGTGTGTGTAATTAAATGCATATGCTAATTGTTGTATTTCCAATTAATGCGGCGTATTGCCTTTTCCCCTGAAAAACATCCCGTGCGCTTCTTATAAGCATAACATTTTTGGTGGAGAATTGTGAAAAGAAGAAGACATTCACCGTAATTGTTAGAAGTATTGCTAAAAGGTATACCATACGTATAAAGTGATCAATCATTCAGGTGTGCACACCCCCAGTCGTAGAGATACCGGGCAATAGGGGGAGAATTAGAGTCCTCGCTGCTCCTACCCATCTGTCAGGGAAAAATAACATAGGCGAATATACCCTCAGTCGTAGCAGGATCAAGCCCCAAAGGTAGGGGGCTTAGCATTCCCCCCTCCTGCTCTGTCAGTCAGGGTTTTGAGTGAGTATAGACTTTTTGTGTCGTGTATGTCCCAGCACAAGCGTGGGCACGAAAAAGTTATAAGGGTAAAAAAAATTCATAAAAAAAAGTTAGAGTGAAGAGTCTCCTAAAAACAATGCTAAAAAAACCCAAAAAATTACCATTCATACAAAAAACTACTCCTTTAAAATTTTTTTTTTGCAAAACTTTCTGCACAGCCCCTGAACTAAACAAAGCATTAGCCTAGGGATCAACGACCTTTGGCATGCCACCCTCCAGAGTAAGCTCTCTGGTGGGCTGGGCCGGTTTGTTTACCTGCCATGTCTGCAGGTTCGGCTGATTGCAGCTCCCACTGGCCATGGTTTGCCGCTCCAGGGCAATGGGGGCTGTGGGAAGCGGCACGGGCTGAGGGATGTGCTGGTCACCGCTTCTTGCAGCCCCCAGTGGCCTGGAGCGGCGAACCATGGGAGCTGTGATTGGCCGAACCTGTGGACACGGCCAGTAAATAAACCGTCCCGTCCCGCCAGGGGACTTACCCTGGTGTGCCATGTGCCAAAGGTTGCCGATCCCTGCATTAGCCAATGTCCATACTACAACTAACATACAAAATTTTAAAAAGCCCATCAGTGCCTCCCTATAAAAATTAGTAATAAAACAACAATTATTTTCTAAAATACTGCCAGTAAAGCAACAGCAAAAAAGGCAAAATCAGGCCCAAACAAGCAGACAGGCAACAAATAAAAAAATTAAAAAAACAAATTGGGAGCCGTAAGGGGCATAATGGCAAAAGTAAAAAAAAAAAGCAGTAAGTAAGCACAGGCATGGAGAGTTCAGATCCCTGGGACAATACCTGAAATGGGAATATCTGGGCAAATAAAAGTGTCATTTAAAAAAATAAGCAAGAAATTAAAAGTTAACTTTGCAAAAGCTGGAGGCAATTAAGCAGTTAAATGTTGTAAAAATATTTTTGTAAAAAGGATGATAAAAAAAATAATTTCTTGGTTTCTTTGCAGCCATTCTGAAGGAAAAATGGGCCCTTTTCCAAAAAAAGTCTCTGTAAATAATCCACACAAAAATACCAATCTAAGCTAAATAATTTGACTATGAACAATTTAGTCAAAATTGCTAAAAAAACATAAGGGATTTCTATTAAAACTTAACTGCCCCCAAATATGTAAAAAACCCCATAATCTATGTACAGCTGCATAAAAATTATTAAAGCAATATAAAAAATTATAAAAAGTGTGTGTGTGTGTATATATATATATATGTTTGTGCATGTAAATATATTGTGTAAATACAGTAACTCCTCACTTAAAGTCATCCCGGTTAATGTTGTTTCATTGCTGACCTATTAGAAAACATGCTTGTTTAAATTTGCGCAATGCTCCCTTCTAATGTTGTTTGTCAGTCGCCTGCTTTGTCCACTGCTTGCAGGAAGAGCAGCCTGTTGGAGCTAGCTGGTGGGGGCTTGGAACCAGGGTGGACCGGCAGCCCCCACATCAGCTCCCTGCTCCCCTAAGTTCCCTGTGCAGCAGCCGCCCAGCAGGCTATCAATTGCCGCAGAGCTGTAACTAGCTATTTTTGCGCCCAAGGCAAGAATATAAAATTGCGCCCTCCCCCCTCCATATAATTTCATAGTAGTTACTATGTAAAAAAAAAAGAAATATGTAAATAACAATAATAATAATAATAATGATAGAACATTTATTTATTTTAATCATAAGATCAGTGTACAAAATCAACTAATACATATAAGATGTGCATCATAGTGTATCATGAACTGTGGGGTCGGGGCTTGCAGCCCGGCATTGGGGTCAGGGCTCGCCTCGCAGCCGCACACTGGGGTCAGGGTTGGGGCTCACAGCCCGAGGTCGGGGCTCGCAGCCGCACACTGGGTTCGGGGTCGGGGCTCACAGCGCAGGGTCAGGGCTTGCAGCTGCACACTGGGGTCGGAGCTCACAGCCGCACACTGGGTTCGGGGTCGGAGCTCACAGCCGCACACTGGGTTCGGGGTCGGGGCTCACAGCCGCACACTAGGGTTGGGGTCAGGGCTCACAGCCCAGGGTCGGGGCTTGCAGCCGCACACTGGGGTCGGGGCTGGGGCTTGCAGCTGCGCGCAGGGGTTGGGGTCAGGGCTCACAGCTGGGGTCGGGGCTCTCAGCTGCGCACTAAGGTCGGGGTCGGAGCTTGCAGCCACGTGTCCCTGTCGGGGTCAGAGCTCACAGCCCGGCCCAGCGGCCGGGGCTCATCGCCCCGCAGCTCCACACAGGGTTCGAGGTTGGGGATCGCAGCTCACAGCCGCGTGCCTGGGTTGGGGCTCGTAGCCCCGCAGATGCACACAGCGGTCGGGGCTCACAGCCAAGCATTGCGGTCAGGGATCACGGCCCGGTGCAGGGGTCGGGGCTCGCAACTTGCAGGCACGCGCTGGGGTTGGGGCTTGCGACTTCCCACATAACCGGATCACGACCTCCCGAGGAGTTGTGACCCCCAGTTTGAGAACCAAGGCTTTATAATTACTGTAGGGTGTATTCTATTTATTTTCCATTTCCATTGTACATTTGTCATGACACAATGTGCATATTATGTGATTTATAATTTTTCATAAAATAATAATAATTAAAAAACTAAATTTGTCTTTTTCTGCACCCCTCAGCTTTGCGCACTCGAGGCAAGTGCCTCACTCGCCTCCCTTTCTTACAGCACAGAATTGATGGGCAGTTCATCTGTCCCTTCTCCCATTGCCATGTGCTGCTGCCAGGAGCCTCCTGCTTGCTGTGCAGAGGTGGGGTGAAAAGTGGTGCTAATGTCAGTGTGTCCCCCTCTCCCCACTCCTCCCCCCGCTTCTGTACCTTATCTCCACAGAACGGAGAGGGAAGTATGACAGGCCTCAGGATGGAGGGAGCTTGCTGGCAGCAGCTGCTGTCTCAACTTGCTGATCTACTTAAAAAGGCAATGTACTTAGAGTTGGGTCAGTGTACTTAAAAGGGCAATGCGCATCTCTTTCACACACCTGGTGTGTGTTGCTGTCTTAGGGTGACCAGAGTTCCCAATTTTATAGGGACAGTCCCGATTTTGGGGGCTTTTTCTTATATAGGCACCTATTCCCAATTTTTTACACTTGCCCTCTGGTCACCCTACTCCGTCTCTCTCTGCCATGCTCTCTCCCCTCCCTCCATTCATACTGCCTTGTAGAGTGTGGGGCTACATTAACAACAATGTGTTAACCCTTGAGGGCTCAGCCAAGTGCTAGTTCATCATTTAGCAGTAAGGCATTCTCGGGAAATATCCCACCCTCTGACCTCACCTCTACCAAGCTTCACAATCATCATTGCTGTGTGCAGTATTAAATTGTTTGTTTAAAACTTATACTCTGTGTGTGTGTGTGTGTGTGTGAGTCTGTGAGAGTGTGTGTGTGTGTGTGTATGTATATATATACACATAGGCTTTTGTCTGGTGAAAAAAATTTCCCTGGAACCTAACCTCCCCATTTACATTAATTCTTATGGGGAAATTGGATTCGCTTAACATTGTTTCGCTTAAAGTAGCATTTTCCAGGAACATAACTATAACGTTAAGCGAGGAGTTACTGTATGTAAGGTTTTAAAGACCTAAATCAATTCTCCTACTTTGTAAAACTCTTGTTTTGTAAAATTAAAAGAAATTGGTTTTGTTTTATTTTTAAATAATACCACTAAAATCCATTTGAATCTTTAATTCAGAACTGCAAAACTAACCCATACTTTTTGCCAAACACAAATAACTAGTGCTGTTTGGCTTTGGTATTTAGCATTTAACCCTTAAGGTACAGTACCTCAATGCTTTATAAAGTTCAATATCTTTTTAAAGACCAAAGTCGTGGCTGCAGCAAGGCAGTCAACCTCCCCTCTCCCCCACCAAAATAAAATAAAAATCTAAATTTGTTTTTTGATAACAAAATAGCAAATAAAAGCTACTATAAAAAATAAAAAAAATAGTATACCCTTCTGGAGCAACAGCAGGGTAAGGTGCACAAAACAAAAAGAGCAACATTAAAACCCACTGAGCCTTAAGGTGGCTCTGCATAATCAAACTGTCACTTTAATAAAAGTACATAAAACTTGGTAAGTGCAAAAAAACCAACCAAACAAAAAAAAACAGTTACACCTTAAGTAAAAATTAATATGGCTAATATAATGTTATAAAAGTTAAACTATAAAAATATGTGCATTTTGCCCAGAACATGTACACGGTATATTGTAAAAAAAAGTAAAAAGAACAAACAAAAAAAAGGCAAACAAAGCATACTACTTAATTAAAATCCTATTAAGGCCCCAAAGGTTGTGTTTTCTTTTTCAAATCGCTGTGTGTTTTGAAAGCAAAAGTTAAAAATAAAAAGTAATCAAAACTCTAGTGGAAGTTGATCGTGTCTCTTTTAAAACAAAGTCTCTAAACTCTGCTAGTGACCTTAAATCCAAAAGCAAGCCAAACAGCATCTGTGTTAATGCAACCCCCCCAAAAAAACTCAAATTATAACCCTTCAAATAAAAAATCAAACCTAAAAATAAAAACAAATTAACCCTAAATATAATAAAAATCCTTTTTTTGTGTATGCAATGCTTAAACCTAAAAACAAGTACAAAACCATCTGCTTATGTGCATAACACCCCTACCTTTTAGTTAACCAACCCCCCCAAATATAATTCAATTAAAAAGCCTTTGCAAAATTTAAAAAAAACATTAAATTTACTGGTCTCAAAAACAAATAGTCTACATAAAAGGCATAGTATAACAAAATACTTTTAATACATTTATTCTTAATATTAAACATTAGGATAAACATAATGTTAATAAGAACCCCATAACAATGTATAGTATGTATGATTTTTTAAAAAAACCTTTAAAGACATATAGTAAGGCTTCTCAGCTATTACCTGTAAATAAACTTAAAGCTTAGCACAGCAAAAAAAATATAAAAAATAAAAAAATTAAATTACAATTTAGTCTGCTGTATTAAAAAAAACAAAAACAACTGAAGTACACCACTTCTTAAATTTAATAGCTAAACAGTAAAATAATTCACCCTAAGCCCTTAAAAAGTAAAAGCCATTAAAAACTGGCCTGCCTTAGAACAAAAACACAAAAAAGTATAAGGGTAATTCCTCTGTTTTGCTGCAATCAGCAAAAATATTTATAAAAAAATATTTAAGCAATAGTCTACCATGCCAGAAGGGGTAAGAATGTTCTTTTTGTTCAAAAAATCAGAAAAAGCTGGTACCAGCTAAAAAGCAACCCAAAATACCACAAATTTACTGTCACAACAAAAATTGTGTTTTGTCTTGTGTTTGTCTTGTTGCTAGCACTGTTATATATTATATTACAAAAAAACTGCATCAAGCAAAAAAAAATAAGCATTTTAATTGTTATTACAAAATGGAATATTGCAAGAAACCAAAAATACCTCCCCCCAGTCTATTAACAAAAAAAATAAATCCTTAAATAATACAAGCACATTTAAAGGTAAATTTTGCATAAAAACGTTTATCTGTTAATAAAAAAAAAAAAAAAATTCTTAAAGCATAAAATAAAATTACTATATATATATATATATATATAAAACACATTAATTGCTTTAAAAATTCAATAATGATTAGCAAGTCTTAATCAACTTCCAGCATGCAAGCCCAGCTAAATGCACTTGTGTGTTGTATAAAATTAAATATATCTATAAAAAAGCCATTGCAACACCTTCCCTAAATACTATAAAAAGCAGTGCAATAAAAACCCAATAAAAACCACTGCCCTAATACTATCTCAATGTAAACTACTAAACGTTATTAAATTTGCCTGGCAGCCAAAAAAAGTAAGTAGCCTAAAAAAAAAACGCTCCCAAAAATGTATTAAACTGTTTTAAATAAAAACTAAATTGAAGTTAAAATACTAAATGCTACTAACATAAAAATAATAGCAAACAAACTAAGTTAGGTTATAGGCTAGTCCCTACCCATTGGTAGTTGTGTTAATATCGTCCTCTGTTTGCTGGCTAAAAATGTGTTGTAAGTGCTATTAAACAAAAAAGTTTGTTAACTTACAACCACAAGTTCAAATTGCCTCTCAGTATATTGCTATAAAACAGTTATATAAAATATAATCCACTTGAAAATTTTTCTTAAATTAAAAAAAAGTAGTCGTTTTATGTAGTTATGTAATTTTATGTATTAATAAAATTTTATGTTTATATTTTGTATAATTTAAAATAAAAATTGTGCATTAAACATAATAATATATAATTTAACCATATTCTGCCAGCCACCCTTTCTAAAAGCAAAAATGGCCTACTGAGCCATAAGTAAAAATGCATCAGCCAAAATCTGTGTTTCAAGCTAATTTCAAAGCATTAACAGACCTTTCGGGTCACCACCTTGTTGTAAATTTAGTATTTTAAAATAAGTAAAAAAATGCAATGATTGTTTTCTTCTGCATTGCAATTTAATATTTCTGTTCAAATGCTCTATGTAAATCAATCCTATTTCATATATAAATAAAAGAAATATTAAAAAATAAATATAAAAGCCACCACCAACCAAATATTCTAACCGCCCCGAACAAACATAAAAGTGCCAAAAAATTGCAACACGCCCCTATTAAAATATATAAAAAGGGCAAATTAACAATTCTAAAAATAAAGCAAGCACCTATGAATAAAACCAAAATAGCTGTAATCAAATCCAGTATAAAATAAACCCTAAAAAATTAAAAAGCACTCATCAAACAATTAATTACAGCATAACAATGTAAAATTCATTAGTGCTAAAAAAAACAAAATAAACAAAATGCCTTACCATAAAACTTTAAGTTCATCCTGCCAAAACTTCCCCAAAGCATCATATTGCAACCAATAATATCACAATCTCCTCCCTATCCATAATCAACCTAGCTACCCATTGAACTAATTCAAACTCTAAACTAGTAACTATAACATGTGGCAGGGACCTCCGAGCCCACCTTGACAGACTTGGGTTTGTGCTACCGTGATAAAAATAGGTGTGTAGACAGCACTTTTAAGTTGTGGTTTGGACCAGCTGAGCCCCATCCCTAACCCTAGATTCCGAGTCTGACAACAAGCCACAACTTAGAAGCTCTGTGTACGCAGCTACTTTTAGCACAGTCGCACGAGCCCAGGTCTGTCAAGCTGGGTTCTGAGCCTTGCTGCTGCAGTCTGCTGCGCAGTGTAGATGGACATTCTGTTACCTGTTCGGCTTCACATGTGGACAGAGAGCAGATGCAGTGCCCACGGTTGGCTAAAGAGATTAGCAAGATACATGCTCTCCTGCAAACTTACTGTGCATCTTGCTCCTCTCTAGGGCATGTGTTTGCTTCCTTGCTTAGCATTGGGCTTGCTGACCCACGAGGAACAAATGGGAGAAGGTTCTATCTGATAGAACTCAAAATGACAAGGGCCATGTGTGATGATTGTGTGAATTTTGGTAATGATTTATGATTCCTGTGCATGCTTCAGTTTCCCTCTGGCCTTTGCATTTCTGTGCATTGAGCGTAAAGGGAAGTGATGTGGTATTTGACTCAGCAGTGTGGTTGGGCACCAGAGTCATGAACAAACTAAGTAAAGAAAATCTACACATGTGAATGGAGGGTCTGGAAAAGACAATGGAAACCCCAGTGCCCGGGACATTCACTCCTAGTGACCAACAGCTGAGAGGAAGGAGATTTCCCGGCCCCTTGCAGGGCAGCAAACCAAACACCTTGAGCAAGAGAACAAAGGGGAAAGGTGACAGGTGGCTGGATTTAGAGCTGAGCTTTCAGAGGCACAGGAAACACACCTGGAACTAAAGGAACAGAGACAGCGAGAGAGAGCCAAGATTGTTTGATCCTACAGCAGCCTGGCTCATGCGAGCCTTGGCATTGGTCAGCATAGACCATGTCCTAACCTGTGCCTCTCTATGCTAAAGTAAGGTCTGTCAGATTCTGGAGGCCAGGTGGCTAATACATTCTTACCTTGTTTTGAAAAGGCTGCCTGGCATTACTGCAAATACTCACTGAGAGCGTTGTTCCCTGAAGGAGTAAAGAACAAACCTCCCACTGGAGTCTGGTTCTGCTGGACTTACTACAGGGAGCCATGGAAAATGACGGGGGTTGCTGGCACCCAAAGGTCTAGTTTTGGAGCCACGGGTCTGCCCCTGTGGAACTGTGTAGCTCCTTGGGGCCCAGCACCCTACAGGGATCTCTCCAAAGGGACTGGTTACAGGCTGCCGCATAGACCAGACCCTGTGAATCCATGACACCCTGCCCCAGGCCATTGAGAAGCCACTCAGACGCCAGACTCCCAGCTGCCTCCTACAGAGCATCAGAGGATGAGACTAGAATGGAAAAATCCAGTTCCTAGCTTCCATTCTCCCCACATCAGTGAGGTCCAGTACCCTGATCCTAATTCTGATCTCCTAAATCCCAGGATGAATCCAGGGTAACTCCAATCAAAGTAAACCAATGGAGTCATTGCAAATTTACACCAGTGTAACTGAGATTAGGGTCAGACTCATACAAAGGTACTTAGACTCCTTTATTTAGTAATATCTCCCTGTGTTGTTTGTTGCCATATCTTAGATTTTAAACAAGTTTTGTTCATCTTCTCTCAAGTGTTTTTCCTCCTTGGACTGTTCTGGTTTCTACCACCAGCGAGTGCCCAGAGGACAAACAGAATTGGTAAGTTCTCAGGTTACTGAAGCATAATGCCTTGTGTAAATTTTTGTGTCTGTAATAAGTGAGTTACATATAGAGTGTCTGCAATGAAGCTGGTATTGGCTTGGCAGCTCTCAGCAGCATTATCTGGACTCTAATGTTGGGGTTCACTGCATCTGGTCACTAGGAGTAGTGGAATGCCCAAAGAGGTGGGTGCAGCTCAGGTTCTAAACAGGCCCTGAAGGGAAAACCCAGAATTTTAAGAAGAAGAAAGTTTGGGTGTCAGGGATAATTCCTCCTTCTCTGTGTTTGTTTAGTCATTCACTCCCTCTTTCTCCCTCTGCCACTCCTCAGGGTGTTCTAGTTTTCGTCTGCTCAAACTCTGTCCCATGGTGGAGAAGAATCTCTTTCTGCTGCCATGTCCCACTGAGAGGACTTTTAATAGTGTCACTAGGCGATACTGAAAAGCCAGAGGTGGGCCCAGAAAACAGTAGCTAGAGACTTCACATACTGGACTGCAGTACCTGGAAGTCTGTCAGAAAGGAGCGAGGGAGAATGAAGTAGCAGTAAACTCTGGGTCTGTCCTTTTGGCAGCTTCCCCTTTAAGAAGCTTTAAGAAATGAGAATGGAGATCACGATCAATTTCATGTAGAAACTAGAAGCACTGGGAAATCCTACAAATGGAGCTAAATCCTGAGAGGCATTGAGGACCGGCAGCCTGGGCCGGCCCTAGACCAAATGGTGCACCCTCCCCTCCTCCATTTGTTAAACATTTAAATACCTTATTTTTTATTGCGTTTGCATCCCGTTTCATGATTTTGATGCATGATTTATCCTTGTCTCATAAGACTAACTGGTGATACTAAGGTTGCCAGGCATCAGGTTTTTGACCAGAACACCCAGTTGAAAAGAGACTCTGGTGGCTCCGCATAGCCATTAAAAGTCCAGTCGGTGGTGCAGTGGGGCTAAGGCAGGCTCCCTGCCTGCCCTGGCTCTGCTCAGCTCCCCGGAAGCAGCCAGCACGTCCGGCCCATAGGTGCAGCAGCAATCAGTGAAGCTCCACGTTCTGCTGCTGCTCCCAGTGCCAGCTCCGCAGCTCCCGTTGGCTTGGCACTGTGGCCGATGTGAGCTTTGGGGGTGGTGGTTGTGGGCATGGGCAGCATACAATGCGCAGAGTCACCTGGCTGTGCCTCTGCCTAGGGGCCGAACAAGCCGTCCACTTCTGGGAGCAGCATGGAGCCAGGGCAGACAGGGAGCCTGCCTTAGCCCCGCTGCACCACCGACTGGGAACAGCCTGAGGTAAGTGCCGCCCTGCGAGAGCCCCCACCTTGAACCCCCTTCACCAGTCCGGAGCCCCCTCCTGCACCCTGAACCTATGGTTTCTGGCCCCACCCTGGAGCCCCACTCCCCAGCTGGAGCCTTCACCCCCTCCCGCACCCAACCCCGCTGCCCGAGCCCAGTGAAAGTGAGTGAGGGTGGGGGAGAGCAACAGAGGGAGGAGGGCTGGAATGAGTGGGGTCAGGGCCTTGGGGAAGCAATGAGGCCTTGGGAAAGGGGCGGGGTCAGGGTGTTCGGTTTTGTGCAATTAGAAAGATGCCATCCCTAGATGATTCCTTGCTCCTTGTATAGTCGCGGGGGAGTGGCTGACAACATTCTTAGAGGCTGGAGAAAAATGTAGTTCCCAGAAAATCTGGAAGGTTCCATGAGTTCCTATAAACGTTCAGAACATTCTAGGAGGCTGAGGAAAAATTAATCCACATGCGGAATACCTGAAACATTTTACTTCAGACATTTGGGTTTCCCTTTTGTTGCTAACAACAAATACAGCACCCCAAGCCTGCTGCCCACAAGCCTGGCACCCCAGGTGGTTACCAGGGTCACTTGCCCCTAAATCCAGCCCTGCCGCCAGCTCCCATTGAGGCTAAGAATGATGGGCCTGATTCTCTTCTCACATACATCAGTGTAAATCAGGAGAAATGCAGTGAAATCAATGGTGGCCATATGGTGTAAGGGACAGGAGAAGGAGGCCCAGCATCTCACAATATCTCCCCTCACTAATCGTATTAAAGGGCCTGAAGCTGGACAGCCAGATTCTCAGCTAGTGGAAATTTGAGAAGCTGTATTACATTTGGCCTTAATTTTCTTTCCACTCAGGGCAGAGAGAGAGCTCTGGGAGTGAAGATAAAATGTTTATTGGGAGATACGATGTTTCTGGATCTCTCTATAAAGAGCCAAGTGGGATGTCAGCTGGGGGTAATGGGCAGAATCCTCATCTGTTGTAAATCAGCAAAGGTCTGTTGTAGTCAGTGGTGCTACCCTGATTTACACTAGCTGAGGATCTGGCCCTATATAACTAAAAGGGAAATAAAGGAAACTTATTAAATAAAAGTTTTATTTAACTTTATAAATTGTAATTTTATTGATCTGTTTCTTATGTGTGTTTAAGAAAAGGTTCTCTCTCTCTCTTTCTCTGTATATATATATTTAACAGGGGTGGTTGCAACAGGAGAAGGTGCCAGTGATAACTTGACACAAAACCCCAAACAACACTTATGTGTTTAATGTTGTAATAATACAAAAGGGTTTTATTATCACTGCAGACCAATAGGCCCAAGGTGCCTACTCTTATCAACACACCAGACTAAAGTTCTATTCCCAGAGCTGGGAAGGGTTGTAGGTTTTAATGGTTAGAGCACAAGAGACTGAGAGTCAGGAAACCAGGGTTCTATTCTTAGTTCTACTGCTGATTTGTGGGGTTACTTTGAGCAAGCTCCTAACCCTCTCTGTGCCTTAGTTTCCCCCTCAGTGCAATGGGGACAGTAATATTGACCCATCTCCTGGTGGGACTGAGAATTATTTAATGTCTGTCTGTAAAGTGTTTTGAGCTTAAACAGGAGGTGCTAGGGATGGGCAAACAATTATTCTTACAGCTGAGCCCAAATCATTAAGTGAGCATCTGGATCTGAAGTTTTTCTGTGTTTCCATGAGTGTTTGGATCCAGGATTCTGGTTCTGAACCATTATAGAGATCAGGGACAATCATGAAGTTCTGATCCAGATTGGAACATTCCCCGAAGTGGTGTTTGGTTCCAAGGTCTCTGGGTTCTAAGCTGTCTAAGTTGTGCTTTGTCATTATTTAAAATAATGTTTTCTATTAATAAAAATTATTTTCATTTAGATTAAAAAATATAATGTGGAAAATTTCTAGCTGCATTGAGATTTTCAAGCTCCTTTTCTTTTTTACCGGGCCTTATTTTTTGGCCTAAACAAAGCTGATCCAGTCCCTTTTACTCTATCCACCTTTTGCCAGTACCTCTCTTCACCTTCAATGTTTTATTGCTATTTTTCCTTGCAGGCACATGTCAGACGGAGACTCTGGGAAGAGAATTCATCACCTCCTACATGGCAGACTTTGGGAACTCTAGTCAATTTGAAGTGCAAATCACTGGCTACTTTGCCTTCACTTCAGTGTCTGTTTCCATCTCCAATTACACGGGTGACAGGGGAAGGTTTGAGGAGAAGATTATGGTAAATCAGGGAGAGATGGTGCCGGTCAGGCTACCAGAGTCAGTGGGAATTAAGGGCTCTACCAAGTTTTCCAAGGTGGTCCTAGTCAAGGCTGACAAAGATATCTCAGTAGTGTCTGTCAGCAACAAACATGTGAGCCCTGAGACCACTGTGCTGTATCCTGTCTCCAGCTTGGGAAATGAACACTACATAGTGACTCCCTCTGCACAATCCTTAGATAGTTATCCAGAGTTCTCTGTTATGACGTACCAAGAGCCCAACTCTGTGGAGGTCCATGTGAAAGGCAAGTTACATTACCTAACACAGTTCTACTCCACTGGCACCAAACTGGAAATTAAGCTCCGCGCTTTTCAAGGCATCCAGTTTCAAGGCATAGCAGATCTGTCTGGCACCAGGATTGTCTCAGAAAAGCCAGTGGCTGTTTTGGTTGGCCAGGTGTGTTTTTGTAATAACACAAAATGCAACCATGTCTTTGAGCAGCTCCTACCAGTTTGCAGCTGGGGTACAACATACATCATTCCTCCCTTACCCTGGCAGAAAGTAGATGAAATGGTCTACATCACTGCTTCCCAGAGCACAACTGTGTTGTATCAACGAGGGGAAAAGCCAGAGACTGTTACTCTAGCCGGAGGCAGTGTACTCCAGCGTCCTGTCAAGCCCTCGATCCCAGTCTCCATCTCTGCTAATGTGGGCATCCAGGTGGTGTTCTACAGCGTGGGCGCAGCTGTCCCTAATTCCTCCCACGCCTTCCTGATGAATGTTCCAGATGTTGCCAGTTACTGCCGGATGTATTCTATAAATTCCCAGAAGGGCTTCGAGAACTTTGCCTTGATGGTGGCCAATACATCAGAGATTGGTGCCATCATCCTAGACAATCAGCCTCTAAGTGATGTGGCATGGAACCAAGTCCCTGGCACTGAGTTCGTTTGGGGCATGCATCCGCTTGGACCTGGCACGAGCTCCCATGCTGTGGAACATCCCAGCTCTCCATTTGCGCTCCTGAGTGTTGGCACTGCCACCATGGACAGCTATGGGATTCCGGGTTCCTGCAGGAAGAGTGAGTAGCATGGGTTTTAAATTGATTTTGGCCACAGTTTGTGTCCACGCTGCAAAGAAAACAGTGTCACAACTAGGAAGGCAACCATGGGCCTGGTGTAAAGACTGTTTGATTCTGACAGGGCTCCATTGAGTTACACCAGCTGAGAATTTGGCCCAACATGCCATCCTAGGCCACCCCTAGCCACAGTTAGTCAGGCTATGTCCATACTACAGAAGCTACAGCAGCACAGCTACGGCGCTACAGCTGTGTCTCTGTAGCACTGTAGTGTAGACACTTGGTACAGTGATGGAAGGGCTTTTTCTGTCACTATAGTTAATCCACCCCAGGGCCGACTCCGGGCACCAGCATTCCAAGCTGGTGCTTGGGGCGGCATTCTGCAAGGGGCGTCAGTCCCCCTTATTTTGCCCCCAAGCAGCCCGCCGAATTGCCACCGCGGGCGGCGGGGGAGGGGGAGACACAGTCTCTGTGCCCTTAGGGCGGCAGGCGCGTTTCCGCGGCAGCGGCAATTCGGCGGCAGCTTCTATGTTCAGCTGTCCGGGGCGGCTTCAGCTAAACATAGAAGCTGCCGCTGAATTGCGCCGCCGCGGAAACGCGCCTGCCGCCCTAAGGGCACACGGACTGCCCCTCCCCCCCCCTCCGCCCAGGGCGGCAATTCAGCGCGTTCCTTGGGGCAGCGAAAACTGTAGAGCTGGCCCTGATCCACCCCACCAAGAGATGGTATCTGACCTTGTAACTGCATGACCCACTATGGAACAAGCTCCCATAGCTAGGAGCTGTAGCAGAACCAGACCCTAGGTGGACCAGCCCCTAGAGGACACATAACACACACTGATCAACGAGATACACAGGCAAAGCTTAAGCGAGTATTAACCAGGTGATGTGTGGACACACACCAGGCTTTCAGGGCCGAATGTATTGCTAACTGATTACAGACTCAGCTGAAAGTTGTCAGATAGACAGGGCTTAAGGGATCAATGGAGTTAAAGGGAGAAAACACCTGCTGGGTTTCAGTAGATCATCAGCTTTGTATTGTTGTAGGAAGAAAGGACGCCCCTTGTGGCTAAAATGCTAGGCTAGGACTCAAGTGATCAAGCTTCCATTCCCAGCTCTGTCCTAGAGTCCGTGTGTGTGGCCTTAGGTGTGTCACTTAGGCCAAGATTTTCAAAATTCCCTTGTGATTTTGGTTGCCTAACCTGAGACCTTGAAGGGGCCTGATTGTCAGAGGGTGACTGCTCAGCACTTCTGAAAGTCAGGGCCCTTTTAAGATGTCTCAAGTCACAAGACAGTTTGGAAAACCTGAGCCCCGCAGATGTTGACCTGATGTAATTGTCCTGCCTCCCTTTCTGTTGCTAGATGTTACCTTTAAATCCCAGACTGAGACTCTACAGATGAAAGAGCCATTGGAGATGTGCAAAGATGTATTTCTGCAGGTATGTCGAAGGGGTTTATTTGGGCTTTGAGGGTTTTCACGCAGCACACAGAAAACTTTGAGCCTGAGGATTCTCAGCTTATGCAGGGTTTACCACTGACTTCAGTGGGAGCAGAATCAGTGCAACAGAAAGTGCTTTTGAAAACGCGACCGTATCATGCTTAGGTGTGTGACACCCTCACTGTACATCAGAGTTCTGCAGTTAAGGCACCAGCCAGGGATACAGGAAGTCAGAGTTTGGTTCCCATCCCTGCCCCAGACTCACTGTGTGACTTTGGGCAATTTGCTCAGTCACTCTGTGCATCGGTTCCCCACTTATAGAAGGAGCAAAATAATCCTTACAAACCCCCGTGAGGAAGGGAAGGAGAAATTCATTAATATGCATCAAAGCTTCAATACTATGTGAAATGTCAGCGTGTCTGTGGGCTTCACCACACTGAGCCTTCACATGTCTTAATCTGTGGGCATTCCAGTGGGACGGCCAGCCAGCCATAGGTCAAAGCAAGATCACTCTGTGGAACCATTGACCTTAATTTTGGGTAGCGTTTCCATGCTTGCAGAAATAACCCATTTCCTCTGATTGCTCTGCAGGGCAGCAACAGTGAATTTTGCTCCTTCATGAATTCAACCTTAGTGAATTTGGAGACCATGTATGCAGAGGACAGAGCAGTATCACTGAAGGTCAGAGGTTCTGCCCACTCACGTGTGGGCGCTCTATGGGCAAATGCCCTGAGCACAGGAGTAGCACTCTAACTTTGGGGGGAATTGTGGCTGCTCTTCAGGGGTGTGTATGCACATGTGCATGCTCTCTAGCAGGTGATCTGTGTTCTGTCCCAGCTGGTCCTAGGAAGATCGAAATTCCTTCCGGGGGCAACACAGGGAGAACCTAGATGCCTGCTGATTTGCTGCAAAGTTCTATGGCATGTACACTGAAGGGACCAGGGATGAGGAGTGAATGACACAGGGTGTTAGCCCGATCCTGGTTTCAGCTTACAATGGAGTCATGAGCAAACCTCAGTAGCCTCACTCGCTCAGTAAAGGGCTCCCTCCTTGAGAATGCTGCAGTCCCTCCGAGTGGGGAAGGTCACTATGAACCCGTATGTCCCTAAGAGGGTCATTGTTCCCCTGGGAGTCTGAAGAATGTGGCTCATGAACCACTGAAATCCTCCCTCCTTCTCAGGGTGTTTCCTTTCCCAATCCCAGGAAGTTGCTCGCCCCTTTGGTTCCTTCCTGAATAGCTCCACCCTCAGTGCTGGTGGCAACGAGAGCAAGGGGGAAGTGGTCTCTGCCGTGACGTTCCTCCTGCAGAGTGTGGAACTAGCTGCACTGATGGCTGCTTTGAAGTCGCCGGAGAATAGGACTCAGACTGTGACAACAGAGTCTATGGGTGAGGAATACGGGAGGCTCCCGCATCGCCTGGTGGTGGCTGTGAGATAGGGTGTTATACTCTTTCCAATGCAGAACACCACTGGAGCCTCGCTGCCGCTCTTTCAGGGTTTATAACACAGCCATGGGTGGCAGGTGAATGAGCCATTGAGAGAGGATAGCCCCCGGCACCTCCCTTTCTGCCCAGGGCCCAACCCCTCCCCTTCCACTCCCTCTCTTCCTCTGCAGCCCAGAGCAAGCCCCTCCCCACCCGCGCTGCTCCAGCCGGAGCGCCCCCAACTGCAGCGTCGGGCAGATGGGCGGCGTGACAGGGCATGGCCTTGGCCCCAGGGTTCCGAGCCCTGGGCCTTGTGAGCACCGGCCCCAGCCTGCCTGCCCCAGCCCCTCAGCCACAGAAGAGCGGGAAGGGAACTGGAAGCAGGTAGGAGGGGACCTGGAGGCAGAGCATGGGCAGGTCCACGCCAGGCTGTTTGGGGAGGCACAGCCTTCCCCAGCCTATGCTCCCCGCCACCCATAAGCCCAGCCCTGGGGCTTTGCAGCAATGGCAGCTGCCTGAGAGGGTGTTAAAAGCGATGCCAATCTCCTGTCACCACAGGCAGCTGCCATTGCGTCCTCCTTTCACTCCCTGCCCCAGCAATACCCCTTCTTGCTGCTTCCCCTGCTAAAGCGCAGAGGTGAGGCAGCAGGGAGAAGTTGCCTTCTGCCTCTTGGCACAGTGACATCTTCATGGGGACACAGGGACGATGGATCATAGGAGGTCAGCCAGAGGGGCTCAGGGAAACACAGAGAAATGGAGGTGAGGAGAAAGGGGGAGGGGTGGTGGGATTCAGAGAGAGTGGAGCTCCAAACCTGCCTTGCGCTTGCAGCAAGAGGCTTTGCCATTTCCCTCCCCAGCTATCGAGACACGCCTCGTTGTCCCGACTGTAGGTCCCTGTGATGAGGTCTTCAGGCTGAGAGCTCAAGAGGAGAAAATGGACATTCATTGCGATACGGTCACCCAAGCACCCACAGAAGGTACCATCCCGATGCTTCCCAGGCACTCAGGGGCGGCTCCAGGCACCAGCATGCCAAGTGCGTGCCTGGGGCGGCAAGCCACGGGGGGCGCTCTGCTGGTCGCCGCGAGGGCAGCAGGCAGGTTGCCTTCGGCGGCTTGCCTGTGGAGGGTCCGCTGGTCCCGTGGCTTTGGCAGACCTCCCACAGGCATGTCGCTGAATCCACGGGACCGGGCACCTCCCGCAGTCAAGTCAATGAAGGCAGCCTGCCTGCCGTGCTTGGGGCACCAAAATACCTAGAGCCGGCCCTGCAGGCACTCGCCCCTGTAGCTAGACACCAAACCCCATCCCTAGTTCTCCCCTTCCCCGTGCCCCAGGCTGGTTCGCTCACCTCTGTTATCCTGACACTAGTGTGGACCTTGTTGGCTGAGCCAGTGTTTCTCAGGCCGTTGAGCTCTCAGAGCCCTTCATTCCTGGTTGTCCCTCAGCATGAAAACCAAGCAATGGGAGGGGCAGGGAGGAGAGAGAAGCTTTGATGGGCATGTGAATTGGTCCAGAGAATGGAAAGATCAGAGAGCCATTGGCCCAACACAGGACGTCCTGATGATGAGCCCAGCTGGGCCCCAGGTTGACGTGTTTGACTTCCTGGAATGGAACCAGGATGATATTTACCAGTTTTACTGCAATTTGCAGGGCAGTGTGACCTGACTGGGACTGGTTCTTAATTCTTTAGCACCAGGGAAAGCTCCTCACTAACCAAACCCTCTGCCTCTCCTAACCAAGAAAAACTATGGCTTCACCTCAGTGCCTTTCACCTAGGGCTGTCTGCCTAGCTGGATAATGTGCAGTGTGGGGGCACTAACATACTGTTCATTAATTGGTCTGCATAGACCCTACTAGTGTGCACTAAAGGTTCCCTAGTGTGCTTTAATGTACGTTAGTGCACTTCAGGAATCACACTCACATAGAGCACTCTGGATGTTTCCAGCACAGAAGCACTTCTGTGGAAGAAGAGGGAGGAGGCAACATATTCTAGTGGTTAAAGCTCAAACTGCTAGCCAGGACTCCTGGGTTCTGTTCCCAGCTCTGCCCCAGACTCGCTGTGACCTTTGGCACCTGGCTTGCTCTTTCTTTGTCTCAGTGTCCCTGTCTCTATGATGAGGCCTCATTTCATGTTGTCCTGGGATCTCACCCCCACTTTGAGCTTGTGGGTTCAAAGATGGGGACCCGCAGGTATTCTCCCCCCACCCTAACCCTTAGGGTAGGATTCCTTCTCGCTGCCACCAGTCAGGTTAACGTGTCTGACGCACTGCCTGTCCCCCAAGCTTCCCCTGGGGAACCCAGATTCAAACCCCTTGAATCTCTACACACAGGGAAGCAGCCCACTTCCCCCCTCCCTCTCCTGCTCTCTCTCTGCTTGGAGACAACCCTTGTCTCCACCGAGTGGTGCCTAGCTTCCTTCCCCTGAATCCACAGGTAAGGAACTTAACCAAGTCCTGAACTTAAAAGAGTTTATTAAAAGAATAAAAGAAAGAAGAGAAAAAATACACAATCTCTATGAATCCAAGATAGACATTCATAGGGTCTAATCTTATTAATCCCTGGAGAAATTTCTCCCTTTTCCTCAGTACAAACAATACAGGCAAAATTACGAATAATCAATGCAAACACACAGAATTGCAGACACAGGATTCTTATATGAAATTACCCAGTACTTCTAATACTCACTAGCTTGAATAGCAGAAATTAGTTCAGAGAGATGAGCAGACTTGGTTAAGCGTCTGGTCTGGTGTAGGTCCAGACGGCTAAGAACTCAGAACAAAGAACACAGAGACCCAAGTTCCCGCTCTCTGGGATTTTCAAATTCTCTTCCCTGATTGGTCCTTTGGTCAGGTGTTTCACCAGGTCTGTGTTAACCCTTTACAGGTAGACCTTAACCCTTAACTAACTACTTATGACACATGTTTTCAGATTCCTGGGCTGTTGCTTTTATTTCTTACTCCACCCTGGGCTCCATCATTGACAAGAGATTTCTCAACGAGGGAGATCTAACGACTGATGAGAAATTGAGAAATTTTCACCTGAATTCCAGGGTGGTGAGTGGGGCTGTTGGCAATGGGAGGCCCATGGACCTCCTCAAACCTGTGAACTTCACCCTGCGCCATAGACAGGTGAGTGTCGAGCCTTTTACTTTGCTCTGTGCCCGGGGCTCCAGCTGGTCACTTAAAAGGTGCGTCTCCTGCAGGGCATTTGAGTTCTGTTGCCTTTCTGGACTGAGAAACAGTTATCTGAGAAAGAGAGGGAGCTTCTTCAGCCCTGACACGGGGGCTGTTTTGGTGGAGGACGTTACATAGGGTTCTCACCACGCCTAACTGGGTTACGATTCATCCTGTAAAATGCTCAGGAGTAACAACTGTGCCTGGCTCACCCCTTAGAGCAGGAATAATTGGAACGCAACTCCCTATAGCAATGGTCCCCAAACTTTTGAGGGTCTCCCCCCCACCCTTTCACGCCCCTCCCCTGAGCCAGGGCCAGGAGCGGGGCCGCGGCTTGAGGGAGGTGGGGCAGGACACAGACAGGTGGAAGGAGGCTGAGGCTGGGGATGCAGCTGTGGGTGGGTCTGGGGCCAGGAGCAGGGCCAGAGCCATGGCCGGGGAACGAGGCTGGGGTTGGGAGTAGAGCATCAGTCAGGCTGTGGTGTGGGCCAACAGCCAAGCCCATGGCCAGGTGCAGCTCCACTCCCAGCCCCGCCCCTGGCCATGCCAGGAATGGAGCTGCAAGGGGCTGGGGCTGGGAGTGGAGCCATGCTGAAGCTGGGGATGGTGCCAGACATGGGGTTGGAAGTCAGGGATGTGGCTACTGGTGGGACCAGAGCAGAGCTCAGGGTGGGGAGCGGCTGGCTGGTGCTCCTTCTCTGCCCCCCATGGGGGCTGATCTGGGACCTGTCATGTCCCTCTGAAGGTTCCTCTTTGTCCCCCTAGGTGGGTGCTAAACTCCATCTGATAAGTTTTTTGTTGTTTCCCTTGTTAGTATGAAGCCACTTTAGTGCAGCATGATCGGTTTGTAGCTGGAACTGCCGTCCCCAAAGGTATGGGCGTAGCTTTTCCAAGGCATACACAATGGCGTAACACTCTTTTTCACTGACGGACCAGTGGCTTTCCCTCTCAGACAGCTTCTTGCTGAGAAACACGACAGGATGGAAGTTGTGATCCGGTCCTTCCTGCATTAGTACCGCTCCTACCCCACGTTCAGATGCATCGGTGGTAACTAGGAAGGGTTTGTCAAAGTCCGGGGCCCTTAATACAGGGTCAGACATGAGCATCGCCTTAAGCTGGATAAAGGCTTCCTGACACTCATCAGTCCACTTAACTGCATTTGGCTGGGTTTTTCTGGTCAGATCAGTTAGTGGAGCAGCGATTTGGCTGTAGTGTGGTACAAATCGCCTGTAATATCCGGCCAAACCTAAGAAGGATTGGACCTGTTTCTTTGACCTTGGGACAGGCCACTGTTGGATAGCCTCCACCTTGGCCTGTAGGGGGTTGATGGTTCCTTGACCCACCTGGTGTCCTAGGTAAGTCACTCTGTTTTGGCCTATTTGACACTTTTTGGCCTTAACAGTTAGTCCTGCCTGCCTGATGCGCTCAAAAACCATTTTTAAATGTTCTAGGTGTTCAGGCCATGAATCAGAGAAAATGGCCACATCATCGAGGTATGCAACTGCACAGTCTTCCAATCCTGCTAGTAGACCATCCACCAGCCTTTGGAAGGTGGCAGGTGCATTCCGCAGTCCGAATGGAAGCACAGTAAACTCATACACCCCTGCATGGGTGATGAAGGCAGATTTTTCCCTGGCGGGTTCATCTAGTGGTACCTGCCAGTATCCCTTGGTTAAATCAATGGTAGAGATGAACTGGGCACGTCCCAACTTTTCCAATAGCTCATCAGTGCGTGGCATTGGATAGTTGTCTGGACGAGTTACAGCATTGAGCTTACGGTAGTCCACACAAAAGCGTATTTCCCCATCTGGTTTGGGAACCAGAACCACTGGAGATGCCCATGCACTGGTAGAAGGGCGGATGATACCCATCTCCAACATGTTGTCAATCTCCTGTTTAATAGCAACTTTGGCATGAGGTGACACCCTGTAGGGTGGGGTCCTAATCGGGTGAGCATTACCTGTGTCAATGGAGTGGCAGGTTTGCTCAGTCCGTCCTGGGTTGGCTGAGAACAAGGGCGCGAAGTGAGTGCACAGCTCCTTGATCTGTTGACGCTGCAGACGTTGCAGGGTTGTGGTGAGGGTCACCTCTTCCACACCACCATTTCTTTTACCTTCGTAGTAGACACCTTCAGGCCACTCGGTGTCATCTCCTTCCTGAACTGTAAAGTGACAGACCTGTAATTCTCTGGGATAAAAGGGCTTTAGAGAGTTAACATGAAACACTTTAGGCTTTAAAGAGGAATCAGGGAATGTTATGAGGTAGCTAACAGCTCCCAGGCGCTCCTGGACCATGTATGGTCCTTCCCAGGACGCTTCCATCTTATGGGCCTGTTGCGCCTTCAAGACCATGACCTGGTCTCCTACCTTGAAGGACCGCTCCTTGGCATGTCGATCATACCAGACCTTTTGCTCCGCTTGAGCATCTCTTAAGTTCTCTCGAGCAAGGGCCCAAGAGTCTCGGAGGGTGTTTTGAAGGTTGCTTACAAAGTCCAGAATGTTAGTCCCTGGAGGAGGTGTAAACCCCTCCCATTGCTGCTTTACCAGCTGTAATGGCCCCTTAACCTCATGGCCATATACCAGCTCGAATGGTGAGAATCCTAAACTGGGATGTGGAACAGCCCTGTAGGCAAACAGCAACTGTTGTAACACTAGATCCCAATTATTGGAGTGTTCATTGACGAATTTGCGGATCATGGCCCCCAATGTTCCATTAAACCTTTCCACTAGGCCATTAGTTTGGTGGTGGTACGGGGTGGCAACCAAATGATGCACCCCATGAGTTTCCCACAGGTCTTTCATGGTCCCTGATAGGAAATTTGTTCCCGAATCTGTTAGAATCTCGAAGGGCCAACCCACCCTGGTAAAAATGTCAGTTAAGGCCTGGCACACAGTTTGAGCCCTGGTGTTGCCTAGAGCTACTGCTTCCGGCCATCTGGTAGCAAAGTCCACAAAAGTCAGTATGTACTGCTTTCCTCTGGGGGTCTTTTTTGGGAAAGGACCCATAATATCCACAGCTACTCGCTGAAATGGGACCTCAATTATGGGAAGTGGCTGGAGAGGAGCCTTGACCTGGTCTTGAGGTTTTCCTACCTTTTGGCATACCTCACAAGACCGGACATACTTGGCAACGTCCTTGCCCATCCCCTCCCAGTCGAAGGACCTTCCCAACCTGTCTTTGCTTCGGTTCACCCCAGCATGGCCACTGGGATGATCATGGGCTAAGCTTAAGAGCTTTTCCCGGTACTTCGTCGGAACTAGCAACCGTTTTTGAGGATGCCAGCCCTCCTGGTGTCCACCAGAAAGACTTTCCTTGTATAAAAGTCCTTGGTCCACAACGAACCGGGATCGGTTAGTGGAGCTGAGAGGCGGTGGGTTGCTGCGTGCCGCCGCCCATGCTTTCTTGAGGCTGTCATCAGCTTCCTGCTCTGTCTGGAACTGTTCCCTTGAGGCGGGAGACACCAGTTCCTCTGGAAGTGATGTAGGTGATGAGATTGTTTCTGTTGACTGTGAACCGCTCTCCGCTGGTCCACGAGATGTTATTTCAGGCTCCGGCTGAGCCTCTAGGGTAGGCTTGTGTGCTGGTTTTTCCAGTTCAGGCCCGTTGTCGCCCTCTGGCGGTGGAGTTGTAATCGCTGGCGCCGGTGCTGGCGCTGGTTGCTCTTCCAGTTCCGGTTCTGGGACTGGATGTAGTATGGCTGCTGTAGGTGTTGGCATGGGATCCGGTTCCACCACCTTTGTCTGGGTCTCTGGTAACACAGACGGGGTCTTGGTGGATGGCTCAGGAACAGGTATGGGTGCAGCAGCTCGTCTGGCTTGGCTGCGTGTAACCACTCCCATTGTTTCTGGCGGCTCAACGTGATGGGCCAAGTGGTTGCCCAGTATCATGGGGACAGAATAATTGTCATAGACAGCAAAAGTCCACGTCCCTGACCAGCCCTTGTACTGGACAGGTAAACGCACTGTAGGTAATGTTACAGGTTTTGACATGAAGGGGCGAACTGTCACTTTGGTTTTCGGGTTGATGAATTTGGGGTCCACGAAGGTTCGGTGGATAGCTGACACATGTGCTGCAGTGTCTCTCCATGCGATAACTTCCTTTCCGTCCACTCTCAAAGTTTCCCTAAAGCATATGGGTATTTGAGAGATATCTACTTCCGGGTTTCCTTGGTGTGCAGGTGCAAGGAGTTGGACCCGGTTCAGGTTCTTTGGGCATTTGGCTCTGATATGCCCCAGTTCATTGCATCCAAAACATCGCCCACTTGATGGGTCACGGGGTTGTGTTGGTTTACTGGAAACTGGTGAGGTAGAAGAAGAGGTAGGGTGTGACTGTGCTTGGGTTGTAGGTGTGGGCTTGATTGGCCCTCGATGGTAAGGTTTAGTCTCGGTGGGTACCTTGTGTGAATCGCTCCCTTTGGCAGTAGCTTTCGTGTTGTCTACCGATGCCATCCATCTGGCTCCAATCTCTCCTGCCTCAGTGAGAGTTTTAGGTTTACCATCTTGGATGTAGCGTCTAATGTTCTCAGGAACACCATCTAGGAACTGCTCCATCAATATCAGGAGGTGTAGGTCATCTAGCTCCTCAACCTTGGATCCTGATATCCAGGAGAAATAGTGTCTTTCCAGGTAAGCAGCGTGCTCTGGAAATGACATCTCTGGTTTCCATTTCTGGGCTCTGAAACGCTGACGGGCGTGATCAGGGGTGATGCCCATTCTGAGTCTGGCCTTGGTTAGGAACAGTGGAAAGTCGTCCATCTGGTCTTTAGGCATTTCAGCTGCCACAAGGGATAATTGTCCGCTGAGCTGTGACCTCAGCTCCATCATGTATTGGTCTTTAGGAAGATGGTATCCAATACAGGCCCTCTCAAAGTTTTCTAAAAAGGCCTCAACATCATCCCCTGCCTTGTAGGCGGGAAATTTTTTCCGAAAAGTGTGATAAGTAGGTGGATGGAGTGGTGGATTATGCTGCTTAGCCTGTTCTACTTCCAGAGCCTGCCTCTGGATTTCCAGATCTTTCTCTCTTAATTCCATTTGTCTGATGTGGTCTGCCTCTCTGGCTTTCTGGTCTGCCTCCATGGCCGCCATGGCCATCTGGTGTTCTCTCTCTTTGGCTTCCAGGATTTTTATTTGCAATCGAGCAAGCTCTAGTTGGTCACTTGTTTCCGTCATATCTGTGCCTTGGGGTGCTGGACACCCCCTCCCTGTTTATGATAACTTGAGTAGAGAAAGGGTAATTAATCCTGTGTATAGCAAATTGTGTGTTGCAACTCTCTATTGTTCTGTACTGAGCAACAGGGAAAATCTAAAAAACTCTCTGTCTCTCTGTGAGAAAAGACTAGTGAAAATCTCGGCTTCCTGGCTTCTGCATTTCAAAAGTCACAGGACAAAAAAACTGGCTTCAGGAGCTCTCTCTCCTCACCAAACCTGTTTTCCCTGTTGGACGGGATGAGCTCGGAGGAGCACTCCCCCCACCCAAGGAATCCTGATCACACAAAGGAGGGACACACCTCCTTGCAACCTGTGAGGGCACTTCCCCCCACCTAAGGAATGCACACACTTTCTTTTCCTCCAAGGTGCTTTTCTATGCCACCCGAAAGAAACTGCTTTCAACAAAGCCTGCTGGAAACTTAATTCCCTCCAGCCAAACTGCTGGAACTGCTTCTAACAATACCACTTAGAAACAGAAGACTAGTAAACTACCTCTTCTCTCAGGTTGCTTTCCTGCTCTAGAAGAAGAGAATAGCTTCCTTCAGCGTAGCCCAGCTGAAAAAACTCCTTCTAACAATGGGTTCGAAACTCCGCTGCCACCATGTCCTGGGATCTCACCCCCACTTTGAGCTTGTGGGTTCAAAGATGGGGACCCGCAGGTATTCTCCCCCCACCCTAACCCTTAGGGTAGGATTCCTTCTCGCTGCCACCAGTCAGGTTAACGTGTCTGACGCACTGCCTGTCCCCCAAGCTTCCCCTGGGGAACCCAGATTCAAACCCCTTGAATCTCTACACACAGGGAAGCAGCCCACTTCCCCCCTCCCTCTCCTGCTCTCTCTCTGCTTGGAGACAACCCTTGTCTCCACCGAGTGGTGCCTAGCTTCCTTCCCCTGAATCCACAGGTAAGGAACTTAACCAAGTCCTGAACTTAAAAGAGTTTATTAAAAGAATAAAAGAAAGAAGAGAAAAAATACACAATCTCTATGAATCCAAGATAGACATTCATAGGGTCTAATCTTATTAATCCCTGGAGAAATTTCTCCCTTTTCCTCAGTACAAACAATACAGGCAAAATTACGAATAATCAATGCAAACACACAGAATTGCAGACACAGGATTCTTATATGCAATTACCCAGTACTTCTAATACTCACTAGCTTGAATAGCAGAAATTAGTTCAGAGAGATGAGCAGACTTGGTTAAGCGTCTGGTCTGGTGTAGGTCCAGACGGCTAAGAACTCAGAACAAAGAACACAGAGACCCAAGTTCCCGCTCTCTGGGATTTTCAAATTCTCTTCCCTGATTGGTCCTTTGGTCAGGTGTTTCACCAGGTCTGTGTTAACCCTTTACAGGTAGACCTTAACCCTTAACTAACTACTTATGACACATGTTTTCAGATTCCTGGGCTGTTGCTTTTATTTCTTACTCCACCCTGGGCTCCATCATTGACAAGAGATTTCTCAACGAGGGAGATCTAACGACTGATGAGAAATTGAGAAATTTTCACCTGAATTCCAGGGTGGTGAGTGGGGCTGTTGGCAATGGGAGGCCCATGGACCTCCTCAAACCTGTGAACTTCACCCTGCGCCATAGACAGGTGAGTGTCGAGCCTTTTACTTTGCTCTGTGCCCGGGGCTCCAGCTGGTCACTTAAAAGGTGCGTCTCCTGCAGGGCATTTGAGTTCTGTTGCCTTTCTGGACTGAGAAACAGTTATCTGAGAAAGAGAGGGAGCTTCTTCAGCCCTGACACGGGGGCTGTTTTGGTGGAGGATGTTACATAGGGTTCTCACCAGCCTGATTGGGTTATGATTCACCATGTAAAACGCTCTGGAGTAACAACTGTGCCTGGCTCACCCCTTAGAGCAGGAATAATTGGAAAGCAACTCCCTATAGCAATGGTCCCCAAACTTTTGAGGGTCTCCCCCCCACCCTTTCGCGCCCCTCCCCTGAGCCAGGGCCAGGAGCGGGGCCGCGGCTTGAGGGAGGTGGGGCAGGACACAGACAGGTGGAAGGAGGCTGAGGCTGGGGATGCAGCTGTGGGTGGGTCTGGGGCCAGGAGCAGGGCCAGAGCCATGGCCGGGGAACGAGGCTGGGGTTGGGAGTAGAGCATCAGTCAGGCTGTGGTGTGGGCCAACAGCCAAGCCCATGGCCAGGTGCAGCTCCACTCCCAGCCCCGCCCCTGGCCATGCCAGGAATGGAGCTGCAAGGGGCTGGGGCTGGGAGTGGAGCCATGCTGAAGCTGGGGATGGTGCCAGACATGGGGTTGGAAGTCAGGGATGTGGCTACTGGTGGGACCAGAGCAGAGCTCAGGGTGGGGAGCGGCTGGCTGGTGCTCCTTCTCTGCCCCCCATGGGGGCTGACCCAGGACCTGTCATGTCCCTCTGAAGGTTCCTCTTTGTCCCCCTAGGTGGGTGCACCCCACAGTTTGGGAGACTCTGCCCTATAGTTCAGGGAAACAGCATGAGATGATGCCTTCTTTGATAAAGTGATGAACTCGCTAGAGTGCATGTGGGTATTTGTGGGCGGGTGTGTGAATGCCTTTTAATGGCTCAAATTGGAACTGCACAATTGTGTGTCATAGACCCCACAGTGCTCACAGTTAAGGAAATTACCACTTTAGCTCTGGGATTGGGGGCTTGTGCTATTGGAGCTGGAAGATCTCGCTTGTATTTCCACTGCCAATGGGAAGTCCCAAATGGCTGTTACGTGCAGCACAATGAGAGCCATGAAGCCGTTGGTGATTTCAGGTTTATGATGGTCTACTAGAGATGTGTGATAAAAGAAACAGTGTTATCCCCAGGATCCAGTGAGGATGATGATGGGGTGTTTTTCTTTCCAGACAATAAAAGAGGAGGAAGAGACTCGCTGCGTTCACTGGAAATTCATCGCTGGGAAAGGCACCTGGGCTGAGGATGGCTGCACTGTTCTCCACACGAACAGCACTCACACCATCTGCAGCTGTGACCATCTCTCCAGCTTCGCACTCCTTATGGGTCACACCGGAGTTGAGGTATCTCACTGTCAGACTCAGATCAAAGGGCTGGACTCTGAGCTCCTGATCTGAGCAAAATCAGTGGGAATTTTGCTGAATGAACACTGAGTCGGAACGTCAGGGTATAATCTGTGGCCATACAGGATGGGTCAGGGTCAAGGGGGCTGGGCTGGGGTTGTGATCCGAGGTCCCTAGAGTAGCCCACACTGACAATGCCAAGGTCATGGCAGGCTGCAAAAGGAGAGCAGATTCCCCCTGAACTGGTAGTTGACACTGTAGTTAGAATCACCAACCAGTCAGTCTGTGCTCTGGATCCCCCACACTGGTTATCAAGAAGCTGTAAAAGAGAACTCACACAGCCCCCTTGATTGCATTCCAGTCTCTGGCTCCCAATCAGCAGAGAGGTCCAGTAAAGTGAGAAGTTACTTAAAACTCTATTCACTTAACAAAATGTTCTTCTGATCCCCAAAGGGGCAGTCACATTGCCAGGTCTATATTCATTTGGATCTAACCCAAAATACCACATGACCAGCCAATCCTTTAGTATCTAAAACTTAGGTTTTATTATAAATGAAAAGAAAAAAAAAGAGAAGAGAGCTGTTAAATGATCAAAGCAATCCGATACATATGGCTTCAAGGTCCATATATCAGGTTCTTAGCAGCGTTGGTGAGTTTGCTGGCTTGTAAAGTCCCTCTGGAACACACCCAAAGCTTAGATGGGTCTATCAGACCTTTGTTCAAAGCTTCCGTTTGAAGAAAAGTTACTGCAGAGGTGAGAAGCAGGACTGAAGACAAAATGGAGGTGATGCAGCTGCCTTTTTCTATCCTTTTCCATGTGACTTGTACTTCCTCTGTCCCAAACACAAGCTCACAGCACATGGGCATGGAAAGGTACTTGGAGTCCCTACATGTCCTGCTGACTCATGGGCATAGCCCCTGGCTTCTCTCAATGGCTTCGTTGTAGAGCTCAGCAGTTCTCAAACTTTAGCAACCCGAGGATCCCCATTTTGATTTAAAATTTTTTGCAGACCCACAAACCACTGCTCAGCTCAAGGCCCCACCCCCTTTCCATCCATTCCCCCAAGACCCCATCCCACCTCTTCCAGCCCCAGCTCCACCCCTGCTCCTCCTCTTCCCTGCTTCTTTCCTCTGCCTCCCCCAAGCATCCCTATCCCCGCCCTTCCCCCTCCTTCCCAGCGCCTCTTGCATGTGGCTGAACAGCTGTTCCCTGGTGTGCAGAAGGCACTGGGAGGGAGGTGGAGGACTTGGTCAGCAGGGCTCGTGGACCCACAGGGGCCCATGGACCCCAGTTTGAGAAATGGTGGTATAGCTGATTACTCTTGATGAGCCATCAAACAGACTGGATAGTGCTGATGCCAATCCGTCTAGGGGTGTCACCCAGAAACACAGCACAGGTATATCTCTCACATTTATAACTCACGATGCAAAGATGATACATACATATAAACAAGATTATCATACTTAGCAAATCATAACTTTTCTACTGATACCTTACATGCCATATCTTGTAAGAGTCATTGCAATTTTGTAATATTAGTATCCATAATATAAATGGTCACCCATATTCCATATAGCATCACAGGGCTCACTGGTGATTCTCCCTTTGCTGTGTTACAGGAGAGTGACCCACTGACCATCATCACCTACGTGGGACTAACCATCTCTCTGCTGTGCCTCTTCCTCGCCATCCTCACCTTCCTCCTGTGTCGCTCCATCCGCAACGTCAGCACCTCCCTCCACCTGCAGCTCTGCCTCTGCCTCTTCCTGGCCCACCTGCTCTTCCTCACCTCAGTGACCCGCACCGGCATTCGGGTCTGTTATCCACTTTTATTCTTGGTTGAAAATTGAGCCGTGTCCAGATCCTCTGTCAGCATTTCTAAAGCTCCCCTCACCCCAGCACCTTTTTATACCCTCAGCTGGACGGTAACATTTATTCCATGCTCTTTAGTCCCACAGAAATAATTATCTACTCCCCTCCAAAAGAAATCTCTATGGGTGAAACTAGTCCTTCCCTTTTCTTTGTTGGCTCCATCATTCAGACAAAGGAACCCCAAGTTGCAGAGTCACAGTCCCCTGCCTGTCCTCTCTGTCCCCAGACTGATGGGCAGATGCAAGACACCCATACCCTGAAGCAGATATAGAGAAGAGAACCTACACCCTCCAGGTCTCTCCCTGTTATGAGGACCGGGAACGTGTTTATGTCCCTGCTCCCTTTCCTAGGATTCCTCACAGTATCCAACAATTTCCATGATTCATTTGGGAATTACAGCCCCCAGAAACCATCTTTTCTGAGTGGAGATCAGGACCGGGCTGGATTCTGAATGATTGAAAGGGCCAGCCAGCTTGCCCTTAGACAAGCCCCCCATAGACTGAAGAACATATTGTCTCTGGGAGAGCTCTGTAACTGGAGAGATGTGTTAATAAAAAGCCCTATGTGACCCTCTCAAAAGTCCTCCCACCTCCAAATTCAGTATTTCCCTTCCCGGAAGCAGTGTCCCAGAGCTCTCTCTCGTCCTGTCCTCAGGTGGTCTGTGCTGTCATTGCTGGCTTCCTACACTACCTCTTCCTGGCCTGCTTCAGCTGGATGTTCCTGGAGGGGCTGCACCTCTTCCTCACTGTCAGGAACCTGAAGGTCGTGAATTACACCAGCGCCAGCCGGTTCAGGAAGAGATTCATATACCTGTTCGGCTATGGATTCCCAGCCCTGGTGGTGGCTATTTCTGCAGCACTCAACTCAGATGGCTATGGAACTCCCCAATAGTAAGTGCCAAGTCCATCCCAAAGGGGAGTCAGGATGTGACTTCCATGTGGTTGCACCGGGGTACACCAAATCTGACTTTGGCTGAGGTCTTTCTCTAGTAAATCCACCTGCAATGTGACTGCCAAAGTTGGGACCTTTCCCCCCTCACCAATAACACTGAGCCCCCAAGGAGTGTAGTTAAAGTGCACCCCAATAATATGCCTCCCATGGCTCAGAGTCACTAGTGATGATGAAGATGGAGGCATAAGCCAGCTTGACTCTAGATCCCTGGCTGTTTTTTGTGCTACTGGGTGGGCAGGAAAATGTCCTCAGTGCTTTGTACAAAGTCCTGACGATTCCCCTCAAATCCACCAAACCTCTGTGTGTCCTGCATCATCCAGGGGTCCTGAACTTCTCTACAATGGGATGCATCATCTCAGAGCACCATGGGACATAGCTGTCCAGACTCTGCTCCTGTTTCTCTCTCTCCATGAAGACATCTGTTCAGTGCCAGTCACTGTAGTATCTGAGCACTAGAGCACTTACACTAGTGTAAATCTGGAGTAACTCCGCTGGTTTCAGGCCCTCTAAAATCAGAATGTGGTTTTGAGACACTCCAGAACTTTTGAGCGATTCCCTTTGAATCTATATTTACCCTGGAACAATCTGCTTCTCTACCCCAGCAGCCAAAATTAGTAAGAATTTGTGTTAATGTCACTGTACCTCTACATCTATCCTCCCTGTAGCTGCTGGCTCAACCTGAAGAGAGGCTTTATTTGGAGCTTCCTGGGACCAGTCTGTGCCATAATCCTGGTGGGTACCTCACAGAACCACAGGGCCCCATTCTCCTCTCACCTCTGCAACCCTGTGGACTCCAGTGGAGCCAAGAGAAGAATATCTCCCAGAGAATTTAAGTTGAGAGTCCTATAAGATCCCATTTAATCTTTCTCTCCGTAATATGATTAATAATAATTGTAATATGTCATTACTCATGCAATGCTGCCATGGAAGCAAATGGGACCTCTGCCAGAATGAGGATAGTTTTGTCCCTTGCCTTGTCTGCCCTGGCTGGTACGGAACCCAAGCGATGGGGGAAGGGAAGGTGGCTGCAGTGTGGGGAGTTTGAGGATGGAAGGGTACATGTGTTTCAAGAGATAAAAGTAGCAAATATCCTTGCAGATTCCTGCCCATCTCAGGCAGCAGGTTAAGAATTAATTTCAGCCTCAGAATTGAAGGGAACACTCTAGAGACAGGATCTAGAAGCTTTTGGCCAAATCACACGGCTCGAAATCAGGAATAACTGCAGACCCCACTGGAATCAGTGGAGTCCCTCCAGATTCAGATAAGAGCAGAATGTGGCCCTCTGGCTGTATGATCACATGTGATGCATTGCAGCCCTGCCTATGCCAACAGATCCCTGCAGGGCCTGGGACCAGGATCTGGCAGGGAATGGTCTATGACCCACTTGATGAGCAGTCACTGCTCTGCAGCCATCTCTTCCCAGAGAGACTGGCCTTGGCTGGCATGTTTTACAAGGAATCTTTCATGCTATTTCCACAGATAAATTTATCATTTTTTCTTGTAACCCTCTGGATCCTGAAAGACAAACTCTCCTCCCTTAATGAAGATGTGTCCACTCTCAAAGACACCAGGTAGGACAGCACTACATCTACAAGAAGGGTCCAGTGAGCCTCCTGTATGGGAATTCCTGTGGGATTCAGAACAGATTGCAGTTACCATACAGCTGAGCACATGCCACTGTAGGGTTTCCAGGTTATCTTGGCAACCTTCTGTTTGAGTAACAGTCTCATGGCCCAAGGAGCTGATAAACCCCAAGTCACATCATGGGACCATCTACCAAAATAAGGACAATTTTCATGAATAAGGGTATGCTGTATCGGACCTTATATTAGACACAGCACAACCAGGATGGCAATTGAAAGGTCAGGTTAGGAGAGAGGAGAGGTCTATAGCAGTAAAAGATCATTGAGGGACATACTTTTCTGCCATGTGCATCATGTTGGTCCCTGGATGGATATTGAGATGACAGTTGCAGTCTGTTCCAAAGCCCGCTGAAGTCAGTGGAAGTAATCGTATGGAAGATACTGCTAGATCAGTGAGGCTTTTGCAGTAAGTTCTAGGGCACATTCAGAGTGTGGCATGCACGTAATGAGAGGATGAACCATTTGCTTTGGAAGAGCCACCTGTGGGAGGGGAAGGTATGTTGCGGGGGAGATGGTTGGGCACAAAATTTTATTTCGGATTCATTGGCGTAAGTTGCCATTGTGTTTGTCTTGACAGTAACCCTAGGACACAGTAAAGTGGGTGCCAGCTGTTTCCCCCCCCCCACTGCTCTGAGCCCCCTGACTCAGTCACTCACCATAGGGTCGTTATAACGGGATCTCTCCATCTGCCTTTATCCAGGCTACTGACTTTTAAAGCTATCACCCAACTATTCATTCTGGGCTGCACATGGAGTCTTGGTCTCTTTCAAATTGGCTCAGCAAAAATGGTCATGGCGTATTTATTCACCATTGTCAACAGCCTGCAGGGAGCCTTCATCTTCCTGGTGCACTGTCTCCTCAATCGCCAGGTAATGCCCACGGCCCCTCATCAGCCACCCAGTGACTTCACGGGCCTAGCAGTGGCCTGTCCTGAGGGTGTTAGTTACATAATGTAGTGACCATGTCCCTTATTCTCCAGGTGAGACAGGAGTACAGGAGATGGATTAAAGGCACAAGAAAACCCAGCCCCACAACTCAAAATTTTAGTCTGTCCAGGTCCACTGTCACTACTAGAACCAAGATGGTAAGAGATCCTCTATTCTGTTCCAATACCAGCATCCAAAAGTTGCATCCACCTGGGTCTGTTGTAGCTCCTGAGGTGCTTTGTCCCCTCAGTGACACATGCTTGTTTTAATTCATCTGAGAACGGCATTGGGAGTCTTAGTGAGATTCAATTGCATCCAAATCAAGGGAGAATCTCAGGTCTCCTAGAACTTGCGCACCTTCACGTTCCCTTTCCTTTGCTTCTTTGCAAGCTCCATGCATCACTCACTGTGGAATGTGCTGGGTAATTATCCAATTGGGGAAGCTTGCAAACCAAAACCTGTGTGGAAATCTTGTCAGTGCAGATGGGCCATCCCCACCGGAGAGTTAGAACTGTATGGAATTTCCTCTGGCTCCGTTACCTCTACTGGGAAAGGATCCAGAAGCTTTGTCTGGAAGGAAAAGTGGAGCCTTATATCTGGTAAAAAAAAACCCTGCTCCAGTCCCAGCACGAGACACCACAACCTTTGACTGGAAGTGGACATTTCTGGTTTATTTAGAGCAGCCTCTATTAACAGGGGCCGTGCTCCTCTTGACCTGCTGCTTACAAACAGGGAAGAATTGGTAGGGGAAGTAGAAGTGGGTGGCAACCTAGGCAGCAGTGACCATGGGATGGTTGAGTTCAGGATCCTGACAAAAGGAAGAAAGCAGAGTAGCAAAATACAGACTCTGCACTTCAGAAAAGCAGACTTAGACTCCCCTAGGAAACTGATGGGCAGGATCCCCTGGGAGGCTAATATGAGGGGGAAAGGAGTCCAGGATTGCTGGCTGTATTTTAAAGAAGCCTATTGAGGGTGCAGGAACAAACCATCCCAATGTGCAAAAAGAATAGCAAATATGGCAGGAGACTAGCTTGGCTTAACAGTGAAATCTTTGGTGAGCTTAAACTCAAAAAGGAAGCTTACAAGAAGTGGAAATTTGGACAGATGACTAGGGAGGAGTATAAAAATATTGCTCGAGCATGCAGGGGTGTAATCAGGAAGGCCAAGGCACAATCGGAGTTGCAGCTAGCAAGGGATGTGAAGGGCAGCAAGAAGGGTTTCTACAGGTATGTTAGCAACAACAAGAAGGTCAGGGAAAGTGTGGGCCCCTTACTGAATGGGGGAGGCAACCTAGTGACAGAAGATGTGGAAAAAGCTGAAGTACTCAATGCTTTTTTTGCCTCGGTCTTCACAGACAAGGTCAGCTCCCAGACTGCTGCACTGGGCAACACAGTATGGGGAGGAGATGAACAGCCTTCAGTGGTGAAAGAACAGGTTAAGGACTATTGAGAAAAGCTGGACATGCACAAGTCCATGGGTCCAGATCTAGTGCATCCAAGGGTGCTGAGGGAGTTGGCTGATGCAATTGCAGAGCCATTAGCCATTATCTTTGAAACTTCGTGGCAATTGGGGGAGGTCCTGGACAATTGGAAAAAGGCAAATATGGTGCCCATATTTTAAAAAGGGAAGAAAGAGAACCCAGGAAACTACAGACCTGTCAGCCTCACTTCAGTCCCCAGCAAAATCATGGAGCAGGTCCTCAAGGAATCCATTTTGAAGAACTTGGATGGAGAGGAAGGTGATCAGGAGCAGTCAACATGGATTCACCAAGGTCAAGTTATGCCTGACCAACCTGATTGCCTTCTATGATGAGTTAACTGGCTCTGTGGATATGGGGAAAGTGGTGGCTGTGATATATCTTGACTTTAGCAAAGCTTTTGATACAGTCTCCCACAGTATTCTTGCCAGCAAGTTAAAGAAATATGGATTGGATGAATGGACAATAAGGTGGATAGAAAGCTGGTTAGATGGGTAGTGATCAGTGGCTCCATGTCTAGTTGCCAGCCGGTATCAAGCAGAGTGCCCCAGGGGTTGGTCCTAGCTCCGGTTTTGTTCAACATCTTTATTAATGATCTGGATGATGGGATGAATTGCACCCTCAGCAAGTCAGCAAATGACACTAAGCTGGGGAGAGAGGTAGATATGCTGGAGGGTAGGGATAAGGTCGAGAGTGACCTAGACAAATTGGAGGATTGGGCCAAAAAAAATCTGAGGTTCAGCAAGGACAAGTGCAGAGTTCTGCACTTAGGATGGAAGAATCCCATTCACTGCTACAGGCTGGGGACCGACTGGCTAAGTAGCAGTTCTGCAGAAAAGGACCTGGCGATTACAGTAGACGAGAAGTTGGATATGAGTCAGCAGTGTTCCCTTGTTGTCAAGAAGGCCAACGGCACATTGGGCTGTTTTAGTAGGAGTATTGCCAGCAGATAGAGGGAAGTGATTATTCCCCTCTCTTCGGCACTGGTGAGGCCACACTTGGAGTATTGTGTCCATTTTAGGTCCCCCCCCAGAGAAGGGTTGTGGACAAATTGGAGAGAGTCCAGTGGAGGGTGACGAAAATGATTAGGGGGCTGAGGCACATGACTTAAGAGGAGAGGCTGAGGGAACTGGGGTTATTTAGTCTGCAGAAGAGAGGAGTGAGGGGGGATTTGATAGCAGCCTTCCACTACCTGAAGGGGGGTTCCAAAGAGGATGGAACTTGACTGTTCTCAGTGGTGGCAGATGGCAGAACAAGGAGTAATGGTCTCAAGTTGCAGTGGGGGAGGTCTAGGTTGGATATTAGGAAACACTATTTCACTAGGTGGGTGGTGAAGCATTGGAATGGGTTACCTAGGGAGGTGGTGGAACCTCCACCCTTAGAGGTTTTTAAGGCCCGGCTTAACAAAGCCCTGGCTGGGATGATTTAATTGGTGTTGGTCCTGCTTTGAGCAGGTGGTTGGACTAGATGACCTCCTGAGGTCTCTTCCAACCCAAATAGTCTATGATTCTATAAACTGCTACTTTATGGCTTACCTGTGCATGGGTGGGGGAAGGGAGCGGGCTTTGTCTACATTTTAAAAGTTATTTTCCTGCACCTGATGTCACTTCAGTGGAGGCTGGCTGAATTTTTCAGACTCGGCACTAGTCCTTAATAGTCCTGATCCCATTGAAGTTGACTGGAGTTTTCCCATGGGGTTGGCACTTTATGTATATATTTTTTTGCTGGCAGGTGAGTTGGGGAGAGCCCTCCACTTCATCTCCGTGAAACAAATCACCTCTCCAACCAATGATGTTTATCATACAGCCGGCTTTGCTGTGCCAGTGTTGCAGGTGCTTCAGCTGCCATTCTTCATCGCAACTACATACAAAACCTGGAAGGGGAAGCGGGATTGGACCAAATCCTCTCTCTGATCCAAATCCACAACTCCTCAATTCAAAGGCCACCCTAGGGTTGTATCTGGGAGTCTCTCCCAGATTTAAAGGGCCAGATCCCAGGTCAGAGAGCAGTTATTTCTTAGGGAAAGCACACATTGCGGGGTGGGGGGGAAGGGCTCGCTTGCTATGTGTATGAGCTAGCTTCTCTGTTTCACTGTAATGTGCAAAGAATAAAATAACCTGCTTATGGACCTTGGTTGCTTCTTTGGTTTGAGGGTTTGCTATCACATTCTGCCTGTCCTGGAAACCTAGGGCCAATTCTAAAGCCTCTTTATGCCAATCTGGCAATGTAAAGGGGTCTTAAAGTGGGCAGAAATGGCCCTTTGATTAGCCCTCCAGTGCAGGAGTCCTTCCTGGCTGCTGTAGAACTGGCATCAAATCTCTACATTAGCCCTGCTTCCAGCCCTGGCAGGGGGGTTGTGAATGGTGGGGTGGAGGTGCTGCTGAGGGCATGGCTGAAGCACACTGCTTCATGGCTATTGTCTGCTGCCCAAGGCCCAAAAGGATCCTTGAAAATGCACTAGTTTACACCAGCTGAGGACCTGGCCTGTAATAGATTTTCAGCTCCAGCACTGTCATTGCACCACTAAATGCTCTTCTACTTTTTTTTAAAGAAAATTTGTTTTCAAAACATGCTGTCCCCACAACACTATGAAATTCGCTGATGTCATCTTTCCATAAGAAACTTCTCCAACCTGAGAGCAGTGACTGTGTCATCCCATTTCTGTTCACCAGTATTTATTTATATTATCTTGGCATGTACAGTTCCACAATGCTTGGTGCTGTACATACATAGTCAGACAATCCCTGTCCCAAAGAACTTACAAGATAAGTAGACAAGATGGACACAAGATGGGAGAACAGAAGGATTATTACCCCTGTTAGACAGAGGGGGAACAGAGGATGAGGTAACCTGGCTAAAGTCACATAGGGAACCTGTAGCAGAACAGGAACTAAATTCAGCTCTTCTGCCTTAGGATAGTTTTTTGGTTAAGATGTTGGACTTTCACCATCTCTCTCCTATCTCCTCAGCACCATTCAGATATTCAGCTGGTGAAAATCAGCTTTGTCGTTCTAAGGAGATGTTGCCTAATGGTCCCTGTAGATTCAGGTATGTGGAAGGGTGTCAGGCAACGCAGCCATCTTGCTCACTTTGGAAGAGCTGCAGAAAAAGTGGTTGTGAACTTCCAAAAAGGAGGTGTGCTCAGGGCCTAATTCAGTACAAGTTTTTCTAAAAATAGATTTAAGTTTCACCTCTTTCACTGCACATTGGCCCTTGGCAGAATAGGGCCTGGGTTGAGATGTAGCTGCACAATGAACAGTTGGTTAATGTAGGTCTCAGCTCTCTGCTTGAGCTGCAGGATAGTCACATGGCTATGACCGTGCGGCGCGATGGCAGATGTGCATCTGTTCTTGGCTCTGCCACAGCTGCCCCATATGTGGAAGAGGTATGCAGTGCATGACATTAAAATATACACAGACACCCCATGAATTCTGGGTGTGGAGCATGTGCGTTAAGACTAACCAAGACTCCAAGCCAATCCGTGTGAAGGGCAAAAGGTTTCCCAATTGCAAACATGCTCCTGGCGCCATGCCTCATCCCCATGGTGGATCCAGGTTCTGCCTCCTCAACAGACGTCCTCATCAGATTCAAACTTAATGGGTTCATGGATTTCCTCCAGGCTCAGGAGCTGTGCATCCTGCTTTAACCGACCTCTGGATAAAAGTGTTCTCCTGCCTCCAACAAAACATCTCCCCTTTTACATGACTAACACGTCTGACATATTAGCCAGAGATGGTGGTGAACATGCTCCATCTGTGCCTGCTACTAACACTCCAGGGAATTGTCTGTTCCCTCACATGTACCTCCTGTTAGAAATGTGGACTGGTCCAGCTCCTGGTGGGGTTCTAAGAGGGCTCATCATGCTCAGCAGAGACAGAGTCCTCGATCTTCCCCGGCTCCCACCTCACACACAGATAAGCCAACAAGTAGCAGCTATCAGCTGTTTTCAATGTAAGCAGAGTCAGGATGAGCTCTACCCTGACATCTGGTGGTGAATTGTGGCAAGTGTGGAAAAGAACATCAGGGGTTGATCTCGTTTGCACAGGCACACCCACCCCGCCTAGCATGAGCCCACAGCTGCCCAAGTGGTCACTTTGGCTGCTGTGGGATCCCCAGTTTCTCTGTTATTGGGGCAGGAAGAATAAAGTGTTGTTCTTCTTCGAGTGCTGTCCCTGTGGGTGCTCCACTCTAGGTGATGGTGCGTCCCGGCGCCGTTGATCGGAGATTTTCGGTAGCAGTGCCTGGTTGGGGCGCACGCACCCAGATGGTATCTCCCGTCTAGTTGGAATCTTCCTGAGTGCGTGTGCCCCACACCCTCCTCAGTTCCTTCTCAACCGTCCTCGGCCGAAGACGGATCCCGGGGCAGTGCTGCCTTCGCTTCCCTGGTATCTATAGGAAACAGTAACAAAGAACATAGAAATAATTATTAGTTACATCCCAGTTGTTTCCCTTCCTTTAGTGTAGTTACATAGTTAGTTACTTAGTTTAAAAAAAAATCCTTCAGGCTTGTCTCCCGTTGAGACATTCTTCTCAGCCATCTCTAATTCATAATGCCAGGAGCTTCAGGATTCAAAAGATGCATCTCCTGCCAGGACTCCATGCCATGGACAGACGGGCACTCATACTGTGTGAGGTGCCTCGGGGACACCCACGTCCCTGTTAAGTGCCTCCATTGCGCAAGCCTCGTTAAGAGCTCGTCGCGACAGGGAATTGCGGCTCAAAATACTGATGATGGAAAAATCCTTACAGCCGCTTTCGGAGACGGGAAAGCTTAAACCCGCTCCGACACGCTCCCCAGCCAGATCGGAACCTGTGGGCAGCGTTGCTTCACCCTCCCTGGAGCGGAGGCAAGAAGCAGAACAGTCTCACAGGAGAGACTTTAACAAGGGTAGGGGGTCTCCCACGAGATCCCTACCCTCTGTGCTGACAGCACCAAAGGCAGGTGCCTCAGCTTTTCTAATGCCTCAGCTGCGGCTCGGACAGAGCGCAGAGGCAGGGACCTGACCTCCTGTGTCAGGAAGGTCCTTGTGGCTCCGGTCCCCTCGGCACCGCAAACGGCTGCGGTGCCAGCAGCGCCCGCCTCCTGGGCACCGCAAACGGCCGCGGTGCCGGCAGCACGCTGCTCCCAGGCACCGCAAACGGTCGCGGCACCAGCGGCGCGCTGCTCCCGGGCACCGCAAATGGCCATGGTGCCAGCAGCGCACTGCTCCCGGGCACTACAAACGGCCATGGCACCAGCAGCGCGCCGCTCCTCGGCGCCGCAAATGGCTGCGGCACCGGTTGCGCACCTCTCCTCTCCTGGGCACCACGCGCAGCCGCGGCGCCGGCTGCATGTGTCTCCTGGGCACCACGCACAGCCGCGGTGCCAGCAGCGCAATCCTCCCCTGCAGGGAGAAAACTGTTGGCATGGAGCCTATCTTCCACCCAGACTCCAGTAGCAGACCCCCTGCAGGACACCTCCAAGCAGTCTGCAGCACTATTGTCACTTTCACTCTCCTGCTAAGGAGCTGGAGCAGAGAGCAGGCTCAACTCAGCCCAGGGAGCAGGAGCAACAGTTTCTCACTTAATGTGAGCTTTCGGTGCCACCTGAGCCTCACTCTCCACTCCTAGATACATAGGGCTAATATTTTTTTTGAACTGCCGTTCTCTCCAACTGAACTGGTTTTCACTGACCATGAACTTGATTTACAACAGCAAGTGGAGTTCTCCACTCCTGCTTCTCCTCCACAGGCACCTCTGCCACCTCAGGTCACGGTTCAAGGTCACCAGCCTCAGTTTCCCCATTTCGTGCCCCCAGGGCGACACTTGGGTTCTCCTACGTTATGCCTTGGCCTCAGTGGTACCCTTGGCAACATCCTCCTACCAATCATCCTCCTTCTGTGCCTCAATCTCCTGCTCCATCCACTTCTAAGGTGCCTGAGCCCCCTCCTGAGTATGCAAGTTACGTGACTCCTAACTATCCATTAGCCCTGGACAGAGCCCTCCTCCCTCCGTCTCCACGGGCCGTGGACAACTGTAAACAATTTCAAGAACTTTTCAGGAGGGTGGCAATCAATCAAGATATCCCCTTTCAAGAGGTTCAGGAGATGCAACACAGACTCCTCAGAATCCTTCAACAGTCTGCACCCTCAAAAATTGCGCTCCCTATAAACGAAGCACTCCTGGAGCCGGCTGACACTGCTGGCAAACCCCACCGTCTTTAGTACCAACTTGCAAAAAGGTCGAACGTAAATACTATGTCCCTGCTAAAGACGCTGACTTCCTATTCCTCATCCACCACCCAACTCCCTGGTCATGGATGCAGTTGCACAGAGGACGAAACAGTCATAATATCAACCCACCCCGCAAGACAAGGACCTTAGATGCCTTGATGTCTTGGGCTGCAAGGTTTATACATCCTCCACACTACAATTCAGAATTGCAAACTATTCTGCACCCCTCTTCAGTTACGACTTTGATATTTACATTAAACTTTTGAATTTGCCTCCTACATTCCAGAGGATAGGAGAGAAGATTTCAAATCAATCCTGACTGAGAACCAACTGATTTCTAGAACGGCCCTACAGGCATCTCTAGACATGGCAGACACAGCAGTCCGTACAACTGCAACTGCTGTGGTTATGCGCAGATCCTCATGGCTCTCTGCATCTGGCATCCCCAAAGAACTGCAAACCAAAGTGGAGGATCTCCCTTTTGATAAGGACAAACTTTCTCCTACCCTCCTACCCTTCCCCGTCCCTCCTCAGGGACCCTCCTCACAACCACTTATTTCGCACAGAAGTGGCGCATCTTCTGCAGAGGAGCGTGTGGATCGGACACAGACTTCTCTTAGGGGACAGTCTGATGATAGAGAATCTCCAGGTTATAGTCAGGAGCAGAGGACTGAAAAGTATAATGTAAGGGCCGGATCAGATGATAAACAGTCACATATAAAAGAATCTGGCACATCAGAAAAAGGCAGGCTAATAAACAGGGACAAGTTTTTAAAGTGCTTGCACACAAATGCTAGAAGTCTAAATAATAAGATGGGTGAACTAGAGTGCCTTGTGATAAAGGAGGATATAGATATAATAGGCATCACAGAAACCTGGTGGACTGAGAGCAATCAATGGGACACAATCATTCCGGGGTACAAAATATATCGGAAGGACAGAACAGGCCGTGCAGGGGGAGGGGTGGCACTATATGTGAAAGAAAGTGTAGATTCAAATGAAGTAAAAATCTTAAGCGAATCCACATATTCCATAGAGTCTCTATGGATAGAAATTTCATGCTCTAGTAAAAATATAACATTAGGGATCTATTATCGACCACCTGACCAGGACAGTAATAGTGATGATGAAATGCTAAGGGAAATTAGAGAGGCTATCAAAATTAAGAACCCAATAATAGTGGGGGATTTCAATTATCCCCATATTGACTGGGAACATTTCACTTCAGGACGAAATGCAGAGATAAAATTTCTCGATACTTTAAATAACTGCTTCATGGAGCAGCTGGTACGGGAACCCACAAGGGGAGAGGCAACTCTAGATTTAATCCTGAGTGGAGCGCAGGAGCTGGTCCAAGAGGTAACTATAGCAGGACCACTTGGAAATAGTGACCATAATACAATAGCATTCAACATCCCTGTGGTGGGAAAAACACCTCAACTGCCCAACACTGTGGCGTTTAATTTCAAAAGGGGGAACTATACAAAAATGAGGGGGTTAGTTAGACAAAAGTTAAAAGGTACAGTGACTAAAGTGAAATCCCTGCAAGTTGCATGGGCCCTTTTTAAAGACACCATAATAGAGGCCCAACTTCAATGTATACCCCAAATTAAGAAAAACAGTAAAAGAACTAAAAAAGAGCCACCGTGGCTTAACAACCATGTAAAAGAAGCAGTGAGAGATAAAAAGACTTCCTTTAAAAAGTGGAAGTCAAATCCTAGTGAGGCAAATAGAAAGGAGCACAAACACTGCCAACTTAAGTGCAAGAGTGTAATAAGAAAAGCCAAAGAGGAGTTTGAAGAACGGCTAGCCAAAAACTCCAAAGGTAATAACAAAATGTTTTTTAAGTACATCAGAAGCAGGAAGCCTGCTAAACAACCAGTGGGGCCCCTTGATGATCAAAATACAAAAAGAGCGCTTAAAGTTGATAAAGTCATTGCGGAGAAACTAAATGGATTCTTTGCTTCAGTCTTCACGGCTGAGGATGTTAGGGAGATTCCCAAACCTGAGCTGGCTTTTGTAGGTGACAAATCTGAGGAACTGTCACAGATTGAAGTGTCACTAGAGGAGATTTTAGAATTAATTGATAAACTCAACATTAACAAGTCACCGGGACCAGATGGCATTCACCCAAGAGTTCTGAAAGAACTCAAATGTGAAGTTGCGGAACTATTAACTAAGGTTTGTAACCTGTCCTTTAAATCGGCTTCGGTACCCAATGACTGGAAGTTAGCTAATGTAACGCCAATATTTAAAAAGGGCTCTAGGGGTGATCCTGGCAATTACAGACCAGTAAGTCTAACGTTGGTACCGGGCAAATTAGTTGAAACAATAGTAAAAAATAAAATTGTCAGACACATAGAAAAACATAAACTCTTGAGCAATAGTCAACATGGTTTCTGTAAAGGGAAATCGTGTCTTACTAATCTATTAGAGTTCTTTGAAGGGGTCAACAAACATGTAGACAAGGGGGATCCGGTGGACATAGTGTACTTAGATTTCCAGAAAGCCTTTGACAAGGTCCCTCACCAAAGGCTCTTACGTAAATTAAGCTGTCATGGGATAAAAGGGAAAGTCCTTTCATGGATCGAGAACTGGTTAAAGGACAGGGAACAAAGGGTAGGAATTAATGGTAAATTCTCAGAATGGAGAGGGGTAACTAGTGGTGTTCCCCAAGGGTCAGTCCTAGGACCAATCCTATTCAATTTATTCATAAATGATCTGGAGAAAGGGGTAAACAGTGAGGTGGCAAAGTTTGCAGATGATACTAAACTACTCAAGATAGTTAAGACCAAAGCAGATTGTGAAGAACTTCAAAAAGATCTCACAAAACTAAGTGATTGGGCAACAAAATGGCAAATGAAATTTAATGTGGATAAATGTAAAGTAATGCACATTGGAAAAAATAACCCCAACTATACATACAACATGATGGGGGCTAATTTAGCTACAACGAGTCAGGAAAAAGATCTTGGCGTCATCGTGGATAGTTCTCTAAAGATGTCCACGCAGTGTGCAGAGGCGGTCAAAAAAGCAAACAGGATGTTAGGAATCATTAAAAAGGGGATAGAGAATAAGACTGAGAATATATTATTGCCCTTATATAAATCCATGGTACGCCCACATCTCGAATACTGTGTACAGATGTGGTCTCCTCACCTCAAAAAAGATATTCTAGCACTAGAAAAGGTTCAGAAAAGGGCAACTAAAATGATTAGGGGTTTAGAGAGGGTCCCATACGAGGGAAGATTAAAGAGGCTAGGACTCTTCAGCTTGGAAAAGAGAAGACTAAGAGGGGACATGATAGAGGTATATAAAATCATGAGTGATGTTGAGAAAGTGGATAAGGAAAAGTTATTTACTTATTCCCATAATACAAGAACTAGGGGTCACCAAATGAAATTAATAGGCAGCAGGTTTAAAACAAATAAAAGGAAGTTCTTCTTCACGCAGCGCACAGTCAACTTGTGGAACTCCTTACCTGAGGAGGTTGTGAAGGCTAGGACTATAACAATGTTTAAAAGGGGACTGGATAAATTCATGGAGGCTAAGTCCATAAATGGCTATTAGCCAGGATGGGTAAGAATGGTGTCCCTAGCCTCTGTTCGTCAGAGGATGGAGATGGATGGCAGGAGAGAGATCACTTGATCATTGCCTGTTAGGTTCACTCCCTCTGGGGCACCTGGCATTGGCCACTGTCGGTAGACTGATACTGGGCTAGATGGACCTTTGGTCTGACCCGGTACGGCCTTTCTTATGTTCTTATGTTCTTATGTACAACTAGGTGCAGAGGAACCTGTGCCACTGCAAAATCAAGGGACAGGTTTCTACTCCTGTTACTTTCTAACTCAGAAAAAGACTGGAGGATGGAGGCCTATACTAGATCTACACCGACTGAACAAATTCATGAGGATACAAAGATTCAAGATGGTCACACTGGGCACAATAATACCTACACTGGATCAAGGGGACTGGTTCACAGCTCTCGACCTACAGGATGCTTACTCTCATATATCAGTCCATCCAGTTCACAGACGCTTTCTACGATTCACAATCGGTCATGACCATTTTCAATACAGAGTTCTTCCTTTTGGACCCGCCACAGCACCGAGAGTTTTTCCAAGACTCTAGCCGTAGACGTGGCTCATCTCCGCAAACACGGGGTCACGCTGTTCCCCTATCTGGACCATTGCCTCATCAAGGGCAACTCCTATGGCGAGACACTTCAAGCTACCCGTTTTGCCATCTCCCTCTTTCGCAGCCTAGGCCTCCAAATAAACATGCAAAAATCCACCCTGACACCTAAACAACAGACCGAGTTCATCGGAGCTCATCTCGACTCAATCCAGAGCAGGGCCTCGCTCCCATATTACAGATTCCTCGCTATCACGCAGCTCAAACGTACGCTTTTTATTCGTCCCAGGGCACAGGCAAAACTCTGCCTACAGCTTCTTAGTCACAAGACAGCCACCACCTTCGTGGTTCACCACGCCAGGCTACACATGAGATGTCTCCAGGGCTGGCTCAATTCCAATTCCAAACCCAAGACACACCTTACGAATGCTGCTAACTTCTCCTCCCAATGTTATAGCTTCCCAATATTGATAAACAACTCCAGAAAACCTCTGCACAGGGGTTTCCTCCGGCAATGTTCCCCAACGCTCATGCTCACCACGGACGCTTCCCTGATTGATTGGGGAGCGCATCTAGGGGAACACAGGGCACAAGCCCGGTAGTCCGCATCAGAGATGCACCTACACATAAATCTCTTAGAGCTCAGAGCAGTGAGGCGAGCATTTTTCTTCCTCTCATAAAGAACAAATCTCTTCAGGCATTAAGAGACAACACAACATGCATGTACTACATAAATAGACAAGGGGGAGCCTGATCACATTCCCTTTGCAGGGGAGCCATTAAACTATGGAACTGGTGCATACGACATCGAATACAGATCATCCCTTCCTACCTACCAGACTGCCACAACACTACTGCTGACGCACTCAGCAGGCACTTCTTGACACAACGCGAATGGGAACTGTACCCCGCAGTACTCCAACAACTCTTCTCCCTCTGGGGCACCCCGTCAATAGATCTCTTTGCCACAACCCAGAATTGAAAATGTTCCCTTTTGCTCCAGAGTGAGACTCGGGACTGCATCCCTAGGAGATGCAATAATCATACCATGGAACAGCTCCCTCCTGTACACCTTCCACCAATCCCTCTGTTACACAGGGTTCTTCGGAATATTGCGGACAACAAGACCCAGGTCATCCTTATTGCCCCAGCTTGACCAAGACAGATGTGGTATCCCTACCTACTCTGCATGTCCTCCCGTCACCCACGGGCTCTCCCCAACAGGCCAGAACACATTTCCCAGGACAATGGACGGGTCCTTTGCCCCCAGCTCCAAAAGCTCCACCTCACAGCCTGGTTCCTTCATGGTTCCAAACCCATGAACTAGCCTGTTCCGAGCAAGTCCAATATGTCCTCCTACACAGTAGGAGAGACTCCACTCGTAAAACCTACCTGCAGAAGGAGAAGCGTTTCGCCTTCTGGTGCTCACGTAATCACTTAGCACCCAATAACGTGACCCTCCCTAACATTCTAGACTACCTCCTGAATCTAAAACAGGACAGACTTTTGCTCAGCTCCATCAAAGTGCACCTGACGGCGCTTACCACCTTCCATGACCTATTAGACAGTTATTCATTCTTTACCCACACCACCATAAAACGCTTTCTAACGGGCCTGAAAAATCTCTACCCTGAAATTTACCCAACAGCGGCTGCATGGAATCTTAACCTCGTTCTTCATGCTGTCATGAAACCTCTATTTGAGGCCTTGGCTACCTCTCATCTCCATACATCCATGAAGGTGCATTTCTTAGTTGCCATAACATCAGCAGGGAGAGTTGGTTAAATGAGCGCCCTGATGGCCCACCTTCCCTACACAATCTTCTCCAAAGACAAAGTCACTTTGAGACCACATCCTAAATTTCTTCCTAACGTGGTATCGACCTTCCACCTCAACCAACCTACATACTTACCTACTTTCTATCCCAAACCTCACAAGACTCCGCAAGAGGCAACCCTGCATACTCTCAACCTCAGGCGAGCAATCGCCTTTTATTTAGACAGGACTAAACCATTTCATAAGTCGCCATGACTCTTTGTTTCCATTACCGAAAGATTGAAATGGACGGCTATCTATAAACAATGTCTATCCAAGTGGATCTCTGACTGCATCAGATCCTATTACCGTGCAAAGAACCTTCAACCGCCCGACGACATTAGAACTCATTCCACTAGAGCCATGTCGGCATCCATTGCCTTCTTACACAACATTCCCATTCCTGATATCTGCAAAGCGGCTACACGGTCATCTGAACACACGTTTGCAAAACACTATGCTCTAACGCAAGACGCCATGGCAGACACAATAGTAGGTCATACAGTACTATCTTCAGTACTCCCTGACGTATCTCCAGAGTCCCACCGGCCATAGTGGGTACTGCTACACATTCACCTATAGTGGAGCACCCACAGGGACAGCACTCGAAGAAGAAGAGAAAGTTACTCACCTTGCAGTAACTGAGGTTCTTCGAGATGTGTGTCCCTGTGGGTGCTCCACTCCCCACTCTCCTCCCCTCTACTTTGGAGCACTGTGATGACTCTCCATGGTAGAGAAGGAACTGAGGAGGGTGTGGGGTGCACGCACTCAGGAAGATTCCAACTAGATGGAAGATACCATCTGGGTGCGTGCGCCCCAACCAGGCACTGCTACCGAAAATCTCCGATCAACGGCGCCGGGATGCACCGTCACCTAGAGTGGAGCACCCACAGGGACACACATCTCGAAGAACCTCAGTTACTGCAAGGTGAGTAACTTTCTCTTACCCTGATTATGTGAATCAAGGCCAGTGGAACTGTTTTATGACAGAGGGACTCACCATCAACTAAGTAGCACTCGCTAGACAAGGGACATGGGTCCCAAAACCCAGTGAATTGAGAGAGGTTGGGGACAGGTATGTGTACCTGATGGGATGGGATGGGATGGGATGGGTTTTGAGGGCCTGGAACACCAATTGCTGCTCCTCCTCCTCCTCCTCTCTCCACTGTTGAATAGCAGAGCTAATTTTGATTCTCTTAAGAGTCTAGTTACAGGCTGCTGTGCTGAATTCACTTTGAGCCAATGGTGCACCAGCACGGGGGCTCCCCTACTACAAGCAGAAATCACTAAAGAGCTAAAATTACTGAGCTGAGATCACTGAGTGCTGTGTTAACTAGTGGGGGAGCCTGAAGATATGTTGCTAAGTGGCTGGCAGAACGGAGCAGTTTGTGGGGACAGCTGGAGTGGCTCCTGGGATGGCTGGTGGAGCGGAGCAGCTGGCAGAGCGGAGCAGTTTTGTGGGACGGTTGGAGCGGCCCACTGAACAGCGAGCGGAGCGGAGCTGAGCTGAGCAGTTTGTGGGGGCGGCTGGAGCAGCTCACGGGACCGCTGGAGGAGCGGAGCAGCTGGTAAAGCAGAGCAGTTCATGGTGAAGGCTGCAGCAGAACCCCACGGAGAGGTGGGGCAGTTGGCCTTGGACCACGTAAGGTGCCCCTTAACACCCCTTCCCCCCCAATCTCCACCCAGGCTAGGGGGAGGGGGTAAACCTCTGCAGATAAACTTTTGAACTTTGGGGCTGCACTGACCAGGGACAGAGACTTTTGGGTTGTTGGACTTTTGGATGATTTTTGGGTTGCTGGACTCAAGAGACTTTTGGGACTTTGGGGTGATCTTTTGGGTGGTTGGACTTAAGACCCTGAGGGGAAAAGGACACTACCAAACTTACTTGGCGGTGGGTCTTTTGCTCATGGTTTATGTTATGAATCCTGTTTGTGGTGTTTCCACAACATAATGCCACATTGTTTTCATCCTTTATTAAAAGGATTTTGCTACACTCAGACTCTGTGCTTGCGAGAGGGGAAGTATTGCCTCCTACAGGCACCGGGGGGCAGGTATGTAATTGTCCCAGGTCACTGGGTGGGGGCTCGAGCTGGTTTTGCATTGTGTTATTGAAACGGAACCCCTGGATACTGAACCCGGCCCTTGTTGCTGCCAACTCAGAGGGGCAGAAGGGTTAATAAAGCAGCAGTTTCATCTTCCATGCAAAGGCTTCAGTGTCTGGTGCTGGGCTGGAGCAGGGAGGTTTGTCAGACACAAGAATCTGCTCTTTTCCTCCATGTTCTTTATTCCTGGAAAGAAAAGCAGCAACACGATGATGGGTTCTGAAGCCCCTGAGAGTGTCATGTACAAATTGGTGGCAAAAACCGAAGCTCCTGGATCCTTACTCAATAAGGATAAAGGACCTAAAGGATATTCCTCAAAGTGCTGACTGCTCACAGGGCCTGGTCCATCTGTTACCCGGGGTTCTTTCAACCCAAAGTTATTGGTAACTTTTACACTGTGCGAGGTGGTGTCAGGAAATAAATCAGGGGAGACACGGCCGTTCGACCGATAGATGGCTGGCACCAACAGGACAACACAAGAGTGCTTTCACTTAAAGCTAAACTTTAGTCTCAAGCACTTACATACATCTGCAACAGGTTAGTAAAACACTCCAAACCCTTGATAATTACCAATGCTGAGTGTGACTCTTGAGTGACACAGCGGCAGGCTTCCGGTGGCCAAATCTTCCATCTGCTGGTGGGGACCGCAAGATGTATCCAGAAAGAGAGTCCCAAAAGCGTCCAACTACCTCAAACTTTCCCCCCCTTATTTGTACATTAGTAATACAATGACATGTCTTTTAAAGAAAAGTTGTTAAGTAAGCAGTTTCAATGGTCAGGCAAGAGGTTCCTTCTGATTATTGATTAACCAGCTCTTTAACCAGGTGTGGGTTTTCCCAGAGTTTGAAGCCTTGAGGCCCCAATAGACATTCCTGGGGCACATCCTGCTCTTCTAAAATGCATGTATCAGCAACTTCAACACAATTCTCGTCAGGAAGAATGTGGGGTCAAGCTGCCCTTTCTGTAGCACCCCAACCCACCCCCCCGCCTTGGTCAAGCTGCATGGCCACTTTACAGCCTGCTGACTAGGTTGCTTTTAGCAATAAGCCATAGTAGTTTCAGGCACTTTACTGGTTTGCCAAAATCTCCCCATACACATCTGGACCGACAAGGTTTCAGTCCCAGGAAACAATCCTGATCCAATACGTCCAGATCATTACATTGCAAGTGCCAACAACACCAACACAGTCGACAACCAGTGACCACCGGAGTTCTCAGTGGAGCCAATGGGAGGGAATGTGGAGCTGCTAGGAAAGGAGCATTTGGTGCTGGTGCCTAAGACATGTAGGATACCCCTCAATTGGGGTGCGATTGACTAATGACATTCCCAGCTGGCTTATAACAAATCTTGGCTCGCTCAGGGGACAAAGCACCGTTAGAGCAGTGATGAGACCCAGCTAGAGATGACTGTTTCACAGGCTGGTACTGGAACAGAGCAGAGGACCTCTAGCCGTCTAGGTGCTAGTGGTGGGGACAGGAGACATGGATAGATTGGATGTCTGAGATTTCATGCTGGATGTTCGGAATCCCTTGATCCATCTCCTGTACTCCTCTCTCACCTGGAGAGTGAGGGACACAGTCACTGCACTATGTTACTAACTCTGAGAAAATCAGACGTGGCCACTGCGAGGCTGGTGAAGGTGCAGGGTGGGCGCTGAAAGGCATGGGTGTTACCTGATGATTGAGGAGACAGTGCATCAGGAATATGAAAACTCCCTGAGGGCTGTTGACGATGGTGAATAAATACTCCATGACTGTGACTGCTGGGCCGACTTGGAGGAGACCAAGGCTCCATGTGCAGCCCAGAATGAAGAGCTGGGCGGTGGCTTTAAAGGTCAGTAACCTGGATAAAGGCAGATGGAGAGATCCTGTTACAATAACCCTATGGAGAGCGATTGGGTCAGGAGGATCTGGGCAGAGTGTGGTAAGCAGCGTCGATGGGGGAGCCGTGGCAGTTGACTCACCGCCATGAGGACAGCCAGGTAAGTCGAACTAAGATACTTCGACTTCAGCTACATGAATAGCATAGTTGAAGTTGCGTATCTTAGCTCGATCCCCCCCACCCACCCCCAGTGTAGACCAGCCCAGAGTTTCCAGCACCCTGTCTCTAGGCTCTTCCCTGCCACTTTCAGGCTGTAACTAATCTCTCCATCCCCAGGACTTGGGGAAGAAACTGCATGGACTTTTTCATCTTTGCTCCGCCCAATGTAGGGGCTTCCCCCCACCAAACACAGCATGGTGCATCCCTTCCCTTCCTCATTCCTTGGGTTAACAACTGGACTAGACCAAACTCTTGCTGTTCCCAAGGTGAGCTCCCACTGGTTTCTGTGGCAGCTGTGCCCGAGTAAAGGCTGTTGGCCTGGGGATACAGCACAGGGACTAATCCCAGGACTAGCCAAAGCAAATGAGCCATGTGGGACCTAACAGTCTTTTACTGTGTTTTATGGGCCATGTTCTCCTCCTGGCTGCTCTGAAATCAGTGGGGTCACAGAAGTGAGAGGATAAGGGGGTTCTGTGGGTCCCCCCACCAGGATTATGGCAGAGACTGGACCCAGGAAGCTCCAACGAAAGCCTCTCTCCAGGCTGAGCCAGCAGCTACAGGCAGGGAGGAAGAAAAAGCACATTATCTCAGTGCAGTGACATTAATATGAATCAGAGTAGCAGCCGTGTTAGTCTGTATCCGCAAAAAGAACAGGACTACTTGTGGCACCTTAAAGACTAACAAATTTATTTTAGCATGAGCTTTTGTGAGCTACAGCTCACTTCTTCGGATGCATAGAACATGAAAAGGTTCATGCAGAGAACATGAAAAGGTTCAAAACTCCAAAAAGAGAAACTGCTGAAATCGAATTAATATGCAAATTAGATACAATTAACTCTGGCCTAAACAGAGACTGGGAATGGTTGGGTCATTACACTAATTGAATCTATTTCCCTATGTTAAGTTCTCCTCACACCTTCTATGGGCCATTTTAATTATCACTTCAAAAAGTTTTTTTTCATCCTGCTGATGATAGCTCATCTCAATTGATTAGACTTTTCCTGTTGTTATGCATACTTCCACCTTTTCATGTTCTCTGTATGTATAAATATCTCCTGTCTGTGTGTTCCATTCTATGCATCCGAAGAAGTGAATTTTAGCCCACAAAAGCTCATGCTAAAATAAATTTGTTAGTCTTTAAGGTGCCACAAGTACTCCTGTTCTTTTTATTAATATGAATGTATTACCTCTTTTCAGCCACTGGAGCAGAGATGGGGATTTTGTCCTGAAACAAAAAATGGATTAGACTGAAAACCTTGAACACAGTCCCAGAGCCAGGTGTGGACCCCAGTTATACCAATGTGAATCCAGAAACACTCCATAAGAATCCATGGAGTTAATCCTGATTTACACAGGTGTAAACACTCAGAGCTCAGATACCATGGTGATGGGTGTGGAATAAGAACCTGGGGGGAATAGAGAGAGATTAGAGAGAGAGATGTGAACAAGTCTGGCCTGCTGGTGCCAACAGAGTGTGCAGATTACTCTCTCTCTGGCAGATTCGTGCAGTATTGATGGAGAGCCACAGACTCAGCTGATGTAAATTGGCTTAGCTGCATTGAAAACAGTGGAACTACACTGATTTACACCATCCGAGGATCTTGCCTGGAGTGTCTAGAAGAAGCCACACCCTTCTTAGTGGAAATTCCTCATTTTAGAGGAGGGAGAAGGGAGAGGGAATCCTCAGGGCTTTGTACACAGGAAAAAGGTTGGTTGTTTCCTTTCCACCAGCACCACAAACCTGGCCTGGGACCTGGGAGTCAAGCTGGGATCATTAGTGGGGTGAGGTCTGTAGATATATGGCAGGTGGGCAACTCAACTACAGTGCTCAGGGCAGCTTAGTATCACTAGGGAGGGTGATGGGTCTGCACTTACTGTCAGAGAGTTCTGTAGCCACCTGGGTTGAATGCTGCAGAAATAGCCACCACTAGACCTGGGAATCCGTAGCCAACATTCGGGGTCCTGACGGTGAGGAAGAGGTGCAGCCCCTCCAGGAACATCCAGCTGAAGCAGGCCGGGAAGAGGTAGTGTAGGAGACCAGCAATGACAGCACACGCCACCTGGGGGAGACAGAGAGCCCAGGGGCACTGCAGTGGGGAAGAGAAATGCTGACTATGGGGGAGACCTGCCAGGGGGGTCACACCGGGATTCCTGCTAGCACAGCTCTCCAGGTATAGCGCTCCGTGACCCAGAGACGGCAGGTTCCTCGGTCTATGGAGGGTCCTGCAGGTGCACATTGCTGATGCAGGAAGGGAGCAGAGATTAGTGGTTAGAGCAGGGGAGCAGGGCTCAGGGGATCCAGGTTCTGTTCCCAGCCCTGCCACAGAGTCCCTGGGTGATAGTGGGCAAGTCACTTAGTCTCCCTATGCCTCAATTCCTCTCCTGTGACACAGGGATAGAACTGGCCAAACTCCTGGGGATGGGGAGACTGAGGCCACTGTGCCCAGTGTGAAGGGGCCTAACAGGGGGTGAAAACATCCCCCTGGGAACCTCCCCTGTGTCCTGCACAGCCCAGAATCCAGGGAGCACAAGGGGTTCAAAGCCACACACCCCAGCCCTGCTGCGAGTTGAGGAACAAAGCAGAGGAGAATCAGGCTGTACTCGACTGCGTGTACAGGTTACCGTGGTGAGGAAGAGCAGGTCGGCCAGGAAGAGGCAGAGCTGCAGGTGGAGGGAGGTGCTGCTGTTGTGGATGGAGCGGCACAGGAGGAAGGTGAGGATGGCGAGGAGGAGGCACAGCAGCAAGAGGGTCAGTCCCATGTAGGTGACGATGGTCAGTGGGTCACTCCTCTGTAACACAGCAAAGGGAGAATCACTAGTGAGCCCAGCCAGTGATGAGCTGCCTAAATATTAACAACAGGTTCCCTCCTCCTCATCCCACGAAGGGGTCATGCTCCCCTCGGGACTCCTGCTCCATCCAACCCCCCACATTCCTTGACACCCCTCCCGGGACCCTTGCCCCATCCACCCCCCTTCCCTGCCCCCTGCTGCGTCATCCAACCCTTCCTCTCATTCCTGGGTAAGGCACAGGACTGGGATTCAGGAGACCTGGGTTCAGCTCCTGGCTCTGCTGTTGACTCTGGGTGCCTTAGGCAGATCTCGTAATTCTCTGCACCTTAGTTTCCGCTTAAGCAAAACATGGGTAATCATCCTTCCTCTATTTGGTTTGCAAATGCTCAAAGAGAAGAAGTGTCTGTGACTCAGTCTTTGGGAGGGCCTGACACAATGGGGAGCTGATCTTGGCTGGTGTTTCTAGGCACTGCTGTAATACAAATACCAAAGCTTTTAGTCTAGATGTTTCCATAGTGTTGGTAGAAACATGGAGCAAAACACCCAACAAATGAATGATCAGTTCACAGGTGCCTGCAGAGAGAAGTTCCTGCACCTCTCTCTGAGTCCCGCAAACTCAGGGCTGCAGTTAAAGATGGGCACTTGGAGCAATGGAAAGAGCGGCACAGACATTAGAGCTTTTACATCAGATCACACTGGGGGGGAAATCCCCTCATCTTCCCAACCGTGAAGGCTGCCCCCTGTCTGCATGCCAGTCCTGTGCTGCCAATAGCCTAGTAAGTGCCTGCTGCAAAACTCCTCTCCCTTCCTCCCCCTCTCACCCTGCCTTTCTCTCCCTCCATTGACACTCCCCTGGCTCCCTTTCCCTGCTCCTGTTCCTTTGGTCCCTCACATGACCCTGGGCTTCTGCCTCCTTTCAGCTGCTCAGAGTGTTTCACAAGGTGACTGAAGGAATTTAAGGCATAGCCCCTAAAAACACAGGGGAGCTGCAGGCCTTGAGCCTGAGCCCCCTGTCTGGGAGAGTGGAAGAAACTAATTCTTACCCCATCCTCACCTGCAATCCAGCTTCATAGACCTCTTGATGTGCTTCCATCTACCCCACAGACAGACCTGCTGGATACAGACACCTCTGCCCGCTGGGGGAGAACTCACCTTTACATGTGGGTTTCTTCTGTACCCAGGTCCTGACCCTAGTGGAGGGGATGTGACCAGTTGGGCACTCACACTAGTGGCCCCCGCAATGGTGCTGATGCATCGGGCTCCCGGCCCACAGATGGCTGGGGATCTGCTGCATTCATTAAAATCTGGGAAGGGAAATGAGAGACACCTCATTGAGAAGCTGTTTTGAATCACTGACCATGGAGTTGTCATCAGCAGTGTTTTGATCCCAGACTTTCAGCACCACAGCACAGGCCTCGACCATGTAAGTTAAAGGAGTAGTTTCATTAGCTGGCAGCAGCAGTAGGTTGTTATCCTCCTGGTGGACAGACACAAGAGGGACACATCAGCCAATTACCCAAGATGAGCTCTCTGCCTGGTTATTCTCCATCCCAGGATTTTGCTATCAGGCTGCCTAGAAACTGCCTAGTGGACCCTGTTCTCAGTGGTACCTGATGACAGAACAAGGAGTAATGGTCTCAAGTTGCAGTGGAGGAAGTTTAGCTTGGATATTAGGAAAAAAAATTTCACTCAGAGAGTGGTGAAGCACTGGAATGGGTTCCCTAGGGAGGTGGTGGAATCTCCTTCCTTAGAGGTTTTTAAGGTCAGTCTTGACAAAGCCCTGTCTGGGATGATTTAGTTGGGACTTGGTCCTGCTTTGAGCAGGGGGTTGGACTAGATGACCTCCTGAGATCTCTTCCGACCCTGATAGTCTATGATTCTATGGTATCTCTTCTCACCTTGAGGACACGAGTGGTGGGATCATTGTTAAATGGTCTTACCCGTCCTACCTATGCATAGTTTGAAAATATCCTTGTGATTCCTCCCAAATCACGAGTGACATTTACAAGTGTCATTCCCAGGAGTGTTGATGCATCTCTCATGTGTTTCACAGAGGGTGGTATTTTGTTGACAATATCTGCAATGAGAAAAGGGATAAAACTGTCAGTGAGACCTTGGGCCCGATTCAGTGACAAGGGAAAGGCAGGAGCAGAGCAGAGCTGGTCCAAAAATGGGATTATTCCCACAGAATTTTTCAACACAATCAAACAAACAAAAGAGTTAACCAAGGGCAGCCAGGCAGCAGGGAGGGATGGGAGGTTCTCACCCTGGCAGGTGTTCTCATTCGCATCCGTGAAATTCTCTTTTGCGAGATCAGGCTTTTATCCATCTACACAGGCACAGTGGAAACTTCCAGTGACATTATGGCACTTTGCAAAGGGTCTGCACACATGCGGGGACTCCGGTCATTTCCAAGCACAAAGACATTCCTCTTTATAACCCAGCTGCACTGACTTGGGACATGGAACCCAGGTGTCCGGGGCCCTGAGAAGTCTGTTAGAAGGGATCCAGAGGGGCTTTCCTCTGAGCTGGAGACAGTGAAACCAGCTGGGAACCCAGGGGAGGTGGAGCCAGTGCAGAGGGTTTGCACAGGAGGCAGGATGTCTGGGGGGACACGGCTTTGGGATTCAGAATCCTTGGCTCCTGGACAGTTGTCAGCCTCTTTCTGCTGCTGCAGTTGGAGGGAGGAGGATTGCAGGGTGTGATGGGATGAAATCCATGTTGATGAGTGACCCCGGTTGGAGCAGAGATCCCTCCAGTCTATCATGAACTAACCCTACAGGTCAGGAGTCTCTGTCGGGCTGGAGAACAGGGATGGGAACCTGAGGGGTGCTTCCTTTGCCCCATCACCTGGGATGGTGTCTGCTATCATCAGGTACTAATGGACACAGCATCACACTGGGCCCCATTCTCCTGTCACTGTTGACACTTCTGCTTTTCATTGACTTTGCTGAGATCATGGCCTCACTCTCCCGAAAGCTCCCGAATCGAAAGGGTTGTGAAGTGATGCAAGAAGAGTCACATCTGTTTTTTGCTCTACTTGCCCAGGGCTAGCCCTACTCCTGAGAGGGGCTGATCACCTCCAGGAGACACTGGTGAGCAACCTCAATTCCTTCTGAGTGAAGGGAACTCGTAAACTCTCTAGCAAACACATGGCACTTGGAGGGAGGAACATGGGTTGCAGAGGGAAGGAGTTTGGAGGAGGCCCCTGGAAGTCGGTCTGTGTGCACATGGCCTGGATTCTAGCTACGGTGCTCACACATCTGAAATAGTTGTCTTGATGAAAAAGCAGTTTAGTTTTACAAGCATAGAGTCCTCTCCTGTTATTACCCAACATGCAGTACATGACAACGGGTGGCTGTGGTCTGCCTAGTGAGACCCGCCGCTCGGACGGGAGTGTGTTTAACAGAAAAAACAAAGCAGCACCTAGAACCGGAGCAAACAGCCAGTAAAACAATTCCTGCTCCAGGGCTGGCCACGTCACAAGGAGTAAGTACCACAGGAGTTCACTCCCAACCAACAGGTGAGGGACTGAGCAGTGATCCCAGTAGTGAGTAGGAGCAGGGAGGTGATTTCACCTTTGCATATGGCATTGATGAGACCCAAACTGGAATACTGCCTCCAGTTCTGGGGTCCCCATTTGGAAAAGGATGTTGAGCAATTGGAAAGGGTGCAGAAAAGAGCTACAAAAATGATTCAAGAGCTGAAGAAATGCCTGACAGTGAAAGACTTGAAGAGCTCCATCTGTTTAGCATATCAAAATGAAGATCAATAGGGGAATTTGCCAGCTCCTGAGTCTTCAAATCCAGGCTGGCTGCCTTTCTGGAAGATGCTTTAGTCAAGCACCCCTTACTGGGCTCAATACAGGGTAACTGGATGAAATTCTGTGGTCTGTGTTACACAGGAGAGGAGACTTGATGATCTAAGGATCCTTTTTGGCTTAAAATCTGTGACTCTATGAACAATTCCTCTTGGCACAGACACACCAGAGGATCTAACCTGGGGAATCTTATCTGCTTATCTCAGAAAAGCAGACTTCGACTCCCTCAGGGAACTGATGGGCAAGGTTCCCTGGGAGAATAACATGACGGGGAAAGGAGTCAAGGAAAGCTGGCTGTATTTTAAAGAATCCTTATTGAGGTTGCAGGAACAAACCATCCCGATGTGTAGGAAGAAAAGTAAATATGGCAGGCGACCAGCTTGGCTTAACAGTGAAATCCTTGCTCGTCTTAAACACAAAAAAAAACAGCTTACAAGAAGTGGAAGATTGGACAAATAACCAGGGAGGAGTATAAAAGTATTGCTCAGGCATGCAGGAGTGAAATTAGGAAGGCCAAATCACGCTTGGAGTTGCAGCTAGCCGGAGATATTAGGAGTAACAAGAAGGGTTTCTTCAGGTATGTTAGCAACAAGAAGAAAGTCAAGGAAAGTGTGGGCCCCTTGCTGAATGAGGGAGGGAACCTAGTGACAGAGGATGTGGAGAAAGCTAGTGTATTCAATGCTTTTTTTGCCTCTGTCTTCACAGACAAGGTCAGCTCCCAGACAGCTGCACTGTGCAGCACGGTATGGGGAGGAGGTGACCAGCTCTCTGTGGAGAAAGAAGTAGTTCGGGACTATTTAGAAAAGCTGGACGAGCACAAGTCCATGGGGCTGGATGCGCTTCATCCGAGGGTGCTAAAGGAGTTGGCTGATGAGATTGCAGAGCCATTGGCCATTATCTTTGAAAAATCATGGCGATCGGGGGAGGTCCCGGATGACTGGAAAAAAGCTAATGCAGTGCCCATCTTTAAAAAAGGGAAGAAGGAAGATCCAGGGAACTACAGGCCAGTCAGTCTCACCTCAGTCCCTGGAAAAATCATGGAACAGGTCCTCAAGGAATCAATTCTGAACCACTTAAAGGTGGGGAAAGTGATCAGGAACAGTCAGCATGGATTCACCAAGGGCAAGTCATGCCTGACTAACCTAATTGCCTTCTATGATGAGATAACCGGCTCTGTGGATGAGGGGAAAGCAGTGGATATGCTATTTCTGGACTTTAGCAAAGCTTTTGATACAGTCTCCCACAGTATTCTTGCCAGCAAGTTAAAGAAGTATGGGCTGGATGAATGGACAGTAAGGTGGATAGAAAACTGGCTAGATGGTCAGGCTCAACGGGTAGTGATCAATGGTTCCATGTCTAGATGGCAGCCGGTATCAAGTGGAGTGCCCCAAGGGTCGGTGCTGGGGCCGGTTTTGTTCAATATCTTCATTAACGATCTGGAGGATGGTGTGGACTGCACCCTTAGAAAGTTTGCAGATGACACTAAACTGGGAGGAGTGGTTGATACGCTGGAGGGTAGGGATAGGATACAGAGGGACCTAGACAAATTAGAGGATTGGGCCAAAAGAAATATGATGAGGTTCAACAAGGACAAGTGCAGAGTCCTGCACTTAGGACGGAAGAATCCCATGCACTGCTACAGACTAGGGACCGAATGGCTGGGCAGCAGTTCTGCAGAAAAGGACCTAGGGGTTACGGTGAACGAAAATCTGAATATGAGTCAACAGTGTGCCCTTGTTGCCAAGAAGGCTAATGGCATTTTGGGTTGTATAAGTAGGGGCACTTCCAGCAGATCGAGGGATGTGATCATTCCCCTCTATTCAGCACTGGTGAGGCCTCATTTGGAGTACTGTGTCCAGTTTTGGGCCCCACACTACAAGAAGGATGTGGATAAATTGGAGAGAGTCCAGCGGAGGGCAACAAAAATGATTAGGGGGCTGGAGCACATGACTTATGAGGAGAGGCTGAGGGAACTGGGATTGTTTAGTCTGCAGAAGAGAAGAATGAGGGGGGATTTGATAGCTGCTTTCAACTACCTGAAAGGGGGTTCCAAAGAGGATGGATCTAGACTGTTCTCAGTGGTAGAAGATGACAGAACAAGGCGTAATGGTCTCAAGTTGCAGAGGGGGAGGTTTGGGTTGGACATTAGGAAAAACTTTTTCACTAGTAGGGTGGTGAAGAACTGGAATGGGTTCCCTAGGGAGGTGGTGGAATCTCCTTCCTTAGAGGTTTTTAAGGTCAGGCTTGACAAAGCCCTGGCTGGGATGATTTAGTTGGGTTTGGTCCTGCTTTGAGCAGGGGGTTGGACTAGATGATTTCCTGAGGTCCCTTCCAACCCTGAGATTCTATGATTCTATGAATCTACGGGTGTTTCACTGTCAGGACAGCAACTCAGTTGGTGGAACCAGAAGTAATTGCAAGTTACATCAACTTAGACCCTTCTGGACTTTTCTAATCCACCCCTGAATTCATCCCACTGACTTCATTCCACTCACTGGACAGATTCCCATCACCTCGGCTTCCCATGGGGACTCAGAGGCTGTCAGGAAAAGACGAGCTCTGAGGATTCTGAGCTTTGCAGATCCCTTATCTCAGAAAAATAACACAGGAAGCCAACCTGATGCATATCTTGTTACATAACATCATATCAGCCAAAAGTTTTGCAGACAGGAAAGAGCTATCTTCCCACCATGCCTTGCTGACACTTGCTGCTGCCCCACCACACCTTCTAGCCTTGGTGCCTCATAATCATTTGCTTCCCCAAGTAACGTATTCCTCATGGGTGAAATTTACCACAATGCAGAGGGCCCAGCACCAATTCAGTCCTGGCCCCAATGGAAAGTATGTAATGCCCATACTGAGCATTGCTTACTATCAGAATGGACTGCGATTTCAGTGTCTTGGTGTCTTCAATTAATCTGGTAACTATTCATCCTAAAATAGTACAAATATAATGCTTAGGTCACTTTGCCTTAGGTCACAGACTTTGACTCCCTGAGAGAACTGATGGCAGGATCCCCTGGTTTGTGTCCGGGACTCATCGGGTTTTCTTCTCCCTGTTCCTCTTCCTCTGGTTCACGGTGTCCCTCTTTGTTGGCCTCAGGGCCCTGGTCTGCCACCCTGTCTTTCCCTAGAGCTGTCAGGGGAAGAGTCCCCCAAAGGCTGGCCTCCCGGAGAAGGTCATTAAAGCCCGGCCAGTCCCGGCCTAGAATGATGGGATAGGCAAGGGTGGGGGACCAACTCTACCATTATCTCCTCGGTCACCCCATTTATTGTTAAAAGTACCCAGACCTGGGGGTACATTTTTATGTCTCCGTGAACACACTGGAGTCGAATCTCTCCCTTGGTCCTTTTTGGGTTCAGGATGACTCCCTGCCGTATGAGGCTCTGCCCACATCCTGAATCCAGGAGGGCCATGACTGGCTTGGGGCCTACTTCAACCAGCGTTGTCAGCTTCGGGGAGGATGGCTTGCAGGCCTGGGATTCCCTGGTGCAGACCTGGCCAAAGCTACAATCCATCTCAGGACATTCATGCTGTAAGTGTCCAAAATGGCCACCCATGAAGCAGGGCCCCACGTCCAAATGCGCTGGCTGGGGCACCACTTCTAGAGGTTGGCTCTGATGATAGTCCAGGCCCGCCAGGCTCAAGGCTCCTCTAGAAGCATGCCCTGTGGATGGGGGTGGGGAGGAGGGTTTACAGGCGCGGTTCTCTGAGTTGCGGGCACCTGGGTGCTGCTCAGGTCTGGGTTTGGGTCTCTGGGTCAATGCTGGGGTCATCACCCTAGTTGTGGTGCCCAGAGTCTGGGCCCTCTGCCCGATGGGATCTTCAGGAGCCAAGAAGTCCTCCATCAAGGTAACAGCCGTGCTTAAAGTTTTTGGGTGATGTCGGAGTACCCATGCCCTACCGTGGAGCGGGAGAATCTGGGTGAATTGCTCCAGGGCCACTTGATCGGTGACTTCTCCCACCGAATGCCACTCCAGGAGCAACCATTGCCATCTGAGGTCCTTTATCTCATGAGCGATGGTGCGAGGTCAGGCCCCTGGAAGGTAGGTTGCCTTTCGGAGCTGCCGATGAAAGGTCTTGGGTGTAATATCCAGGGCATCCAGGATGGTCATCTTCACCCACCTATACTCTAGCGCATTCTCAACTGGCAGCCCCCACTCAATTCCACTCAATTATGGGGTGAAGAGGGTTACTCACTACTCCTGGGGCCACCCTGCTACCACAGTGACCCGCTCAAAGGCCTCCAAGGATGCTTCCAGATCATCCTCGGGTTCCACCTTGGAGACCCTGATTGGCACCAGAGCCGTGGTGGGGGCTGATGGGGCACACTGGGTTGGGGTAGCTGTTGGAGGCACTCCTGCTGCAGCTCCCGAAGCTGCGCCCCCAACTCCCGGAGGACTTGCTGTTGTTGGGCCCCCAGCTGCTGCATCAGTTGCTGCTGTTGGCTTTCAGCCAGCTACTTGAGGAGCTTGTCCAGCTCCATCTTTCACTCTCTCTCTTTTTTCCCCCAAAGAACTCGTCACGGGCGGCCATGAGACCCCTTATCACAGGGGTTGGGTCGTGCCTGCATTCTCCACCAAGCGTAGTTGCTCAGTGCGGAGTGGGGGAGGGGCTGGTTCCCACTTTGGATCTTCAGGAGGCCACCCTGCCTCACTACGTCACTGATACGCCGACCACTATGGGGAACAAAGCAGTCTCCACTCGCAGCTGAGGCTCGGGCCAGTGTGCAGGCTGAGCGGCAAATACGCAGTCAATTAGCCCAGGCCCTGGATCAAGGCAGGGCAGCAAAGAGTCTGAGGCTAAGGCTTCCGGCCTGAGGAAGGGGAGACTGCCACCCCCGGGTTGGGGCAGCAGGGGGGATGCCGGCCCACCCACACCACTGCACCCCGGTCCAGAGCTTTGTCACTGGGTCAGTGGGGATCCACGCTGCAACACACTGACTCACCCTCTGTCAGAGTTGTGACCAAACAGGGGTCTGCTACCCCTGGGCCACTTGAACTCTCCCCTTCTTGGTGTACCTGTTGCAGTGAGGATGGTCGAGGATGACGGCAGCTTCCAGGTCAACGAGCAAGTCCTTGGGGATCTGGTCCATCGGTGGTCCGGGCCAGTCATCCTCTCCCTCCGGGGTCAGGTCTGACAACAGTATGGGTCATCCGGGCCAGTCGTCTGCTTCCTCCAGATCTGAATCAGCTAGTGGCCCCGGTGTCCCAGGCCAGTCCTCTGGTTCCTCGGCACCCTCCGCCGCTTCCCAGCTGAGGCCACAGGAGGCCCCAGGAGGCATCTGGTCTCTCCGGTGGCTGCCTCACTACTGAGCTTTCTGAGCCGCCTTTTATACTTCCTGCCCCTCCCATGCACTTCCTGAGGGAGGGGCAACTAGGCCCTGGTGCAGCCCACCAGGGCTCAGTCTGGGGGCCCTCCCATTCCAGGTCCTCGGGAGGCCACCCCTGAGGACTCGCTACAGGCACCAATAATTTCAAACCTCGGACAAACATTGCGGTTGGCACCCGAGCAAGTGAAGGTGGGAAAAGTGATGAAATTCAACATATAAACTGTTCATTAGAAAATAGTCACTTGGTGCTCACAAGAATCTAAGCCGTGTGTAAGGAGCTGTGATGTATGGGAAGCACAAATGAATTTTTACACTTTTACACAGCTGGTCTATACTAGGCTGGTCTATACTATACCCAGCAACTTCACTCAGGGTCTGGAAAAATTCACATCCCTGAGTGATGCAGTTACGCCAAGCTAAGTCTCCATGTCAACAGCATAAGGTTGATGGAAGAATTCTGCCTTCCACCTAACTTTTGCTTCTTTGGGAGGTTGACTACCTACGCAGACAGGAGAAGCCACTGTAGCATTTCAAGTGCAAGACAAGCCCTTAGGCTGGCTCGTTCCATGATCATTTGTCTCTACAGAGTCCATCTGCATGAAAATGCCCACCCATCTGGTGGTCATTTGAGAAACGTTGTTAACTACATTTCAACATCAACTTAATCATTGAAAGAAGTTTTGCAGTTCTGCACTGATCAAGGGTCTCACCTGGTTATTATTAACACTAAAGACAACCCATGGCTACAGTTTTCTATCAGACACAATGTTGCAAACTGTCATTGTATTATTACAAGCTGTGAAATATTTGTTCTTGTTATTCAAGCCCCAGCTCTAGGAGTCCCATGATTAGGTGAGAATCTTAGTTTGCATTAAAAAATAAAGTTTCTAGCCCATGTGATTGCAGAGAAAAGCTTGTCTGACCTCTTGTATACCACACGCCACAGAACTTCCCCTAAATAATTCCCAGAGCAGAGATTTGAAAACAACATCCAATCTTGATTTACAAAATGCAAGTGATGGAGAATCCACCAGGACCCTTGCTAAGGAGCTCGATCTATTTAGCTTAACAAAGAGAAGGTTAAAGGGTGATTTGATCACAGTCTACATAGGGAACAAATACGGGATAATGGTCTCTTCAGTGTCACAGACAAAGCTCTAACAAGATCCAGTGGCTGGAAATTGAAGCTAGACAAATTTAGATTAGAAATAAGGGATGGTAATTAACCATTGTGGTAGATTCACTGGCAATTTTTAAATCAAGATGGGATGTTTTCAGAAAACTCTGCTCTAGCTCAAACAGGAATTAATCCAGGGAAGTCCTGTGGCCTGTGTTAGAGACTAGCTGATCCCTTCTGGGAATCAGTGAATGTGCTGGTAGATCAAAGCCAACACAGGCTTGTACTTAGGCAGACTGAGGAAGGATTGTATGGTGGTTATGGCTCTTTGCTGCGACTGGGGAGACAGGGGCTGTGGGACCCAGGCCAAGTTTCTGTGGGTGTCATTTCCCCATCTGGGATTTCCTTCATGCATGGGGTGGTTCTGAGGCTAGAGGGGCTCAACTCTTCATCTGTAAGTCTCAAAATGCTGCGCTGAGTCTGTGTGTGTGTCAATATTATTATCCCTGTTCTGCCAACAGCTAAACCAAGGCACAGAGTCACCCAGAGCTGTCACTAGAAGTCAGGTTTCCTGAGTGCCAGTCCATTGCACCAGCCAACAGCCCGGGAGCCACTGGAAGTTGTAGAGCACACGGGTGGGTTGAGCTTGCTGGGAGAAGCACTGATCCGTAACCCGGCATTCTGGGCTATCAGGTCAGCCCTAGGATTAAGAGGCTGCACTCTCATGGTAAGTGACATTCTTCTTCGAGTGATTGCTCCAATGCATTCCAGTTAGGTGTGCGCGCCGTGCGTGCACGGCTCTTCGGAAGATTTTTACCCTAGCAACTCCGGCGGGCCGGCTGGGCGCCCCCTGGAGTGGCGCCGCTATAGCGCTGAATATATACCCCAGCCGGCCCGTCCGCTCCTCAGTTCCTTCTTCCCGCCCGTGACGGCAGTCGGAACTGTGGAGTGCTCAGTAGTCCTCCACATCCCTAGCTCTCTCTACTTGTTTTTGTATATAGTTCTTTACTGTTAGTATAGTTAGTTTTAGTAGTTAGTTAGTTTAGATAAGGATAGGGGGAGTACTTTCTCCCTCCCCCTCCCCGGTGCGGGCTCATGCCCAAGGCACCGGGCTTTAAGCCCTGTGCAGCGTGCCAGAGGCCTATGCCAGTGGGTGACCCTCACGGCTCCTGCCTCCGTTGCCTGGGCGAGGCACACCGTACAGATAAGTGTGCCATTTGTTCGGCTTTTAAGCCGCGGACGCGTAAGGACAGAGACAGTCGCCTCAAGCAGCTCCTTATGGAGGCGTCCCTCCAGCCCCCGGCACTGTCAGCGCCGGCACCGAGGGCTTCTTCGGTGCAGAGTGCACCCGCGGCACCGACCGGCGCTGGCACCGTGGCCACGGTACCTAAACCGCCGCTAAAGACGACCCGGCACCGCTCGCTCTCGCCTGCACGCAAGCAGAGACTGGCGAAGGCTGTAGCAAAGGCACGCACAGAGTCCGCCACGAGAGTGGCTGCGGCAGTGCGTAAAGCGGGCCCTGAGCCCTCGACTCCGGCTCCGCAAGCGCCGTCGAGTCCGGCACCGCCACGCTCCCCGGCACCGCCCGAGGTTGAGCCAAGGCTGCCTTCAACGCCGGAGACATTCTCCTCTGCCAGAGACCTCATCAGGCTCATAGAGGCTCCGAGCCTCCGGCCCCCGGCACCGCCGGTGCGGGCTGTTGTCTCTCTCGGCAAGCCAGCCAGGATGACAAGACCGCCCTCTGTTGACGAGCGGCGTGGAAGACGGTCGAGGTCCCGGTCCCGGTCCCGGTCCAGGTCCCGGCGCAGGTCCCCGTCCCGCCGCTCGGAGTCTCGTCGCCGCTCCTCTTCACGGCACCGAGCACCATCCCGACGCCGGTCTGAGTCCCGGTACCGCTCTCGATCTCGGTACCGGTCGCACTCCCGGCACCGATCCAGGTCACCGTACCGTCGGTACCGTCGGAGGTCTCCTCGGCACCGCGACTCTCGCAGTCACTCCCGGCACCGCGGATCCCGGTCCCGGTCGAGCTCCCGGCGCCGGTCGAGCTCCCGGCACCGCCGGAGTCCACACTCACGGTCACCGTCCCGTCGGCGCTCTGCGTATCGACCCTCGGTGCCGTCGGTGCAGGGCCTCCCGCCTTCAGCGGTTCAGTCCGTCGGCACTACAGCACCGCCTTGGCCATCCCACACGGCTTCCGTAGCCTCCGGTGCCGATGATACTACCCACCGGTGGCCGACCCCACAAGGACTTCCGCATGAGCAGTGGGGCTACTGGGTCCCGTGGGGACAGCATGAAGGTCAAGGTATCCCATTTCCCAGGAGGGATGTGACCACCAGCACCAGGGTCCCTGAAGCGACTGTTAGCCGGCCGCCTCCCTCACCTCCGCACGAGCCATCTGCTCATCCGGTCCGCCAATCGCCCACGCTTCACGGTTCGGAGGAGGCTCACCCGCCGGACGTAGAGCCAGAGCCGGTTCTGCAGGGTGCATCTTCGTCATCCTCGCCGGACGAGGCGGTGGCAGGGGCTGCGGCCAGCGAACCCCCGCCCATTGACCTCCGGGCCTTCCAAGACCTGCTTCGCAGGGTGGCGGCGTCCATGAATCTTCCCGTAGAGGAGGTCCAGGAGGATGAGGACCCAATCACCAATCTGGTGGGTGCGGATGCTCCCGTCCGCATGGCGTTACCCTTCGTCCGGACCATTCAAAAGAACGCCACTACGCTATGGCAGACCCCCGCTTCCATTCCACCCACAGCACGCGGGGTCGAGCGGAAGTACTCAGCCCCACCATCAGGCTATGAGTACCTTTACTCCCACCCAACCCCGGACTCCCTCATGGTCCAATCTGTTAACAACCGGGAGAGGCACGGTCAACCTGCCGCTGCGCCTAAGTCCAAGGACGCCAAGCGCATGGACTTGCTCGGCCGTAAGATCTACTCCACCGGGGGTTTGCAGCTGAGGATCGCAAACATCATGGTCCTCCTCGCCAGGTACGTCTTTGACATTCTGACGTCCCTGGCGAAGTTCTCGGAGCTCCTGCCTTCCACATCACGCCAGGAGTTCTCCGCCTTGCTGGACGAGGGGAAGAAGTCCTCTCGGTCATCTATTACGGCCGCCCTCGACGCCGCGGACTCCGGGGCTCGGACCTTGGCATCCGGCGTGACAATGAGGCGCATCTCCTGGCTGCAGTCCTCCACCCTGCCGCCGGAGGTGCAATATACACTCCAGGACCTCCCCTTCGACACCCAGGGTCTGTTTTCCGAGAAGACGGATGCTCGGATCCAGACCCTGAAGGACGGGCGTGTTGCCATCCGCACGCTCAGAATGCACACGCCGGCGACGCAGCGCAGGCCCTTCCGGTCGCAGCCCTCCCGCTATCAACAGCGCTGTCGCCCCTATACCAGCAGACGACCGACCCAAAATCGCCGTCGTCCGTCCGGCAACCGCCGCAACCAGGGCCAGGCCGCTTCCAAGACCCCTCAGGGGGCTAAGCAGGCCTTTTGATGGGACGATCGAGGACGGCCCATCACTCTCCCTACCGGATCCTTCCCCTTTATTTTACAACCGCCTTTCCCATTTCTTTTCGGCGTGGTCCCGCTTAACATCGGACAACTGGGTGCTTCAAACAGTCCAGTCGGGATACCGCCTTCAATTTGTTTCGCCCCCGCCTTCCCACCCACCCTCCCTGTCCCTCTTCAGGGACCCCTCTCACGAGCAAGTCCTCTTGCAAGAGGTTCACACTCTGTTGAGCGTGGGTGCCATAGAAGCAGTGCCTCAAGACAGGCGGGGCAGGGGATTCTACTCCCGTTATTTTCTCATCCCCAAGGTGAAAGGCGGGCTACGTCCTATCCTGGACCTTCGCGAGCTGAACAAATATCTGCTCAAGCCCAAGTTTCGTATGGTCACCCTGGGGACCATTATTCCTTCCCTGGATCCGGGAGACTGGTTTGCCGCCCTCGACATGAAGGACGCCTACTTCCATGTCGCGATCTATCCTCCTCATCGGCGTTACCTTCGGTTTGTGGTCAACAACGCCCACTACCAGTTCGCCGTGTTGCCATTCGGACTCTCCACGGCGCCGAGGGTATTCACAAAATGCATGGCAGTCGTAGCAGCAGCCCTCCGCCGTCGTCAGATGCACGTCTACCCGTATCTCGACGACTGGCTGGTCCGAGCTCAGTCCCGTCAGCTCGTGATAGAACAGATGGCAGAAATTCTGTCTCTCTTTCAGCAGCTTGGTCTTCTCATCAACACCGAGAAGTCCACTTTGCTCCCAACGCAGCGGCTGGAGTTCATCGGAGCGGTTCTCGACTCCACGGTTGGCAGGGCCTCTCTTCCCCGCGCCCGGCACCAGACGATGGCCTCCATCATCCGGGATCTCGTCGCCTTCCCGACCACAACCGTGCGCTCCTGCCTACGCCTTCTGGGTCACATGGCCTCCTGCACATATGTCACCGCATATGCGCGGCTCCATCTTCGCCCCTTCCAGTCCTGGCTCGCGACGGTGTACCGGCCTCATCGAGACCCCATCGACATGGTGGTCACGGTCAACAGGACGGCCCTCGACTCCCTCCGCTGGTGGCTCACCCCGGAGGTCGTGTGTGCGGGGGTCCCGTTCCATCCTCCTCGCCCATCCGTTACGCTGACCACGGATGCCTCAGCGCTCGGTTGGGGGGCCCACCTGGGCGAGCTTCACACCCAAGGCCTTTGGTCGCCCCAGGAACTCGCGCTACACATCAATGTCCGCGAGCTCCGTGCCATCCGCCTCGCCTGCCGGACCTTCTGCTCCCACCTACAACGCCGTTGTGTAACAGTACTCACGGACAACACCGCTGCAATGTACTATGTAAACAAGCAGTGCAGAGCCCGCTCTTCTCCCCTCTGCGAGGAAGCGATCCTCCTGTGGGACTTCTGCGTGACCCACTCCATTCACCTAGAAGCGTCTTTTCTTCCGGGAGTGCAGAACACGCTGGCCGACCATCTCAGCAGGTCGTTTCTCTCCCACGAGTGGTCCCTTCGTCCCGACGTTGCACATACGATTTTCCAGAGGTGGGGGTTTCCCCGGGTCGACCTCTTCGCCTCCAAGGCGAACAGGAAGTGTCTCCAGTTTTGCTCGTTCCGAGGTCACTCGCCGGGCTCTCTGTCGGACGCCTTCCTGTATCCCTGGCAGACTCACCTCCTCTATGCCTTCCCTCCCTTTCCTCTCGTGCACAGAGTGCTCCAGAAGCTGCGGAGGGATCGAGCCACCGTCATACTCGTGGCTCCGGCCTGGCCGAGACAGCATTGGTACACCCTGCTGCTCGAGCTCTCCGTTCGGGATCCCATCCCCCTCCCGTTATGGCCGGACCTCATTACGCAGGACTTCGGCAGACTCCACCATCCGAACCTGCAGTCCCTCCATCTTACAGCCTGGTACCTGCGTGGTTGACCCACGCAGAGAGGGACTGTTCGGCGGCCGTGCAGCAAGTCCTGCTTGAGAGCAGAAAGCCTTCCACTCGCTCCACCTACCTGGCGAAATGGAAGAGGTTCGCGCTCTGGTGTGACCAACGAGGACTCAACCCTTTCGTCGTACCCGTCCCTACCATCTTGGACTACCTTTGGTACCTTAAGGAGCAAGGTCTGGCGGTCTCCTCCTTGCGGGTACACCTGGCAGCGGTGTCCGCTTTTCGTCCCTCTCTGGAAGGTCGCTCCATCTTTTCCAATCCGATGGTCTCCCGCTTCCTGAAAGGCCTGGACCGATTGTACCCGCCGGTGCGGCGTCCGGCCCCAACCTGGGATTTGAACCTCGTCCTGTCCAAACTCATGGGTCCGCCATTCGAACCGATGGCCACGTGTTCTCTTCTTTACCTCTCCTGGAAGACGGCCTTTCTCGTCGCCATAACATAACAGGGGGATTTGATAGCTGCTTTCAACTACCTGAAAGGGGGTTCCAAAGAGGATGGATCTAGACTGTTCTCAGTGGTAGAAGATGACAGAACAAGGAGTAATGGTCTCAAGTTGCAGAGGGGGAGGTTTAGGTTGGATATTAGGAAAAACTTTTTCACTAGTAGGGTGGTGAAGCACTGGAATGGGTTACCTAGGGAGGTAGTGGAATCTCCTTCCTTAGAGGTTTTTAAGGTCAGGCTTGACAAAGCCCTGGCTGGGATGATTTAGTTGGGTTTGGTCCTGCTTTGAGCAGGGGGGTGGACTAGATGACCTCCTGAGGTCCCTTCCAACCCTGAGATTCTATGATTCTATGAACATCGGCCAGACGAGTCTCGGAGCTCCGGGCGCTGACGGTAGGTCCGCCATACACTGTCTTCCACACAGACAAGGTGCAACTTCGTCCGCATCCGGCCTTCCTGCCAAAAGTGGTCTCGGCTTTCCACCTCAATCAGGACATCTTTCTCCCGGTCTTCTTCCCGAAGCCCCATGCCTCGCCTCGGGAACAACAGCTCCACACCCTCGACGTCCGTAGAGCGCTCGCTTTTTACATTGAGCGGACGAAACCTTTTCGGCGTTCTACATAACTCTTCATAGCAGTCGCCGATCGCATGAAAGGCGAGCCGGTCTCTTCCCAGCGCATCTCCTCCTGGGTAACTCAGTGCATCAGAGCATGCTACGAGCTGGCTCGCGTGCCCCCGGGCCGCTTCACCGCTCATTCCACGAGGGCGCAAGCCTCGTCTGCCGCCTTCCTGAGCCAGGTCCCCATCCAGGACATCTGTCGAGCGGCCACATGGTCTTCGGTCCACACCTTCGCCTCCCACTATGCGTTGGTGCAGCAGTCTCGAGACGACGCAGCCTTCGGCTCAGCAGTTTTACACTCTGCCACGTCTCACTCCGACCCCACCGCCTAGGTAAGGCTTGGGAATCACCTAACTGGAATGCATTGGAGCAATCACTCGAAGAAGAAAAGACGGTTACTCACCTGTGGTAACTGTTGTTCTTCGAGATGTGTTGCTCCAATCCATTCCAGACCCGCCCTCCTTCCCCACTGTCGGAGTAGCCGGCAAGAAGGAACTGAGGAGCGGACGGGCCGGCTGGGGTATATATTCAGCGCTATAGCGGCGCCACTCCAGGGGGCGCCCAGCCGGCCCGCCGGAGTTGCTAGGGTAAAAATCTTCCGAAGAGCCGTGCACGTGTGGCGCGCACACCTAACTGGAATGGATTGGAGCAACACATCTCGAAGAACAACAGTTACCACAGGTGAGTAACCGTCTTTTACAGTGGTAACAAAGGCCCAGCTGAAATCAGGGCCCCGCTGTGCCAGGCACTGTGCAGACAGAGAGAGAGAGAGAGAGAGAGAGAGAGAGAGAGAGAGAGAGTGTCCCTGCCCCAAAGAGCTTCTATGCTAAATAGACAAAGAGCAGGAGGGCAAAGAGGCCCAGAAAGGGGGAGGATCCTGCCGCAGAGTCAGGACTGGAACCTAGAGCTCCTGGCCCCCTGTCCAACCCCACTGCCCCCAGACCTCACTGTCTGCATGTATCATTCTTATGTCTGAAGTTATGAGCATTGGCTCTATGCTTGTATTTAAAGTGCTTGCTGTAGGAACACATAAGGAAGGTTTGGCCAACATGTTGTGGAGGGATTATTCAAGTAATTGGGAGTACTTAATTAACAATGGACTTTGGGAGATGCCAGTCCACATCTGAGCTTTCCTGGGAACATTCAAAATAACATGGAAACAATGGCGTCGGCCTGGAAAAAGCTGAATCATTCATGGACATGTGACTTGCCCAGGTGGCTACAAATTCCATCTTGTTGCTGTGATTTTGCACAGAAGAACAAAGGGGTTTCCACCCACAAGAGAGAGAATATAAAAGGCCCTGGAAGCCTCTCTATTTTGTCTTGACCTGGCTCAAGAGATGGCCTCTCCAACCCAAAGAGATGCGTGAAAGAAACTGGAACAAAGGACTGTAACTACCGGGGTGTGAGTGATTGCTGGACCCAGGCCATAAACTACAATGTTGGTCTGAAAAGGATCGGGCCCAGACTAGGAAGGAGTCCAGTCTGTGAAAGAAGTTTATTGGAACATCTCTGAGGGTGAGATTTCATCTGTAATCAGTTTCTTGATGTATTAGTCTTAGACTTGCGTGTTTTGTTTTATTTTGTTTGGTAATTTACTTTGTTTTGTCTGTTATTACTTGCAACCACTTAAATCCTACCTTTTATACTTAATAAAATCACTTTTGTTTCTTAATTAACCCAGAGTAAGTGATTAATTCCTGGGGGAGCAAACAGCTGTGCATCTCTCTCTATCAGTGTGATAGAGGACGGATAATTTATGAATTTACCCTGTATTTATACAGAGTAAAACAGATTTATTCGGGGTTTAGGCTCCCAGAATGACTGAATACTGGGTGCTGGGAAAGTCCCTGTTAACTGAGAAGCCCCTGGGCTAAGTGAATCTTAGTTTCTGTGAACTGCAGAGGGGCGTGGCACAACCTCTTGGTCTGTGCGGGAGCCAACTGGTGTGTCTAGCTCAGCAAGACGGGAGTGGAGGGAAGCCTTTTCTGCCAGGGAGGGTTGTTCTCGGTATCCCAGCACATCTAGTGACAGTCTTGAGGGAGTTTCTGTGACTCAACCCATCACAGATAGAGTCTCTGCCCCTCTTTGGGCTGGGCAAGCAGCGCTTAGGGAGCACAAACTGACCCTAAGTTCCTTGCCACTGTGCGGGAGCCTCGGCAGGGTTACAGCTGGTTTCGCCAGCTCCCATGTCCCGTACTCCCTGGCACATACTCCTGCAAGTGGGGAGAATCCACAGGAGAGTGTTTGGATTAAGCTTAGAGGCAAGAGCAACGAGGGTGATGCCCTGGAGCACCCACAGAATTGGTGCCTATGTATTCTTCTGCTCATGTTTCTCCGCACTCGGGCGTAAGCAGGTCTCACTTTGCTGCCAACCCCACTGTTCAAAAATCATGAGGCAGGCCCATGAGATGGGCTTAAAAATCATGAGATTTTTTTTTTTTTAAATGTTGGACTGGTTTGATTTGCCTCCTGGCTTCTGAGCCTTTAGGATTGTGCTCGGCCATGATTTTAAGCTTTTCTCTACAATCACGAGGGCGAGGAACTTTCTTACTTCAACCTAGGAGCTGGGACTTGGAGAGACACATCCAATGATGTGAGACCTGCAATGAAATTGCGGGAGCTGGCAATACTGCATGGCCCTGCGTACTGAGGGTGGGGCCTCTCCTCTTGATGTACCCACGTAAAGCAGCAGTTTCCTCCCCCTGATGTTTTCAGTGTCCAAGAAGCTGGCTGGGGCGAGGCTGAGGATCGAGAAGATCCAGGCTGATTCCATGAAAGACCCATCAGATCTCCAGGACTCCATAGGTGAGAAATGCCTTACCCTTCCAAAACCTGATCACTGCTACTTCCTCACAGAGGGAATCCTGGATATGGTCTTCCTATGGTGAGGCCAAGCTGAAATTCAGGGAGAGAAGGAGGATGGGAGGGAGAGATGGGAGGATAGGAGCAGGGAGCCAGAGATAGATGATCCTGTTTTATTTTGTGATCACATGCATCCATCCTTCCCAGGTTTTACTCTGAGCTCAGTCATGCTGTAGCAGAAATTTGGTTCTTAGATCCCATCCAGAAAAGACTCTTATGTATGTGTAACCCCCTGGGTCCTTTAGATCAGTCTATAGCAGCTTTCAGAGTGGTAGCCATTTTAGTCTATATCAGGAAAAAGAATGAGAAGTACTTGTGGCACCTTAGGCCTGGTCTACACTACAAGTTTAGCAGCGTTAAATCGAATTAACCCTGCACCAATCCACACAACAAAGCCATTTTTGTCAACATAAAGGGCTCTTAAAATCGATTTCTGCACTCGTCCCTGATGCCGGTTTGAATTAGGGTTAGTGTGGAGGCAATTCGACGGTATTGGCCTCCGGGACCTATCCCACAGTGCACCATTGTGACTGCTCTGGACAGCAATCTGAACTCAGATGCACTGGCCAGGTAGACAGGAAAAGCCCCGCAAACTTTTGACTCAACACAGTGCTGTGTGAAGGAGCTGAGACAAGCATACCAGAGAGCCAAAGAATCAAATGGACGCTCACGTAGGGAGTGGCAACTGACGACTATAGCTATCCCGCAGTTCCTGCACTCTCTGAAAACCATTTGACTTCTGGGTTGAGCTCCCAATGCCTGAAGGGTCAAAAACATTATCGCGGGTGGTTCTGGGTACATGTCGACAGCCCCCCCACCACCTCCCTCTGTGAAAGCAATGGGAAAAAAATTGTTTCTCGCCTTTTTTCACTGTCACCGTATGTCTCCGGGATGCTGCTGGCAGATGCAGCACTACAGCGCTACACAGCAACATCCCCATGCCTTGCCTTGCGGACGGCAGATGGTGACTGGTATCCGTCATTGTCATCCCATGGGTGCTCCTGGCTGGCCTCGGTGAGGTCGGTTGGGGGCGCCTGGACAAAAATGGGAATGACTTCAGATCATTCTCTCTTCAAGTTTTGTGTAATGGAGATACTGTTCTGTCTGGAATATCATGCCAGCTGAAGGCTTCTGCCTCAGGCTGTTCTCCCAGTTGGCAACACCGTGCGGTCGCACCTACCCCAGCCTACCCCTTGCTCTCATGGCTCATGAAGCCTAGACAGTAGTAAGGAGCAGTCCAACTATAGGTTGAGCAAGTGAAGAATGATGGTTCACTCTACTTCCCTGTAAGCCAACCGCCCTCCCTGCCCATCTTTGATCTCTGCTTGCAGAGGCAATAAAGTCAGTGTTGTTTAAAATTCATGCATTCTTTATTACTTTATCACACAAATGGGGAGATAACTGCCAAGGTAGCCTGGGAGGGGTGGGGGAGGAGGGAAGCAACGGGTGGGGTTGTTGTAGGGGCACCCCCTGGAATGGCATGCAGCTCATCATTTCTGCGGGATGTCTGAGGCTCTGACCCGGAGTGGCCATTTGTATCTGTGGTTCTTTAGTAGGCTTGCCTGATATTCTAGTCAGGACCAAATCTCCATTAGACAAAATTTAAAGAAGAGATTGACCTGGGGAGTCATTCCCATTTTTGTCCAGGTGCCCCCGACCTACCTCACTGAGGCCGGCCATGACAGCAGCAGATGGTACAGTATGACTGGTAACCGTCTTTGCCAACTTGCAAAGGCAAGGGGATGCTGCTGTGTAGCACTTCAGTACCGTGTCTGTCAGCAGCATCCAGTAGACATATGGTGACAGTGAAAAAAGGCAAGAAATGATTTCACGGGCAGGGGGAGGGGGTGGGAATGACAACATGTAACCAGAACAAATTTATTTGGGGATAAGCTTTCGTGGGCTAAAACCCACTCCAAGTTAGCAGCTGTCCAATAACTTTAAGCTCTCAATTACTGTGTGAGTCAACATGTGCTTAGAGTTAAGCACCTGCTCAAGGTCCTTACTGGGTTGTGGTCTCAGTGCTACAACCCAGGGGGTCCAGTTCTCTCAGAGGTGTGGAGAGCTCACAGCTCCCATGACCTGAGGATGGAGTTTTGAAGTGCTTTCATTAATTAGATTTGGATATTAGAATAATAGAATAATAGAATATTAGGGTTGAAAGAGACCTCAGGAGGTCATCTAGTCCAATCCCCTGCTCAAAGCAGGACCAATGTCAGCTAAATCATCCCAGCCAGGGCTTTGTCAAGCCGGGCCCTAAAAACATCTAAGGATGGAGATTCAACCACCTCCCTGGGGAACCCATTCCACTGCTTCACCACCCACCTAGTGAAATAGTGTTTCTTAGTATCCAACCTAGATCTCCCCCACTGCAACTTGAGACTATTGCTCCTTGTTCTGTCATTTGCCAACACTGACAACAGCCAAGGTCCATCCTCTTTGGAACGCCCCTTCAGGTAGTTGAAGGCTGCTATCAAATCCCCCATCACTCCTCTTTTCTGCAGACTAAATAACCCCAGTTCCCTCAACCTCTTCTCGTAAGTCATGTGCCCCAGTCCCCTAATCATTTTCATTGCCCTCCGCTGAACTCTCTCCAATTTGTCCACATCTCTTCTGTAGTGGGGGAACCAAAACTGGACACAATACTCCAGGTGTGGCCTCACCAGAGCCGAATAGAAGGGAATAATCACGTCCCTCAATCTGCTGGCAATGCTCCTACTAATGCAGCCCAATATGCCATTGGCCTTCTTGGCAACAAGGGCACATTTCTGACTTGTATCCAGCTTCTCGTCCACTGTAATCCCCAAGTCCTTTCCTACAGAACTGTTGCTTATCTAGTTGTCCACCAGCCGGTAGCAGTGCATGGGATTCTTTCATCCTAAGTGCAGGACTCTGCACTTGTCCCTATTGAACCTCACCAGAATTTCTTGGCCCAATCCTCCAATTTGTCTCGGTCACCCTGGACCCTATCCCTATCCTCCAGCGTATCTACCTCTCCCCTCAGCTTAGTGTCATCTGCGAACTTGCTGAGGGTCCAATCCATCCCATCATCCAGATCATTAATAAAGACGTTGAACAAAACCAGCCCCAGGATTGACCCCTGGGTCACTCCGCTAGATCATATAATCTCTCGGCACCTCAGTTTCCTCTTGACCAAACCATGTGTAATCATCCTTCCTCTATTTGGTTTGCAAATGCTCGAGGACAAGAAGTGTTTGTGACTCAGTCTTTGGGAGGGCCTAGCACAATGGGGAGCTGATCTTAGCTGGTGTTTCTAGGCACTGCCATAATACAAATACCAAAGCTTTTAGTCTAGATGTTTCCATAGTGTTGGTAGAAACACGGAGCAAAACACCCAACAAATGAATGATCAGTTCAAAGGTGCCTGCAGAGAGAAGTTCCTGCACCTCTCTCTGAGTCCCGCAAACTCAGGGCTGCAGTTAAAGATGGGCACTTGAAGCAATGGAAAGAGCGGCACAAACATTAGAGGTTTTACATCAGATCACACTGGGGGGGAAATCCCCTCATCTTCCCAACCGTGAAGGCTGCCCCCTGTCTGCATGCCAGTCCTGTGCTGCCAATAGCCTAGTAAGTGCCTGCTGCAAAACTCCTCTCCCTTCCTCCCCCTCTCACCCTGCCTTTCTTTCCCTCCATTGACACTCCCCTGGCTCCAGGGGCGGCTCCAGGCACCAGCGCACCAAGCGTGTGCCTGGGGCGGCAAGCCGCAGGGGGTGGCCTGCTGGTTGCTGTGACTGTTCCTGATCTCCTTCCTCTCCTCCAAGTACTTCAAAATGGATTCCTTGAGGACCTGCTCCATGATTTTGCCGGGGACTGAAGTGAGGCTGACTGGTCTGTAGTTCCCCAGGTTCTCTTTCTTTTCTTTTTAAAATATGGGCACTATAGTTGCCTTTTTCCAATTGTAAAGGACCTCCCCCAATCACCACGAATTTTCAAAGAAAATGGCTAATGGCTCTGCAATCACATCAGCCAATTCCGTCAGCACCTTTGGATGCATTAGATCTGACCCATAGACTTGTGCATGTCCAGCTTTTCTCAATAGTCCTTAACCTTTCTTTCACCACTGAGGGCTGCTCACCTCCTCCCCATACTGTGTTGCTCAGGGCAGCAGTGTGGGAGCTGACCTTGTCTGTGAAGACCGAGGCAAAAAAAGCATTGAGTATTTCAGCTTTTTCCACATCTTCTGTCACTAGGTTGCCTCCCCCATTCAGTAAGGGGCCCGCACTTTCCCTGACCTTTTGGTTATTGCTAACATACCAGAAGAAACCTGTCTTGTTACCCTTCACAACCCTTTCTAGCTGCAACTCCGATTGTGCCTTGGCCTTCCTGATTACACCCCTGCACGCTCGAGCAATATTGTTATACTCCTCCCTAGTCATCTGTCCAAATTTCCACTTCTTGTAAGCTTCCTTTTTGAGTTTAAGCTCACTGAAGATTTCACTGTTAAGTCAAGCTGGTAGCCTGCCATATTTGCTATTCTTTCTGCTCTTTCGGATGGCTTGTTCCTGTGCCCTCAATAAGGCTTCTTTAAAACACAGCCAGCTCTCCTGGACTCCTTACCCCCTCATGTTAGCCTCCCAGGGGATCTTTGTAAGCAGCAGGTCAAGAGGAGCACGGCCCCTAGTAAGTTCCTCCAGCACTTGCACCAGGAAGTTGTCCCCAACACTCACCAAAAACTTCCTGGATTGTCTGTGCATTGCTGTATTGCTCTCCCCTGCACCTGCAGGGAGCAGATGTCAGGGTGATTGAAGTTCCCCATTAGAACCAGGGCCTGTGATCTGGAAACTTCTGTTAGTTGTCTGAAGAAAGCCTCGTCTACCTCATCCTTCTGATCCAGTGGTCTATAGCACATGCCACCACGACATCACCCTTGTTGCTCTCACCTCTAAACTTAACCTAAAGACTCTCAAAAGGCTTTTCTTCAGTTTCAAACTGGAGCTCTAAGCAATCATACCTCTTTCTTATGTACAATGCAACTCCTCCTCCTTTCCTCCCATACCTGTCTTTCCTGAACTGTTTATACCCATCCAAGACACTGCTCCAGTCATGTGAACTGCCCCACTAAGTTTCCGTCATTCCAATCACATCGTAGTTCCTTGACTGTGCCAGGACTTCCAAGCACACTTCTCGAGTCTCCCGGTCTAGTCAGCAGATGGATGACTCGGTCCCCCAAGGAGGGAGTCCCCGACCACCACCACCCATCTCCTCCTCTTGGGAGTGGTGGTCATGGAATCACCATCTTGGTTATGCTGGTGTAAATCTGGTGTGACTCCATAGAAGCCAACAGATTTACACCTCCATAGAAGAGGTTTACGAAGTGGCGTGAGGGCGAGCTGATTGCGGGGCTACTGTGATTAAAGTTCCCTCAGTGGATATAACAGGCATTTGGCTTGTAGCAAATTGCATGGGTCCATTTCTAGATGGAAATGCTAGAATTATTGGTAGTAATGCAGAAAAGGCAGAAGTTTTAAATAAATATTTCTGTTCTGTGTTAGGGAAAAAAGGAGATGACGTAGTGTCATCATATGATGATAGCACTCTTTCCATTCCACTAGTATCTTTGGAGATGTAAAGCAGCAACTCCTCAAATTCGGCATTTTAAAATCAGTACATCCAGATTACTTTCATCTAAGAGTTTTAGAAGAGCTGGCTGAGGATCTTGCTGGACCATTAATGCTGATTTTCAGTAAGGACTGGAATACTGGGGAGGTTCCAAAAGACTGGAAGAAAGCTAATATTGTGCCAATATTTAAAAAGGGTAAATGAGACGTGTGACATTGATCCTGGGAAAAATAATGGAGTGGTGATTCAGGACTCAATTAATAAAGAATTAAAGGAGGGTGATATAATTAATGCCAATCAAGATAGGTTTATGGGAAATAGGTCTTGTCAAACTAATGATATCTTTTTTTGATGAGATTACAAGTTTGGTTGATAAAGGTGTTTGATCTAGTACTGCAGAACATTTTGGTTAAAAAAATAGAATGCAATAAATAAAATTAACCTGGCATAAATTAAAAGCTAGATATCAGATAGGTCTTAAAATGTAATTATAAATGGGGAATCATCATCAAACAGGTGTGTTTCTAGGGGATCCTGTAGGTCCTTATGCGATTTCCCATTTTTAACAATGACCTGAAAGAAAATATAAAATCATCACTGATAAAATTTGCAGCTGACAATAAAATGGGGGAGTGACAAATAATGAAGAGGTCAGGTTGCTAATACAGAGTAATCTGGAATACCAGGTAAACTGAGCTCGAGCAAACAATATAGGAACTCCTCACTTCAAGTCATCCCAGTTAACGTTGTTTAGTTTTTACATTGCTGATCAATTAGGGAACATACTCGTTTAAAGTTTTGCAATGCTCCCGTATAACGTTGTTTGGCAGTCGCCTGCCTTGTCCACTGCTTGAAGAAAGAGCAGCTGATTGGAACTAGCTGGTGGAGACTTGGAACTAGGGTGGACCGGCAGCCGCCACATCAGCTCCTGACTCCCCTAAGATCCCTGTGCAGCAGCCACTCAGCAGGCTATCAATTGCTGAGCAGTTCAGCTGTCCCTCCCCAACTGCCCTGTGCTGTTCCCGGGAGCCTCCTGCTTGCTGTGCAGAGGTGGGGGGAAGAGGGGTGCTAATGTCAGGGTGTCCCCCTCCCCCCGCTCCTTATTTCCACAGAGTAACTTGAGTAACAATAGTAGTGTCATTGCTGCACTCTCTCTCTCTCTCTCTTTCTCGCTCTCTCTCTTTCTTTTTCTTCCCACTCTTTCTCTTTTTCTACCATGGCCCTTTTATGTGCAGCCTCCTCTCTGGCTGCCTCTCTGCTAGCCTCTGCCTCCATAGTTTCCCTGGCTGCAGCTGCTTCTTTGAGCCTCATTTCTGCCTGCCACATTCGAAACTCGCGATCCTTTGCCTTCTCTGCTGCTTCCAGTCTGGCCAGCTCTAGTTTTGTAGCTTCCTCACTGGTATCATTTTTCTGCTTTCTTGTGCTTATTTCACTCACCCGAAATAAACAAACAGAAAATAACAAAACTGTCACCTCCTCCTGACTGTTTTTAGCCACTGCACTTAAGACTTATTTAAAATCACAAATATCAGTGCTTAAAGTGTGAACTTCACTTGGAGTAACAAGCTGCACATACAACCCTGCTCACTGCACCACTGTGACATTCCCCTCCGGTGTTATCTGGACCAGTGATCTGCTAGATCACTCCAATCCTTGAATCTGGGAGCCAGCCTTGCTCTGCTGTAAGAACCCCCACCCCTGGGCTGTTCACGCACAGCCTCTGGCATGTAACTGCTCCTTGGATTGTGCAACCAAATGACACAAGCCAATATTTCTGGTCCCAGACACAAACCTAGGAACCTCCATCTTGCAGTGTCCTGTTATGCCTGCTGGACACTAAAAGCTTATATAAGTTTATCAGTGTAACAAAGAAATTGATATGTACCGGGCTTGTTATTCGAAGGAGAATCTCTGACACGCTTCAAACCAAACACACTGCTTCAGGTAGAACAAACAAACAGATTTATTAACTACAAAGATAGATTTTAAGTGATTATAAGTCAAAGCAAAACAATTTGGATTTGGTAAAATGCAATAAAAGCAAAAAGCATTCTAAGCTGATCTTAGCACTTCCAATGCCCTTACATACTTAGATGTTTCTCACCACAGGCTGGCTGGTTGCCCTTCAGCCAGGGTCTCCCCTTTGATCAGCGCTTCAGTCGCTTGGTGGTGGTGTGTGTTGATGGAGGTGGAAGAGAGAGGAAGAGCCTGGCAAATGTCTCTCCCTTTTATCATGTTCTTTCTGCCCTCTTGGCTTTGCCCCCCACCCCTTCAGAGTCAGGTGAGCATCACCTCATCGCAGTGCTAAACTGACCAAAGGAAGGGGGGTGACTCACTCAAGAGTCCAACAGATTCTTTGTTGTTGCCTAGGCCAGTGTCGTTTGTTCCTGTGAGACTGGGCTGGGTTTGTCCCATATGGTGTGAACTGCCTCTTCGCTCTTGGAGACTTTTGCCTGGGCCTGTTTTAAGCCATGAGGACACATTTTTCAGCCTCATAACTATATACATTAAATTACAGCCTATAACATTACTGTAACAACATCACTATAACAACACTGCTCAGTGCATCACGAGCTTTCCAAAGACAATCAACATGACAAAATATGCATTGGATACCACACAATCAATTTATAAGTATGAACATGGGGGTGCAGAGTGTTCCCTTGAGGTACAGAATGTCACACTGCCTTCACAGCCCTAGAAGCCTCTGAAGTCAGAATCATAGAAATGTAGGACTTGAAGGGACCTCAAGAGGTCTTCTAGTCCAGTCCCCTGCACTAAGGTAGGACTAAATACTATCTAGGCCAACCTGACAGGTGTTTGTCTAACCTCTTCTTAAAAACATCCAGTGATGGAGATCCCACAGCTCCCTAGGTAACTAGTTCCAGGGCTTAACTAACCTTACAGTAGGAAGCTTTTCCTAATGTTCAACCTAAATCTACCTTGCTGCAATTTAAGCCTATTGCTTCTTGTCCTGTCCTTAGTAGTTAAGAAGAACAATTTATCACCCTCCTCTTTATGTACTTGAAGACTGTTATCATGTGTGTCTCCTTCCCATTCTTCCCCCCCACCCCAGTCTTCTCCAGACTAGACAGCCCCAGTTTTTTCAATCTTTTCTCACAGGTCATGTTTTCTAGAACTTTCATCATTTTTGTTGCTCTCTTCTGGACTTTCTCCAGTTTGTTCACATCTTTCCTGAAAATTGGTGCCCAGAATTGGACACACTGCTCCAGCTGAGGCCTTATCAGTGTTGAGTAGAGGGGAAGAATTACTTCTCATGTCTTGCTTACAACACTCCTGCTAATATATCCCAGAATTATGTTGTTGTTGTTTTTTTCCAACAGTAGTACATTGTTGATTCAAAATTTTGTTTGTGATCCACTCTAACCCCCAGATCGTTTTCTGTAGAAAAGGCAGTCATTCATCCTTTCTAGGAACTCATTTTCCTTTCTGTACATGTGAAATGAGACTCCTGCTGAGGTAGAGGTGTGTGTGTGTGTGTGTGTGTGTGTGTGTGTGTGTGAGAGAGAGAGAGGTGGCTGTTGGGCTGCAGTATGGAGTGAATTTAGCGATTTATCCATTGTGGGTCATCAGCAGGGATCATACCTAGAATCTTCTGCACTAAAAGCCTGAGCCTTGTAGCCCTTTAGCTAAAGGATATGCTTCTCTAGTGTGCAGCAGTAGTAGAATCTTATTCTTTTATGTGAAAGTAACTAGAGAGCTGCATTGTCCTAGTGTGGGTTACTTGAGTGGTTGGAGTGGGGGGGACTCTGAAAGAGCTGGGCAGGAAGTGGACACATGTGTTACAGATAAGAAACCATAAGATCTCAGTTTTGTAACCCTTGTTTACTTAGCTTATTTCAGCACCAATTATATACAGCTCTCACCTGGTGTGTCAGATCTCCCATGAGAGTGTAAGCTGCAGCATAAGGACTGACTGATTCCCTGTTGCCCTGTGAGGGCACCCAGCACACTGCAGAGGTGAGGGAAGATCATAAATTACAAGGGGCCCGTCCCCTTAGTGGGATCAGTTACTGACTCCAGTGAGGTGAACTTGGCCCAAAGACTCTGTTTCAAGACACCAGAGATAAGGGTATTAAAGAGGAAGATGCTGTGACTGAGTGTGTGTCGGTTCTGCTTTTGATCTTGTTTCTGGTTTATAAGGAAGCTACAAGGGTCAGAATCCCAGAGCTTGTCTTCTGAGCAGCCATGGGACGCCGAGGCTTCGGATTTCCTCCAAGTAAGTAGAACCGAGTTAGTGATGACCGAGCCATGATGTATGGGAGAGTGTGGCAGGCAAGACACTATCCTCTGAATAGCTGGGAGTAGCCAGCTGGCAACTTACTGGAGATACCAGGGAGGGGAAGCTAGAAGGGTTCTGTCCTCAGGTACTTTGGAGGTTCCCTGGCCTATCAGGGGACATCTACACAGCCTGTGGCAGAGACCCTCTCAGCCCAGCTTGACAGACTCAGGCTTGTGATACCATGATAAAAATAGGTGTGTAGACAGTTTAAAGCTGTGGTTTGGACCAGCCGAGGCCCATCCTCCTCCACAGAGTTCCAAGCCTGACCTCCTGTCCAAGCCACAACTTAGAAGCTCTGTGTACGCAGCTACTTTTAGCATAGTTGCATGAGCCCGAGTGTGTCGAGCTGGGTTCTGAGCCTTGCTGCTGCAGTCTGCTGCGCGGTGTAGATGGACATTCTGTTACCTGTTGGGCTTCACAGGCGGGCAGAGAGCAGCTGCAGCACCAACTGTTGGCTAAAGATATTAGCAAGATACATGCTCTCCTGCAAACTTACTGTGCATCTTGCCCCTCTCTAGGGCATTTGTTTGCTTCCTTGCTTAGCATTGGGCTTGCTGATCCACGAGGAACAGATGCGAGAAGGTTCTATCTGACAGAACCCAAAATGACAAGGGCAAAGGGGGAACCCCTGTGTGGTGATTGTGTGAATTTTGCTAATGGTTTATGATTCCTGTGCATGCTTCAGTTTCCTTCTGGCCTTTGTATTTCTGTGCATTGAGCGTAAAGGGAAGTGATGTGGTATCTGACTCCACAGTCTGGTTGGAGACCAGAGTCATTAACAAACTAGGTAAAGAAAATCTACACATGTGAATGGAGGGTCTGGAAGAGACAACGGAAACCCAGTGGCCAGGACATTCACTCCTAGCGACCAACATCTGGGAGGAAGGAGATTTCCCAGCCCCTTGCAGGGCAGCAAACCAAACGCCCTGAGGAGAACAAAGAGGAAAGGTGACAGGCATCTGGATTGAGAGCTGAGCTTTCAGAGACACAGGAGACACACTTGGAACTAAATGAACAGAGATGGCGAGAGAGAGCCAAGATGGTTTGTTCCTACAGCAGCCTGGCTCATGGCAGCCCTGGCATTGGTCAGCATGGACCATGTCCTAACCTCTGCCTCTCTATGCTAAAGTAAGGTCTGTTAGATTCTGGAGGCCAGATGACTAATACATTCTTACCTCATTTTGAAAAGGCTGCCTGGCATTACTGCAAATACTCACTTAGAGCGTTGTTCCCTGAAGGAGTAAAGAACAAACCTCCCGCTGGAGTCTGGCTTTGCTGGACTTACTACAGGGAGCCATGGAAAATAACAGGGGTTGCTGGCACCCAAAGGCCTAGTTTTGGAGGCCACGGGTCTGCCCCTGTGGAACTATGTAGCTCCTTGGGTCCCAGCACACTACAGGGATCTCTCCAAAGGGACTGGTTACAGGCTGCCACATAGACCAGACCCTGTGAATCCATGACACCCTGCGCCAGGGCACTGAGAAACCACTCAGACTCCAGCCTCCCAGCTGTCCCCTACAGAGCATCAGACGATGAGACTAGAATGGAAAAATCCATTCTCCCCACATCAATGAGGTCCAGTGCCATGATCCTAATTCCAATGTCCTAAGTCCCAGGATAAATCCAGAGTAACTCCAATAAAAGTAAACCAATGGAGTCATTCCAAATTTACACCAGTGTAATTGAGATTAGGGTCGAACTCATACAAAGGTGCTTAGATTCCTTTATTTAGTAATATCTCCCTGTGTTGTTTGTTGCCATATCTTAGATTTTAAACAAGTTTTGTTCATTTTCTCTCAAGTGTTTTTCCTCCTTGGACTGTTCTGGTTTCTACCACCAGCGAGTGCCCAGAGGACAAACAGAATTGGTAAGTTCTCAGGTTAGTGAAGCATAATGCCTTGTGTAACATTTCTGTGCCCATAATAAGTGAGTCCCATAGAGAGTGTCTGCAATGAATCTGGTATTGGCTTGGCAGCTCTCAGCAGCACTATCTGGACTCTAATGTGGGGGTTCACTGCATCCGGTCACTAGTAGCGGAATGCCCAAAGGGGTGGGTACAGCTCAGGTTCTAAACAGGCCCTGAAGAGAAAAGCAGAATTTTGAGAAGAGGAAAGTTTGGGTGTCAGGGATAATTCCTCCTTCTCTGTGTTTGTTTAGTCATTCACTGCCTCTTTCTCCCTCTGTCACTCCTCAGGGTGTTCTAGTTTTCGTCTGCTCACGCTCTGTCCCATGGTGGATAAGAACCTCTTTCTGCTGCCATGTCCCACTGAGAGGTCTTTTAATAGTGTCACTAGGCCACACTGAAAAGCCAGAGGTGGGCCCAGAAAGTGGTAGCTGGAGACTTCACATACTGGACTGCAGTACCTGGAGGTCTGTCAGAGAGGAGCGAGGGAGAATGAAGTAGCAGTAACTCTGGGTCTGTCATTTTGGCAGCTTCCCCTTTAAGAAGGTGTTAGCATTACAGAATTGGAAATGAAAACTGAGATCACAATCAATTTCATGTAGAAACTAGAAGCACTGGGAAATCCTACAAATGGAGCTAAATCCTGAGAGGCGCTGAGGACTGGCAGGCAGGGCTGACTCTAGGCCAAATGACACGCCCCTCCACTCTATGTGTTAAAATTTTAAATATCTTATTTTTTAATGTAAATTTGTAGCCCATTTCATGATTTTGATGAATGATTTATCCCTGTCTCATAAAACTAACTGGTGATACTGGGGTTGCCAGGCATCCGGTTTTTTACCAGAACGCCCAGTCGAAAAGGGACCCTGTCAGCTCCGGACAGCATCGCTGACCGGGCATATAAAATGTCTGGTTGGTGGCACAGTGGGGCTAAGGCAGGCTCCCTGCCTGCCCTGGATCTGCGCAGCTCCCCAGAAGCAGCCGGCATGTCCGTCTCCTAGGCACAGCAGTGATCAGCAAAGCTTCAAGTGCTGCTGCCGCTCCCTGCACCAGCTCTTCAGCTCCCATTGGCTGGGAATTGTGGCCGATGGGAGCTGTGGGGGTGGTGTCTGTAGGTGCGGTCAGCACGCAACATGCAGAGCCACCTGGCTGTGCCTCTTCCTAAGGGCTGAAAATGCCAGCCACTTCCAGGAGCAGCGTGGAGCCAGGGCAGGTAGGGAGCCTGCTTTAGTCCTGCCGAGCCAACGAATGGGAACTGCCTGAGGTAAGCGCCTCCCAGCCAGAGCCCTCACCCTGAACCCCCTGGCCCAGGTTGGACTCCTCTCCCACACCCTAACTCTCTCCCACACCCCACACCCTCACCTGCACCCCAATCCCCTGCCCCAGGTCAGAACCCTCTTTTGCATCCTAATTCCCTCCCAGATCCCACATGCTCACCCACATCCCAACCCCCTGCCCCAGGTTGGAACTCCCTCCCACACTCAAATTCCCTACTGGAGTCTACACTCCGCATTCCCCTCCCGCACTCCAATGCCCTGCCTTAGCCCTGAGCCTCCTCACCCACTCCAACCCCTTGGCCCCAAACTGGAACCCACTCCTGCATCCCAAACCCCTCATCCCAGGCCCCAACATGAGCCCACAACCTCAGCCGGTGCCTGCACCAACTCCTGGACCCCAACCCCCTGGCTCAGCCCTGAGGTTGCTCCTGCATCCCAAACCCCGCACCCCCAGCCCCACCCCAGAGCCTGCACCCCCAGCTGGAGACCTCACCCTCTCCTGCACTACAATCCCCTGCCCCAGCCCAGTGAAAGTGAGTGAGGGTGGGGGACAGCGAGCAATGGAGGGAGGGGGGCCCGTCGAGGACAGGATGTTCAGTTTTGTGCAGTTAGAAAGTTGCCAACCCTAGGTGATGCCCTGTTCCATATATGCTAGCGACGGCATGGCTGACAACATTCTAGGAGGCTGGAGGAAAATATAGTTCTCAGAAACTCTGGAAGGTTCCATGAGATCCTGTAAAGGTCCAAAACATTCTAGGAGGCTAGAGAAAAATGAATCCACATGCGGAATACCTGAAACATTTTACTTCAAACATTCTGGTTTCCCTTTTATCGCTAACAACAAAAACAGCACCCTGAGCCTGGCACCCCCTAAGCCTGGCACCCTAGGTGGTTACCAGGGTCACCTGCCCCTAAATCCAGCCCTGCCGCCAGCTCCCATTGAGGCTAAGATTGATGGGCCTGATTTTCTTGTCACATACATCAGTGTAAATAAGGAGAAATGCACTGAAATCAGTGGTGGTCATATGGTGTAAGGGACAGGAGAAGGAGGCCCAGCATTTCACAATATCTCCCCTGATCGTATTAAAGGGCCTGAACCTAGACAGCCAGATTCTCAGCTAGTGGAAATTTGAGAAGCTGTATTACATTTGGCCTTAATTTTTTTTCCACTTTGGGCAGAGAGAGAGCTCTGGGAGTGAGGATAAAATGTTTATTGGGAGATACGATGTATCTATAAAGAGCCAAGAGAGATATCAGCTGGGGGTAGTGGGCAGAATCCTCATCTGTTGTAAATCGGCAAAGGTCTGTTGTAGTCAGTGGTGCTACCCTGATTTACACAAGCTGAGGATCTGGCCCTATATAACTAAAAGGGAAATAAAGGAAACTTACTACATGAAAGTTTTATTTAACTTTATAAATTGTAATTTTATTTATCTGTTTCTTGTGTGGGTTTAATAAAAGGTTTTCTCTCTCTCTCTCTCTCTCTCTCCCTCTCTCTTTCTTTATATATATATATATATATATATATTTTAATGGTAGTGGTTGCAACAGGAGAAGGTGCCAGTGATAACTTGACACAAAACCCCAAACCACACTTATGTGTTTAATGTTGTAACAGTACAAAAGGGCTTTATTATCACCTCAGCCCAATAGGCCCACGGCACCTACTCTTATCAACACACCAGACTAAGGTTCTATTCCCAATGCTGAGAAGGGTTGTAGGAAACCAGGGTTGTATACTTAGTTCTTCTGCTGATTTGTGGGGTTACTTTGAGCAAGCTCCTAACCCTCTCTGTGCCTTGTTTTGAACTTAGACAGGAGGTGCTAGGGAAGAGCAAACAATTATTCTTAATGCTGAAACCAAATAATTAAATGTGCATCTGGATCTGAAATTTTTCTATGTTGCCATGAGTGTTTGGCTCCAGGATTCTTGTTCTAAACTATTAAAGAGATCAGGGACAATCATGGAGTTCTGATCCAGATTGGATCATTCCCCGAAGCTGTGTTTGGTTCCAAAGCCTTTGTTGGTTCTTAGATCTCTAAGTTGTGCTTGTTCATTATTTAAAATAATGTTTACTATTGATAAAAAGTATTTGAATTTAGATTAAAAATATAAGGTGGACAATTTCTAGCTGCATTAAGATTTTCAAGCTCCTTTTCTTTTTTACTGGGCCTTAATTTTTGGCCTGAACAAAGTTGATCCAGTCCCTTTTACTCTCTCCACCTCTCTCCACCTCCAACGTTTTATTGCTATTTTTCCTTGCAGGCACATGTCAGATGGAGACTCTGGGAAGAGAATTCATCACCTCCTACATGGAGCACTGTGGGGTCTCTAGTCAATTTGAAGTGCAAATTACTGGCTACTTTGCCTTCACTTCAGTGTTTGTTTCCATCTCCAATTACACGGGTGACGGGGGAAGCTTTGAGAAGAAGATTATGGTAAATCGGGGAGAGATGGTGCGGGTCAGGCTACCAGAGTCAGTGGGAATTAAGGGCACTACCAAGTTCTCCAAGGTGGTCCTAGTCAAGGCTGACAAAGATATCTCAGTAGTGTCTGTCAGCAACAAACATGTGAGCCCTGAGACCACTGTGCTGTATCCTGTCTCCAGCTTGGGAAATGAACACTACATAGTGACTCCCTCTACACAATCCTTAGATAGTTACCCAGAGTTCTCTGTTATGACGTACGAAGACCGCAACTCTGTGGACGTCCATGTGAAAGGCAAGTTACATTACCAAACACAGGTCTACTCCACTGGCAACATACTGACAATTAAGCTCCTCGCTTTCCAAGGCTACCAGTTTCAAGGCATAGCAGATCTGTCTGGCACCAGGATTGTCTCAGAAAAGCCAGTGGCTGTCTTGGTTGGCCAGGTGTGTTTTTGTAATAACACAAAATGCAACCATGTCTTTGAGCAGCTCCTACCAGTTTGCAGCTGGGGTACAACACACATCATTCCTCCCTTACCCTGGCAGAAGGTAGATGAAATGGTCTACATCACTGCTTCCCAGAGCACAACTGTGTTGTATCAACAAGGGGAACAGCCAGAGACTGTTACTCTAGCCGGAGGCAGTGTACTCCAGCGTCCTGTCAAGCCCTCGATCCCAGTCTCCATCTCTGCTAATGTGGGCATCCAGGTGGTGTTCTACAGCGTGGGCGCAGCTGTCCCTAATTCCTCCCATGCCTTCCTGATGAATGTTCCAGATGTTGCCAGTTACTGCCGGATGTATTCTATAAATGCCCAGGAGGGCTTCGAGAACTTTGCCTTGATGGTGGCCAATACATCAGAGATTGGTGCCATCATCCTAGACAATCAGCCTCTAAGGGATGTGGTGTGGAACCGAGTCGCTGGCACTGAGTTCGTTTGGGGCATGCGTACACTTGGACCTGCCAACAGCTCCCATGCTGTGGAATATCCCAGCTCTCCATTTGCACTCCTGAGTGTTGGCACTGCCACCATGGACCGCTATGGGATTCCGGGTTCCTGCAGGAAGAGTGAGTAACATGGGTTTTTAATCAATTTTAATCACAACTAGGGAGGCAACCATGGGCCTGGTGTAAAGTCTGTTGATTTACAATATGATGGGGGCTAATTTAGCTACAACGAGTCAGGAAAAAGATCTTGGAGTCATCGTGGACAGTTCTCTGAAGATGTCCACGCAGTGTGCAGAGGTGGTCAAAAAAGCAAACAGGATGTTAGGAATCATTAAAAAGGGGATAGAGAATAAGACTGAGAATATATTATGCCCTTATATAAATCCATGGTACGCCCACATCTCCAATACTGTGTACAGATGTGGTCTCCTCACCTCAAAAAAGATATATTGGCACTAGAAAAGGTTCAGAAAAGGGCAACTAAAATGATTAGGGGTCCCATACGAGGAAAGATTAAAGAGGCTAGGACTCTTCAGCTTGGAAAAGAGGAGAATAAGGGAGGATATGATAGAGGTATATAAAATCATGAGTGATGTGGAGAAAGTGGATAAGGAAAAGTTATTTACTTATTCCCATAATACAAGAACTAGGGGTCATGAAATGAAATTAATAGGCAGCAGGTTTAAAACAAATAAAAGGAAGTTATTCTTCACACAGCGCACAGTCAACTTGTGGAACTCCTTACCTGAGGAGGTTATGAAGTGTAGGACTATAACAGCGTTTAAAAGAGAACTGGATAAATTCATGGTGGTTAAGTCCATAAATGGCTATTAGACAGGATGGGTAAGGAATGGTGTCCCTAGCCTTTGTTTGTCAGAGGTTGGAGATGGATGGCAGGAGAGAGATCACTTGATCATTGCCTGTTAGGTTCACTCCCTCTGGGGTACCTGGCATTGGCCACTGTCGGTAGACAGATACTGGGCTAGATGGACCTTTGGTATGACCCGTATAGCTGTTCTTATGTTCTTATGATTTTGATGGGGCTCCATTGAGTTACACCAGCTGAGAATTTGGCCCAACATGCCATTCTAGGCCACCACTAGTCACAGTTACTCAGGCTATGTCCATACTACAGAAGCTGCAACAGCACAGCTATGGCGCTGCAGCTGTGCCTCTGTAGCACTGTAATGTAGACATTTGGTACAGCGATGGAAGGGGTTTTTCTATCACTGTAGTTAATCCACCCCACCAAGAGGTGGTATCTAGGTTGACGGAAGAATTCTTCTGTTAACCTAGTAGTGTCAACACTGGGCTTAGGATGCCTTAACTATGTCTCTCAGGGGTGTGAGAGGGTTTCAGTAGATCATCTACTTTTTATTCTGGTAGGAAGAAAAGATGGCCCTTTGGTTGCCTAAACTGAGACCTTAAAGAGGCCTGATTTTCAGTGGGTGAGTGCTCAGTACTTTTGAAAGTCAGGGCCCTTTAAAGATGTCTCAAGTCACAAGAAACCTTAGCCCTGCAGACGTTGACCTGATGTAATTTTCCTGCCTCTCTTTCTGTTGCTAGATGTTACCTTTAAATGCCAGACTGAGACTCCACAGATGAAAGAGCAGTTGGAGATGTGCAAAGATGTCTTTCTGCAGGTATGTTGAAGGGGTTTATTTGGGCTTTGATGATTTTCACAAAGAGTACACAGAAAACTTTGAGCCTGAGGATTCTCAGCTTATCCAGGATTTACCACTGACTTCAGTGGGAGCAGAATCAGTGCAACAGAAAGTGCTTTTGAAAACTCGACTGTATCATGCTTAGGTGTGTGATGCCCCCACTGTACATCAGAGTTCTGCAGTTAAGGCATCAGCCAGAGATACAGTTCCCATCTCTGCCCCAGACTCACTGTGTGACTTTGGGCAATTTGCTCAGCCATTTGTAAGAGGATAATAATCCTTACAAAATCCCTGTGAGGAAGGGAAGGAGAAATACATTAGTATGCATGAAAGCGTCAATACCTAGTCTTTACAAGTCTTAATCTGTAGACATTCCAGTGGGACGGCCAGCCAGCCATAGGTCAAAGCAACATCGCTCTGCAGAACCATTAACCTTAATTTTGGATGGCGTTTCCATGCTTCTAGAAATAACCCCTTTCCTCTGATTGTTCTGCAGGGCAACAACAGTGAATTTTGCTCCTTCATGAATTCTACCTTGGTGAATTTGGAGACCATGTGTGCAGAGGACAGAGCAGTATCGCTGCAGGTCAGAGGTTCTGCCCCTACGGGTGTGGGCGCTCTATGGGCAAATGCCCTGAGCACAGGAATAGCAGTCTCACTTTGGGGGGAATTGTGGCTGCTCTTCAGAAAAGGGATGTGTGTGAGCATGTGCATGTTCTCTAGCTTAAGTGGCAGGAGATCTGGGTTCTGTCCCCTTTGGTCCTAGGAAGATCCAAATTCCTTCCGGGGGCAACACAGAGAGAACCTAGATGCCTACTGGTTTGCTGCAATGTTCTCTGGCACGTACACTGAAGGGCCCAGGGATGAGGAGGGAATGACACAGGGTGTTAGCCCGACCCTGGCTTCAGCTTACTGTGGAGTCCTGAGCAAGCCTCAGTAGCCTCACTCGCTCCGTAAAGGGCTCCCTCTTTGAGAATGCTACAGTCCCTCCTAGTGGGGAAGGTCACTATGAACCCATATGTCCCTAAGAGGGTCATTGTTCCCCTGGGAGTCTGAAGAATGTGTCTTATGAACCACTGAAATCCTCCCTCCTTCTCAGGGTGTTTCCTTTCCCAATCCCAGGAAGTTGCTCGCCTGTTTGGTCCCTTCCTGAATAGCTCCATCCTCAGTGCTGGTGGGAAGGAGAGCAAGAGGGAGGTGGCCTCCGCCGTGACGTTCCTCCTGCAGAGTGTGGAATTGGCTGCACTGACGGCTGCTTTGAAGTCTCCAGAGAATACGACCCAGACCGTGACAACAGAGTCTATGGGTGAGGAGGATGGGAGGCTCCCACATCACCTGGTGGTGGCTGTGAGATAGGGGCTTATCCTCTTTTTAATACAGAACACCACTGGAGCCTCGATGCCCCTCTCTCGGGGTTTATAACCCAGCCATGGGCGGCAGGTGAACAACCCATTGAGAGAGGCTAACCATTGAAAGAGACGAGCCCTCGGCCCCTCCCTCTCTGCCCAAGGCCCTGCCGCTCCCCTTTTACCCCCTCTCTTCCACTGGAGACCAGAGTAACCCACCTCCATCTCCGTGCTACCCTAGCCCTGGTGCGCCAGGTGGACAGCGCAGCGGGAGCGCCCGCAGCCGTGGAATGCCTGGCAGCCGGAGCGTCCCCATCTCCAGCGCCAGGCGGATGGGCAGGAAGCGTGACATGGCAATGCCTGGCACCAACACCCCCAGCCCTGGGCCTTGGGAACACCAGCCCCAGCCTGCCTTCCCCAGCCCCTCAGCCATGGAAGAGCGGAAGGGAACTGGAAGCAGGCAGGAGAGGACCTGGGGATGGAGCATTAGCAGGTCCACGCCAGGCTGTTTGGGGAGGCACAGCCTTCCCTGGCCTATGCTACCTGCCACCCATAAACCCAGCCCTGGGGCTCTGCAGCAATGGCAGCTGCCTGAGAGGATTTTAAAAGCGATGCCAATCTCCTGTCACCACCGGCAGCTGCCATTGCGTCCTCCTTTCACTCCCTGCCCCAGCAATACCCCTTCTTGCTGCTTCCCCTGCTAAAGCGCAGAGGTGAAGCAGCAGGGAGAAGTTGCCTTCTGCCTCTTGGCACAGTGACATCTTCATGGGGACACAGGGACGATGGATCATAGGAGGTCAGCCAGAGGGGCTCAGGGAAACACGGAGAAATGGAGGTGAGGAGAAAGGGGGTGGGGTGGTGGGATTCAGAGAGAGTGGAGCTCCAAACCTGCCTTGCCCTTGCAGCAAGAGGCTTTGCCATTTCCCTCCCCAGCTATCCAGACGCTCCGCATCCCAGCTGCAGGTCCCTGTGATGAGGTCTTCAGGCTGAGAGCTCAGAATGAGACAATGGACATTCACTGCGATACGGTCACCAGAGCAGCGACAGAAGGTACCATCCTGGTGCTTCCCAGGCACTCGCCCCTGTAACTAGACACCAAGCCCCAGCCCTAGTTCTCCCCTTCCCCTCGCCCCAGGCTGGTTTACTCGCCTCTGTTATCCTGACAGTAGTGTGGAGGAATAGCTCAGTGGTTTGAGCATTGGCCTGCTAAACCCAGGGTTATGAATTCAATCCTCAAGGGGGCCGTTTGGGGAACTGGGGTAAAAATCTGGGGATTAGTCCTGCTTTGAGTAGGGGGTTAGACTAGATACCTCCTGAGTCCCTTCCAACCCTAATATTCTATGACCTTGTTGGTTGAGTCAGTGTTTCTGAGGCTGTTGAGCTCTGCAAAGCCCTTCATTCCTGGTTGTCCTGCAGCATAAAAAACAAGTGGTGGGGGGGAACATGGAGTGGAGAGAAGCTTTGATGGGCTTATGAATTGGTCCAGAGAAAGGAAAGATCAGAGATCCATTGGCCCAACACATGATGTCCTGATGATGAGCCCAGGTTGACATGTGTGACTTCCTGGAATGGAACCAGGATGATATTTACCAATTTTCCTCCAATTTTCAGGCCAGTAGGACCTAACTGCGACTGGTTCTTAATTCTTTATCACCAGGGAAAACTCCTCACTAACCAACCCCTCTGCCTCTCCTAACCAAGAAAAACTATGGCTTCACCTCAGTGCCTTTCACCTAGGACTGTCTACCTGGCTGGATAATGTGCTGTGTGGGGATATGATTTCTAAAGAGCACTACCATACTGTGCATTAATTGGTCTGCATAGACCCTACTAGTGTGCACTAAAGGTTCCCTAGTGTGTTTTAATGTGTTAGTGCACTTTAGGAATCACACTCCCATAGTGCACATGAATGTTTCCAACACAGAAGCACTTCTGTGGAAGAAGAGGGAGGAGGCAACATATTCTAGTGGTTAAAGCTCAAACTGTTAGCCAGGACTCCTGGGTTCTGTTCCCAGCTCTGCCCCAGACTCGCTGTGACCTTTGGCACCTGGCTTGCTCTTTCTTTGTCTCAGTGTCCCTGTCTCTATGATGAGGCATCATTTCATGTTTTCAGATTCCTGGGCTGTTGCTTTTATTTCTTACTCCACCCTGGGCTCCATCACTAACAAGAGATTTCTCGACGAGGGAGATCTAACGGCTGATGAGAAATTGAGGAATTTTCACCTGAATTCCAGGGTGGTGAGTGGGGCTGTTGGCAATGGGAGGCCCATGAACCTCCTCAAACCTGTGAACTTCACCCTGCGCCATAGACAGGTGAGTGTCGATCCTTTTACTTTGCTCTGTGCCCGGGGCTCCAGCTGGTCACTTAAAAGGTGCGTCTCGTGCAGGGCATTTGAGTTCTGTTGCCTTTCTGGACTGAGAAACAGTTATCTGAGAACGAGAGGGAGCTTCTTCAGCCCTGACACGGGGGCTGTTTTGGTGGAGGACGTTACATAGGGTTCACACCAGGCCTAATTGGGTTATGATTCATCCTGTAACAACTGTCCCTGGCTCACTCCTTAGAGCAGGAATAACTGGAAAGCAACTCCCAATAGCAGTGGTCCCCAAAATTTTGAGGATCCGGCCCCCTCCGTCCACATCCCTCCCTCTGAGCTAGGGTTGGGAGTGGGGCCGCGACTCATGGCGATGGGGAAGGACATGAACAGGGGTAAGGGGCTGAGGCTGGGGCCGCAGCTGGGGGTGGGTCTGGGGCCAGGAGCTGGGCCAGAGCCAATGCAGGGGGATGAGGCTGGGGATGGGAGTAGCACAGCAGCTGGGCTGCGGTGGGGGCCAGTAGCCCAGGTGTTGGCCAGGTGCTGCTCTGCTTCCAGCCCCACCCCTGCCCCCAGTCTGGGCCCTGGGCCAGGAATGGAGCTGCAAGGGGATGGGGCTGGGAGTGGAGCTATGCTGAAGCTGGAGACACTGCCAGACATGGGACTGGAAGTCAGAGATGTGGCTACCAGTGGGATCAGAGCAGAGGTCAGGGTGGGGAGGGGCTGGGTGGTGCTGTCACTTCCCTCCAAAGGTTCCTTTGTGCCCCCATAGGGGGGAGCACCCCACAGTTTGGGTACCTCTGCCCTATAGATAGCAGAGTTCAGGAAAACAGATGGTGCCTTCTTTGATAAAGTAATGAACTTGTTAGGGTGCCTGTGGGTATTTGTGGGCAGGGGTGTGAATGTCTTTTAATGGCTCAAATTGGAAGTGTACAACCATGTGTCATAGACCCTACAGTGCTGAGAGTTAAGGAATTACCACTTTAGCGCTTGGTTCGGGGGTTTGTGGTATTGGAGCTGGAGGTTCTTCGTCAAGTGGTGTCCTTTTGGGTGCTCCACTCTAGGTGTTGGTGTGTCCCTGTGCCGGAGATTGGAGATTTGTCACAGCAGTACTTGGTCAGGGGAAGGGCATGCACAGGAGTCGTCTCATGCAGCCATTAGCACCTCCTGTAGCACACGCTCCCCCGACCGTCCCCTCAGTTCCTTCTCAACTGTCCTTGGCTGCAGATAGAGCTCCGCGACAGTGCTCTCTTTGTTTTTTTGTTTTTTTTCCCCCAGAAAGTATCAAAGTTACAACTTACATAGGAACTTCTTTTTAGTCTATACATAGTTACATAGTGTCGTTAGTTTCTCTTAGAGGTTTTTCTTCAAAAAATTAAATTAAATTAAATTAAAAAAAAATCAGAAAAGAGAAGAAAGAAGAAGACTAAGACCTGGTCTACACTAAGATTTTAGGTCGAATTTAGCAGTGTTACCTCGATTTAAGCCTGGACCCGTCCACACGATGAAGCCCTTTTTTCAACTTAAAGGGCTCTTTAAATTGATTTCTTTACTCCACCTCTGACAAGCACTGGATTAGCACTGAAATCGGCCTTGCCGGGTTGAATTTGGGGTAGTGTGGATGCAATTAGATGGTATTGGCCTCCGGGAGCTATCCCAGAGTGCTCCATTGTGACCACTCTGGACTGCACTCTCAACTCAGATGCACTGGCCAGGTAGACAGGTAAAGGCCGGCGAACTTTTGAATCTCATTTCCTGTTTGGCCAGCATGGCAAGGTGCAGGTGAATGCAGATCTCATCAGCAGAGGTGACCATGATGGAGTTCACGGATCGCAAAAAAGCTCCAGCATGGACCGAACGGGAGGTACGGGATCTGCTTGCATATGGGGAGATGAATCTGTGCTAGCTGAACTCTGTTCCAGTAAACGAAATGCCAAAACATTAGAAAAAGTCTCAAAGGGCATGAAGGACAGAGGCCATAACAGGGACCCACAGCAGTGCCACGTGAAAATTAAGGAGCTGAGGCAAGCCTACTAAAAACCCAGAGAGGCAAATGGCTGCTCCGGATCAGAGCCCCAAACATGCCGCTTCTATGATGAGCTGCATGCCATGCTAGGGGGTGCAGCCACCACTACCCCAACCCTGTGCTTTGACTCCATCAATGGAGAATCATGCAACATGGAAACAGGTTTTGGGGACGAGGAAGATGATGATGAAGAGATTGAAGATAGCTCACAGCAAGAAAGCAGAGAAACCGGTTTCCCCAACAGCCAAGATATGTTTTTCACCTTGGACCTGGAGCCAGTAACCCCCGGACCCACCCAAAGCGTGCTCCCGGACCCTGAAGGCAGAGAAGGGACCACTGGTGAGTGTACCTTTGTAAATATTACACATGGTTTAAAAGCAAGCGTGTTTAATGATTGATTTGCTCTGGCATTCATGGCCAGTGCTGCTAGAAAAGTCTGTTAACGTGTATGGGGATGGAGCGGAAATCCTCCTGGATGTACTCCCAAAGCCTTTGCAAAAGGTTTCTGGGGAGGGTGGCTTTATTCTGTCCACCATGGTAGGACATTTTACCACGCTAGGCCAGTAGCACATAATCGGGAATCATTGCATAACAAAGCATGGCAGCCTATGGTCCCGGTGTTTGCTGGCATTCAAACAACATCCGTTCTTTATCTCACTGTGTTTTCCTCAGGAGAGTGATATCATTCATGATCACCTGGTTGAAATAGGGTGATTTTATTAGGGGAACATTCAGAGGTGCCTGTTCCTGCTCGGCTGTTTGGCTGTGGCTGAACAGAAATGTTCCCCGCTGTTAGCCACTCGGTGTGGGGATGGGTGAAGCATGAGTGATCTCTCACACCAAACCGGCAGGCCCTCAATACAAGAGGCAAAATGCGACCTTGTAATGAAAGCACATGTGCTGTGTAATGTGAACAGTAAGGTTTAATGTGAAAAAGTCTACCCATTTTTCTCTAAAATGTGTCTTTTTAACTACCACTCTCCCTTTTCCTCCACCAGCTACAAATGTTTCTCCTTCGCAGAGGCTACTGAAGATTAGAAGGCAAAAAAAAAATGCACTTGGGATGAAATGTTCTCTGAGCTCCTGCTGTCCTCCCACACTGACAGAGCACAGCAGAATGCGTGGAGGCAGACAACGTCGGAGTGCGGGAAAGCACAATATGAACACAAGGAGAGGTGGCGGGCTGAAGAGTGTAAGTGATGAGCTGAAGATGATAGGTGGCATCAGCTTGCTGACAGAAGGCAAGAGTCAATGCTCAGGCTGCTGGAAGATCAAACTCATATGCTCCAGAGTATGGTTGAGCTGCAGGAAAGGCACCAGTAGCAAAGACTACTGCTACAGCCCCTGTGTAACCAACAGCCCTCCTCCCCAAGTTCCATTGCCTCCTCACACAGACTCCCAAGAATGAATCCCATTGCAGCAAAGCCATCCACTATGACCTGCACATTTCCCAGAATCACCCTTGATAGCAGCAGCTTTTTGATTGCATTGGCTACTTAGATCACAGCAGCCTCCACAGTAGATTTGCCCACTCCAAATTGATTCCCGACTGACTGGTAGCTGTCTGGCGTTGCAAGCTTCCACAGGGCTATTGCCACTTGCTTCTCAACTGTGAGGGCTGCTCTCATCTTGGTATTCTGGCGCTTCAGGGCAGGGGAAAGCAAGTCACAAAGTTCTATGAAGGTGCCCTTATACATGCAAAAGTTTCGCAGCCACTGGGAATCATCCCAGACCTGCAACACTCTGCAGTCCCACCAGTCTGTGCTTGTTTCCTGGGCCCAGAATCAGTGTTCCACAGCATGAACCTGTGCCATTAACACCATGATGTGCACATTGTCGGGGCCCTTATTTTGCGAGAAGTCTATGTCCATATCTATGTCCTCATCACTCTCGTCACTGCGCTGCCGTCGCCTCCTCGCCTGGTTTTGCTTTGGCAGGTTCTGGTTCTGCATATGCTACAGGATAATGCGCGTGGTGTTTACAGTGCTCATAATTGCCACGGTGATCTGAACACGCTCCATGATCCCAGTGTTATGGCGTCTGGGCTGAAAAAAGGTGCAAAACGATTGTCTGCTCTGATGGAGGGAGGGGCGACTTGATGACATGGCTTACAGGGAGTTAAAGTCCACAAAGGGGTGGCTTTGAATCAGGGAGAAACACAAACAACTGTCACACAGAATGACCCCCTCAAAGATTGAACTCGAAACCCTGGGTTTAGCAGGCCATTGATTTCATGGATGGAGGGAGGGAGGAAGCAAATGAATACAAAATAAATTGGGTCTATTTCTTGTTTTGATCCACTCCATCTATCTTTTACATCTTTAGGGTGGCAGCAGATGGTGCAGTTCGACTGCTAGCCATTGTCATCTCCTGGGTGCTCGGCAGAAGATGAGAATGACCTGGCTGAGTCACTCCCATGTCTGCCCAGGCGCCCCTGACTGACCTCACCGAGGTCAGTTAAAAGAGCACCCAGGAATACAATGACAACAGCTACCAGTTGTAACACACTGTCTGCTGCCAAAAGGCAATGAGCTGCTGCTGTGTAGCAATTCAGTCCCATATCTGCCAGCACCCAGGAGACTTACGGTGGCGGTGAGCTGAGCTCTATGCTTGCCATGGTATGGTGTCTGCACAGGTAACCCAGGAAAAAAGGCGCAAAATGATTGTCTGCTGTTGCTTTCATGGAGGGAGGGAGTGAGTGGGGGCCTGATGACATGTACCCAGAATCATCTGCGACACTGTTTTTGCCCCATCAGGCATTGGGATCTCAACCCAGAACTCCAATGGGTGGCGGAGACTGTGGGAACTGTGGGATAGCTACCCATAGTGCAGCGCTCCGGAAGTCGATGCTAGCCTCGGTACTGTGGATGCAATCCACCGACTTAATGCACTTGGAGAACTTTTTGTGGGGACACACACAATCGACTGTATAAAAACGATTTCTGAAAAACTGACTTCTATAAATTTGACCTAATTTCATAGTGTAGACATACTCTTATTCTCTCCTTAACTCCCCATTTGGGAACAGTTTCTACAGTTTACCATTACAATTAAACCCACCCTGATCTTTTGAGAGGCAGGAGAGGCTTAACTGCAGCCATGCTAGGTTCATCAGGATTTAGAAAGTGTGACTCCTGCCGTGAACCGATGCCGGCCACACATCCTGCATTTGCTGTCTGGGAGAAACTCATATCTCATATCTCCCAGAAATGCGCACATTGCACCAGCTTAACAACAAGGGCAAGACGTGACAGAGATCTCCACTTGAAAATGCTTCTGCTGAAGAAATGCCTCCTACCTCCGAAAGAGTTGTCCTTCGGGGAGTCTCATAAACCGAGATCCCTGAGCTCTGATAAGGCTCTGACTTCCACAACTGTCAGGAAGCAAACCTCAAGCTCTCCAGCAAGGGTCTCTCAGAAAAAGAGAGCTTCCCCAGCGAGGTCTTTACCCTCAGTGCTCCACTCATCCAGAGTGAGCACTTACGAGCCACTGGACTCCTCTGGCACTGTCCCTCAGAGGACCCCTGCTGAGCCCCAAAGCATGGCACCGGAGTTGAGACATCAAGTCTCCTCCATGGCACCAATTACCTCGGTGCAGAGCACGGCACAGGGAGCAGCATCATGGTCAATGCTGCAGTCACCGGCACTAACCCAAGACTTGCTGCCACCTAACAAGCTGAATCCAGCACCAGTCAGCACTTCAACGGTCGACCGCAACCCCAAGGCAGGACCAGCACAACTCCTGTGTCCTGCTGACATAGCAGTTTCTTCGGCACTGCAGTCACCACTGCTCAGCACCAAACACTCTCCGAGCTACATAGCACGATACCATCCTTCATCTCCTGCACCACTCTGCATGCATAGAGGCAAGGAAGGAGAGGTGAAGGACAATGGCGTCTCCTCTCAATGTTCATCCCCATCACAGGTGAGACCTACATGGAATGCTGTGAAGCCTAAGCCTCATCCTGCCGAGCATTCACAGCCCCAGTATGCACAGCACTGGCCTTACCCATTACCACCTTACCCCATGGGATCCTTGGCCCACATACCAGAACCCCTATTCTGATCCTCCTTCCCCAGGAACAAGAGGTTCCAGAATACACCCATCATTACCACACCAAGAAACCTCTGACCCCCCTGAGACAGAGATAGAAGAGGAGAAGATACTATCTCAGGCAGACCTGGATGATTCACCACCTCCCCTACACTCATCTTCTGCACCAGACGAAGCGGTGACACTGTCTACCCCTACGACATCAGATGACCTGAAACAGTTCCAAGAGCTCTTCAAAAGAGTAGCAAACAGCCAAGAAATTGCCTTACATGAGGTGCAGCAGAAACAACATAAGTTGTTAAAAATATTACAACCGGCATCATCAACCAAGATTGCCCTCCCCATGGGTGAGGTTATAATGGAGCCTGCAGAGGTAATATGGCAAATACCGGCATCGGCACCACCCACCAACAAAAGGGCTGACAGAAAATACTTCATTCTAGACAAAGACATGGAATTTTTGTTTTCACACCCTCAAGCCTGTTCTCTGGTAGTAGAGGCTGCTAATCAGCAAAGTAAACTGTCTCATTTCCACTCCAAGATAAAGATACACAAGAGACTGGACCTCTTTGGGCAGAAAGTTTACTTGTCAGCTACCCTTCTGCTTAGAGATGCCAACTATTCTGCTCTACTAGCAAATTACGACTACTCTAACTATAGTAAAATACAGGAGCTCGTGGAAGACCTCACCGAGCATAAACATCCTCAACTCAATGCCATTATCAACGAGGGTCAGTTAATAGCCCACATAGTGCTGCAAGCCTCAATGGATGTAGTGGACACAGCTGCCCGAACAACCGCAACAGCTGTGGTTCTGAGAAGAACATCATGGTTGCAGGCTTCAGGAATTCCAAAAGAACTACAGCTAAAAGTGGAGGACCTCCCTTCAATAGGAATAAACTATTCTCGTCTCAAACAGATGACGTCCTCCATACCATGAAGGCCTCCCAAGCGACACTGCATATACTAGGCATACACCTAATGCCTGACAAATGTCCTCGCTTTACACCATATCAGAGGTCATGAGACACCTTGTTTAACCATCAACAACCACAATACTTCACTCAGCACAGACCCAAACAACAGGCCCAGAGACGACAAGCTCCACAGACCCAGGCCTCATTCACCTATCCATCTACATCTAAGCCACAATTTTGAAGTCTTGGTCGAGGGTATGCACGACCTTCCCACACCCCTAGCACCAACAGATACCCCATCCCATAATTTTGGTCACTGCCTACGCCCATTTTACCATGCCTGGGCTGCGATAACCACATATCAATGGGTTTTGGAGATCATACAATCTGGCTACACCATTCCTTTCACAGCCATCCCCCTACCCTCCCTCCTTCCCCATCCCTCTTCAGGGACCCCTCTCATGAGCACCTTCTGCAACAGGAAGTAGACCACCTCCTACTGCTGGGTGCTGTAGAACCAGTACCACATCAATATCGAGGGAGGGGTTTTTATTCCAAATATTTCCTGACAGAGAAGAAAGGAGGGGAATGGAGACCAATCATAGATCTCCGAAAACTCAACAGGTTTGTACACAATCACAGGTTCAAAATGGTCACTCTGGCCACAATAATCCCAGTGCTAGACGGGGAGGACTGGTTTGCAGCCCTTGACCTCCAAGATGTATACTTCCATATTACAATACATCCTGTCCACAGACGGTTCCTACGGTTCACAATAGGACCCAACCACTACCAATACAGGGTCCTTCCCTTCGGACTGTCCACTGGTCCTTGCGTATTCTCAAAAACACTCGCAGTAGTAACAGCACATTTACGACGCAAAGGAGTCATAATCTTCCCCCATTTGGATGATTGCCTTCTCAAGGGTGCCAACTGACAAAAAATGGCAGGCATGCTGAAGACCACAATAGACCTTTTTCACCAGCTAGGTCTATAGATAAACAAAAAGAAATTCACACTGGAACCAACCCAGCGATTGGAGTTTATTGGAGCCGATCTAGACTCCATACAAGCCAAGGCAATATTGCCAAACCACAGATTCACTGCATTGACCATCTTATTTCCACGTTGACCATCAGCCCACAAACTTCAGTGAGGACTTGCCTTCAGATTCTGGGACATATGGCAGCTACAACTTTCATAGTAAAGTATTCCAGACTCCATATGCGCTGTCTGCAGCAATGGTTGAGCACGGTCTATGCACCTAGCAAACACTTTCTCAATAGACTTGTGACACTACCACCAAGAGTTATCCTCTCCCTACAATGGTGGACACAGCCAGGAAATGTATGCTCCAGGATTTCCTTTCAACAAGACCCCCAATCAGTGACTATTACAACAAATGCCTCCCTGATAGGTTGGGGTGCCTACTTGGGTCACCACAATGTACAAAGCAAGTGGTCTATGACAGAAACCTGACTACATATCAAACTTCTGGAACTCCACACGGTACACAATGCATGCCAACACTTCCTCCCACTCATATGAGAAACCTCAGTCCCTATTTTCATCGACAAGGTTGCATGCATGTTTTACAGCAATCACCAAGGAGGAGCCCGCTCTCACTCACTATGTGTAGAAGCCATGAACTTATGGAACTTATGCATCTGCAACAAAATAAACTTCATAGCATCATACCTACAAGGGTGCCAAAACACTACAGCCGACAATCTCAGCAGGCACTTCTCACAGGAACACGAGTGGGAAATCCATGACAGTGTTCTTGACACAATATTCCAAAAATGGGGTCACCCAGTAATCAATTTTTTTACCTCAGCAACAAATCACAAATGTCCACTATTTTGCTCCAGGGCAGGCCTGACACTGGGAGCATTAGGGGATGCCTTCCTCACCCCGTGGAACGCATCACTCATGTACGCCTTCCCACCGATACCAGTGATCATCTGCAAGATACGACTTGACAGAGAATACATCATTCTCATTGTCCCCACATGGCCCAGACAGACTTGGTTTCTGTACCTCTCATGTCTAGCAGTCTGTGCCCCACAACTGCTGCCTTTCTGGATGGAGCTCCTGTCCCAGACCAAGGGCCTGACACTCCATCCAGACCCAGTGAAACTCCATCTCAAAGCGTGGCTTCTCTCTGGTACCAACATGGGGAATTGAACTGTTCGGAGAAAATAAAACAGGTATTACTAAATAGCTGTCACCTCACCACTAGAAATACTTACCACCACAAGTGGAGAAGATTCTCCCATTGGTGTCAGCAAAAACACTGGATGTGACCAAGGCGCCTCTATCTATGATCCTAGACTACCTACTAGAACTGAAGGAAATGGGGTTAGCCATAAGCTCTATTAATGTACACCTGGCTGCCATCACAGCCCTCCATCAACAGATAGAAGGGGTTTCAATATTTGCGCACCCGATTACACGGCACTTTCTAGCAGGTATACAGAACATGTACCCAGAAGTACGCCAACCTGCACCACCATGGGATCTCAATCTTGTGCTCAAATGTCTCACAAGACCACCCTTCAAACATCTAGCAACCTGCTCATTTCTTTATATATCTATGAAGGTCGCATTCCTAGTGGCAATCACGTCTGCTAGACGTGTCAGTGAAATAGGAGCATTGATGGCTGAACCACTGTACACTGTATTTACCATAAACAAAATTATGTTAATGTCCTCACCCAAAATTCTTGCCCAAAATGGCTACACATTTTCATATTAACCAAAACATACACTTACCTACTTTCTACCCCAAGCCATATAACGACTCTCGAGAAGCAATGTTGCACATGCTAGATGTCAGACGGGCTGTAGCCTTCTACTTGGACAGAACTAAACCATTCTGCAAGTCACCAAGACAATTCGTCTCTACAGCAGAGCGCTCCAAGGGCTCTACAATTATAGAATCATAGAATCATAGAATCTCAGGGTTGGAAGGGACCTCAGGAGGTCATCTAGTCCAACCCCCTGCTCAAAGCAGGATCAAACCCAACTAAATCATCCCAGTCAGGGCTTTGTCAAGCCTGACCTTAAAAACGTCTAAGGAAGGAGATTCCACTACCTCCCTAGGTAACCCATTCCAGTTCTTCACCACCCTACTAGTGAAAAAGTTTTTCCTAATGTCCAACCTAAACCTCCCCCTCTGCAACTTGAGACCATTACTCCTTGTTCTGTCATCTTCTACCACTGAGAACAGTCCAGAGACTCTCCAAATGGGTCTCCACCTGTATTCAAACTTGCTACCACCTGCATCACAAAGAGCCCCCTGTGGGCATCAGATCCCACTCAACACGAGCCATGGTGACATCGATCACATTCTTGAACCATGTCCCCTTAAAAGATATTTGTAGAGCTGCAACCTGGACATCAGAGCACGCTTTTGCAAAGCATTACGCTATCGCCCAAGGCCTTGACTCAGACTCTATCGTTGGCCTCACTGAGCTCTCATCACAGACTGATACATAACTCTGAACCCCTACCACCCCTGTTGGGGTTCAGCTCTACAAGCACCTGGAGTGGAGCACCTACAGAGACACCACTCAAAGAAGTAGAAGTTTCTCACCTTGTGCAGTAATGATGATTCTTCGAGATGTGTGTCCCTGTGGGTGCTACACTACCCACCCCCCTCTACTTTGGAGTTCACACAGCCAAGTTTTGTGGTAGAGAAGGAATGGAGGGGACAGTCAGGGGAGTGCGTGCTACAGGAGGTGCCAATGGCTGCACGAGATGACTCCTGTGCACGCCCTTCCCTCGACCAAGTACTGCTGCAAGAAATCTCCGATCTCCGGCACAGGGACACACCAACACCTAGAGTGGGGCACCCACAGGGACACATATCTCAAAGCACCATTGTTACTGCACAAGGTGAGTAACTTCTTCATCTCGCTTGTATTTCCACTGCCAATGGGAAGTCCCAAATGGCTGTTATGTGCAGCACAATGAGAGCCATGAAGCCATTGGTGACTTCAGGTTTATTAGTGTCTATTAGCGATGTGTGACAAAAGAAACAGCGTTCTCCCCATGATCCAGTGAGGATGATGATGGGGTGTTTTTGTTTCCAGGCAAAGAAAAGGGAGGAAGAGGCTCACTGCATTGACTGGAAATTCATCGCTGGGAACGGCAGCTGGGTGGAGGATGGCTGCATCACTCTCCACACGAACAGCACTCACACCATCTGCAGCTGTGACCATCTCTCCAGCTTCGCACTCCTTATGGGTCACACTGGAGATAAAGGGAGAAAACACCTGCTGGGTTTAGGTAGATCATCAACTTTGTATTGTGGTGGGAAGAAAGGATGTCCCTTGTGGCTAAAATGCTAGGCTAGGACTCAAGTGATCAAGCTTCCATTCTCATCTCTGTCATAGAGTTCCTGTGTTTGTGGTCTTAGGTGTGTCACTTAGGCCAAGATTTTCAAAATTGCCTTGTGATTTTGGTTGCCTAACCTGAGACCTTAAAGGGGCCTGATTTTCAGAGGGTGACTGCTCAGCACTTTTGAAAGTCAGGGCCCTTTTAAGATGTCTCAAGTCATGAGACACTTTTGAAAACCTTAGCCCTGCAGATGTTGACCTGATTTAATTGTCCTGCTTCCCTTTCTGTTGCTAGATGACACCATTAAATCCCTGAATGAGACTCCACAGATAAAAGAGCAGTTCGAGACGTGCAAAAATGGCCCTCTGCAGGTACGTCGAAGGGGTTTATTTGGGCTTTGAGAGTTTTCACAAATAGTACACAGAAAACTTTGAGCCTGAGGATTCTCTTCTTATTCAAGCAGGGGCGATTCTAGGCACCAGCAAAGCAAGCATGTGCTTGGGATGGCACATTTGCAGGGGCGGCAGCATGGGAGCTAAGAACCAACAGGGGGCCCTGGGAGCTATAGTTCCTTGGTTAGCTCCCTGCCTATGGAGCCAGCCCTGGAGCAGGGAAAGAACTACATTTCCCAGCATTCCCTTGGCAGCTATCAACAGAAAGGGAGGGGGAGGGAGTGAGGTAGCTGAGACCTCATGCTTCAGCTTGCTGTGAATAGATAGTTCACTGCTAGAACGGGGTGGCACTGTGAACGGGGGAACAAGTATGCCCAAGGACTAGAAGGCTTTGGCCCAGATATCCCCTTCAGAAGACATCCCCAGACTGGATTAGGAATACTAGCGTGACCTCACCTTGCAGCCCCCAAAAAAGAATTGGGTGGACTAAATGGACAGTGCCCCCCTCTATCTGAAGCCTAGCTAGGGAGGTATGTGGATCCCACTAGAATTTAAAATGAAAAGTAAGGGAGGGGAGGTGAGGCTCTGAACCTGGGCAGCTTTAGATACAATACCAGGCACGTGGGAGGATTTCCACTTCTGAGCCATGGAAGCAGAAATTGACTTTTCCTTTCCAGATTTAGCTAATATTCAGAAAGGGAATCTAGCACCTGCCTTCCAGATTTGAACACCTCAAAATTCAGGAGTGCTCAAGCTCAGTTTCGGCTGCTGTTACTTCATTTCTCCCAAATCAAATATACTGATCCACTGTAACTTGCTGTAGAAAAAGTAGGATAAAATTGAGCAATAAATGCTTCCCAGTGGTTTTTAGGACTGGAATTGCTATTTTCAACAGCCATTGCCTTTTTTTAAAAAAAGTTTTATTTCTTTAAAAGGAAGACAGCGATATTGCATTAGACAAATTCCCCGTAGAAAGAAAGAGTGGAACAAAAGAATAATAAAGGCAGCTCAACTTTTCCTCATTTATGTAAGACAGTCTTATAATATGCATCCAGATATCCTCCAATCACACAAGCTGAAAATTGTTCCACTTTACCGCAGTTCTGTAACCATATGAGAACCAATCCTGTCTGTGTTCTGTGCACATCCAAAATTCCTGCTGAATGACCTGCTCTGGGAACGAGTTACCAGTGACCCAGGGCTGGGGCAACAGGAGGGTGCAGTTGTGGGGGGAGAACCCAGGGCTGGGGCAGCAGAAGGGTGCGGGGTGCGGGGGGGAGGGGAGAGCCCAAGGCTGAGGCTGGGGGCAGCCAAAAATATTTTTTGCTTGGGGTGCAAAAAACCTAGAACTGGCCCTGTATCCAAAGTTTACCACTGACTTCAGTGGGAGCAGAATCAGTCCAACAACAAGTGCTTTTGAAACTTGACCCTAATCAAGCTTAGGTGTGTAACACCCCCACTCACTCTACATCAGAGTTCTGCAGTTAAGGCATCAGCCTGAGATACAAGAAGTCAGAGTCCGGTTCTCATCCCTGCCCCAGACGCACTGTGTGACTTTGGGCAATTTGCTCAGTCTCTCTGTGCATCGGTTCCCCACTTGTAGAAGGGGGATAATAATCCTTACAAACCCCCATGAGGAAGGGAAGGAGAAATTCATCAATATGCATGAAAGCTTCAATACTATGTGAAATGTCAGCGTGTCTGTGGGCTTCACCACACTGAACCTTCACATGTCTTAATCTGTGGGCATTCCAGTGGAACGGCCAGCCAGCCATAGGTCAAAGCAAGATCACTCTGCGGAACCATTAACCTTAATTTTGGGTGGCGTTTCCATGCTTGCAGAAATAACCCATTTCCTCTGATTGCTCTGCAGGGCAACAACAGTGAATTTTGCTCCTTCATGAATTTAATCTTAGTGACTTTGAAGACCATGTGTGCAGAGGACAGAGCAGTATCGCTGGAGGTCAGAGGTTCTGCCCCTACGGGTGTGGGTGCTCTATGGGCAAATGCCCTGAGCACTGGAATAACAGTCTCACTTTGGGGGGAACAGTAGCTGCTCTTCAGAACAGGGGTGTTTGTATGCACACGTGCATGTTCTCTAGCTGAAGTGGCAGGGGATCTGGGTTCTGTCCCTAATGGTCCTAGGAAGATCCAAATTCCTTCTGGGGGCAAAACAGAGAGAACCTAGATGCCTGCTGGTTTGCTGCAATGTTCTCTGGCACATACACTGAAGGGACCAGGGATGAGGAGGGAATGACACAGGGTGTTAGCCCGACCCTGGCTTCAGGTTACTGTGGAGTCCTGAGCAAGCCTCAGTAGCCTCACTCGCTCAGCAAAGGGCTCCCTCTTTGAGAATGCTGCAGTCCTGCTGAGTGGGGAAGGTCACTGTGAATTGTTATGTCCTTAAAAGTGTCATTGTTCTCCTGGTATTCTGAAGAATGTGTCTCATGAACCACTGAAATCCTCCCTCCTTCTCAGGGTGTTTCCTTTCCCAATCCCAGGAAGTTGCTCGACCCTTTGGTTCCTTCCTGAATAGCTCCACCCTCATTGCTGGTGGGAAGGAGAGCGAGGGGGAGGTGGCCTCCGCCGTGACATTTCTCCTGCAGAGTGTGGAATTGGCTGCACTGATGGCTGCTTTGAAGTCTCCGGAGAATAGGACCCAGATCGTGACAACAAAGTCTATGGGTGAGGAGGATAGGAGGCTCCCACATCACCTCATGGTGGCTGTGAGTTAGGGGGTTATCCTCTTCTCAATACAGAACACCACTGCAGCCTTACTGCCCCTCTCCCAGCCATGGGTGTCAGGTGAATGAGCCATAGAGAGAGACAAGCCCCTGGCCCCTGCCTCTCTGCCCAAGGCCCTGCCCCTCCCGTTCCACCCCCTCTCTTCCACTGGAGCCAAGAGCAACCCACTCTCCCACTCCCCCAGCCCCAGCGCGCCAGTCAGGCGGTCAGCCAGATTGTCCCCACCTCCAGTGCCAGGCAGATGGGCAGGCAGCATGATGCGGCATGGCCCCGGCCCCAGTGCCCCCAGCCCTGGGCCTTGTGAGCCGGCCTGCCCCAGCCCCTCAGCCACGGAAGAGCGGGAAGGGAACTGGAAGCAGGCAGGACCGGGTCTGGGGGCAGAACATGGGCAGGTCCACGCCAGGCTGTTTGGGCAGGCACAGCCTTCCCCGGCCTATGCTCCCCGCCACCCATAAACCCAGCCCTGGGGCTTTGCAGCAATGGCAGCTGCCTGAGAAGGTTTTAAAAGCGATGCCAATCTCCTGTCACCACAGGCAGCTGCCATTGCGTCCTCCTTTCACTCCCTGCCCCAGCAATACCCCTTCTTGCTGCTTCCCCTGCTAAAGCGCAGAGGTGAGGCAGCAGGGAGAAGTTGCCTTCTGCCTCTTGGCACAGTGACATCTTCATGGGGACACAGGGACGATGGATCATTGAAGGTCAGCCAGAGGGGCTCAGGGAAACACAGAGAAATGGAGGTGAGGAGAAAGGGGGAGGGGCTGGTGGGATTCAGAGAGAGTGGAGCTCCAAACCTGCCTTGCGCTTGCAGCAAGAGGCTTTGCCATTTCTCTCCCCAGCTATCGAGACGCTCGTTGTGCCGGCTGCAGGTCCCTGTGGTGAGGTCAGGCTGAGAGCTCAGGAGGAGACAATGGACATTCACTGCGATACGGTCACCAGAGCAGCGACAGAAGGTACCATCCTGGTGCTTCCCAGGCACTCGTCCCTGTAGCTAGACACCAAACCCCAGCCCTAGTTCTCCCCTTCCCCTCGCCCCAGGCTGGTTCGCTCGCCTCTGTTATCCTGACACTAGTGTAGACCTTGTTGGCTGAGCCAGTGTTTCTCAGGCCGTTGAGCTCTCAGAGCCCTTCATTCCTGGTTGTTCAGCAGCATGAAAACCAAGCAATGGGCGGGGGGGGGAGGAGAGAGAAGCTTTGGTGGGCATATGAATTGGTCCAGAGAATGGAAATATCGGAGATCCATTGGCCCAACACATGATATGCTGATGATGAGCCCAGCTAGGCCCCCGGTTGATGTGTGTGACTTCCTGGATAATATTTACCAATTTTACTCCGATTTTCGGGCCAGTAGGACCTAACTGGGATTGGTTCTTAATTCTTTAGCACCAGGGAAAACTCTTCAGTAACCAACCCCTCTGCCTCTCATAACCCAGAAAAACTATGGCTTCACCTCAGTGCCTTTCACCTGGGACTATCTACCTGGCTGGACAATGTGCAGTGTGGGGTGATGATTTCTAAAGAGCACTAACATACTGTGCATTAATTGGTCTGCATAGACCCTACTCGTGTGCACTAAAGGTTCCCTAGTGGGCTTTAATGTATGTTAGTGCACTTCAGGAATCACACTCCCATAGTGCACTTTAGGACTCACACTCCCATAGTGCACACAAATGTTTCCAACACAGAAGGGCGTCTGTGGAAGAAGAGGGAGGAGGCAACATATTCTAGTAGTTAAAGCTCAAACTGCCAGCCAGGACTCCTGGGTTCTGTTCCCAGCTCTGCCCCAGACTCGCTGTGACCTTTGGCACCTGGCTTGCTTTCTTTGTCTCAGTGTCCCTGTCTCTATGATGAGGCATCATTTCATGTTTTCAGATTCCTGGGCTGTTGCTTTTATTTCTTACTCCAACCTGAGCTCCATCTTTAACAAGAGATTTCTCAACGAGGGAGATCTAACGACTGATGAGAAATTGAGGAATTGTCACCTGAATTCCAGGGTGGTGAGTGGGGCTGTCGGAGATGGGAGGCCCATGAACCTCCTCAAACCTGTGAACTTCACCCTGCGCCATAGACAGGTGAGTGTCGATCCTTTTACTTTGCTCTGTGCCTGGGGCTCCAGCTGGTCACTTAAAAGGTGCGTTTCCTGCAGGGCATTTGAGTTCTGTTGCCTTTCTGGACTGAGAAACAGTTATCTGAGGGTATGTCTACACTACAAGACTATTTCGAATCAACTTAAGTCGAATTTGTGGAATCGACCTTATGAAGTCGAATTTTTGTATCCACACTAAATACACTAATTCGACTGTGTGAGTCCACAGTAACGGGGCAAGCGTCGACTTTGGAAGCGGTGCACTGTGGGAAGCTATCCCACAGTTCCTGCACTCCCCGCTGCCCATTGGAATTCTGGGATTTCCCCCCAATGCATGCTGGGGGAAAAATGTGTCAGGGTGGTTTTGGGTAACTGTCATCATTGAACCGTCAATCACGCCCTCCCTCCCTCCCTCCCCGAAAGCGCCTGCGGGCAATCTGTTCGTGCACTTTTCTGCTCAGTGACAGTGCGGGCGCCACAGCACTGCGAGCACGGAGCCCGCTGCAGTTATGGCCATTGTCAACTCCTCGCACCTTATCGTCCACCTCTTCCACAGTCAGCTGCTGAGAAATAGGGCTACTTTTCAATGGTGCTGCGAACACTGGTGGACCATGGGGGACGTTTTACCAACATCAACGTCGGGTGGCCAGGCAAAGTTCATGACGCGCGTGTTTTCAGGAACTCTGCTCTGTTTAGATGCCCGCAGGAAGGTAGTTTCTTCCCAGACCACAAAATAACTCTTGGGGATGTGCAGATGCCTATAGTGATCCTTGGGGACCCAGCCTACCCGCTAATGCTCTGGCTCGTGAAGCCCTATGCAGGCGCCTTGCACAGCGACAAGGAACTCTTCAAGTACCAGCGAGCAGCGAGCAGCATGACCTGTGACTGTTCAGTTTCTTTATAGAGAAGCTGAACCTGCCCCTGTTTCTTTACCCAGTTACTGTTGACTATCCTCTGCAGTTACATACCCCGTCCACCCCGCTTCCCCCACTTCCAACACACATTTAAAAATAAAATACATGTTCCACTGTAACTTTACAAAGGTTTCTTTATTGATGACTTTGCATTAAAGGGTTGAAACTGGGACGCAGACTGTGCTGGGTAGGGTGTGCGGTGATGTAAAGACCGCCTCTAAACTCAAGGAATGACAGGCTCCTGCTCCCAGAGCGGTCTGCAGTGCCGGTCTGGTTGTTTCAATGGAGCCTGCCATCCCTCCTTTTTGGGACTCTGTGTGCGGGGGCTATGTGGCCTTGTGGCGGGGGAGGACGGATACAGATTCCTCTGCTGCGTGGCTCTGTGGTCCAGGACAGGGACCGCTGCATGAGATCTGTAACCCCCCTCCCCCGCTACAAAGTCACGTACCCCCCCCACCCACACAGAACCTGCAAACCACCTCCCATACCGACCAGGGTGCCTACTGACTGCACTGTGTGTGTGACCTGCTGCTGATCCTGCCCCCGTCTCTGTACCCTGCTAAAGGTGACTGTCCTATGCAATACCCTACCCCCTTCCCCACCCACCCCCCCACCCACCCACCCCTTCAAACACAGCGTTGTGTAAAAAAGCATGACGGAAACAGTAATTAACAGTATTTTTAATAATTAACCAGACAGTCAGGGGATGAAACTGGGACTGGGGCTAGGGTGAGTCAGGAAGGGAAGGAATTCTCAAAAATTAGGGTATGAGAGCTTTTGTGTACTTGAGCACTCTGCTGGGGTGCAGTGACAGTTTTCACGGCCCCTGGCGCCACTCCTTCTGGTTACTTTGGGTGACGGGAGGTATGGGACTTTGTGGCGGGGGAGGGCGGTTGCAGATACACTGCGGGGGGGCTCTGTCCTCCTGGCTGCGGTCCTGCAGAACATCCACAAGGCGCCGGAGCATGTCCGTTTGCTCCCTCATTAGTCCAAGCAGCGTTTGAGTCTCCTGCTTGTCTTCCTCACGCCACCTCTCCTCCCGTTCGCTGTGTGAGCGGTGGTACAGAGAGAGGGTCTCCCTCCATTGGCTCTGCTGGTCCGCCTCGGCTCGGGAGCACCCCATAACTTCAGCGATCATCTCGTCCCGTGTCTTTTTCTTTCGCCGCCTAATCTTTGCCAGCCTCTGTGAGGGGGATGCTGTGGCAGGTCTGGAGACAGTCGAAGCTGTGTGATGGGAAAAAGGGAGTGAATTCCTTGCAAAGATACATTTTTGCGAACAATGAACACAGTCTAGTCTGTGTCTGTGAACAACACCATGCACAGCACCTATCTCATCCGCACTCCTGCAGCAGGCAATCCTGAAAGCATAAACTCTGCCCCTGTTCTACCCCATCGCAGTGTCCCCCGACCCTTGCACTTCTGGGTTGAGATCCCAGTGCCTGATGGTGCAAATTTCATTGTCGCGGGTGGTTCTGGGTAAATGTAGTCAGTCATTCCTTCCTCCGGGAAAGCAACGCCAGACAATCATTTCGAGCCCGTTTTCCCTGGATTGCCCTGGCATACGCCATAGCGTGGCAACCATGGAGCCTGTTTTGCCTTTTGTCACTGTCACTGTATGTGTACTAGATGACGTGGACAGAGGCGATTCAGCAGCGCTACACAGCAGCATTCATTTGCTTTTGCATGACAGCAGAGATGGTTATCAGCCATATTGCACCATCAATCATGCCAATGTAAATTGGCAAGGTGATGATGGGTAGCTGTCCTACTGCACTACACCTTCTGCTGCCGAGATCAGCCGGGGGCGCAAAAGACAAAACTGGGAATGACTCCCCGAGTCAATCCCTCCTTTATGGTATCTAAAAATAGAAACAGTCCTGCCTAGAATATGGGGCAACTGTACTAGGGTTGCAGTGTATCAGAGAACTCCAGAGCACAGCCGCTCTGTGTCAGATCCCGCAGGAATGACGAGCTGCATGCCATTCACAGGGGGTGCCCCAGCAACAACCCTACCTGTTGCTTCGCTCCTCCTCCAGCCTTCCTGGGCTACCGTTGTAGTGTCCCCCCATTTGTATGCTGAAGTAATAAGGAATGCAGGAATAAGAAACAGTGACTTGTTAGGGAAATGAAATGAGGGTAAGGCAGCCTCCAGCTGCTATGATAGTCCAGGCAGTACAGAATCTTTTCTTTACACATGAAGGGCGGGGGCTGATGGAGCTCAGCCCCCCTGTTGCTATGATGAAGACGGTTCTTCTTCGAGTGATTGCTCCAATGCATTCCAGTTAGGTGTGCGCGCCGCGCGTGCACAGCATCTCGGAACTTTTTTCCCTAGCAACCCCGGCGGGCCGGCTGGGCGCCCCCTAGAGTGGCGCCGCTATGGCGCTAAATATATACCCCAGCCGGCCCGTCCGCTCCTCAGTTCCTTCTTACCGCCCGTGATGGCCAGTTGGAACTGTGGAGGGCTCTTCGTTCTCCACAATCCCTAGCGTTTACATCTCTCTTGTATATAGTTAGTTTAGTAGTTACAGTTTTGGATAGTTAGTTAGTGTAGATAAGGTGAAAGGGGGGGATTTCCCCTTTTTACCTGACCCGGTGCGGGCTCATGCCCAAGGCACCGGGCTTTAAGCCCTGCGCGGCGTGCCAGAAGCCGATGCCCATCGGAGACCCGCACGACGCCTGTCTCCGTTGCTTGGGCGAAGGGCATAGAACGGACAAGTGTTCGATCTGCTTAACTTTTAAACCGCGGACCCGGAAGGAGCGGGACATCCGCCTGAAGCAGATCCTAATGGAAGCCTCGCTTCGACCACCGGCACCGTCCGTGCCGGCACCGCGAACTGACTCGGTGCAAAGCGCACCGGCGGCTCCGAGCCGCTCCACCTCCGCGGCGCCGCCGACGCAGAAAGCAGCTAAGAAGTCGCGGCACCGCTCGCTTTCACCTACAGGAAAGCAGAGACTGGCGAAGGCAATAGCGCAGGCTAGCGCTGAGGCCTCGGCGCAAGCAGCTGCGCGCCTGGCAGCTCCTGCGGTGCCCGCACACAAGCCGCGCACAGGACCCTTGACTCCGGTGCCGCAAGGGCCGTCGAGTCCGGCGCCGCCACGCTCCCCGGTACCGTCCGAGGTCGAGCCCCGGCTGCCGTCAACGCCGGAGACATTCACCTCCGCGCGAGAGCTCATCAAGCTCATAGAGGCACCAGGCCTCCGGCCCCCGGCACCGCCGGTGCGGGCTGTCGTGTCGGCGGGGAAGCCGGCGAGAATGACCCGGCCACCGTCCCTGGACAGGCCACATGGACGACGCTCCCGGTCCTGGTCCCGGTCCCGGTCCTGCGGCAGATCTCCATCCAGACGCTCGCGATCTCGGCACCGCTCGCCATCGCGGTACCGATCGCCATCACAACGCCGGTCGCAGTCCCGGTACCGCTCGTCATCGCGGTACCGGTCGTACTCCCGACGCCGCACGAGATCCAGGTCGCCATCGCGTCGGCGCCATCAAAGATCGCCGTCCCGGCACCGTTCCCGGCACCGCGACTCGCGTGGACGTTCGTGGCACCGTCGTTCTCAAACTAGGTCAAGCTCCCGGCACCGGTCGAGCTCCCGGCACCGGTCGAGCTCCCGGCACCGCGGCGGACGTCACTCCCGGTCGCCGTCCCGGTACCGGCCGGAGCAACCTCGCACTTCTTTGCCTCCCGGGGAAGGTCGGCCCCATTCGGCACCTCACTCTGCGAGCGCTTCGGCACCGCCATGGCCTTCTCGACCCGAGTCGGTCGCTTCTGGCGCGGACGGATACGGACTCTTGCCGCCCACCCCACGACACCATCCTCAAGGGGCACACCCGTGGGGCTTTTGGGTTCCATGGGCCCAGTACGAGGCCCAGGGGGTGCCTTTTCCACCAAGGCCCCCCGCGTCAGAGCGCAGAGTCCCAGAGGCGACGGTATCCAGACCGGCCCCTTCGCCTCCGGCGGCGGATGCTGTAGCGTCCGAATCCCAAGGCCATGTGCAGCCCGCACCCTCCGACGGACAGGTGGCAGGCCCCTCTTCGGAGACGGTCGTCCAAGGGTTGTCCTCCTCGTCCTCGCCTGATGAGGCGGTGGCTGGTGCAGCAACTAAGGAGCCTCCACCCATTGACGTGAGAGCTCACCAGGACCTCCTTCGTCGTGTGGCGACGGCAATGGCCTTGCCCATAGAGGAGGTACGCGAGGACGAGGACCCTATCACGAACGTGGTCGAGGCTGACACGCCGGTGCGAGTCGCACTTCCGTTTGTCCGGACGGTGCAGAAGAACGCCACCACTATCTGGCAGACGCCAGCGTCCGTGCCCCCTACAGCCCGTGGGGTTGAGCGAAAGTACTCTGTCCCTCCCACGGGGTATGAATACCTGTATATGCATCCGACCCCGGACTCCTTGGTAGTCCAGTCGGTTAATGACAGGGAGCGGCACGGTCAACCGGCTTCGGCGCCCAAATCGAAGGACGTGAAACGTATGGACCTGCTAGGCCGGAAGGTCTATTCTGCAGGAGGCCTGCAAATGAGGATTGCCAACCAGATGGTACTCCTCGCCAGGTACGTCTTCGGCATCCTGACGTCCCTGGCGAAGTTTACCGAGCTCCTGCCGTCAGCCTCCCGACAGGAGTTCACGGCCATGCTGGAGGAGGGAAGGAGGTCATCTAGATCCTCCATCTCAGCCGCCCTCGACGCTGCGGACTCGGGGGCGAGGACCTTGGCCTCAGGAGTCACGATGCGGCGGATCGCCTGGCTGCAGTCTTCTACCCTGCCGCCGGAGGTCCAATATACGTTGCAGGACCTTCCCTTTGACACTAAAGGGCTGTTCTCTGAGAAGACGGATTCTAGGATCCAGTCTTTAAAGGACGGTCGTATCGCGATACGGACATTAGGCATGCATACGCCAGCGACGCAGCGTAGGCCATTCCGTCCGCAGCCCTCCAGACCGGCCTTCCAGTCCCGGTATCGCCCTTACAACAGCCGACGTCCGGCCCAAAATCGCCGTCGTCCGTCCGGCAACCGCCGCAACCAGGGCCAGGCCGCTTCGAAGACCCCTCAGGGGGCCAAACAGGCCTTTTGATGGGACGCTCGAGGACGGCCCATCACTCTCCCTACCGGATCCTTCCCCTCTGTTTTGCAACCGCCTTTCCCATTTCTTTTCTGCGTGGTCCCGCTTAACATCAGACAACTGGGTGCTTCACACAGTCCAGTCGGGATACCGCCTGCAATTTGCTTCGCCCCCGCCTTCCCACCCACCCTCCCTGTCCCTCTTCAGGGACCCCTCTCACGAGCAAGTCCTCTTACGGGAGGTCCAGACTCTGTTGAGCGTGGGTGCCATAGAAGCAGTGCCTCAGGACAGACGGGGCAGGGGATTCTACTCCCGTTATTTTCTCATCCCCAAGACGAAAGGCGGGCTACGTCCTATTCTGGACCTTCGCGAGCTCAACAAGTACCTGCTCAAGCCCAAGTTTCGCATGGTCACTCTGGGGACCATCATTCCCTCTCTGGATCCGGGAGACTGGTTTGCCGCCCTCGACATGAAGGACGCCTACTTCCATGTCGCGATCTATCCTCCACATCGTCGTTACCTTCGGTTTGTGCTCAACGACACCCACTACCAGTTCACGGTGTTACCGTTCGGGCTGTCCACCGCCCCGAGGGTGTTTACCAAATGCATGGCGGTGGTCGCCGCAGCCCTCCGACGTCGTCAGATGCACGTTTATCCGTATCTCGACGACTGGCTGGTTCGAGGCCAATCCCGGCAACTTGTGATGGGCAACGTGGCAGAGATTCTGTCTCTCTTTCAGCGGCTCGGTCTTCTCGTCAACACAGAGAAGTCCACTTTGATTCCGACGCAGCGGGTGGAGTTCATTGGAGCGGTCCTCGACTCCACGACGGCCAGAGCCTGCCTGCCTCGCGCTCGGCACCAGACGATGGTCTCCATCATCCGGGACCTCATCGCCTTCCCAACCACGACGGTCCGCTCCTGCCTCCGCCTCCTGGGCCACATGGCTTCGTGCACGTATGTCACGGCATACGCGCGGCTCCACCTCCGCCCGTTCCAGTCTTGGCTCGCGTCGGTGTACCGCCCTCATCGAGACCCCATCGACATGGTGGTCACGGTCACCAGGACGACCCTCGAGTCCCTCCACTGGTGGCTCGACCCGGACGTCGTGTGTGCGGGAGTCCCATTTCACCCTCCTCGGCCGTCCGCTACCTTGACCACGGACGCCTCAGCGCTCGGTTGGGGGGCCCACCTGGGCAATCTCCACACGCAGGGCCTGTGGTCGGTCCAGGAACTCACACTGCACATCAACGTTCGCGAGCTACGCGCCATCCGCCTGGCCTGTCGCAACTTCTGCGCTCGCCTCCAAGGTCGTTGTGTGACAGTATTCACGGACAACACCACCGCGATGTTCTACGTGAACAAGCAAGGCGGAGCCCGCTCCTCCCCCCTCTGCAAGGAAGCGATGCTCCTGTGGGACTTCTGCGTGACCCACTCAATTCACCTGGAAGCATCCTTTCTTCCGGGAGTGCAGAACACGCTGGCCGACCGTCTCAGCAGGTCGTTCCTCTCCCACGAGTGGTCTCTCCGTCCAGATGTCGTCCACACTATCTTCCGGAGGTGGGGGTTTCCCCAAGTAGACCTCTTCGCCTCCAAAGAGAACAGGAAGTGCCACCGGTTTTGCTCATTCCAAGGTCGCTCGCCAGGCTCCCTGACGGACGCCTTCCTTTATCACTGGACGGATCGCCTCCTCTACGCCTTCCCTCCGTTCCCGCTCGTGCACCGAGTGCTCCTGAAGCTTCGGAGGGACAGAGCCCACATCATTCTAGTGGCGCCAGCCTGGCCAAGGCAGCACTGGTACACCCTGCTGCTCGAGCTCTCCGTTCGGGAGCCCATCCCCCTGCCGTTGTGGCCGGACCTCATCACCCAGGACTTCGGCAGACTCCACCATCCGAACCTGCAATCCCTCCATCTTACAGCTTGGTACCTGAGTGGCTGACCCACGCGGAGAGGGGCTGTTCTGCAGCGGTTCAACAGGTCCTGCTCGAGAGCAGAAAGCCTTCCACTCGCTCCACTTACCTGGCGAAGTGGAAGAGGTTTGCACTCTGGTGTGATCACCGAGGTCTTAATCCATTCCTGGTACCGGTCCCTACCATCCTGGACTACCTCTGGCACCTTAAAGAGCAAGGTCTGGCGGTCTCCTCCTTGAGGGTTCATCTGGCAGCGGTATCCGCCTTTCGTCCCTCCGTGGAAGGTAGGTCCATCTTCTCGAACCAGATGGTTTCCCGTTTCCTCAAGGGCCTGGACCGCTTGTACCCGCCAGTGCGGCGCCCTGCCCCGACCTGGGACTTGAACCTCGTGTTGGCCAAACTAATGGGTCCTCCATTCGAGCCGCTGGCCACGTGCTCCCTGCTCTACCTCTCGTGGAAGACGGCCTTCCTTGTTGCCATTACTTCAGCGAGGCGAGTTTCTGAGCTTCGCGCTCTAACGGTTGCTCCGCCATACACGATCTTCCATGGGGACAAGGTACAGCTGCGCCCTCATCCGGCTTTCTCCCCGAAGGTGGTGTCAGCATTCCATCTCAATCAGGAGATCTTCCTCCCGGTGTTCTTCCCGAAGCCGCATGCCTCGCCTCGGGAGCAGCAGCTACATACGCTCGACGTCCGTAGGGCGCTCGCCTTCTACATTGAGCGGACTAAGTCCTTCCGGCGTTCGCCCCAGCTGTTCGTCGCGGTGGCTGACCGCATGAAGGGAGATGCGATATCCTCCCAGCGGATTTCCTCCTGGGTCACTGCGTGTATCCGGACCTGCTACGAGCTGGCTCGTGTACCACCAGGCCGTGTCACTGCACACTCGACGAGGGCACACGCCTCATCTCTGGCCTTCCTGGCCAACGTCCCAATCCAGGACATCTGTCGAGCGGCCACCTGGTCTTCGGTGCACACCTTCGCCTCCCACTACGCGTTGGTGCAGCAGTCTCGAGACGACGCAGCCTTCGGCTCTGCGGTATTACACTCCGCCACGTCTCACTCCGACCCCACCGCCTAGGTAAGGCTTGGGAATCACCTAACTGGAATGCATTGGAGCAATCACTCGAAGAAGAAAAGACGGTTACTCACCTGTAGTAACTGTTGTTCTTCGAGATGTGTTGCTCCAATCCATTCCAGACCCGCCCTCCTTCCCCACTGTCGGAGTAGCCGGCAAGAAGGAACTGAGGAGCGGACGGGCCGGCTGGGGTATATATTTAGCGCCATAGCGGCGCCACTCTAGGGGGCGCCCAGCCGGCCCGCCGGGGTTGCTAGGGAAAAAAGTTCCGAGATGCTGTGCACGCGCGGCGCGCACACCTAACTGGAATGGATTGGAGCAACACATCTCGAAGAACAACAGTTACTACAGGTGAGTAACCGTCTTTTAGCAGGCCATCTACTTATGGGCTGATGACGAGGACAGGTAGCAGTCCTATTGCACTATACCATCTACCGCAAGGCTGATGATGAGGACAGGTGCCAGTCATTTTGCACCATCAGTCACCCATGAGGCAGGGTGGGGGCGAGGATGCTACTGTAGTGTGCCGCAGCATCGTGTCTACCAGCAGCATTCAGTACACATAGGGTGACATTTACAAGAGTCACGAGACGATTTCTTTCCCTTTTCCTTCTGGGGGTGGGGGGTGGCTGTACATTGACGAGCTATGCCCTGAACCACCGCGGACACTGTGTTTGACCCTAGAAGCATTTGGAGCTCAGCCAAGAATGCAAATGATTTTCGGACACAGCGGGAACTGTGGGATAGCTTGTGTCCTCAGTCCCCCCCTCCCTCCCTCCATGAGCGTCCATTTGATTCTTTGGCTTTCCGTTATGCTTGTCATGCTGTAGCGTGCTGACTCTCTGCTACGCCGTCTGTCCGGAGATTTTTTGGACCAGGCGTAACATTACGGTAATTTTCCTAATTAGATGCAGGAGTCTCCGAGCGAGATCACCCTGAGGACGGTCACTGAAGGAGATAGAGAGCGCATGCTGCGTGAAAGCCAGCACAAACCAGGGGCCTATGCAGCCGTGCTCGGGGAGGCAATGCTCCCTGAGTACCTCATGAAAGCCTGGCGCGGAAAGGTGTGCTACCACGGAGCTCCCAGTAAGGCAGCTCTCCCCAGGAACCTCCTGCGGAGGCTTTTCGATTCCCTCCTGGAGAGCTTCGTGGAGATCTCCCAGGATGATTTCTGTTCTATCCCCATATATATAGATACCTCCTTTTCACATACTTCAGATTCCTGTTATATTAAGAATAAAAGTTTACATGTTTAAAGCACTTACCGACTGATCCTTCCCCTGATTCAGGGTCCGGGTTAACGGCTGGGGAGGGTTGGTAGGGGATCTCCGTGAGAGTGATGAAGAGATCCTGGCTGTCGGGGAAACCAGCGTTGTAAGCGCTGTCGCCTGCCTCGTCCTCCACAAACCCTTCCTCATCTTCCCCGTCCGCGAACATCGCCGAGGAACTGGCCGTCGACACTGTCCCATCGTCAGAGTCCACGGTCACTGGTGGGGCAGTGGTGGCAGGCTCCGTAGCGTCCGTTTGCCACTTTGATTTTTTGGTAGCCTTGTCTGGGGTCCTTGATTTTCACGCGGCGCTGCATTGCATCCCACCTGTATCCTCTGTCTCTCATGGCTTTGGAGACCTTCTCGTAGGTCTTTGCATTCCGTTTTTTGGAGCGCAGCTCCGAAAGCACAGACTCCTCGCCCCACACACCGATCAGATCCAAGACTTCCCGGTCAGTCTATGCTGGGTCCCTCTTTCTATTCAGAGATTACATGAACTCCTCTGCTGGAGAGCTCTGCATTGCTGCCAGTGCTGCTGAGCTCGCCCCGATGTCCAACCACAACATGAGATTCAAACTGTCCAGACAGGAAAAGGAATTCAAATTTTCCCGGGGCTTTTCCTGTGTGGCTGGTCAGAACATCGAAGCTCGGACTGCTGTCCAGAGCGTCAACAGAGTGGTGCAGTGTGGGATAGCTCCCGGAGCTACTAAGTTCGATTTGCATCCACACCTAGCCTAATTCGACATAGCCATGTCGAATTTAGCGCTACTCCCCTCGTTGGGGAGGAGTACAGAATTTGAACTAAAGAGCCCTCTATGTCGAATTAAATGGCTTCCTGGTGTGGACGGGTGCACGGTTACTTCGAATTAACGCTGCTAAATTCGAATTAAAGTCCTAGTGTAGACCAGGCCTGAGAAAGAGAGGGAGCTTCTTCAGTCCTGACACGGGGGCTGTTTTGGTGGAGGACGTTACATAGGGTTCACCCCAGGCCTGACTGGGTTATGATTCATCCTGTAAAATGCTCTGGAGTAACAACTGTCCCAGACTCACCCCTTAGAGCAGGAACAACTGGAAAGCAACTCCCTATAGCAGTGGTCCCCAAACTTTTGAGGGTCTCTCCCCCAACCCGTTCATGCCCCTGCCCTGAGCCAGGGCCAGGAGCGGGGCCGCGGCTTGGGTGGATTGGGAAGGACATGGACAGGGGTAAGGGGGCTGAGGCTGGGGCTACAGCTGGGTTGGGGCTGGGGATGGGAGTGGAGCATCAGTCGGGCTGTGGTGTGGGCTAGCAGCCAAGTCCATGCCAGGTGCAGCTCCACTCCCAGCCCTGCCCCTGCCCCCAGCCTGAGCCGGGAATGGAGCTGCAAGGGGCTGTGGCTGGGAATGGAGCCATGCTGAGGCTGGGGACGATGCCAGACATGGGGCTGGAAGTCAGGGATGCGGCTACTGGTGGGACCAGAGCAGAGGTCAGGGTGGGGAGGGGCTGGGTGATGCTTCCTCTCTGCCCTCCATGGGGACTGACCCAGGACCTGTCACGTCTCTCTGAAGGTTCCACCGTGTTCCCCTAGGGGGGTGCACCCCAGAATTGGGGACCTCTCCCATATAGATAGCAGAGTTCAGGAAAACAGCATGAGATGGTGCTTCTTTGATAAAGTAATGAACTTGCTATTGTGCATGTGGATATTTGTGGGCGGGTGTGTGAATGCCTTTTATTGGCACAAATCGGAACTGCACAATTGTGTGTCATAGACCCTACAGAGCTGAGAGTTAAGGGAATTACCACTTTAGCTCTGTTCTCAGGGGTTTGTGCTATTGGAGCTGGAGGATCTTGCTTATATTTCCACTGCCAATTGGAAGTCTCAAATGGCTGTTATGTGCAGCACAATGAGAGCCATGAAGCCATTGGTGACTTCAGGTTCATTACTGTCTATTAGAGATGTGTGACAAAAGAAACAGTGTTCTCCCCATGATCCAGTGAGGATGATGATGGGGTGTTTTTCATTCCAGGCAAAGAAAGAAGAGGAAGTGGTGTTGTGTGTTCACTGGAATTTCACCGCTGGGAAAGGCATCTGGGCTAAGGATGGCTGCACTGCTCTGCAGACGAACAGCACTCACACCAACTGCAGCTGTTACCATCTCTCCAGCTTCGCACTCCTTATGGGTCTCACCGGAGAAGAGGTATCTCATTGTCAGACTTAGATCAAAGGGCTGGACTCTGAGCTCCTGACTTGGGCAAAATCAGTGGGAATTTTGCCTGAACACTGAGTCGGAACGTCAGGGTATAATCTGTGGCCATACAGGATGGATCAGGGTCAAGGGGGCTGGGCAGGGGTTGTGATCTGAGGTGCCTGGAGTAGCCCACACTGACAATGTCAAGGCCAGGGTAGGCTGAAAAAAGAACAGGCTGCAAAAAGGCTGCAAAAAAACCCTGGTGATCATGTTTTCTAGAGCTTTAATCATTTTTGTTGCTCTTCTTTGGACTTTCTCCAATTTGCCCACGTCCTTCCTGAAATGTGGCACCCAGAACTGGACACAATACTCCAGTGAGGCCTAATCAGCACAGAGTAGAGTGGAAGAATTACTTCTCGTGTCTTGCTTGCCATACTGCCGCTAATACGTCCCAGAATGATGTTTGCTTTTTTTGCAACAGTGTTACACTCTTGACTCATATTTAGCTTGTGATCCACTCAGAGCCGTCCTTAGGTATATGCAGCTGCATATGCGGCAGTGTAGGACATCCGAAAATTTGGGGCACCCCTGGGTCCTAGTGTCGACCCTCCCACCTCTTCCTATCCCTGTTCTGACCCTTCCTGCAGGCTCCCACAGCTCTGAGTGCGGCAAGTTTCAGAGTTGTAAAGCACCATTGTAAACAGTGCACCAGGTAGCTACATGCCTCTTGTGGAGGTGGAGTTTTTTTGAGCGCCGGGCAGTGTAGGCTAGTCCTTACTAAAGTCAAGATATACCACATCTACCGCTCCCCCCCATCCACAAGGCTTGTTACCTTGTCAAAGAAAACTATTGAGCTGGCTTGACACGATTTCTTCTTGACAAATCCATGCTGACTGTTATTTATCACCTTATTATCTTCTAGGTGTTTGTAAATTGGTTGCTTAATTATCTGCTCCATTATCTTTCCCGGGACAGAAGTTAAGCTGACTGGTCTGTAATTTCCCAGGGTGTCCTTACTTCCCTTTATTTACTATATAGCATCACAGGGCTTACTGGCAAGTCTCCCTTTGCTTTGTTACAGGACAGTTACACACTGATCATCATCAGCCACGTGGGACTGACCCTCTCCCTGCTGTGCCTCTTCCTCGCCATCCTCACCTTCCTCCTGTGCCGCTCCATCCGCAATGTCAGCACCTCCCTCCACCTGCAGCTCTGCCTCTGCCTCTTCCTGGCCGACCTGCTCTTCCTCACTGCAGTGAAGCGCACTGGCATTCAGGTCTGTTATCCACTTTTATTCTTGGTTGAAAATTGAGCTGGGTCCAGATCCTCTGTCAGCATTTCTACAGCTCCCCTCACCCCAGCACCTTTTTATACCCTCGGCTGAACGGTAACATTTATTCCATGTTCTTTAGTCTTGCAGAAGTAATTATTTATTCCCCTCCAAAAGAAATCTCTATGGGTGAAACCAGTCCTTCCCTTTTCCTTGTGGGCCCCATCCTTCATCATTCAGACAAAGGAACCCTGATTTCCAGAGTCACAGTCCCCTGCCTGTCCTCTCTGCCCCCAGATTGATGGGCAGATGCAAGGCACCTATATCCTGAAGCAGATATAGAGAAGAGAACTATACTCTCCAGGTCTCTCCCTGTTATGAGGACTGGGAACTTTTTTATATCCCTGCTTCCTTTCCTAGGATTCCTCACAGTATCCAACTCTTTTCTGAGTGGAGATCAGGACCGGGCTGGATTCTGAATGATTGAAAGGGCCAGCCAGCTTGCCCTTAGACAAGCCCCCCATAGACTGAAGAATGTATTGTCTCTGGGAGAGCGTCATAACTAGAGAGATGTGTTAATAAAAAGCCCTATGTGATCCTCACAAAAGTCCCCCCACCTCCAAATTCAGTATTTCCAGGTGATGTGTGCTGTCATTGCTGGCCTCCTACACTACCTCTTCCTGGCCTGCTTCACCTGGATGTTCCTGGAGGGGCTGCACCTCTTCCTCACTGTCAGGAACCTGAAGGTCGTGAATTACACCAGCGCCAGCCGGTTCAAGAAGAGATTCATGTACCCGTTCGGCTACGGATTCCCAGCCCTGGTGGTGGCTATTTCTGCAGGGGTGAATCCTGGTGGCTACGGAACTCCCACACAGTACGTGCAGCGCCCATCCCTAAGGGGAGCTGGGATGTGGCTTCCATGTGCTTGTCCGGCTCACCCTAGGTTTGATTTGAACCCAGATTTCCCGGCTCACCCTGCCTGGGAGCTGAATGTCCCCCTGGGACCCTTCCCATCCCCAGGGACACTAAGCTGCCCCGAGCGCTGCAGTTGAGTTGCCCCCTGTCAGCCATCTACACTCCTCACCCCACTGACGATGTGGAAGAACAAGCCAGAAAGATCCCAGCTTGACTCCCAGGTCCCAGGCTGGGTTTGTGGGGCTGGTGGGTAGGAAACAAATGCACCTTCTTACTGTGAGCAAATCCCTGAGCATCCCCTCTCTAAAGTGAGCGACGCCACTAAAACAGGGCGTGGTGTGTTCTAGACACCCCAGGTGAGATCCTCAGCTGGTGTAAATCAGGGCAGCTCCACTTCCTTCAGTGCAGCTAGGCCAATGTCCATCCGCTGCATGTCTGGCCCTCCATCAATACTGCGCCCACCCACCAGAAAGGGTCACGGGAAGAGGTGGAAGAGGAAGTGATGGCTGAAAGCAGGAGATGCCGAGGTAGATGGGCTGGCTGAGATCCATCTCGCTTTTGAGAGCCAGCTGCCCTGTGACACCCCCTCTCTGCCCCTGGGGCTGAAAAAGGGCAGTAATCCCATTAAAGTCACTTTCTTCTTCCTCCCTCCCAATAGCTGCTGGCTCAACCTGGACAAAGGTTTTCATTGGAGCTTCATGGGTCCAGTCTGTGCCATAATCCTGGTGGGTACCTCACAGAACCACAGGGCCCCATTCTCCTCTCACCTCTGCAACCCTGTGGAATCCAGTGGAGCCAAGAGAAGAATATCTCCCAGAGAATTCAAGTTGAAAGAGTCCTATAAGATCCCATTTCATCCACCCCTGTTTGGCCAGTGCAGGATTTTTCCCTAACACAACAGCCTACATTCTATGGAGTCAGTCAGGGCGAATGGGTCGGGCACTGGGTTGTGAGTCAGGAGCCCTGACTCCTCTACTGGCCTGCTGTGTTAACTTGGGAAGTAGCTTCCCCTCGATGTACCTCTGTTTCTCCTCCCACCCTTTGTCTGTCTTCCCCTTAGGCTGCAAAAAAAATTAGTGGATGCTCAGCACACACTGGCAGCCATCTCCCCCACTCACCCCCCGTGCCTCTCGTCCACTGGCACCCGCACCAATCAACTCCACCCCCTCCATCCCAGTGCCTTCTGCTTGCCGCAGTCAGCTGTTCTGTGGTGTGCAGGAGGCACTGGGAGGAAGGGGGCAGAACTGTGTGGGAAGAGGTTGGGCAGGGGTGGGAAGAGGCAGTGGCTTGAAGAAAGGGGGGGGGCAGAGCTCGGGGCCAAGTGGGGATGGGAAGAGGTGGGGTGGGGGCTTGGGAGAAGGGGTCGGGTGGGGGCGGGGTCTGGGGTGGAGTGGGGGGTTGTGTGGCCTGGGGGAAGATGGTGCCTGTGGTCTTGCCTAGTTGCTTTGTAAACAAATGCTCAGAACAGGGGCTTCCCCTTTCTAGGTCTGTGTACAGAACCGAGTGCAGTCTCAGCTGGAGCCTCTAGGTGTTACCATAATATGATTAATTATAATATGTCATTACTCATGCAATGCTGCCATGGAAGCAAGTGGAACCTCTGCAAGAATGAGGATAGTTTTGTTCCTTGCCTTGTCCAGCCTGGCTGGTAAATAACCCAAGTGATGGGGGAAGGGAAGGTGGCTGCAGCGTGGTGAGTTTGAGGATGGAAGGGTACATGTGTTGCAAGAGATAAAGGTAGCAAGTGTCCTTGCAGATTCCTGCCCATCTCAGGCAGCAGGTTAAGAATTAATTTCAGCCTCAGAATTGAAGGGAACACTCTAGAGACAGGATCTAGAAGCTTTGGGCCAAATCACATGGCTCGAAATCAGGAATAACTGCAGACCCCACTGGAATCAGTGAAGTCCCTCCAGATTCAGATAAGAGCAGAATGTGGCCCTCTGGCTGTATGATCACATGTGATGCATTGCAGCCCTACCTATGCCAACAGTTCCCTGCAGGGCCTGGGACCAGGATCTGGCAGGGAATGGTGTATGACCCACTGGACGAGCAGTCACTGCTCTGCAGCCGTCTGATCCCATAGGATTGTTCCGTGCCTCAGCCAGGGAAACTGGCTTTGGATGGCATGTTTTACAAGGAATATTTCATGCTGTTTCCACAGATAAATTTAACATTTTTTCTTGTAACCCTCTGGATCCTGAGAGACAAACTCTCCTCCCTTAATGAAGATGTGTCCACTCTCAAAGACACCAGGTAGGACAGCACTACATCTACTAGAACAGGGGTGGGCAAACTTTTTGTCTCGAGGGCCACATCTGGGTGGGGAAATTGCATGCAGGGCCATGAATGTAGGGCTGGGGCAGGGGGTTGGTGCAGGAGGGAGTGCGGGGTGTGGGAGGGGGTGCAGTGTGCAGGAAGGGGCTCAGGGCAAGGGGTTGGGGTGGAGGAGGGGTGCGGGATGTACGAGGGGGCTCAGGGTAGGGGGGTTGGGGTGCAGGAGGGAGTGCGGGGTGTGGGATCGGGCTCACGGCAGGGGTGCAGGGAAGGGTGCGTAGTGCGGGAGGGCTCAGGGAAGGAGGTTGAGGTATGGGATGCAGGAGGGGTTTGGGGTGCAGGGACTGGCCCAGCACCACTTACCTAGAGTGGCTCCGGGGTGGCAGCGGCTTGCAGCGGGACTCAGACAGGCTGCCTGCCTGCCTGCCCTGGCCCTGCACCGCTCCTGGAAGCGGCCGGCACCATGTCCCTGCGACCCCGAAGGGGGCAGAGGGCAGTGTGAGCTGTCCTCGCCTGCGTGTACTTCTCCACAAGCTCCCATTGGATGTGGTTCCTCGTTCTGGCCAATGTGAGCTGGGGAGGAGGGAGCGGAGGGCAGTGCCTGCAGGTGAGGGCAGCATGCAGAGACCTCTGCTCTCCCCTTCCCTCAGGGACGTGGTGCCGGCTGCTTCTGGGAGCGGTGCAGGGCCCACGGCGCCATGGGGGTGGCAATTCTGTGGGCCAGATCCAAAGCCCTGATGGGCCGGATCTGGCCCGTGGGCCATAGTTTGCCCACCCCTGTACAAGAAGGGTCCAGTGAGCCTCCTGTATGGACATTCCTGTTGGATTCTGCACAGATTGCTGCTACCATACAGCTGAGCACATGCCTCTGTAGGGTTTCCAGGTTATCTTGGCGACCTTTGGCTTGATGAGAGAGTAACAGTCTCGTTGTCCAAGGAGCTAATAAACCCTAAGTCAATCAGGAGTCCCTTACTCATGAGTCCTAAAGTTGTCCATTGGAACATCTGCCAAAATAAGAACAATTTGCATGAATAGGGGTATGCTATATCTGATCTTAAATTAGACACAGCACAGCCAGGGTGGCAATTGAAGGGTCAGGTTAGGAGAGAGGAGAGGTCTACGGCAGTAAAGGATCATCATGGGACATACTTTTCTGCCATGTGCATCATGTTGGTCCCTGGATGGATATTGAGATGACAGTTGCAGTCTGTTCCAAAGCCCGCTGAAGTCAGTGGAAGTAATGGGACAGAAGAGGCTGCTTGATCAGTGAGGCTCTTGCAGTAAGTCCTGTGGTACATTCAGATTGTGGAATGCAAATAGTCATTAAAGCAGCTCATTATGAAATCTGTTTGGGAGGAACAAGATCAGAGCTGCCAGCTGGGAGTGCTGGATGGAGACATGAGAAGGGAAAAAGATTTTGGAACCAGATCAAAATGTTGAGACTTCAGAAAGCCATGGTGTTACTTACTGCATGTGCCTAGAGCTGTGTAAGGAGAAATACAAGTCTGTGCTGATATTCAGAGCTGGGCCATGTGCTACGTAGGGAGGAAACTCATCTCTTTTCCCTGGGGCTGTGGATACTGTCGAGGTAAAGTGCCATCCATTGAGGAGGAAGGCAAGTGTGGGTCACCTTTGCTCTGTAGTAACCCCTCTGTCTATTTATGGAACAACATAGATGGGTTCCCGAGAGCCCAGTATCCTGTTCCCACTTGATTGTCACATTGCCAGGGCCTGATGTGAAGGGATTAGAAACAAAACCGTAATGAGAGGTTGAACCATTTGCTTTGGAAGAGCCACCTGTAGGAGGGGAAGGTGTGTGTGTAGGGGGGGAAGATGGTTGGGCATAATATTGTATTTCGGATTCATAGGCGTAAGTTGCCATTGTGTTCGTCTTGACAGTAACCCTAAGACACAGTAAAGCGGGTGCCAGCTGTTTCGCCCCACACTGCCCAGAGCCCCTGACTCAGTCACTCACCATAGGGTCGTTATAACGGGATCTCTCCATCTGCCTTTATCCAGGCTACTGACTTTTAAAGCCATCGCCCAGCTCTTCATTCTGGGCTGCACATGGAGTCTTGGTTTCTTCCAAATTGGCTCAGCAAAAATGGTCATGGCGTATTTATTCACCATTGTCAACAGCCTGCAGGGAGCCTTCATCTTCCTGGTGCACTGTCTCCTCAATCGCCAGGTAATGCCCGTGGCGCATCATCAGCCAGCCGGTGACTTCACAGGCCTAGCAATGGCCTGGCCTGAGGGTGTTAGTTACATGATGTAGTGACCATGTCTCTTATTCTCCAGGTGAGAGAGGAGTACAGGAGATGGATTACAGGCATAAGAAAACCCAGCCCCACAATTCAAACTGGTAGTGTATCTGTGTCCACTGTCACTACCAGCACCAAGATGGTAAGAGATCCTCTATTCTGTTCCAATACCAGCTCCAAAAGTCCCATCTATCTGGGTCATAGAATCATAGAATCTCAGGGTTGGAAGGGACCTCAGGAGGTCATCTAGTCCAACCCCCTGCTCAAAGCAGGACCAAACCCAACTAAATCATCCCAGCCAGGGCTTCGTCAAGCCTGACCTTAAAAACCTCTAAGGAAGGAGATTCCGCCACCTCCCTAGGTAACCCATTCCAGTTCTTCACCACCCTACTAGTGAAAAAGTTTCTCCTAAACCTCCCCCTCTGCAACTTGAGACCATTACTCCTTGTTCTGTCATCTTCTACCACTGAGAACAGTCTAGATCCATCCTCTTTGGAACTCCCTTTCAGGTAGTTGAAAGCAGCTATCAAATCCCCCCTCGTTCTTCTCTTCTGCAGGCTAAACAATCCCAGTTCCCTCAGCCTCTCCTCATAAGTCATGTGCTCCAGCCCCCTAATCATTTTTGTTGCCCTCTGCTGGACTCTCTCCAATTTATCCACATCCTTCTTGTAGTGTGGGGCCCAAAACTGGACACAGTACTCCAAATGAGGCCTCACCAGTGCTGAATAGAGGGGAATGATCACATCCCTCGATCTGCTGGAAATGCCCCTACTTATACAACCCAAAATGCCATTAGCCTTCTTGGCAACAAGGGCACACTGTTGACTCATATTCAGCTTTTCGTCCACCGTAACCCCTAGGTCCTTTTCTGCAGAACTGCTGCCCAGCCATTCGGTCCCTAGTCTGTAGCAGTGCATGGGATTCTTCCGTCCTAAGTGCAGGACTCTGCACTTGTCCTTGTTGAACCTCATCATATTTCTTTTGGCCCAATCGTCTAATTTGTGTATGTCCCTCTGTATCCTATCCCTGCCATCCAGCGTATCAACCACTCCTCCCAGTTTAGTGTCATCTGCAAACTTGCTAAGGGTGCAGTCCACACCATCCTCCAGATCGTTAATGAAGATATTGAACAAAACCGGCCGCAGCACTGACCCTTGGGGCACTCCACTTGATACTGGCTGCCAACTAGACATGGAACCATTGATCACTTCCCATTGAGCCCGACCATCTGGCCAGTTTTCTATCCACCTTACCGTCCATTCATCCAGCCCAGACTTCTTTAACTTGCTGTCAAGAATACTGTGGGAGGCTGTATCAAAAGCTTTGCTAAAGTCCAGAAATAGCACATCCACTGCCTTCCCCTCATCCACAGAGCCGGTTATCTCATCATAGAAGGCAATTGGGTTAGTCAGGCATGATTTGCCCTTGGTGAATCCATGCTGACTGTTCCTGATCACTTTCCCCTCCTTTAAGTGGTTCAGAATTGATTCCTTGAGGACCTGTTCCATTATTTTTCCAGGGACTGAGGTGAGACTGACTGGCCTGTAGTTCCCTGGATCTTCCTTCTTCCCTTTTTTAAAGATGGGCACTACATTAGCTTTTTCCCAGTCATCCAGGACCTCCCCCGATCGCCATGATTTCTCAAAGATAATGGCCAATGGCTCTGCAATCTCATCAGCCAACTGCTTTAGCCCCTCGGATGCAGTGCATCCGGCCCCATGGACTTGTGCTCGTTCAGCTTTTCTAAATAGTCCCGAACTACTTCTTTCTCCACAGAGAGCTGGTCACCTCCTCCCCACACTGTGCCGCAGAGTGCAGCAGTCTGGGAGCTGACCTTGTCTGTGAAGACAGAGGCAAAAAAAGCATTGAGTACCCTAGCTTTCTCCACATCCTCTGTCACTAGGTTCCCTCCCTCATTCAGCAAGGGGCCCACACTTTCCTTGACTTTCTTCTTGTTGCTAACATACCTGAAAAAACCCTTCTTGTTACTCCTAACATCTCTGGCTAGCTGCAACTCCAAGTGTGATTTGGCCTTCCTAATTTCACTCCTGCATGCCTGAGCAATACTTTTATACTCCTCCCTGGTCATTTGTCCAATCTTCCACTTCTTGTAAGCTGTTTTTTTGTGTTTAAGACGAGCAAGGATTTCACTGTTAAGCCAAGCTGGTCGCCTGCCATATTTACTTTTCTTCCTACACATCGGGATGGTTTGTTCCTGCAACCTCAATAAGGATTCTTTAAAATACAGCCAGCTTTCCTCGACTCCTTTCCTCGTCATGTTATTCTCCCAGGGGACCTTGCCCATCAGTTCCCTGAGGGAGTCGAAGTCTGCTTTTCTGAAGTCCAGGGTCTCTGTTCTACTGCTCTCCTTTCATCCTTGTGTCAGGATCCTGAACTCGACCATCTCATGGTCACTGCCTCCCAGGTTCCCATTCACTATTGCTTCCTCTACTATTTCTTCCCTGTTTGTGAGCAGCTGGTCAAGAAGAGCTTTTCCCCTAATTGGTTCCTCCAGCACTTGCACCAGGAAATTGTCCCCTGCACTTTCCAGAAACTTCCTGGACTGTCTGTGCACTGCTGTATTGCTCTCCCAGCAGATATCGGGGTGATTAAAGTCACCCATGAGAACCAGGGCCTGTGATCTAGCAACTTCTGTTAGTTGCTGGAAGAAAGCCTCGTCCACCTCGTCCCCCTGGTCTGGTGGTCTGTAGCAGACTCCCACCACGACATTACCCTTGTTGTTCATATTTCTAAATTTAATCCAGAGCCTCTCAGTTTTTTCTGCAGTTTCATACTGGAGCTCTGAGCAGTCATACTGCTCTCTTACATACAACGCAACTCCCCCACCTTTTCTGCCCTGCCTATCTTTCCTGAACAGTTTATATCCATCCATGACAGTACTCAAATCATGTGAGTTATCCCACCAAGTCTCTGTTATTCCAATTACATCATAATTCCTTGACTGTGCCAGGATTTCTAATTCTCCCTGCTTGTTCCCCAGGCTTCTTGCATTTGTGTATAGGCACTTGAGATAACTTGCTGATTGTCCCGTTTTCTCGGTCTGAGACAGGAGTCCTCCCCTCTTGCAGTCTCCTGCTTGTGCTTCCTCCCGGAATCCCACTTCCCCACTTACCTCGGGGCTTTGGTCTCCTTCCCCCGGTGAACATAGTTTAAAGTCCTCCTCACTAGGTTAGCCTGTTGTAGCTCCTGAGGTGCCTTGTCCCCTGAGTGACACATGCTTGTTTTAATCCAGGGGTAGGCAACCTATGGCACGTGTGCCGAAGGCGGCATGCGAGCTGATTTTCAGTGGCACTCACACTGCCCGGGTCCTGACCACCAGCCTGGGGGGCTCTGCATTTTAATTTAATTTTAAATGAAGCTTCTTAAACAGTTTAAAAACCTTATTTACTTTACATACAACAACAGTTTAGTTATATATTATAGACTTAGAGAAAGAGACCTTCTAAAAAGGTTCAAATGTATTACTGGCACGCGAAACCTTAAATTAGAGTGAATAAATGAAGACTTGGCACACCACTTCTGAAAGGTTGCTGACCCCTGTTTTAATCCATCTGAGAACGGCATTGGGTGTCTTAGTGAGATTCAATTTCATCCAAATCAAGGGGGAATCCCAGGTCTTCTAGAACCCAGCACAGAACTCTTCCTTTCTTGTGCACCTCCATGTTCCCTTCCCTTTGCTTCTTTGCAGGCTCCATGCACCACTCGCTCTGGAATGGGCTGGGAAGATGTTGGATTTGACACAAATTCAGGTAATTTTCCAGTTGGGGAGGCTTGCAAACCAAAACCGGGGTGGAAATCTTGTCAGTGCAGATGGGCCATCCCCAACAAAGAGTTAGCACCGCATGGAATTTCCTCTGGCTCCATTACCTCTATTGGGAAAGGATCCAGAAGCTTTCTCTGGAGGAAAAAGTGGAGCCTTATGTCTGGAAAAACCTCCCTGCTCCAGTCCCAGCATGAGAGGCCACAACCTTTGCCTGGAAGTGGACATTTCTGGTTTATTTAGAGTAGCCTATATTTTCTGCTACTTTATGGCTTACCTGTGCGTGGCTCGGGGAAGGGAGTGGGCTTTGTCTACACTTGTTAAGTTATTTTCCTGCACGTGATGTCACTTCAGTGGAAGCTGGCTGCATTTTGCAGACTCTGCACTATTCCTGAATGAGGACCCAGTCCTGATCCCATTAAAATTGACTGGAGTTTTCCCATGGGATTGGCACTCAATGTATATTTGTTTTACTGGCAGTGAATTGCGGAGAGCCCTCCACTTCATCCCTGTGAAACAGTCACCTCTCCAACCAATGATGTTTATCATGCAGCCGGCTTTGCTGTGCCAGTGGGGCAGGTGCTTCAGCTGCCATTCTTCAACAACTACATACAAAACCTGGAAGGGGAAGCGGGATTTGACCAAATCCTCTCTCTGATCCAAATCCACAACTCCTACTGAATTCAAAGGCCACCCTAGGGTTGTATCTGGGTGTCTCTCCCAGATTTAAAGAGCCAGATCCCAGATCAGAGAGCAGTTATTTCTTAGGGAAAGCACACCGTGCAAGGGGCGAGGGGTGGGGATGGGGCAATTTGCAAAGCCGTCGCGTGCTATGTGTGTGAGCTAGCTCTGCTGTTTCACTGTAATGTGTAAAGAATAAAAAACCTGCTTATGGACCTTGGTTGCTTCTTTGATTTGAGGGTTTGCTATCACGTTCTGTGTATCCTGGAAACCTAGGGCCCAATTCTAAAGCCTCTTTGTGCCAATCTGGCAGTGTAAAGGGACTTTAAAGTGGGCAGAAATGGCCCTGTGATTAGCCCTCCAGTGCAGGAGTCCTTCCTGGCTTCTGTAGAGCTGGCATAAAATCTCTACATTAGCCCTGCTCCCAGCCCCTGGCATGTGGGTTGTGAGTGGTGGGGTGGAGGTGCTGCTGAGGGCATGGCTGAAGACATGGCTTCATGGCTATTGTTATTGAGTATTAATTATTTTTATGTGTTTTTTTGTGATTTCATAGGTATATATATCCCCTTTTAGGCCCCAAACCAAACCAAGCCAGCAGAAAGGTATATAGGATCTCGAGCACCAAGGCCGAGCTAATTAAAACTATCCTCCCTGTATCTCTCTGTGAAACGTTTACAAGGACAACTTGCTAATTGTACTTGCACATCCACAGAGAGAGAGTCTGTTCGAGGAGGTGATAAGAGCTGTTAAAACAACTGTGCTCTGGAATTGGTCTTGCAGAACCCCCCTCCTTCATTTAGTGTCCTGCTTGTTTTCTAATTCTGAATCAGAGACGTTACATAGATTGATGGGACTCTGTCACCTCTGAAAAATAAAATTGTAAAATAAGGATGTCAAGGAAGAGGAGGTAGTAAAACAAAAGTGCAAGATGTGACTGAAAGATAAAGAATGAATGTGAATAAATGCATGTGATGCGAATAAATAATTACCAAATCAAAGGTGCCAGCCTAAGTGTTATAACTGTGATATCCCATGCCAAAGAATGCATAGCGCGGAGATAACCGGATGACCCCGCAGGGCAAGCCAGAATCCACCCAAGTGCCCCCCCCATGGAGGGCTGAAGACTCAAAGAACAAGATAACACTGAACCGTCAGGGATGTGCCATCTGCTGATTGATTATCACTTCACACAAACATAACTATAACAACTTCAGTTTGCAGACCGTGTGTGCATGTATGGATGTATGGATAGAGGGTTGTCTTTATAAATGATTGAATTTTGCTTCCTTTCATAAATGAACTACTGTTTTGTATTAACAATAAATGCAGCGCTTTTGCCTTATCCCTCTTACAAGATCCTGTTGGTCTTTATTGGTATAACACAGTCTGCTTCCAAAGGCCCAGAAGGATCCTTGAAAATGCACTAGTTTACACCAGCTGAGGACATGGCCTGTAATCGATTTTCAGCTCCAGTGCTGTCACTGCACCACTAAATGCTCTTCCACTTTTTTTGTTTTCAAACCGTGCTGTCCACACAAGACTATGAAATTCGCTGATGTCATGTTTCCGTAATAAATTTCTCCAAACTGAGAGCAATGACTGTCAGCCCACTTCTGTTCACCAGTACTTATTTATATTATCTTGCTACGTACAGTCCCACTATGCTTGGTGCTGTACATACACACAGTAAGAGGCAATCCCTCTCCCAAAGAGCTTACAAGCTAAGTAGACTATGGAGAGAAGGTAGGCGAGCAAAAGGATTATTACCCCTTGTGATAAATGAAAGGGGGAGGGAGCTCCCTTTTATGGGATCCAGCCAGCCAGGTGCTATAAAATCCCTCTTAGAATCATAGAATATCAGGGTTGGCAGGGACCTCAGGAGGTATCTAGTCCAACCCTCTGCTCAAAGCAAGACCAATCCCCAACTAAATCATCCCAGCCAGGGCTTTGTCAAGCCTGACGATAAAAACCTCTAAAGAAGGAGATTCCACCACCTCCCTAGGTAACCCATTCCAGTGCTTCACCACCCACCTAGTGAAAAAGTTTTTCCTAATATCCAACCTAAACGTCCCCCACTGCAACTTGAGGCAATTATTCCTTGTTCTGTCATCTGGTACCACTGTGTACTGTCTAGATACAGCCTCTTCAGGTAGTTAAAAGCAGCTATCAAATCCCCCCTCATTCTTCTCTTCTGCAGACTAAACAATCCCAGTTTAAGTCATGTGCTCCAGCCCCCTAATCATTTTTGTTGCCCTCCGCTGGACTCTTCCCAATTTTTCCACATCCTTCTTGTGGTGTGTGGCCCAAAACTGGACACAGTACTCCAGATGAGGCCTCACCTCACCAATGTTGAATTGAAGGGAATGATCATGTCCCTTGACCTGCTGGCTTATACAGCCCAAAATGCCGTTGGCCTTCTTGGCAACAAGGGCACACTGTTGACTCATATCCAGCTTCTTGTCCACTGTAACCCCTAAGTCGTTTTCTGCAGAACTGCTTCTTAGCCATTCAGTCCCTACTCTGTAGCGGTGATTGGGATACTTCCTTCATAAGTGCAAGACTCTGCACTTGTCCTGGTTGAACCTCATCAGGTTTCTTTTGGTTCCAATCCTCTAATTTGTCTAGGCCCCTCTGTATCCTTTCTCTACCCTCCAGCATTATCTACCACTCCTCCCAGTTTAGTGTCATCTGCAAACTTGCTGAGGGTGCAGTCCACGCCACTCTCCAGATCATTAGTGAAGATATTGAACAAAAAAATGACTTTATCGTCTTCAAGTTCTCCTTTTGTATCTCGATCGTCCAGGGGCCACACTGGTTGTTTAGCAGGCTTCCTGCTTTTGATGTACTTAAAGACATTTTGTTGTTATCTTTTGAATTTTTGGCTAGCTGTTCTTCAAACTCCATTTGGGCTTTTCTTATTCAATTTTTACACTTAATTTGGCAGTGTTTATGCTCCTTTCTATTGACCTCACTAGGATTTGACTTCCACTTTTTAAAAGATGCCTTTTTATCTCTCACTGCTTCTTTTACATGGTTGTTAAGCCACAGTGGCTCTTTTTTAGTTCTTTTACTGTGTTTTTTAATTGGGGTATACATTTAAGTTGAGCCTCTATTATGGTGTCTTTGAAAAGTGTCCATTCAGCTTGCAGGGATTTCACTCTAGTCACTCTATTTAACTAACCTCCTCATTTTTGCATAGTTCCCCTTTCTGAAACTAAATGCCACAGTATTGGGCTGTTGAGGTGTTCTTCCCACCACAGGAATGTTAAATGTCATTATATTATGGTCACTATTTCCAAGACGTCTTGTTATAGTTACCTTTTGGACCAGATCCTGTGCTCTTCTCAGGACTAAATTGAGAATTGCCTCTCCCTTGTGGGTTCCTGTACCACTGCTCCAAGAAGCAGTCATTTAAAGTATAGAGAAATTTTGTCTCTGCATTTTGTCCTGAGGTAACATATACCCAGTCAATATGGGGATAATTGAAATCTCTCACTATTATTGAGTTCTTAATGTTTATAGCTTCTCTAATTTCTTTTAGGATTTCATTGTCACTATCGCTGTCCTAGTGGTCAGGTGGTCGATAATAGATCCCTACTGTTATATTCTTATTAGAGTATGGAATTACTATCCATAGAGATGCTGTGGAACATGTGGAATCATTTAAGATTTTTACTTCATTTGAATCTACATTTTCTTTCACATATAGTGCTATTCCCCCACTCCTCCGTCCCACATGATGTCCTTCCGATATATTATGTACCCCAGAATGCCTGTGTCCCATTGATTATCCCCACTCCACCAGGTTTCTGTGATGCCTATTATATCAATATCCTCCTTTATCACAAGGCACTCTAGTTCACCCATCTTATTATTTATACTTCTAGCATTTGTGTACAAGCGCTTTAAGAACTTATCCCTGTTTATTTGTCTGCCCTTTTCTGATGTGTCAGATTCTTTTTTATGTGAATGCTTCTCGTCTGATCTGGCCCATACTTTATCCTCTTCCATCCTCTCCTCCTCACTAGAACCTAGAGAATCTCTATCAATAGATTCTCCTCTAAGAGAAGTCTCTGTCTGATCCACATTCTCTGCTGCAGCAATCAGCTTTCCCGCATCTCTTAGTTTAAAAACTGCTCTGCAACCTTTTTAATGTTAAGTGCCAGCAGTCTGGATCTACTTTGGTTTAGGTGGAGCCCATCCTTCCTGTATAGACTTCCTCTATCTCAAAAGTTTCCCTGGTTCCTAATAAATCTAACCCCTTCCTCTCTACATCATCATCTCAGTCATGCATTGAGACTCTGAAGCTCTGCCTGCCTACATGGCCCTGCGCGTGGAACTGGGAGCATTTCTAAGAATGCTACCACAGAGGTCCTGGATTTCAGTTTCTTTCCTAGCAGCCTAAATTTGTCCTCCAGGACGTCTCTCCTACTCTTCCCTATGTCATTGGTACCTACATGTACCATGACCACCGGCTTCTCCCCAGCATTACACATAAGTCTATTTAGATGCCTCGAGGGATCCGCAACCTTCATACCAGGCAGGCAAGTCACCGTGCAGTTCTCCCGGTCATCACAAACCCAGCTATCTATGTTTCCAATGATTGAATCTCCCATTACTAACACCTGCCTTTTCCTAATGACTGGAGTTCCCTCCCCTGGAGAGGTAACCTCTGTGTGAGAGGATACCCCAACACCATCTGGAAGGAGGGTCCCAACTATGGGAAGGGTTCCCTCTGCTCCCGTTGGCTGCTTTCCTTCCCCGAGCCTTTCATCCTCCTCAACAGCGCAGGGGCTGTCTGAGCGGAGGTGGGCCAAATCTACAGTGTCCTGGAAAGCCTTATCAACATAGCTCTCTGCTTCCCTTAGCTCCTCCAGTTCCACCACCCTGGCCTCCAAAGCCTGTACTCGGTCTCTGAGGGCTAGGAGCTCCTTGCACCGAATGCAGGTAATCATACATGCTGCACTTGGTGCAATAAACTGGATAGCCCCCAATCTGTAAAAGGGGAAACTTGGACCCTGATGGTCGGGCTAGACCCAAAGCTGGCATACCCAGTCCAGTGGCGGCTCTAGGCAGCAGCACAGCAAGCGTGTGCCTGGGGCGGCAAGCCATAGGGGATGGCCTGCTGGTCACTGTGAGGGCGGCAGTCAGGCAGCCTTCAGCGGCACGCCTGTGGGAGGTCCACCGGTCCTGCGGCTTCGGCGGTAATTCAGCGGCGAGTATGCCAAAGGCATGGGACTGGCAGATCACCCGCAGAAACACCACTGAATCCGCGGGACCAGTGGACCGCCCGCAGGTGCACTGCTGAAGGCCGCCTGACTGCTGTGCTTGGGCGGCAAAAACCATAGAGCCGGCCTTGACCCAGTCATCCTGAGCCTAGACTGGAAGAGCTTGGCGGGGCTCCTGCGAACAATGGCTGATAGGGCCTCACCTGTGGAGGCCACCCTTGAAGCTGAACCTTTACAAGGAGCTGACCAAGCTCTGGAGGACCCTGACAGGGAGGATCAGTCTGCTGGCCCCTCAAACCCTGACATCCTGGAAGGAGGGGAACCTGGACCGAAAGAGGCCCCAACATTGGGCACGGACTTCAGTCATGAACAATGGGAAGACCCCCTCCCTTAAGTGGGCATACGAACAACTAGTGAGGGTTAATGGGACCCTGAACCTGCCCCATCAGGCCACCACATACCCCCGTTTTGAGCTGGGGGGGGGAAATCGCCTGTACCGGGTTACCCGTGAGAGCCAGACCAATGAAACTTGGCCGCAACTGGTGGTTCCTCCCTGCCACCCATAGGCGGTCCTACAGCTGGCTCATGACAACCCTGCAGCTGGCCACCTGGGCCATGAGAAAACTCTGGCCCGGATCCTGGCCCAATCCTATTGGCCAGGAGTACACAAGGAAGTTTGAGACTTTTGCAACTCTTGCCCAGACAGCCAACGAGCTGCCCCAAAGGGAATACCGAAATGGGAATGAGGATATGAAGGTAGATATTACCACATCCGAGGTAGAAGCCAAACTTGAACAGCTTAATGGGACTAAATCGGAGGGCCCAGATAATCTTCATCCAAGAATATTAAAGGAACTGGCACATGAAATTGCAAGCCCACTAGCAAGAATTTTTAATGAATCGGTAAACTCAGGGGTTGTACCGTACGACTGAAAAATTGCTAACATAGTTCCTATTTTTAAGAAAGGAAAAAAAAGTGATCCGAGTAACTATAGGCCTGTTAGTTTGACATCTGTAGTATGTAAGGTCTTGGAAAAATTTTTGAAGGAGAGGGTAGTTAAGGACATTGAGGTCAATGGTAATTGGGACAAAATACAACACGGTTTCACAAAAGGTAGATCGTGCCAAACCAACCTGATCTCCTTCTTTGAGAAAGTAACAGATTTTTTAGACAAAGGAAATGCAGTGGATCTAATTTACCTCGATTTCAGTAAGGCATTAGACACGGTTCCACATGGGGAATTATTAGTTAAATTGGAAAAGGTGGGGATAAATATGAAAATTGAAAGGTGGATAAGGAACTGGTTAAAGGGGAGACTACAACGGGTCATACTGAAAGGTGAACTGTCAGGTTGGAAGGAGGTTACTAGTGGAGTTCCTCAGGGATCAGTTTTGGGACCAATTTTATTTAACCTTTTTATTACTGACCTTGGCACAAAAAGTGGGAATGTGCTAATAAAGTTTGCGGATGACACAAAGCTGGGAGGTATTGCTAACACAGAGAAGGACCGGGATATCATACAGGAAGATCTGGATGATCTTGTAAACTGGAGTAATAGTAATAGAATGAAATTTAATAGTGAAAAGTGCAAGGTCATGCATTTAGGGATTAATAACAAGAATTTTAGTTATAAATTGGGGACGCATCAGTTGGAAGTAACAGAGGAGGAGAAGGACCTTGGAGTATTGGTTGATCACAGGATGACTATGAGCCGCCAATGTGATATGGCCGTTAAAAAAGCTAATGTGGTTTTAGGATGCATCAGGCGAGGAATTTCCAGCAAAGATAAGGAGGTGTTAGTACCGTTATATAAGGCACTGATGAGACCTCATCTGGAATACTGTGTGCACTTCTGTTCTCCCATGTTTAAGAAGGATGAATTCAAACTGGAACAGGTTCAGAGAAGGGCTACTAGGATGATCAGAGGAATGGAAAACCTGTCTTATGAAAGGAGACTGAAAGAGCTTGGCTTGTTTAGCCTAACCAAAAGAAGGTTGAGGGGGGATATGATTGCTCTTTATAAATATATCAGAGGGATTAATATTAGGGAGGGAGAGGAATTATTTAAGCTTAGTAACAATGTGGACACAAGAACAAATGGGTATAAACTGGACACTAGGAAGTTTAGACTTGAAATTAGACGAAGGTTTCTAACCATTAGAGGAGTGAAGTTCTGGAACAGCCTTCCAAGGGGAGCAGTGGGGGCAAAAGACATATCTGGCTTTAAGACTAAGCTTGATAAATTTATGGAGGGGATGGTATGATGGGATAGCCTAATTTTGGCAATTAATTTGGCAATTGATCTTTGATTATCAGCAGGTAAGTATGCCCAGTGGTCTGTGATCGGATGTTAGATGGGATGGGATCTGAGTTACTACAGAGAATTCTTTCCTGGGGGCTGGCTGGTGAGTCTTTCCCACATGCTCAGGGTTTAGCTGATCGCCATAGTTGGGGTCGGGAAGGAATTTTCCTCCAGGGCAGATTGGCAGAGGCCCTGGAGGTTTTTTCCCTTCCTCTGCAGCATGGGGCACAGGTCACTTGCTGGAGGATTCTCTGCAGCTTGAGGTCTTCAAACCGCAATTTGTGGACTTCAATAACTCAGACATAGGCTAGGGGTTTGTTATAGAAGTGGATGAGTGAGATTCTGTGGCCTGTGTTGTGCAGGAGGTCAGAATAGATGTTCATAATGGTCCCTTCTTAAAGTCTATGAGTCTATGAAAGCGCCTCTTGTCCCCTTTCCCATTGTGGGCACCCCATTTGAGAGGATCGCCATGGACCTCATGGGGCCCCTGCCTAAAAGTGCCACAGGGTTCCAGTACATCCTTGTGGTCCTGGACTATGCGACCTGGTTCCCCAAAGCCATCCCCCTGCAAAGTATCATGACCCGGATGATTGCCGGCGAAATCATGAAAATCTTCACCCAGGTTGGCCTCACACAAGAACTCCTGACCAATCAAGGCACCAATTTTACATCGTAGCTCCTACGCCAAGTCTGCAACTTCTTGGGGATAAAGAAATTATAAACCTCTGTCTACCACCCCCAAATGGATGGGCTAGTGGAGCGCTTTAATCATACATTGAAGGACATGTTACGGAGGTTCCCCCCGAAAAGAGATGCACCAGTGGGACCAGCTGATTTCCCCCCCCTGTTATTGGCCCTCCGGGAAGTCCCTCAATCTTCAACTAAGTTCTCCCCCTTCGAGGTGCTGTATGGTCAACAGCTGAAGGGGCTACTCGACCTCATGCAGGAGAACTGGCAACAGACCGATTCCCCATCGCACAACCTCCTCCAGTATGTCCTGCAGCTTCAGGAATGACTGACCCGGGTGGGGGATTTGACAAGAGAAAATTTACAGAAAGCACAGAAAGCCCAAGAGCAAACCTACAATAAGGGGTCCCGTGGAAGGATCTTTGCACCAGGTGAGAGGGCATTGCTTCTCCTCCCGTCAGAGGAGTTGAAGTTGCTCGCCCAGTGGCAGGGGCCTTATGAGGTTATTCATCAGGTTGGGCCAGTCATAGAATCATAGAATCCTAGAATATCAGGGTTGGAAGGGACCTCAGGAGGTATCTAGTCCAACCCCCTGCTCAAAGCAGGACCAATTCCCAACTAAATCATCCCAGCCAGGGCTTTGTCACCTATGAAGTGTCCCAACCCGACTGAAAGAAGAAAAAGCAAATCTATCATGTCAACCTGTTGAAGGCCTGGCGTGAGGGGGAAGGGCTTTTGATCATACCATATTCCCCTGAGCCTGAACTTGGACCTGAACTACCAGTTCCCACCGACCCCGAAGAGCCACAATTGGGAGATATCTTGACCAAGGAACAACTGAAGCAGGCCAAGGGGCTGGTAAAGTCCTTCCCTAAGACGTTTACAGCGAGACCCAGACAAACCATCCTGGTGCAGCATAAGATACTAACTGACCCAGGGGAGGTCATACGAGAGACCACCAGGCCATTGCCACGCTGCATGCGGGAAATAGTCGAAAAGGAGGTGCAGACCATGCTAGAGTTGGGGATAACTGAGAAGTCACAAAGTGACTGGTGCAGCTCCATCGTCTTGGTCCCAAAACCGGATGGTACGATCCGCTTCTGCATCAACTTTAGGAGAGTCAATAAAATTTCAAAATTTGATGCCTACCCCATGCTGCAGATTGACAAGCTACTCGACTGCCTGGGGGATGCTTAGTACATCAGTACCCTCAACCTTACAAAGGGGTACTGACAAATCTCCCTAGGTCCGAGTGCTCGGGAGAAGACCACCTTTGCTATCGCCACCAGGTTGTATCAATTCACCCAAATGCCTTTCAGCCTTCATGGGGCACCCGTTACCCTCCAGAGGCTGATGGATCGAGTCCTGCAGCCACACCAAGCCTATGCGGTGGCACACCTTGATGACGTAGTGATTTACAGCTGCCGCTGGGAGGACCACCTCAACCAGGTCGCTGCCGTCCTACGGGCCCTGGGGGATGCCGGGCTGATGGCCAACCTCAAGTAATGTAAAATTGGCTGGCAAGAGACCATCTACTTGAGATACACCTTCGGGCGAGAGCAAGTACAACCTTTGGTGGGGAAGGTCCACGAATTACAGGCCTATGAGGCCCCCACTATGAAGAGACAGGTGTGGCAATTCCTGGGGCTAGCGGGCTACTACCGCCACTTTGTCCCTGGGTTCACCTCAATCGCAGCCTCCCTGACAGAGCTCCTAAGGAAGGAGAGCCCTTGGTGTATGTGGTGGACAAAAGAATGCCAGCAGGCCTTCCAAACCCTCAAGGACCGTCTATGTGAGGAGCCAGTACTCTTCAGCCCTGATTTTGACAGGAGTTCTGCTGCAGACCGATTTGACGGAGGCGGGCATGGGGGAAGTCCTGTTGCAAGAGGTCAATGGGGAAGAACAACCTATAGTATATATCAGCTGTAAACTGTTCCCCCGAGAGCAAAATTATGCAGTGGTCGAGAAGGAGGCACTGGCCGTCAAGTGGGCGGTGGACACCTTAAGATATTATCTTGTAGGCGGCCCCTTTGTACTAGTGACTGACCAAACACCTCTGAAGTGGATACAAACGGCAGAAGAGACAAACCCCTGGATTATGCGCTGGTACCCAACCCTGCAGCCTTATGCCTTCATGGTTCGACATTGAGCAGGCAAGGACCATGTCAACACAGGCCTTGTCTACACTACAAGACTATTTCGAATCTACTTAAGTCGAATTTGTGGATTCGACCTTATGAAGTCGAATTTGTGTATCCACACTAAATACACTAATTCGAACTTCTGAGTCCACATTAACGGGGCCGGCGTCGACTTTCGAAGCGGTGCACTGTGGGAAGCTATCCCACAGTTCCCGCAGTCCCCGCTGCCCATTGGAATGCTGGGTAGAGCTCGCAATGCCTGCTGGGGGAAAAAATGTGTCGAGGGCGGTTTTGGGATACTGTCGTCATTGAACCGTCAATCACGCCCTCCCTCCCTGAAAGCGCCGGCGGGAAATCTGATCGCGCCCTTCTCTGGTCGGTTACAGCGCGGACGCCACAGCACTGCGAGCATGGAGCCCGCTGCGATCATCGCTGCACTTATGGCTGTTGTCAACTCCTCGCACCTTATCGTCCACCTCTTCCACAGTCAGCTGCTGAGAAATCGGGCGAGGAGGCTCCGGCAGCGCGGTGAGGAGAGTGGCGCAGGCCTCTCACAAAGCAGGGTACGCCGCGCCGTGGAGATCATGGTGGCAATGGGTCAAGTTCATGGTGTGGAACGGCGATTCTGGGCCCGGGAAACAAGCACGGACTGGTGGGACCGCATAGTGCTGCAGGTCTGGGATGAATCACAGTGGCTGCGGAACTTCAGGATGCGTAAGGGCACTTTCCTTGAACTGTGTGACTTGCTGTCCCCTGCCCTGAAGCGCCAGGACACACGGATGCGAGCAGCCCTGAGTGTGCAGAAGCGAGTGGCCATAGCCCTCTGGAAACTTGCCACGCCAGACAGCTACCGGTCAGTAGCGAACCACTTTGGCGTGGGCAAATCTACCGTGGGGGTTGCTGTGATTCAAGTAGCCCACGCAATCGTTGAGCAACTGCTCTCAAAGGTAGTGACTCTCGGAAACGTCCAGGTCGTCATAGATGGCTTCGCCGCGATGGGATTCCCAAACTGCGGTGGGGCTATAGATGGGACTCACATCCCTATCCTGGCACCAGCCCACCAGGCCAGCGAGTACATTAACCGAAAGGGCTACTTTTCAATGGTGCTGCAAGCACTGGTGGACCATAGGGGACGTTTTACCAACATCTTCGTCGGGTGGGCGGGCAAGGTTCATGACGTGTGTGTGTTCAGGAACTCTGGTCTCTTCAAACGCCTCCAGGCAGGTACTTTCTTCCCGGACCACAAAATAACGGTAGGGGATGTGCAGATGCCTACAGTGATCCTCGGGGACCCGGCCTACCCGCTAATGCCCTGGCTCATGAAGCCCTATACAGGCGCCTTGGACAGTGAGAAGGAACTCTTCAACTACCGGCTGAGCAAGTGCAGAATGGTCGTGGAGTGTGCTTTCGGACATCTCAAGGGGAGATGGCGGAGCTTACTGACTCGCTTGGACATCAGCGAAAAGAATATCCCCGTAGTTATTGCTGCTTGCTGTGTGCTCCACAATCTCTGTGAGAGCAAGGGCGAGACCTTTTTTGCCGGATGGGAGGTTGAGGCAAATCGCCTGGCTGCTGTTTACGATCAGCCAGACACCTGTGCCGAGAGAATATCCCAGCGGGAAGCGCTGTGCATCCGGGAGGCTTTGAAAGCTAGTTTCCTTGCAGAGCAGGGTAACCTGTGACTGTCCACTTGATTTTAAGAGAGCCTGATCATGGGCCTGTGTCTGTATGTGTCGAGTTAGATCTGAGCTCACAAACCCGGTTCTCCAAGTTTCCCCCACTTCCAAAGCACGTTTTAAAACTAATGAAATGTAACAGTAATTAATAATAAATCTTTCGTTGACTTTGCATTTCTGTTCCTGGGTTGAAACATGGAAGCATACTGTGCTGGGTTCGGTGTGCACTGATGTACAGACCGCTTGTCCAATACAGGACGGACAGCCTCCTGCTCCTACATAGGTCTGTGGGGTGGGGGACGGTTTACAGTAGTTGTGCATGTAGGGGTGGGTTTGCAGGAATGGGTGGGTTTGCAGGAAGGGGCGAGGGGTGCCGTCTTTGGATAGGGGTTTGCATGACAGCTGTGGGCTGTGGGTTTGGGCGTTGGAAGGGGTGAGGGGTGTGGGGGAAGGGTGAGTATCTGTCCCTGGATGAGGGCTCTTTTTGGGGCTCAGGGCAGCGGAGAGGCTCGTGGCTACGGTCGAAGTGCATCGTAAGGGAAGCCTGCCTTTACATTCGGGGATGGCAGGCGCCAGGACCCTGGACAAGCATACACATCAACGAATCACCCGGGGCGGCATACACCACACAGACTGACCCTGGTGACTAGTGACTGCAGTCTGTGTGTGCCCTGCAGTTGACCCTGCCCCCAAGTCTGTACCCTGGTAATGTGAGCTATGCACTGCAATTAAAATCCCCCCCGCCTACACACAAAGTCTTCTGACACGAGAAATGTGACGGAAACAGTGAGTAACAGCAAACCGCTTTTAATAATGTTATACACAGTGGGGGGTTGAAACTTGGATTTGGGACTGGGTGATCCTGTAAGGGAAGAACTTCTACAAATTTAGAGCGCGAGAGGTGTCTTGTACATTAGCGCTCTGCTGCGGTGCAGTGACAGTTCTCACGGCCCCTACCGCCCCTCCTTCTTGTTACTTTGGGTGAGGGGGGGACAGGACTTCTTGGCGTTGGAGGGCGGTTGCAGATGCAGTGCAGGGGGGCTCTCTCCTCCTGCCTGCGGTCCTGCAGAACATCTACAAGGCGCCGGAGCATGTCTGTTTGCTCCCTCATTAGACCAAGCAGCGTTTGAGTCGCCTGCTGGTCTTCCTGCCGCCACCTATCCTCCCGTTCGATGTGTGTGCGATGCTGCTGACACAGGGTCTCCCTCCACTGTCTCTGCTCTGCCTCCTCTGCTCTGGAGCAGGCCATCAGTTCCTGGAACATCTCGTCCCTAGTCTTTTTCTTTCGCCGTCTAATCTGAGCCAGCCTCTGCGAGGGGGATGCCGGGGCAGTCCGGGAAAGAGCCGAAGCTGTGTGATGCGAAAAAGTAAGTGATTTCCTTGACCAAATACAGGTTTGCGGACAGTGAACACAGTCAAGTCAGTTTAAGAGAGCAAGACTATACAGGGCACCAAGTCTCGCGAGATCTCAGAACTAGTTCGAGATTTCGGAGTACGCTCTCATTGGCGGCGCCATTGCACAGGAGAGCGGACAAGCGGGGAGAGACAGCTGAATCCGTCTTGCAGACAGTCCTGGTAAGCCTTACAGTACATAATGTTTATCAGTTAGTGGATAGCTGTGCTCTCCTGCTAAAGGCAATGTGGAAAGCAGAAAGGATGAGCCTTTTGCAGCCCCTCCCGCCAGTGCACGGGAAAGATCAATGTATGCTTGTTCTCTGTGGCCTCTAGCACGTGGCTGTTAGGCGAGGGTCATTGTTATGCAACCTAATTTTAAACCATTAACAATAGTAACAATACACTAATTGCCCTACTTAGATGCAGTATTTCCAGAACGAGATCACCCTGAGGCGGGTCACCCGTGCCCAGAAAGAGAGGATGCTAAGGGAAGCGCTGCACCGACCAGGACCATATGCAGCAATGCTCGTGGAGGCGATGATCCCTCTGTATATTCGGATGTCCTGGCAAGGAAGAGTTTGCTTCAACGGAGCGCCCAACAAGGCACCTCTCCCAAGAAACCTCCTGCGGAGGCTTTTCGAGGAACTGTATGACACCTTCGTTGAATTGTCGCTAGAGGATTTTTCTTCAATCCCTCTTTATGTGGACCTACTTTTCGTATAGTTTAATATTTACAATTTTTTATATAGTGTTTCTATTTTTTATATACATATTTTATAAAAAATAAATGTTTACACGTCTATAGCACTTACCGCCTGATCCTTCCCCTGATTCTGAGTCCGGGTTAACGGCAGGGGAGGGTTGGTAGGGGATCTCTGTGAGGGTGATGAAGAGATCCTGGCTGTCAGGGAAAGCGGGAGTGGGTTCGCTGTCACCTGCGCCGTCCTCCAAAGACCATTCCTCATCTTCCCCATCGGCAAACATCGAGGAGGAACTGTCCCGGTACACTATTCCGTCCTCGGAGTCCACCGTCACTGGTGGGGCAGTGGTGGCAGACCCACCTAGAATGGCATGCAGTGCCTCGTAGAAGCGGCATGTCTGGGGCTTGGCTCCGGAGTGTCCGTTTGCCGCTCTGACTTTTTGATACCCTTGTCTTAGGTCCTTGACTTTCACGCGGCACTGCATCGCATCCCGGCTGTATCCTTTGTCTTTCATGGCTTTCGAGACCTTCTCGAAGGTCTTTGCATTCCGCTTGCTGGAGCGCAGCTCCGAGAGCACAGACTCCTCGCCCCACACAGCGATCAGATCCATGACTTCCCGATCAGTCCATGCTGGGGACCTCTTTCTATTCTGGGATTGCCCGGACTCCTCTGCTGGAGAGCTCTGCATCGTGGCAGGTGCTGCGGAGCTCGCCCCGATGTCCAGCCAGGACGTCAGATTCAAAGTGCCCAGACAGGAAAATGAATTCAAATTTTCCCGGGTCATTTCCTGTGTGGCTGGTCAGAGAATCCAAGCTCCGACTGCTGTCCAGAGCGTCAACAGAGTGGTGCACTGTGGGATAGCTCCCGGAGCTACTAAGTTCGATTTGCATCCACACCTAGCCTAATTCGAGCTAGCCATGTCGACTTTAGCGTTACTCCACCTGCCGGGGTGGAGTACCAAATTCGAACTAAAGAGCCCTCTAGTTCGAATTAAATGGCTTCCTGGTGTGGACGGTTGAGCGGTTAGTTCGAATTAACGCTGCTAAATTCGAATTAAAGTCCTAGTGTAGACCAGGCCACAGACTTTTTCTCCCGGCTGGGTGAGGAGGAGGGTACCATCTTCGGGTTCCCGGAGATGGACTTGCGGGCGGGGGGGGGGGTTAGTGAGGCTGAGGGGCCTCCCTCCAAGCGGGAGAGCAAGGGATGCTTACATGCCCCTTGGAGGGTGGAGCCTAGATTGCCCTCTCCCCTTTGACAGAAGTATCGGGGCAAGGCCAGAAGTATAAAAGGCTGGCCCTGCAGCACAGTTGGCGAAGAGCCGGCAAAGAAGGAGGACGCTCGGCCTGTTCTCCTGAGATCCCAAGAGGAACCCGTGCCTGGCTGTTCCCGATTCCTAGATGGAGACAAGGACTAGCCAAGAGTACCTGCTGCGGTTTACCCCAAAGCGCCGGAAGAGGCCTGGAGGCCTGTGGACGGGTTGGACTCACCCCTGCGGTGCCTCCTGCTGGTGACTCCGGGAATTAGCTCTGTTCAGCGCTGGAGCGCCCTCTGCAGGCCGGTGATCCGCCTGTTCTCTGGCCCCCATGTCCCTCCCTGGACCTGATGCACTTTTACATGGGGTGCTGCCCCCTGGCAGTAACCCCTTTCTCTCTGGGTCTCCCCTCCTTGGGGAACCCTCACCCTCTATCCCCACCTTGCCTCAGTATTGGCTACTGCCAGTCATTGTCTAGCCCCACACTCTGGGGCAGACTGCAGTATCAGCCTACTCATCACAGGCAAAGTTGGGTTTGGGCCTGCTGCCTTGGCCTACACCTGGGCTGCCCTCTGCAACTCCCAGTACCTGTTAGCCCAATGCTAGGCTGCAGCCTGAGGCTTTCCAGGCTGGAGCTCCCCCAGCTCCTCAGCCTTTCCCCAGCCCTGCTTCACCCTAGGTACCTTATCTCGGTTCCCTGCAGCCAGGCCCTTCTCCCTCTGAATGCAGAGAGAGACTGTCTGCCTCTGGCCTCCCTGGCCTTTTATAGGGGCCAGCTGTGGCTCAGTTTGGGGCGTGGCCTCACCTGGAGCCACTTCCTAACTCAGCCCAGCCTTGAGAGCCGACGCTCACAAGCCCTGCCAGGCCACTTTCAAACCCCTCAGGGCAGGAGCAGGGGCCGCCCTGCTACAAGGCCACAGGTACCAAACCCCGGGGAGGCAGGAAGTAGCCTGGGGCAGCCATGGAGCTGCAGAGCCTGGCGTGGCTCAGTCGGCGTGTTGTGACTGGATCCCTGCCAACGCAGGGGCAGCCAATCCCGCCCCTGCCAGGGCCCTGGGCCGGGACGTGGTGGAATAGGTGGGCCTGCGTCCCCCTGCCACCTCACCCCAGGTGGCTGACCCCCTGCACGGTGCAAGAAGGCTGTAGCCCAGGACAGGAGCTCCCTTATCACTCACTTGGAGAGACTGTTTGCTGGCTGCCTAAGCCCCGCCCAGGCTAAAGCCTGCCCCTGTAAAGACTGTTTGTTTGCTGGCTGCCTGAGCCCTACTCCGGCGAGAGCCAGCCCTGTGAAGACTGTTTGCTCACGGGTTGCTTGGGCTCCACCCAGGCCAGAGCCAGCACTTAAAGAGTGTTTGGTTGTTGGTGGCTTGGGCCCTGCCCAGGCCAGAGCCACCCTGATAGACTGTGCTGATGGGCTGACTACTTGAGCTACCCCAGCCCAGGCCGAAGCCTGGTAGTGATGGTTGGTCGCCCAGCCCTATTGTGGGCTCCGGCTACCCCGCAAACTCTGGTGCTGACCAGTCTGGGCCAACCTGAGTGGCCTCCCTCTGAGCGGGAGAGCGAGGGACGTCTACACCTGTACGAGGGCTGGTCAGGAATATGGACTTTTACAATCTATGACAATTCCCATGCTGCTGAGAGAAGACTAAGCCAACCATGTGAGGCTAACAAAAAGGGTGGGGACGGTCACCCGCAGCCAGGCTAAACAGGCCTCCATGCCTAACTCCAATCCTGAGCCTCCTATAAGGACGTAGTCTGTGCCCCCTGATACCACGGGCCAGGGGACCCAGCCAGAGGTGGTGGAACCAGACTCCAAACTAGAGTCTATGGCAGCAGTTTTAGATCCAGTTCCTGGGACCCAGCTAGAACCAGCCCAAGGATCAAAACTGGACGAGCAGTCAGCACCAGAGCCCGTGCAAGCAAACCCATCGGAGTCAGGGGAACAAGCACCAAAGGGCTCCACAGAGCCTGCACCTGTAGCAGCAGCTAAACTGACGCAAGAAGCTCAACTGGAGCCTGGAATACAACCTGGTGCACCAGCAGAGAGCGGTTCACAGTCACCCCCATCACCTGCATCGCTTCCAGTGGAACGAAGCCCAAGTCCACAACCCAGCGAGGCACTAATGTCTCCAGCATCAAGGGAGCAGTTCCAGGCAGAGCAGGAAGTGGATGAAAGCCTCAAGGGAGCTTGGACGGTGGCACGGAGCAACCCACTGCTTCTCAGCTCTTTATAGGTTCAGGTTTGTTGTAGAAGGAGGACTCTTATACAAGGAAACCCTTTCTGGTGGGCACAAGGAGGACTGGCATCCTCAGAGACAGTTTGTAGTTCCCACTAAGTATAGGGAAAAGCTCTTGAGATGAACCCACGATCACCCTAGTGGCCATGCTGGGGTGAATAGGACCAAAGACCATCTGGGAAAGTTATTCCACCGGGAGAGAATGGGCACGGCCATTTCTACCTATGTCCGGTCTTGTGGGGTGAGTGATCTCCCATGAGAGCGTAAACTGCAGCGTAGGGACTGTCTGATTCCCTGTTGCCCTGTGAGGGCACCCAGCACACTGCAGGAGTTACAGAAGATAATAAATAATAAAGGGCCCATCTCCTTAGTGGGATCGGTTACTGACTTCAGTGAGGTGAACATGGCCCAAAAACTCTGTTTCCAGAGACCGGAGACAAAGAGTCTAAAGGGGAAGATGCTGTGGCTGGATGTGGGTCGGTTTTGCTTTTGATCTTGTTTCTGGTTAACAAGGAAGCTACAAGGGTCAGAATCCCAGAGCTTGTCTTCTGAGCAGTCATGAGACGCCGAGGCTTCGCATTTCCTCCAAGTAAGTTGTGACGGTGCTGCCCGTGGGAGCCAGCTGAGGTCACTCAATCAGGGTGAACTGCAAACCAAATGGGGCAGACAAACCCCAAACGCTGGTGGTTATTCCAATACTTAGATTTACCAACCAGCACAAAACAGCTTCTCTAGTACCTCACTGGTCACTTAGAAGTCCAAACCACGCAGTTCCCTTAAAGTGCCCAGCCTCAGGCCTCCGTCCAGACACACCTGTCAGATATGATGATGATTCCTAAAAATCTGATCTCATCATATAAAAGAAAAGGTTCTTCCAATCCCAAAGGATCAGCCACATACCCAGGTCCAATTATAACTTAGATCTTACCCAAAATACACGCTACAGCCAATTCTTATTAACTAAGCTAAAATTTATTAAAAAAGAAAAGAGAGAGACTGTTGGTTAAAAGATCAATATACAGACAGACTTGAATTAAATTCTTGAGGTTCAGATGCATAGCAGAGATGAGTTTGTAGTTGCCAAAAGTCCTTTTAGAAATAGTCCATAGGTTATAGTCCAATTTCCATATTCAGGGTGGCTCCAGTCAATGACTGGGGATCTCAATCCTTATGGCTTAAGGTTTCCCCCTCTTGAAACCCAAAGCAGATCTGAGATGAAGCAGGATCAAGTCCCAGGCTTCTTATACATTTCCAGCAGCCTTTCGGCCTGAGAAAACAATAGGCTTAACTCCTTCTCCCAAACATCCTGGCAATTAGCACAGAGTAATTTACCCATTAAACAGTTCAGATACAGGTTAGCACAACCTTCAAAGAGACACATAGACAATAATACTATTTCACTCAAGTATCATTCTAAATGTTAATATTCCTTTTTTGATCTTTGAATTAAAACTATAGCAATAGACAAGACTTGTTTGCTGACATCACAAGACCTGAGCAAACATCTCCCCTTCTACCTCTAACAATGCAGACTTGCATTTCAAAGCTCTAGTCATTTACATATCTTCCTAACCAGTCCTCAGGGTTCACCCATGGGTCAGGTCAGTTTATGAGTTAATTAACTCTTTCTGGCCCTGCCACCTTTCAATGAGATATTATATCACACTCATAACGTCACACATAGAACCGAGTTAGTGATGACAGAGCCATGATGTATGGGAGAGTGTGGCAGGCAAGCCGCTATCCTCTGAATAGCTGGGAGTAGCCAGCTGGCAACTTATTGGAGATGCAGAAGTTCCCTGGCCTATCCAGAGGATTCAGGGTGCCTGGGGCAAAGCAATTTCGGGGCCCCTTCCATTAAAAAAAAGTTGCAATACTATAGAATACTATATTCTTGTGGGGGCCCCTGTGGGGCCCAGGGCCTGGGGCAAATTGCCCCACTTGCCCCCCCACTCTGGGCAGCCCTGGGCCTATCAGGGGGCATCTACACAGCTGCAGTAGTAAAAATTTATGTTTGTATTTTGTATACTTTAAAATAAAAAATAGAGAATAATAATGTAGCATGCATTAAATGTACTGGTGTGTGATTTGACAATATCCTGCCAGCCACCTTTTCTGAAAGCAGAAAGGAATGGCCTAATGGGCCATCGGTAAAGATGCATGAGCCAAAATCTGTGTCTGAAGCTGATTTCAAGGCTGTGACAGACCTTTAGAGTCACCACTTTGTTGTAGGTTTAGCATTTTAAAATAAGTAAAGGATGCAATAATTGTTTTCTCCTGCATTGCAATTTGATGTTCTGTTCCAATGCTCTATGTAAATCAATCCTGTTTTGTGTGTAAATAAGGAATGTGTGTGTTAAAAAATAAGTGTAAAGGCCATCAGCGGACCAAGTGTTCTAGGAAAGAACCAAGGACAAATGTAAGAGCGCCAGGAGATTGCAACAGGCCCCTATTAAAATGTCAGAGGAGGGGGAATTAATTACTCTAAAAAGAAGACAGGCACCTAGCAATAAAGACAAAGTTATGGTGATCAAAAGCAGCATAAAATAATGCCCTAAAAATTAATTAAAAAAAAATACAACCTCCCCAAAAAACCCCAATTTAAAAAAAACCAAGCACTTGTCAAAGAACAATTATAGCATAAGGGTGCAAAATTCATTGGTCCCAATGAAAAAAATCACTATTTAAACAGGGTTCATCCTGCCAAGACTTCCCCAGAGCATTGTGTCGCAACCAACAGAACCTGGCTCCTCTCTACCTGTGATCAACCTGGCTGGGCACTAGATTGATCCGGACTCTAAACTTATAAAACATCGACTGGCAGGACTCTGGGTGTGCGTGTGTGTGTGTGTGTGTAATTAAATGCATATGCTAATTGTTGTATTTCCAATTAATGCGGCATATTGCCTTTTCCCCTGAAAAAGATCCCGTGTGCTTCTTATAAGCATAACATTTTTGGTGGAGAATTGTGAAAAGAAGAAGACATTCACCATAATTGTTAAAAATACTGCTAAAAGACATACCATACGTATAAAGTGATCAATCATTCAGGTGTGCACACTCCCGGTCGTAGAGATACCGGGCAATAGGAGGAGAATTAGAGTCCTCGCTGCTCCTACCCATCTGTCCGGGAAAAATTGCATTGGCGAATATACCGTCAGTCGTGCAGGATCAAACCCAAAAGGTAGGGAGCTTAGCATTCCCCACTCCTGCTCTGTCAGTCAGGGTTTTGAGTGAGTATAGACTTTTTGTGTCGTGTATGTCCCAGCACAAGCGTGGGCATGAAAAAGTTATAAGGGTAAAAAAAAATATCCAAGCGAAAGGAGTCCCCTAAAAACAATGCTCAAAAAACCCCCCAAAAATTACCATTCATACAAAAAAACTATTCTAAATTTTTTTTGCAAAAGTTTGGGCACAGCCCCTGAACTAAACAAGCATTAGCCTAGGGATCGACAACCTTTGGCATTCCACTCTCTAGGGTAAGCCCTCTGGTGGGCCGGGCCGGTTTGTTTACCTGCCGTGTCTGCAGGTTCGGCTGATTGCAGCTCCCACTGGCCATGGTTTGCCGCTCCAGGGCAATGGGGGCTGTGGGAAGCGGCGTGGGCTGAGGGATGTGCTGGTCACCGCTTCTCGCAGCCCCCAGTGGCCTGGAGCGGCGAACCGTGGCCAGTGGGAGCTGTGATTGGCCGAACTTGCGGACATGGCCAGTAAATAAACCGGCCCTACCTGCCAGGGGACTGACTCTGGTGTGCCACATGCCAAAGGTTGCCGATCCCTGCATTAGCCAATGTCCCTACTACAGCTAACATACAAAAATTAAAAAAGCCCCTCAGTGCCTCCTTATCAAAATTAGTAATAAAACAACAATTATTTTCAAAATACTGCCAGTAAAGCAACAGCAAAAAAGGCAAAATCAGGCCCAAACAAGCAAACAGGCAACAAAACAAGTTGGGAGCCCTAAGGGGCATAGTGGCAAACGTAAAAAAAAAGCAGTAAGTAAGCACAGGCATGGAGAGTTCAGATCCCTGGGCCAATATCTGAAATGGGAATAACTGGGCTAATAAAAGTGTCATTTAGAAAAATAAGCAAGTAATTAAAAAATAAAATAAAAAGTTAACTCTGCAAAAGCTGGAGGGAATTAAGCAGTTAAACGTTGTAAAAATATATATTTTTAAAAGGGTTATAAAAATATTTCTTGGTTTCTTTGCAGCCATTCTGTAAATAATCCACACACAAAAAAAAACAATCTAAGTTAAATAATTTGACTATGAACAATTTAGTCAAATTTGCTAAAAAAAGGGATTTTTATTAAAACTTAACTGCCCAAAATATATTAAAACAAAGTAATCTATGTACAGCTGTGTAAAAATTATTAAAGCAATATAAATATGCAATATACAAATATTTAAGTGTGTGTGTGTGTGTGTGTGTGTGTGTGTAAAATATATTGTGTAAATACAGTAACTCCTCACTTAAAGTCATCCCGGTTAATGTTGTTTCTTGCTGACCAATTAGAGAAAATGCTTGTTTAAATTTGCGCAATGCTCCCTTCTAACGTTGTTTGGCAGTCGCCTGATTTGTCCACTGCTTGCAGAAAGAGCAGCCTGTTGGAACTAGCTGGTGGGGGCTTGGAACCAGGGTGGCCCGGCAGCCCCCAGATCAGCTCCCCGCTCTCCTAAGCTCCCTGTGCAGCAGCCGCTCAGAAGGCTATCAATTGCCTGGCAGTTCATCTGTCCCTTCCTCCACTGCCATGTGCTGCTCCCGGGAGCCTCCTGCTTGCTGTGCAGAGGTGGTGGTGGGGGGAAAGGGGTGCTAATGTCAATGTGTCCCCCACCCCCTGCTCCTGCCTCCCCCGCTTCTGTACCTTATCTCCACAGAGCGGGCCGGGGGGGAAATGACAGGCCTCAGGACTGAGGGAGCTTGCTGGCAGCAGCTGCTGTCTCAACTTGCTGATCTACTTAAAAAGGCAATGTACTTAGAGTTGGGTCAGCATACTTAAAGGGGAAATGCACGTCTCTCTCACACACCTGGTGTGTGTCTGTCTTTTTGGTGACCAGATGTCCCAATTTTATAGGGACAGTCCCGATTTTGGGGGCTTTTTCTTATATAGGCACCTATTACTCTCCACCCCCTGTCCCAATTTTTCACACTTGCCGTCTGGTCACCCTACTCTGTCTCTCTCTGCCATGCTGTCTCCCCTCCCTCCATTCGTGCTGCTTTGTAGAGTGAGTCTACATTAACAACAATGTGTTAACCCTTGAGGGCTCAGCCAAGTGCTAGTTCATCATTTAGCAGTAAGGCATTCCCTGAGAAATATCCCACCCTCTTCCATCCTGTGACTTCACCACCTCTACCAAGCTTCACAATCATTAAATTGTTTGTTTAAAACTTATTTTCTCTCTCTCTCTCTGTGTATATATATATATATGTGTGTGTATATATATATATATATATATATATATATTAGTCTTGTCTGGTGAAAAATTTTTTCCTGGAACCTAACCCCCTCATTTACATTAATTCTGATGGGGAAATTGGATTTACTTAACATTGTTTCGCTTAGAATAGCATTTTTCAGGAACATAACTACAGCATTAACCGAGAAGTTACTGTATGTAAGGTTTTAAAGACCTAAATTAATACTCCTACTTTGTAAAACTCTTGTTTTGTAAGTTTAAAATAAATTGGTTTTGTTTTATTTTTAAATAATACCACTAAAATCCATTTGAATCTTTCATTCAAAACTGCAAAACTAACTCATACTTTTTGCCAAACACAAATAATTAGTGTTGTTTGGCTTTGGTATTTAGCATTTAACCCTTAAGGAACAGTACCTCAATGCTTTATAAAGTTCAATATCTTTTTAAAGACCAAAGTCGTGGCTGCAGCAAGGCAGTCAACCCCCCAAAAATAAAATAAAAATCTAAATTTGTTTTTTGGTAACAAAATAGCAAATAAAAGCTATTATAATTTAAAAAAAAAATAGTATACCCTTCTGCAGCAACAGCAGTGTAAGGTGCACAAAACAAAAAAAGCAACATTACAAACACTGAGTCTTAAGGTGGCTCTTTGTAATCAAACTCTCACTTTAATAAAAGTACATAAAAACTCGGTAAGCACAAAAACCCCCAAACAACAACAAAAAAACCCAGTTACACCTTAAGTAAAAATTAATATGGCTAATATAATGTTAAAAAAGTTAAACTATAAAAAATGTGCATTTTGCCCAGAACATGTACAGGGTATATTGTAAAAAAAAGTTTAAAAAAAATGCAAACAAGCATACTACTTAATTAAAATACTATGAAGGCCCCAAACGTTGTATGTTCTTTTTCAAATCGCTATGTATTATAAAAGCAAAAGTTAAAAATAAAAAGTAATCAAAACTCTAGTGGAAGTTGGCTGTGTCCCTTTTAAAACAAAGTCTCTAAACTCTGCTAATGGCTTTAAATCCAAAAGCAAGCCAAACAAAAGCGTCTGTGTTAATGCAACAAAAACCGCTCCCAAAAACTCCAAATTATAACCCGCCAAAAAAACCTAAAAAAATCAAACCTAAAAATAAAAACAAACAAATCAACCCTAAATATAATTAAAAATACTTTGTGTGTATGCAATGCTTAAATTTAAAAACAAATACAAAAAATCTGCTTATATGTATAACCCCCCTACCTTTTAGTTAACCAACCCCCGCCCCAGATATAATTAAATTAAAAAGCCTATTCAAAAATTTCAAAAAACCCATTAAGTACACTGGACTCTAAAACAAAATAGTTTAAATAAAAAGCATAGTACACCTCTACCCGGATATAACGTGACCCAATATAACACGAATTCAGATATAACGCAGTAAAGCAGCACTCCGGGGGGGGGCGGGGCACGGCTGCGCACTCCAGTAGATCAAAGCAAGTTCGATATAACGCGGTTTCACCTATAAAGCGGTAAGATTTTTTTGGCTCCCGAGGACAGCGTTATATTGGGCTAGAGGTGTATAACAAAGTACTTTTAATACATTTATTCTTAATATTAAACATTAGGATAAATTTAATGTTAATAAGTACCCCATAATAATGTATAGTATGTATGATTTTTTAAAAAAACCTTTAAAGTCAGATATCTGAGGGGTAGCCATGTTAGTCTGGATCTATAAAAGCAGCAAAGAATCCTGTGGCACCTTATAGACTAACATATAGGCACTTTATTGGCCTATATGGTTTCAGGCACTTTATTGGTTTGCCAAAGTCTCCTCGTACAAAAAGGGGTAAAAACATGTTCTTTTTGTCTTTCAAAAAAATCAAAAAAGCTCATACCAGCTAAAAAGCAACCCAAAATAGTACAAATTTACTGTCACAACAAAAATTGTTGCAAAAGCATCATATTGCAACCAACAATATCGCAATCTCATCCCTACCCATAATCAACCCAGCTAGCCATGGAACTAATTCAAACTCTAAACTAGTAACTATAACATGTGGCAGGGACCTCCGAGCCCACCTTGACAGACTCGGGTTTGTGCTACCGTGATAAAAATAGGTGTGTAGACAGCACTTTTAAGTTGTGGTTTGGACCAGCTGAGGCCCATCCCCCGCCCTACATTCAGAGCCTGACCTCCCGTCCAAGCCACAACTTAGAAGCTCTGTGTACGCAGCTACTTTTAGCACAGTCGCATGAGCCCGAGTGTGTCGAGCTGGGTTCTGAGCCTTGCTGCTGCAGTCTGCTGCGCGGTCAGGGCCGGCTCTACAGTTTTCGCCGCCCCAAGCAGCGCGCCGAATTGCCCCCGCGGGTGGGGGGGGGGTGCGGCAGTCCCTGTGCCCTTAGGGCGGCAGGCGCGTTTCCGCGGAGGCGGCAATTCGGCGGCAGCTTCTATGTTTAGCTGAAGCCTCCCCGGACAGCTAAACATAGAAGCTGCGGCAGAATTGCCCTCACTGCAGAAACGCGCCTGCCGCCCTAAGGGCACACGGACTGCCCCCCCTGCCCGCGGTGGCAATTCGGCGCGCTACTTGCGGGCAAAATAACAGGGACTGCCGCCCCTTGCAGAATGCCGCCCCAAGCACCAGCTTGGCATGCTGGTGCCTGGAGCCGGCCCTGTGCGCGGTGTAGATGGACATTCTGTTACCTGTTGAGCTTCACAGGCCAGCAGAGAGCAGCTGCAGCACCAACTGTTGGCTAAAGAGATTAGCAAGATACATGCTCTCCTGCAAACCTACTGTGCATGTTGCCCCTCTCTAGGGCATGTGTTTGCTTCCTTGCTTAGCATTAGACTTGCTGACCCATGAGGAACAGATGCGAGAAGTTTATATCTGACAGAACCCAAAATTACAAGGGCCCTGTATGGTGATTGTGTGAATTTTGGTAAAGATTTATGATTCCTGTGGATGCTTCAGTTTCCCTCTGGCCTTTGCAGTTCTGTGCATTGAGCGTAAAGGGATATGATGTGGTATTTGACTCAGCAGTGTGGTTGGAGACCAGAGTTATTAACAAACTAAGTAAAGAAAATCTACACATGTGAATGGAGGGTCTGGAAGAGACAATGGAAACCCCAGTGGCCGGGACATTCACTCCTAGCGACCAACAGCTGAGAGGAAGGAGATTTCCCGGCCCCTTGCAGGGCAGCAAACCAAACACCCTGAGTGGGAGAACAAAGGGGAAAGGTGACAGGTGGCTGGGTTTAGAGCTGAGCTTTCAGAGACACAGGAAACACGCCTGGAACTAAAGGAACAGAGCCAGCGAGAGAGAGCCAAGATGGTTTGTTCCTACAGCAGCCTGGCTCATGCGAGCCCTGGCACTGGTCAGCAGGGACCATGTCCTAACCTATGCCCCTCTATGTTAAAGTAAGGTCTGTCAGATTCTGGAGGCCAAGTGACTATACGTGTGCGTCCAGACTACACGCCCTATCGGCGGGTAGCGATCGATTTATCGGGGATTGATATATCGTGTCTTGTCTAGATGCAATATATAGATCCCTAAACACGCTCCTCGTCGACCTTGAAACTCCACCACAGTGAGCGGTGGTAGCGGAGACGACGGGGGAGCTGCAGCCGTCGATCCTGCGTTGTGAGGATAGGAGGTAAGTCAGAAGGAGATACGTTGACTTCAGCTACGGTATTCCCATAGCTGAAGTTGCGTATCTTATATTGCCACCCCCTCCCCCCCAGTGTAGACTAGGCCAAATACCTTGTTTTGAAAAGACTGCCTGGCATTACTGCAAATACTCACTAAGTGCATTGTTCCCTGAAGGAGTAAAGAACAAACCTCCCACTGGAGTTTGGCTTTGCTGGACTTACTACCGGGAGCCTGGAAAATGACGGGGGTTGCTGGCACCCAAAGGCCTAGTTTTGGAGGCCAAGGGTCTGCCCCTGTGGAACTGTGTAGCTCTTTGGGGCCCAGCAACTACAGGGATGTCTCCAAAGGGACTGGTTACAGGCTGCGGCATAGACCAGACCCTGTGAATCCATGACACCTGCCCCAGGGCACTGAGAAGCCACTCAGACTCCGGCCTCCCAGGTGCCTACCACCAGCAAGCGCCCAGAGGACAAACAGAATTGGTAAGTTCTCCGGTTAGTGAAACATAATGCCTTGTGTAACGTTTCTGTGCCCATAATAAGTGAGTCCCATGAAGAGTGTCTGCAATGAAGCTGGTATTGGCTTGGCAGCTCTCAGCAGCACTATCTGGACTCTAATGTGGGGGTTCACTGCATCTGAGTCACTAGGAGAAGCGGAATGTCCAAAGGGGTGGGTACAGCTCAGAGTCTAAACAGGCCCTGAAGGGAAAACCCAGAATTTTAAGAAGAAGAAAGTTTGGGTGTCAGGGATAATTCCTCCTTCTCTGTGTTTGTTTATTCATTCACTCCCTCTTTCTCCCTCTGTCACTCCTCAGGGTGTTCTGGTTTTCGTCTGCTCACACTCTGTCCCATGGTGGACAAGAACCTCTTTCTGCTGCCATGTCCCACTGAGAGGTCTTTTAATAGTGTCACTAGGCCACACTGAAAAGCCAGAGGTGGGCTCAGAAAGCAATAGCTTGGACTGCAGTACCTGGAGGTCTGTCAGAGGAGCGAGGGAAAATGAAGTAGCAGTAACTCTGGGTCTGTCTTTTTGGCAGCTTTCCCCTTAAGAAGCTGTTAGCATTACAGAATTGCAAATGAAAATTGAGATCATGATCAATTTAATGTAGAAACTAGAAGCACTGGGAAATCCTACAAATGGAACTAAATCCTGAGAGGCGCTGAGGACCGGCAGCCAGGGCCGGCCCTAGACCAAATGGTGCACCCTCCCCTCCTCCATTTGTTAAACATTTAAATACCTTATTTTTTTTATTGCATTTGTATCCCATTTCATGACTTTGATGCATGATTTATCCCTGTCTCATAAGACTAACTGGTGATACTAGGGTTCCCAGGCATCAGGTTTTTGACCGGAACGCCCAGTCGAAAAGGGACCCTGGCGGCTCTGCATAGCCATTAAAAGTCTGGTTGGTGGCGCAGTGGGGCTAAGGCAGGCTCCCTGCCTGCCCTGGCTCTGCTCAGCTCCCCGGAAACAGCTGGCACGTCCGGCCCCTAGGTGCAGCGGCAATTAGCAAAGCTCCGAGTTCTGCTGCCACTCCCAGTGCCAGCTCCGCAGCTCCCGTTGGCCTGGCACTGTGGCCAATGTGAGCTTTGGTGCCAGCAGCTGCAGGCACGGGCAGCGCACACCGTGCAGAGTCACATGACTCTGCCTAGGGGCCAAACATGCCGGCTACTTCTGGGAGCAGCGCAGAGCCAGGGCAGGCAGGGAGCCTGCCTTAGCCCCACTGCACCACTGACTGGGAACAGCCTGAGGTAAACGCCACCCGGCAAGAGCCCCACCCTGAACCCCCTTCCCCAGTCCGGAGCCCCTCCTGCACCTTGAACCTCTGGAGCCCCCACCCTCAGCTGGAGCCAAATAAGTATCAGGGAGGGAGAGGAATTATTTAAGCTTAGTACTGATGTGGACACAAGAACAAACGGGTATAAACTGGACACTAGGAAGTTTAGACTCGAAATTAGATGAAGGTTTCTAACCATCAGAGGAGTGAAGTTCTGGAACAGCCTTCCAAGGGGAGTAATGGGGGCAAAAGACATATCTGGCTTTAAGACTAAGCTTGATAAATTTATGGAGGGGATGGTATGATGGGATAGCCTAATTTTGGCAATTAATTTGGCAATTGATCTTTGATTATCAGCAGGTAAGTATGCCCAGTGGTCTGTGATGGGATGTTAGATGGGGTGAGATCTGAGTTACTAGAAAGAATTCTTTTCTGAGTGCTGGCTGGTGAGTCTTGCCCACATGCTGAGGGTTTAGCTGATCGCCATATTTTGGGTCGGGAAGGAATTTTCGTCCAGGGCAGATTGGCAGAGGCCCTGGAGGTTTTTCGCCTTCCTCTGCAGCTTGGGGCATGGGTCACTTGCTGGAGGATTCTCTGCAGCTTGAGGTCTTCAAACCGCAATTTGGGGATTTCGATAACTCAGACATAGGTTAGGGGTTTGTTATAGAAGTGGATGGGTGGGATTCTGTGGTCTGCATTGTGCAGGAGATCAGAGTGGATGATCATAATGGTCCCTTCTGACCTTAAAGTCTATGAGTCTATTAGCCTTCAACCCCTCCTGCTCCCAACCCCCCTGCCCCAGCCCAGTGAAAGTGAGTGAGTGTGGGGGAGAACGAGCAACAGAGGGAGGAGGGCTAGAATGAGTAGGGGCGGGGCCTTGGGGAAGGGGTGAGGCCTTGGGGAAGGGGCGGTGCCAGAGTCTTCGGTTTTGTGCAATTAGAAAGGTGCCAACCCTAGGTGATTCCTTGCTCTTTATATAGTTGCGAGGGCATAGCTGACAACATTCTTAGAGGCTGGAGGAAAATGTAGTTCTCAGAAAATCTGGAAGGTGCCATGAGATCCTATAAAGGTCCAGAACATTCTAGGAGGCTAGTGAAAAATGAATCCACATATGGATTCTCCCTTCTGTCCCATTACTTCCACTGACTTCAGCGGGCTTTGGAACAGACTGCAACTGTCATCTCAGTATCCATCCAGGGACCAACATGATGCACATGGCAGAAAAGTATGTCCCATGATGATCCTTTACTGCCGTAGACCTCTCCTCTCTCCTAATCTGAACCTTCAATTGCCATCCTGGCTGTGCTGTGTCTAATTTAAGGTCCGATACAGCATACCCTTATTCATGCAAATTGTCCTTATTTTGGCTGATGGTCCCATGATGTGAGTTAGGGTTTCTCAGCTCCTTGGGTCGTGAGACTATTACTCTCTTATCAAGCAGAAGGTCGGCAAGATAACCTGGAAACCCTATAGTGCTCAGCTGTATGGTAGCAGCATGGCATGTATGGCATGTGCTCAGTTGTATGGTAGCAGCACTCTGTGCAGAATCCCACAGGAATTCCCCATACAGGAGGCTCACTGGACCCTTCTAGTAGATTTAGTGCTGTCGTACCTGGTATCTTTAAGAGTGGACACATCTTCATTAAGGGGGAGAGTTTGTCTCTCAGGATCCAGAGGGTTACAAGAAAAAAAGATAAATGTATCTGTGGAAACAGCATGAAAGATTCCTTGTAAAACATGCCAGCCAAGGCCAGTCTGGCTGCAGAACAGTGACTGCTCGTCAATGTGGCCCATATTGCATTCTCTGCCAGATCTTTGTCCCAGGCCATGCAGGGAACTGTTGGCATAAAATCATAGAATATCAGGGTTGGAATATCAGGAGGTCATCTAGTCCGACCCCCTGCTCAAAGCAGGACCAATCCCCAACTAAATTATCCCAGCCAGAGCTTTGTCAAGCCTGACCTTAAAAACCTCTAAGGAAGGAGAGGTTTCAGAGTAGCAGCCGTGTTAGTCTGTATCCGCAAAAAGAACAGGAGTACTTGTGGCACCTTAAAGACTAACAAATTTGTTAGTCTTTAAGGTGCCACAAGTACTCCTGTTCTTTTTAAGGAAGGAGAGTCCACCACCTCCCTAGGTAACCCATTCCAGTGCTTCACCACCCTCCTAGTGAAAAAGTTTTTCCTCATATCCAACCTAAACCTCCCCCACTGCAACTTGAGACCATTACTCCTTGTTCTGTCATCAGCTACCACTGAGAACAGTCTAGATCCATCCTTTTTGGAACCCCCTTTCAGGTAGCTGAAAGCAGCTATCAAATCCCCCCTCATTCTTCTCTTCTGCAGACAAAAGGTGAAGAAAGAGCCAGCCAGGTGCAGCTAGCAGGGGAATTTCAGAGAGCACAGCTGCAGAGCCTACACTTGGAGGTAGAGGGACTTGGCGAGTTGTTTGGTGGTGGTTTGTTTGTTTCCATGTAGCTGGAGTTTGGGGCCCCTGGACAGGTCAGGTGAGAGAAGTCTGCTTATGTCTCTCTGGGGGGCAAAACAAGAACCAACATATAGAAGCTGAAGCCAGAAAATGAAACTGGAAATAAGACACCACAGCCAGAGCGATTAACCAGTGGAACAAACTCCCAAGGGAAGCAGTGGATTCTCCAGTGTTACCATATTTGCCCCTTACTTTGGGGTACGCTCATTTATTAGGGTTACTCTTTTTGGGGGGGGGTCTGTAATTTTATCAATGTGCTGCTTGTGTCTCTTGTGTGTTCATATGGAGCTCTACTTCTCCCTTCTGCAAGTCCCCTCCCAGGAGCTATCCTGGTTCCCCAGGGCTGGGTTCTTCCAGATGAATGAACACACACACACACACACACACAGAGCAAGTCTGAGTGGGCCGGATCAATCAGCACTCTCAAGCTGAAACCTTATATGCCCCTGGACCCAATAGGCTGGTCCAAGCAGCACTTCCAAGCTGCCACCCTTATATGCCACAGGTACCGCACCGGAATACAGTAAGCCTGAGCAGGCTGGGTCAAACAGTCCTTCCAGACTGCCACCCTTATATGCCCCTGGACTCAGTAGTCTGGGTCGAGCAGCACTTCCAAGCTGCCACCCTCATATGTCATAGGTTCAGCATGTGTCCGTATCCCCACTTTCACATTGCAATTGTATTGTTAGTAACCCACTCGATGAGCAAACCTCACAGCATTTTTGGGCACTACAGGGAGCTTTAGCTTAGGTAAGAATCATAGAATCATAGAATCTCAGGGTTGGAAGGGACCTCAGGAGGTCATCTAGTCCAACCCCCTGCTCAAAGCAGGACCAAACCCAACTAAACCATCCCAGCCAGGGCTTTGTCAAGCCTGACCTTAAAAACCTCTAAGGAAGGAGATTCCACTACCTCCCTAGGTAACCCATTCCAGTTCTTTACCACCCTACTAGTGAAAAAGTTTTTCCTAATGTCCAACCTAAACCTCCCCCTCTGCAACTTGAGACCATTACTCCTTGTTCTGTCATCTTCTACCACTGAGAACAGTCTAGATCCATCCTCTTTGGAACCCCCTTTCAGGTAGTTGAAAGCAGCTATCAAATCCCCCCTCATTCTTCTCTTCTGCAGACTAAACAATCCCAGTTCCCTCAGTCTCTCCTCATAAGTCATGTGCTCCAGCCCCCTAATCATTTTTGTTGCCCTCCGCTGGAGGGCATTGCTGCAGAATAAATGGGGAAGCTAAGAACACAAAAGAGTAAAGTTCAGAGAGAGAGAGAGAGAGAGAGAGAAGCAACCAGCTGAACCATAAAAGTTATTTATTGAATCATAGTGATAACCACACAAGGAGGGCTAAACAAACATAACAGTTACACTGTTAATGATTACAAAAAGTCAGATACAGAAAACTAAACCTGATCAAACAAGTCAGGGTTAAAAAGTTATACCCGAAGTAGAAAAGAAAAGAGAGAGAGAGAGAGAGCTGGGGTCTCACCACTCCATGAAGCTTGAACTGGTCGGAGTTCCCAGGTGATGGTGGTAGCTCAGGATCCTGAGTGCTGGAGACAGGCAGAGCCCCCAGCACAATCAGTCAGGAGAAGATGAAGTCCCAGTGGAACTGATGCAGAGTTTGGATCCATGCATCAGAACACTTACTTGGGCATAGGTAGGGTTTTTTTGTAGGGAAACAACAATGGTTCCAGGGAGAACACTAGATTTGTTTATGGGTAAAACTGATGACTCAAGGGTTTTCTTTAGGCTAGACAATAGGAACTGATCATTCCTGGCTATGGATGGGTGGTGTTCCTTCAAGGGAGCTCACAATGCAATTAGGCAGCTTCAGTGTTTTGGATATCAATCAAGGATTCAGTACTAGAATTGGTCTGATAACTGCTGAGCTGGGTGTCGGCAGGCATAGGTTCATTAACATCTGGAGCAGAGATCCCCCATGATGCAATGCATCCCTGCTTCTCTGGTCCCAGAGTTCAGTGCAGTTCTTGCCTCGGAATCTCTGTTCTCCATTCTGTGTGCTAATGGAGATGCCTCCCTGTCCCAACTTTGATGCAGACGAGGCGAGGGGAGTTGCCTTAATCCTGTCACCCTTGTCAGGAGGGGTTTAGGTGCATCTCCCACTGCCTTTTATTGCTTTCTGTAAGTCTTTCTTCTGATCGGTTTTGGTTCAAGCAGAGGCTGGGTATGTGTGTGGTGGTGGGGGTGTCCTTCTTGAGTCAGACAGGCTGGATACTGGTTCCCCAAGAACACGGAGCTGACTGGTATCACCAGCCCATGCTGTCTTCAAATCCAGACCAACTGCCCTTCTGGAAGGCACCAGGCAATTTAGACAAGCACAAGTTATTGGGCTCTGTACATGGGGCCTGTTCTATACAGAAGGTCAGACCAGATGATCGAATGGTTCCTTCTGGCCTTAAACTCTATGAGACACCGAATGGCCAGCGAGACTGTGGCAGAACTGGGTATCAAACTCAGGAGTCCTGGTTAACCATTGAACCAGGCTACTTCCCCCCTCTGAGGCCAGAGAAACATTCCATCTTGGAAACATTAAGCTGCAGGAAGCTGAGGGGAAGACATAACTTTTCTTAGTGAAGACAAGCAGAGGAGTTGGCCAGGGAGGAGCTTTCCCTGGTGCTGGAGGATTCGGGAGCAGTATCAGGACTTCTCTACACTGCAAGTAGCTGTGCTGCAAGCGAAGTGGAGAATCTATGGCGCACCAGCTTGCTGCGCAATAACATCCCTTGTGGGCACTGCAGTAGCACACTGAACTGCAGCAACACTCACAGGGGATTTTACTGAGCCACAAGCTGGCGTGCTGGAGATTCACAACCTGGCTTGCAGAGCAGTATCTTGCCATGGAGACAAACTCTCAGTTAGGTCATATCTGCCCGAAAGTGGGAGTTGAGGGGAAATGTTATTCTGGTTCCCACCCAGGGAGATGCTCACCTCCAGCCTGGGGTTTAGCTGGGCTAAGAATTCCCTCCCGTTTCCATTCTCTGGGCCCACTTCATACCACGGAGGCCCTCTGCTGAGCCATCTCCCCTCTGAGCCCCCGCCTCTGTGAGACAACCAGAAATGAAGGTGTCTGCACAGTCCCATGGCCGACAGCCTGAGAACCACTGGCTCAGTCAGCAAGGTCCACACTAGTTCTGGAGCCAGAGACGAGGGTCCTGACCTGGGGATCCTGGGGACAGAGCAAGGATAGAACCAGGACTGGAGTTTCTGGGAATCACTCTGTACTGCAGTTTGGTCCCTGGGCATCTCCAGGTACCTTGTGTGGTTGCCATGGTGACCCGTATCACAGTGAATGTCCATCATCTCCTCCTGAGCTCTCAGCCTGACGGCCTCGCTGTCTGCACTGCAGTTCTCTGTGATGAGCTGAGTCTTGGTACCTGGGAGGGGGGAAGTGACAGAGCTTCCCATTGTGAAACCACTTCCCGGGGAATTCATCCATTCTGGCCGAGATCCTCTCCCAGCAGATGTCAGGGTGATTGAAGTCCCCCATTAGAACAGGGCCTGTGATCTGGAAACTTCTGTTAGTTGTCTGAAGAAAGCCTCGTCTACCTCATCCTTCTGATCCAGTGGTCTATAGCACATGCCCACCACGACATCACGCTTGTTGCTCTCGCCTCTAAACTTAACCTAAAGACTCTCAGCAGGCTCTTCTCCAGTTTCAAACTGGAGCTCTGAGCAATCATACCTCATTCTCACGTACAATGCAACTCCTCCACCTTTCCTTCCATACCTGTCTTTCCTGAACTGTTTATACCCATCCATGACATTGCTCCAGTCATGTGAACTACCGCACCAAGTTTCTGTTTTTCCAATCACATTGTAGTTCCTTGACTGTGCCAGGACTTCCAATTCTTCCTTCTTGTTTCCCAGGCTTCTTGCGTTCGTGTACATGCACCTAAGAAAACTAGCCAATTGCCCTACTTTCTCAGCATGAATCAGGAGGCTTCCCATCTTGTACACTCCTCCTTGTGTTTCCTCCCGGTATCCCACTCCCTCACTGAACTCTGGGCTTAGGTCACCATCCCCCGGTGAATCTAGTTTAAACCCCTCCTCACTAGGTTAGCAAGCCTGCCTGCAAAGATGCTCTTCCCTCTCTTCGTTAGGTGGATCCCATCTCTTCCTAGCAATCCTTCTTCCTGGAACAACATCCCATGGTCAAAAAAATCCAAAGTCCTCTCTCCGACACCACCTGCGTAACCACACATTCACCTCCACAATGCAACGGTCCCTACCTGGGTCTTTTCTGCAACAGGGAGGATGGACGGGAACACGACTTGTGCCTCAAACTCCTTTATCCTTCTTTACAGAGCCATGTAGTCTGCAGTGATCTGCTCAAGGTCATTCTTGGCAGTATCACTGGTGCTGACATGGAGAAGTAGGAAGGGGTAGCTGTCCGAGGTCTTGATCAGTCTCTGCAAACACTCCATCACATCCTGGATTCTAGCTCTGGGCAAGCAGCACACTTCTCGAGTCTCCCGGTCTAGTCGGCAGATGGATGACTCGGTCCCCCAAGGAGGGAGTCTCCGACCACCACCACCCATCTTCTCCTCTTGGGAGTGGTGGTCACGGAATCACCATCTTGGTTATGCTGGTGTAAATCTGGTGTGACTCCATAGAAGCCAACAGACTTACACCTCCACAGAAGAGCCCCATGGTACGAAGTGGAGTGAGGGCGAGCTGATTATGGGGCTACTGTGATTAAAATCCCCTCAATGGATATAACAGGCATTTGCCTTGTAGCAAATTGCATGGGTCCATTACTAGATGGAAATGGTAGAATTATCGGTAGTAATGCAGAAAAGGCAGAAGTTTTAAATAAATATTTCTGTTCTGTGTTAGGGAAAAAAGGAGATGACGTAGTGTCATCATATAATGATAGCACTCTTTCCATTCCACTAGTATCTTTGGAGATGTAAAGCAGCGACTCCTCAAATTAGGCATTTTAAAATCAGTACATCCAGATTACTTTCAGCTAAGATTTTTAGAAGAGCTGGCTGAGGATCTTGCTGGAACATTAATGCTGATTTTCAGTAAGGTCTGGAATACTGGGGAGGTTCCAAAAGACAGGAAGAAAGATAATATTGTGCCAATATTTAAAAAGGGTAAATAATATGTGTGACATTTATCCTGGGAAAAATAATGGAGTGGGTGATTCAGGACTCAATTAATAAAGAATTAAAGGAGGGTGATATAATTAATGCCAATCGAGATAGGTTTATGGGAAATAGATCTTGTCAAACTAATGATATCTTTTTTGATGAGATTACAAGTTTGGTTGATAAAGGTGTTTGATCTAGCACTGCAGAACATTTTGATTAAAAAAATAGAATGAAATAAATAAAATTAACCTGGCATAAATTAAAAGCTAGATATCAGATAGGTCTTAAAATGTTATAAATGAGGAATCATCATCAAACAGGTGCGTTTCTAGGGGATCCTGTAGGAATCTGTTCTTGGCCTTATGCAATTTACCATTTTGATCAATGGCCTGAAAAAAAACAAAATCATCACTGATAAAATTTGCAGCTGACAATAAAATGGGGGAGTGACAAATAATGAAGAGGACAGGTGGCTAATACAGAGTAATCTGGAATACTAGTCCTGTGGCACCTTATAGACTAACAGACGTATTAGAGCATGAGCTTTCGTGGGCGAATACCCACTTCGTGCATGCATCTGACGAAGTGGGTATTCACCCACGAAAGCTCATGCTCCAATACATCTGTTAGTCTATAAGGTGCCACAGGACTCTTTGCTGCTTTTACAGATCCAGACTAACACGGCTACCCCTCTGATACTGGAATACCAGGTAAACTGAGCTCGAACAAACAATACAGGAACTCCTCACTTCAATTCATCCCAGTTAATGTTGTTTCGTTGTTACATTACTGATCAATTAGGGAACATGCTCGTTTAAAGTTGTGCAATGCTCCCGTATAACATTGCTTGGCAGTTGCCTGCCTTGTCCACTGCTTGCAGAAAGAGCAACCGATTGGAACTAGCTGGTGGGGGCTTGGCACCAGGGTGGGCCGGCAGCCCCGCTAAGTTCCCTGTGTGGCAGCCGCCCAGCAGGCTACCAATTGCCGGGCAGTTCAGCTGTCCCTCCCCAACTGCTCTGTGCTGCTCCTGGGAGCCTCCTGCTTGCTGTGCAGAGGTGTGGGGAAGAGGGGTGCTAATATCAGGGTTTCCCCCTCCCCCCGCTCCTTATTTCCACAGAGCGGGGGAGGGGGATATGACAGGGCTCAGGACGCAGGGAGCTTGCTGGCAGCAGCTGCTCTCTCAATTTACTAATCTACTGAAAAAGGCAATGTACTTAGAGTGGGATCAGCGTATTTAAAGGGGCAATGTGTGTGTGTCTCTCTCTCTGTGCCATGCTGTCTCCCCTCCCTCCATTCATACTGCCTTGTAGAGTGTGAGGCTACATTAACAACAATGTGTTAACCCTTGAGGGCTCAGCCAAGTGCTAGTTCATCATTTAGCAGCAAGGCATTCCCTGGGAAATATTCCACCCTCTGACTCAAGCACCGCAACCAAGATTCACAATCATCATTGCTGTGTACAGTATTACATTGTTTGTTAAAAACTTATACTGTAGGGGAGGGATAGCTCAGTGGTTTGAGCTAAACCCAGGGTTGTGAGTTCAGTCCTTGAGGGGGCCATTTAGGGAACTGAGGTAAAAATCTGTCTGGGGATTGGTCCTGCTTCAAAGCCAGGGGTTGGACTAGATGACCTCCTGAGGTCCCTTCCAACCCTGATATTCTATGATGTGTGTGTATATAATATAGTCTTTTGTCTGGCAAAAAAATAAATAAATAATCCCTGGAACCTATCCCCCTCCCCCTTACATGAATTCTTATGGGGAAATTGGATTTGCTTAACATCATTTCGCTTAAAGTCGCATTTTTCAGGAACATAACTACAACGTTAAGTGAGGAGTTACTATAAATCTGACCTGTCCTGTTTCTCACGACTGGGATGGGAGACTGTCTTGTCCTGAACCTTGCCTTGTTTCAGGGTTATTTAAAGATAAAGAAGGAGGGAATCTTACAAAGAAACACCAGCTCATGTATAGGATTTGAGAGTATTAAAAATGTATGGAGTGAGGAGGCACGATCTTGTGGTTAAGGCACTAGACCAGGACTCAATTCCCAGCTCTGCCATTGACTCCCTGTGTGGACAAGTCACTTTACTTCTCTGTGTCTCAGTTCCCCATCTGTAAAATGGGGATAACAACCCATACTTTCTGTGTCTTATCTCTTTACATTGTAAGCTCTTGGGCAGGGACTGTTTCTTATTACTTGTGTACAGCACCCAGCACAACAGGGTCCAGATCGCTGGAAATTTCTACGTTGCTGGAATACAAATAACAGGGTTTTTTTTATTTTTTGTTAAGCCTCTTATCCCACTGTGACCATTATGGCTGATGAGGAAATAATCTGAGAGAAGGACTACATATAGGGTTGCCAGGCATTCGGTTTTTAACCAGAACATCCAGTTGAAAAGAAAACCCGGTGGCGCCAGTCAGCACCACTGACCCAGTCCCTAAAAGTCCAGGTGACAGCGCAGCGTTAAGACAGGCTACCTGTCCAGATCCACGAGGTTTCCCAGAAGTGGCCGAAATGTTCCTCAGCTCCTAGTGAACTGCGGCCAATCGGAGCTGTGGGGGCAGCACCTGTGGGCAAAGGCAGTGTGCAGAGCCACCTGGTTGTGCCTCTGCCTAGGAGCCGTAGAAACATATCGCTGCTTCCCTGGAGCCACCTGAGGTAAGCGCCGCCCGGAGCCTGCACTCCTCACCCTCTCCCAAATGTAACCCCTTGCCCCAGCCCTGAGCCCCCCCCAATCCAAACTTCTTCCTGGAGCCCACATACCGCACCTTCTCCCACACCCCAACTGCCTGCCCCAGCCCTGTTCCCCTCCTGCACCCAAACTCCCTCCTGGAGCCGGCATCCATACTCCTCCCATACCTCAACCCTCTGCCCCAGCTCAGAATTCCCTCCTGCACTCTGAACTCCTCAGCCCCAGCTCGGATCCCCCTCCTGCACCCCAGAGCCTGCACCCCCAGCCAGAGCTCTCAGCCTCCAGCCCACCCCAAAACTCCCTCCTTCACCCCAAACCACTCATCCCTGGCCCCACCCCAGAGCCTGCATCTCCAGCTGGAGTTCCCACCAAGTCCCGCCTCCAACCCCTTGGCCCAGCCTGGAGCTCCCTCCCGCACCCTGAACCCCTCATTTCTGGCCCTGCCCCAGAGCCCACACCCCCAGCTGGAGCCCTCATCCCCTCCTCCACTCCAACTCCCTGTCCCAGCCTGGTGAAAATGAGTGAGTGAGGGTGGGGGAGAGCGAGTGACAGAGTGAGGGGGCATGGAGTGAATGAGAGGCAGGGCCTTGGAGAAGGGGCAGGAAAGGGGCAGGGCCTCAGGGCAGGGGCGGGGCAGTGGGTGGGGCTAGGGTGTTCGGTTTTGTGCTATTAGAACATTGGCAGCCCTAGCTACATACTATGGGTACCATTCTAAGGAGTCTCACAGATTCCTTAAAATAGTTATACCAGCAAATCCTTCCTCGTGTAGACAAGGCCTTAGTTCCAATCAGTTAGATTTAGGCAAAACTTCTGAAGACAATGGGGTTGCTCTGGTGTCACTGAGGTCATTCAGATTTATACCAGTGTAAATAAGAGCAGGAGTGTTTCCAGTAAAAGCCCGATGTAAATGACAGGAGACTAAAGCCCAGACACTGGATTTTTTTCATTCAGGTCTCATCCTCTGGTATTGCTTAGGGGCCTGGATCTGAGTGGTTTTTCATTCTCCTAGCACTGCATGTTTTGAGGCTGAGACAGGTCTTTCCCTGTGTGCCCTTGTTAGTTTGGGCTCTGGTTATACAGGACTCGCCCATCCACTCCTCATTGCTCAGTGGTGGAGCAGAAAGATTTCTATTAGGGATCTGGAAGACATCCTACCTCTAGTGGTCTTCAATGGGGAAAGAAGACCTTAAAACTCTTCTCTCCTTGTATTTTCAGGAGATGACTGCTTGCCCACTCCCAAGTTTGCAACTTCTGGTCTTCTGCCCTACCCATACCGTGAGTCTTTGTGAGGCCAACTCTCCTTCAAACCCTCCTGCCTGCACCCCTCTTTCTATAAGAACATAGCTAGAAACACACCCAGGTCCTGCTACTGCTGCATATGGGTCCTGTGACACTTGGGGAATGTCTACACTGCAGTCAGGAGGCAGGAATAGTGGTCTATCTGTCACCCCTTTCAGACAACAAAAATTACTACATGATCCCAGGAACAGGGACCGGAGCCTGAGCCAACCTGAGCCCCACTGCCCTGGGTGCAGGGGCCAAAGCCCAAGGGCTTCAGCCCCGGGCAGAGGGCCCATAACTTGAGCTCTGCCACCCAGGGCTTTGCCTGTGGGCCCCAGGCAGTGGGGCTCGGGGTTTACCTGTGGGCCCCTGATGGCAGCAACTCTAATGCCAGCCCTGGTGACCCCATTAAAATGGGGTCGCAACCCACTTTGGGGTCCCGACCCACAGTTTGAGAACCGCTGATCTAGCTAGACTTTGTAGCTTTGATCTAGCTAAATCTTGAAGTTAACATAGCTAGAAACACACCCAGGTCCTGCTACTGCTGAACATGGGCCCTGTGACATTCAGGGAATGTCTATACTGCATTGAGGAGATGAAAGCTAGCTTGAGTAACAATAGCAGTGTCAGAGTAGCAGCCGTGTTAGTCTATATCCGCAAAAAGAACAGGACTACTTGTGGCACCTTAGAGACTAACAAATTTATTTCAGCATAAGCTTTCGTGGGCTACAGCTCACTTCATCGGATGCATAGAATGGAGCACACAGACAGGAGATATTTATACATACAGAGAACATGAAAAGGTGGAAGTATGCATACCAACTGAAAGAGTCCAATCAATTGATCTATCGTCAACAGGAGAAAAAAAATCTTTGAAGTGATAATTGAGATGACCCATAGAAGGTGTGAGGAGAACTTAACATACGGACATAGATTCAACTAGTGTAATGACCCAACCATTCCCAGTCTCTGTTTAAACCTAAGTTAATTGTATCTAATTTGCATATTAATTCGAGTTCAGCAGTCTCTCTTTGCAGTCTGTTTTTGACTTTTTTTGTTGCACAATTGCCACCTTCAAGTCTGTCACTGAGTGGTTAGAAAGGTTGAAGTGTTCTCCCACTGCTTTTGGAATGTTATGATTCCTGATGTCAGATTTGTGTCCATTTATTCTTTTGCATAGAGACTGTCCAGTTTGGCCAATACTCACCAGCAACCGTACACCATACAACATAAACACTAACCCAGGAACCCATCCTTGCAATAAAGACCGATGCCAACTCTGTCCACATACCTATTCATCATAGGACCTAATCACATCAGCCATGCCATCAGGAGCTCATTCACCTGCACATCTACCAACATGATATATGCCATCATATGCCAGCAATGCCCCTCTGCCATGTACATTGGCCAAACCGGACAGTCTCTACGCAAAAGAATAAATGGACACAAATCTGACATGAGGAATCATAACATTAAAAAACCAGTAGGAGAACACTTCAACCTCTCTAACCACTCAGTGACAGACTTGAAGGTGACAATTTTGAACATCAGCAGACAATAGAGCTGGTTGACTTTTTTCAAAGTTTTGACAAAAATGCTGTCAAGGCTAATTCCACACTTTGGCACTTCGCGTGCAGAACTTGGGAGCCCACTAGGATTTACAAAATTAATACTGGCCACTCCAGGCTTGTATTAAACTCCCAAGGTTACAGCTTCTCTCTGACCTTGGCTTGGTAAACACTTCCAGCACCCAAATGCAAAACACCTTTTGGAACCCAGGAAGACACACTTGGGAATTCCTTCCTGTGAGATACCCTCAAGCCCTTTCACCCCCTCCCCCCTCCAGGAAGAGCTGAGAAAGAAAACAAAGGAAATTAACTATTGCCACCAGCGAATTAAACAACATATGCACAAACCTCTTGGGACACCAAAAATCCAATCCTGTTCTTAAAAAAGGGTAAATTATTAAAAACAACAACAAAAAATAAAAATACATCTGGAACTTAGGCTTTTGCTAGATTCCAAAAATTAAGCACCCAAACTAGCTTTCTTGGAGGTTCAGCTTAAAGGTTACAAGCAAACAAAAACATCTGGGGTTAGCATAGAAGGGTCCATTAGCCATAAGAAATAAACAGAAATAACCCGAACTGCATCTTTCTAAACATTCCTAATCTACTTATGCATTTGGGAGTTTCAAATAAGTAGTTCTAGGTATGATCTGATGATTTATGATCATACCTGGCTTAAAGCGTCTCATAGTATAACTGCTCCCTGTTCCTCTCTTTCCGGGAGAGCAACAACAGACACACAAAGGGGAAGTTTTTCCCTATTTTAAAAAGTTCTAGCCTTCCCATTGGCTCTTTTGGTCAGGTGCCCACTCCCTTTCCTTCACCTGGGGGACTTTGTTAACCCTTGACAGGGAAAGCGAGCAGAACAGCCACCAAAAGGGACTTTATAGCTAACTGGATGGCTGGGTGTCCATAAAAGAGAGCTACCCCCGTTCATTTATCACAAATGCATTGAAATGCATTTAACCAAAAAAAAGGGAGTTGGGGAAGAATCAAGAACATTTTGAATCTCAACAAACGGGGGAGGGGGAATGTAGGGAGGAAAAATGTCAAAGTTTTTATAGTTTTTGAGCAACTATGTAGCTGGCTGAAATTTTTTATATTTCAAAATTTCATTGAATAAGTACAGAAAATTTTTCAACAATTTTGTTGTTGCATCTCCCCCACCCTGCACAGCTTTAGTGGGAAGTGAGTATCAAAATAGTAACTGTAAGGGACTTAGGCACCAGAATTTAAGAGTTCGAAATAAAACTAGGTGATTTAAGCAACCAATTAAAACAGCTTGAGAACTGAACATTGAGCAAAATTATTCCATGGATAATGTTGAACGATGAATATATTCAAGGGAATTGATTTCAGAGGGGTAGCTGTGTTAGTCTGTATCAGCAAAAACAAGGAAGAGTCCTTGTGGAACTTTACAGACTAACAAATTTATTTGGGCATAAGATTTCGTGGGCTATAACCCACTCCATCAGATGCATCAGATACATCTGATGAAGTGGGTTATAGCTCACGAAAGCTTATGCCCAACTAAATTCATTAGCCCCTGAAGTGACACAAGGACTCCTCATTGTTTTTATTAAAGGGAATTGCAATCCATCTGGGGAAAATTTGCAAGCAGGCTGAGATAACATAGAGGCAGATTCTATAACACATGTTTAGGCTCCCAAACCCCTTCTTTCTTCCCAGGGGCAAAATGCAATCCTCCCCTCCCCCCAGTTTTAAACCCTTCTTTCTATGGCCTTCCCTCAATAGATGCCTGAGTCTGTTCAAAGGCATCAGCTAAAAAAGCCATCTCATCCACAGACTTTATATCTTTGTCCCATACACTCTGCTTTACATCAGCCTTACATATGCTTAGAAAGTACTCTTGAGCAATAAGATCAAAGCATTCCTTCAAAACTTGCCACCTCTTTACCCCTCACTCATTTCCCCAACAAATCTTTCATTTTGTTTACATATTCCCCATTACTCATACCAATAGCCCCCTTAAGATTCCTAAAATGTAACTCTATATGTTTCAGGAGTAATCTGAAAATTTCGCAAAACAGTATCTTTAAATTTACAATAGTCTAAAGCATCTTCAACAGGCATTCTGTTGAATATATTTTGAGCTTTACCAGTTAATTTTGTAATCAGGGTAGGAACTCTCTTATCATCAGGTATTTCATGTATTACACACAGCCTTTCGAAGGCGGTGAGATATTCAGCAATATCATCCTCTTCACTGTATGCAGGACATAAGTGTTCCCATTTGTGGATTTTTGGAGTGATGAGAGTTGTTGGGGTCGGGGAGTTCTGGTTCTGCTTCTCTAACAGGTTCAGTTGGTGGTTTTGTGCTCTCTCTCTCTCTCTTTTTCTCTTTCTTCCTGCTCTTTCTCTTTTTCTATCATGGCCCTTCTGTGTGCAGCCTCCTCTCTGGCTGCCTCCCTGGCAGCCTCTGCCTCCATAGTTTCCCTGGCCGCAGCTGCTTCTTTGAGCCTCATTTCTGCCTGCCACATTTGAAACTTGCGGTCCTTTGTCTTCTCTGCTGCTTCCAGTCTTGCTAGCTCTAGTTTCGTAGCTGCCTCACTGGTATCATTTTTCTGCTTTCTTGTGCTTATTTCCTCACCCGAAATAAACAGAAAATAACAAAGCTGTCACCTCCTCCTGATTGTTTTTAGCAACTTCATTTAAGACTCAGTTAAAATCACAAATATCAGTGCTTAAAGTGTGAACTTCGCTTGTACATACAAGCTGTACATACAACGCTGCTCACTGCACCACTGTGATGTTTCTCCGGTGTTATCAAGACTGGTCTGCTAGGTCACTCCAATCCTCGACTCTGGGAGCCAGCCTCACTCTGCTCTGCTGTGAGAACCCCCACTTCTGGGCTGTTCACGCACAGCCTCTGGCATCTAAGCTGCTCCTTGGATTGTGCAACTGAATCACACTAGCCAGTATCTCCGGTCCCTGACACAACCCTAGGAACCTCCGTCTTGCAGTGTCCAGTTATGCTCACTGGATGCTGCAAGCTTATATAAGTTCATCAGTGTAACAAAGAAATTGATATGTACAAGGCTGGTTATTCCAAGGAGAATCTCTGACATGCTTCAAACCAAACACACTGCTTCAGGTAAAATAAACAAACAGATTTATTAACTACAAAGATAGATTTTAAGAGATTATAAGTCAAAGCAAAACAATTTGGAGTTGGTCAAATGCAATAAAAGCAAAACACATTCTAAGCTGATCTTAGCACTTTCAATGCCCTTACAAACTTAGATGCTCCTCACCACAGGCTGGCTGGTTGCCCTTCAGCCAGACTCTCCCCTTTGTTCAGTGCTTCAGCCGCTTGGTGGTGGTGTGTGTTGATGGAGGTGGAAGAGAGAGGAAGAGCCTGGCAAACGTCTCTCCCTTTTATCATGTTCTTTCTTCCCTCTTGGCTTTGCCCCCCACTTCAGAGTCAGGTGAGCATTACCTCATCGCAGTCCCAAACTGGCCAAAGGAAGGGGGGTGACTCACTCGAGAGTCCAACAGATTCTTTGTTGCTACCTAGGCCAGTGTTGTTTGTTCCTGTGAGGCTGGGCTGGGTTTGTCCCATACATGCCCTGATGAGGTGTGAACTGCCCCTCTGCTCTTGGAGAGTTTTGCCTGGGCTTCTTTTAAGCCATGAGGACACATTTTCAGCCTCATGACTATATACATTAAATTACAGCCTATAAAATTACTATAACATTACTGTAACAACAATTACTGTAACCCCCAGATCGTTTTCTGTAGAAAAGGCAGTCATTCATCCTTTGTAGGCACTCATTTTCCATTCTGTACATGTGAAATGACACTCCTGCTGAGGTGTGTGTGTGTGTGTGTGTGTGTGTGTGTGTGAGAGAGAGAGAGAGGTGGCTGTTGGGCTGCAGTATGGAGTGAATTTAGCGATTTATCCACTGTGGGTCATCAGCAGGGATCATACCTAGAATCTTCTGCACTAAAAGCCTGAGCCTTGTAGCCCTTTAGCTAAAGGATATGCTTCTCTAGTGTGCAGCAGTAGTAGAATCTTATTCTCTTATGTGAAAGTAACTAGAGAGCTGCATTGTCCTAGTGTGGGTTACTTGAGTGGTTGGAGTGTGGGGGGACTCTGAAAGAGCTGGGCAGGAAGTGGACACGTGTTACAGATAAGAAACCATAAGATCTTAGTTTTGTAACCCTTGTTTACTTAGCTTATTTCAGCACCAATTATATACAGCTCTCACCTGGTGTGTCAGATCTCCCAGGAGAGTGTAAACTGCAGCATAAGGACTGACTGATTCCCTGTTGCCCTGTGAGGGCACCCAGCACACTGCAGAGGTGAGGGAAGATCATAAATATTAAAGGGCCCATCCCCTTCGTGGGATCAGTTACTGACTCCAGTGAGGTGAACTTGGCCCAAAGACTCTGTTTCAAGACACCAGAGATAAAGAGACTAAAAGGGAAGACGCTGTGGCTGGATGTCTGTCGGTTTTGCTTTTGATCTTGTTTCTGGTTAATAAAGAAGCTGCCAGGGTAAGAATCCCAGAGCTTGTCTTCTGAGCAGCCATGGGACGCCGAGGCTTCACATTTCCTCCAAGTAAGTAGAACTGAGTTAGTGATGGCAGAGCCACGATGTATGGGAGAGTGTGGCAGGCAAGCCGCTATCCTCTAGATGGTGTGGACTGCACCCTTAGCAAGTTTGCAGATGACACTAAACTGGGAGGAGTGGTTGATACGCTGGAGGGTAGGGACAGGATACAGAGGGACCTAGACAAATTAGAGGATTGGGCCAAAAGAAATATGATGAAGTTCAACAAGGACAAGTGCAGAGTCCTGCACTTAGGACGGAAGAATCCCATGCACTGCTACAGACTAGGGACCGAATGGCTGGGCAGCAGTTCTGCAGAAAAGGACCTAGGGGTTACAGTGGACGAAAAGCTGAATATGAGTCAACAGTGTGCCCTTGTTGCCAAGAAGGCTAAAGGCATTTTGGGTTGTATAAGTAGGGGCATTTCCAGCAGATCAAGGGAAGTGATCATTCCCCTCTATTCAGCACTGGTGAGGCCTCATCTGGAGTACTGTGTCCAGTTTTGAGAGAGTCCAGCAGAGGGCAACAAAAATGATTAGGGGGTTGGAACACATGACTTACGAGGAGAGGCTGAGGGAACTGGGATTGTTTAGTCTGCAGAAGAGAAGAATGAGGGGGGATTTGATAGCTGCTTTCAACTACCTGAAAGGGGGTTCCAAAGAGGATGGATCTAGACTGTTCTCAGTGGTAGAAGATGACAGAACAAGGAGTAATGGTCTCAAGTTGCAGAGGGGGAGGTTTAGGTTGGATATTAGGAAAAACTTTTTCACTAGTAGGGTGGTGAAGCACTGGAATGGGTTACCTAGGGAGGTGGTGGAATCTCCTTCCTTAGAGGTTTTTAAGGTCAGGCTTGACAAAGCCCTGGCTGGGATGATTTAGTTGGGTTTGGTCCTGCTTTGAGCAGGGGGTTGGACTAGATGACCTCCTGAGGTCCCTTCCAACCCTGAGATTCTATGATTCTCTGATTAGCTGGGAGTAGCCAGCTGGCAACTTACTGGAGATGCCAGGGAGGGGAAGCTAGAAGGGTTCTGTCCTCAGGCCCTTTGGAGGTTCCCTGGCCTATCAGGGGACATCTATACAGCCTGTGGCAGAGACCCTCTAAGCCCAGCTTGACAGACTCGGGTTTGTGATACCATGATAAAAATAGGTGTGTAGACAGTTTAAAGCTGTGGTTTGGACCAGCCGAGGCCCATCCCCCTCCATAGATTTCAGAGCCTGACCTCCCGTCCAAGCCACAACTTAGAAGCTCTGTGTATGCAGCTACTTTTAGCGCAGTGCCCCGAGTCTGTCGAGCTGGGTTCTGAGCCTTGCTGCTGCTGCTGCTGCGCGGTGTAGATGGACATTCTGTTATTTGTTCGGCTTCACAGGCAGGCAGAGAGCAGCTGCAGCACCAACTGTTGGCTAAAGAGATTAGCAAGATACATGCTCTCCTGCAAACTTACTGTACATCTTGCCCCTCTCTAGGGCATGTGTATGCTTCCTTGCTAGCACTGGGCTTGCTGACCCACGAGGAACAGATGCGAGAAGGTTCTATCTGACAGAACCCAAAATGACAAGGGCAAAGGGAGAAACCCCTGTGTGGTAATTGTGTGAATTTTGCTAATGGTTTATGATTCCTGTGAATGCTTCAGTTTCCGTCTGGTCTTTGCATTTCTGTGCATTGAGTGTAAAGGGACGTGATGTGGTATTTGACTCAGCAGTCTGGTTGGAGACCAGAGTCATTAACAAACTAGGTAAAGAAAATCTACATATGTGAATGGAGGGTCTGGAAGAGACAACGGAAAACCCAGTGGCCGGGACATTCATTCCTAGCAACCAACATCTGAGAGAAAGGAGATTTTCTGGCCCCTTGCAGGGCAGCAAACCAAACGCCCTGATGAGAACAAAGAGGAAAGGTGACAGGCATCTGGATTTAGAGCTGAGCTTTCAGAGACACAGGAGACACACTTGGAACTAAACAAACAGAGATGGCGAGAGAGAGCCAAGATGGTTTGTTCCTACAGCAGCCTGGCTCATGCGAGCCTTGGCATTGGTCAGCATGGACCATGTCCTAACCTGTGCCTCTCTATGCTAAAGTAAGGACTGTGAGATTCTGTAGGCCAGATGACTAATACATTCTTACCTCGTTTTGAAAAGGCTGCCTGGCATTACTGCAAATACTCACTGAAAACGTTGTTCCCTGAAGGAGTAAAGAACAAACTGGAGTCTGGCTCTGCTGGACTTACTACAGGGAGCCATGGAAAATGACGGGGGTTGCTGGCACCCAAAGGCCTAGTTTTGGAGCCACGGGTCTGCCCCTGTGGAACTGTGTAGCTCCTTGGGGCCCAGCATCCTACAGGGATCTCTCCAAACGGACTGATTACAGGCTGCCGCATAGACCAGACCCTATGAATCCATGACACTCTTTCCCAGGACATTGGAAAAGCCACTCAGACGCCAGCCTCCCAGCTGCCCCCTACAGAGCATCAGAGGATGAGACTAGAATGGAAAAATCCAGTGTCTAGCTTCCATTCTCCCCACATCAATGAGGTCCAATGCCCTGATCCTAATTCCGATGTCCTAAGTCCCAGGATAAATCCAGGGTAACTCCAATCAAAGTAAACCAATGGAGTCATTCCAAATTTACACCAGTGTAACTGAGATTAGGGTCAGACTCAGACACAGGTGCTTAGACTCCTTTATTTAGTAACCTCTCCCTGTGTTGTTTATTGCCATATCTTAGATTTTAAACAAGTTTTTTTCATCTTCTCTTAAGTGTTTTTCCTCCTTGGACTGTTCTGGTTTCTACCACCAGCGAGTGCCCAGGGGACAAACAGAATTGGTAAGTTCTCTGGTTAGTGAAGCATAATGCCTTGTGTAAAGTTTCTGTGCCCATAATAAGTGAGTCCCATAGAGTGTCTGCAATGAAGCTGGTATTGGCTTGGCAGCTCTCAGCAGCGTTATCTGACTCTGTGGGGGTTCAGTGCATCCGGTCACGAGGAGTAGTGGAATGCCCAAAGGGGTGGGTGCAGCTCAGGTTCTAAACAGGCCCTGAAGGGAAAACCCAGAACATTGAGAAGAGGGAAGTTTGGGTGTCAGGGATAATTCCTCCTTCTCTGTGTTTGTTTATTCATTCACTCCCTCTTTCTCCCTCTGTCACTCCTCAGGGTGTTCTAGTTTTAGTCTGCTCACACTCTGTCCCATGGTGGAGAAGAACCTCTTTCTGCTGCCATGTCCCACTGAGGGGGTCTTTTAATATGGTCACTAGGCCACACTGAAAAGCTGGAGACTTCCTATACTGGACTGCAGTACCTGGAGGTCTGTCAGAGGAGCGAGGGAGAATGAAGTAGCAGTAACTCTGGGTCTGTCTTTTTGGCAGCTTCCCCTTTAAGAAGTTGTTAATTTTCATTAGCAATTCTGTAATACTGGGATTATGATCAATTTCATGTAGAAACTAGAAGCACTGGGAAATCCTACAAATGGAGCTAAATCCTGAGAGGCTGGCCCTAGACCAAATGACACGCCCCCTCACTCTATTTGTTAAAATTTTAAATACCTTATTTTTTTTATTTATTTTTTATTTATTTTGTAGACCATTTCATGAATTTGATGCATGATTTATCCCTGTCTCATAAGACTAACTGGTGATACTAGGGTTGCCAGGCCTTCATTTTTTTACCAGAACGCCCAGTCGAAAAGGGACCCTGTCAGCTCTGGACTGCATCACTGACCGGGCATATAAAATGTCTGGTTGGTGGCACAGTGGGGCTAAGGCAGGCTCCCTGCCTGCCCTGGATCTGCGCAGCTCCCCAGAAGCAGCCGGCATGTCCGTCCCCTAGGCACAGCGGCGATCAGCAAAGCTCCGAGTGCTGCCACCGCTCCCTGCACCAGCTCTTCAGCTCCCATTGGCTGGGAACTGTGGCCAATGGGAGCTGTGGGGGTGGTGTCTGTGGGCGCGGTCAGCACACAACGTGCAGAACCACCTGGCTGCGACTCTTTCTAGGGGCCGAAAATGCCGGCCACTTCCGGGAGCAGCGTGGAGCCAGGGCAGGCAGGGAGCCTGCTTTAGTCCTGCCGCGCCAACGAACGGGAACGGCCTGAGGTAAGCGCCTCCCAGCCAGAGCCCTCACCCTGAACCCCCTGGCCCAGGTTGGAACCCTCTCCCGCACCCTAACTCCCTCCCAGACCCCACACCCTCACCTGCATCCCAATCCCCTGCCCCAGGTTAGAATCCCCTTTTGCATCCTAATTCCCTCCCAGATCCTGCACGCTCACCCACATCCCAACCCACTGCCCCAGGTCGGAATTCCCTCTCGCACTCAAATTCCCTCCTGGAGCCTACACTCCTCATTCCCCTCCCACACGCCAATGCCCTGCCTTAGCCCTGAGCCTCCTCACCCACTCCAACCCCTTGGCCCCAAACTGGAACCCACTCCTGCATCCCAAACCCCTCATCCCAGGCCTCAACATGAGCCCACAACCTCAGCCGGAGCCTGCACCAACTCCTGGACCCCAACCCCTGGCTCAGCCCTGAGGCTGCTCCTGCATCCCAAACCCCTCACCCCCAGCCCCACCCCAGAGCCTGCACCCCCAGCTGGAGACCTCACCCTCTCCTGCACTACAATCCCCTGCCCCAGCCCAGTGAAAGTGAGTGAGGGTGGGGGAGAGCGAGCGATGGAGGGAGGGGGACTTGAGTGAGTGGGGCCCGTCGGGGACAGGATGTTCAGTTTTGTGCAGTTAGAAAGTTGCCAACCCTAGGTGATGCCCTGTACCATATATGCTAGCGACGGCATGGCTGACAACATTCTAGGAGGCTGGAGGAAAATGTAGTTCTCAGAAAATCTGGAAGGTTCCATGAGATCCTGTAAAGGTCCAGAACATTCTAGGAGGCTGGTGAAAAATGAATCCACATGCAGAATACCTGAAACATTTTACTTCAAACATTTTGGTTTCCCCTTTGACGCTAACAACAATAACAGCACCCTGAGCCTGGCACCCCCCAAGCCTGGCACCCCAGGTGGTTACCAGGGTCACCTGCACCTAAATCCAGCCCTGCCGCCAGCTCCCATTGAGCCTAAGAATGATGGGCCTGATTCTCATCTCACATACATCAATGTAAATCAGGAGAAATGCAGTGAAATCAATGTCAGTCATATGGTGTAAGGGACAGGAGAAGGAGGCCCAGCATTTCACAATATCTCCCCTCATTGATTGTATTAAAGGGCCTGAAGCTAGACAGCCAGATTCTCAGCTTGTGGAAATTTGAGAAGCTGTATTACATTTGGCCTTAATTTTCTTTCCACTCAGGGCAGCTCTGGGAGTGAGGACAAAATGTTTATTGGGAGATAGGACGTTTCTGGATCTCTCTATAAAGAGCCAAGTGGGATGTCAGCTGTGGGTAATGGGCAGAATCCTCATCTGTTGTAAATCGGCAAAGGTCTGTTGTAGTCAGTGGTGCTACCCTGATTTACACTAGCTGAGGATCTGGCCCTATATAACTAAAAGGGAAATAAAGGAAACTTACTACATGAAAGTTTTATTTAACTTTATAAATTGTAATTTTATTGATCTGTTTCTTGTGTGTGTTTAATAAAAGGTTCTCTCTCTCTCTCTCTCTCTCTCTCTCTTTCTTTCTGTATATACATATTTAATGGTGGTGGTTGCAACAGGAGAAGGTGCCAGAGATAACTTGACACAAGACCCCAAACCACCCTTATGTGTTTAATGTTGTAACAGTACAAAAGGGTTTTATTATCACCTCAGCCCAATAGGCCCAAGGCGTCTACTCTTATCAACACACCAGACTAAGGTTCTATTCCCAATGCTGGGAAGGATTGTAGGTTTTAATGGTTATTGCACAAGAGACTGAGAGTCAGGAAACCAGAGTTCTATTCTTAGTTCTTCTGCTGATTTGTGGGGTTACTTTGAACAAGCTCCTAACCCTCTCTGTGCCTTGTTTTGAGCTTAGACAGGAGTGCTAGGGAAGAGCAAACAATTATTCTTACAGCTGAAACCAAATAATTAAATGTGCATCTGGATCTGAAGTTTTTCTGTGTTTCCATGAGTGTTTGGATCCAGGATTCTGGTTCTAAACTATTATAGAGATCAGGGACAGTCATGGAGTTCTGATCCAGATTGGAACATTCCCCGAAGTCGTGTTTGGTTCCAAAGCCTTTGTTGGGTTCTAAGATATCTAAGTTGTGCTTGTTCATTATTTAAAATGTTTACCATTGATAAAATTATTTTCATTTAGAGTAAAAATATAATGGGGAAAATTTCTAGCTGCATTAAGATTTTCAAGCACCGTTTCTTTTTTACTGGGCCTTAATTTTTGGCCTGAACAAAGTTGATCCAGTCCCTTTTACTCTATCCACCTTTTGCCAGTATCTCTCTCCACCTCCAATGTTTAACTGCTATTTTTCCTTGCAGGCACATGTCAGACTGAGACTTTGGGAAGAGAATTCATCACCTCCTACATGGAGCACTGTGGGAACTCTAGTCAATTTGAAGTGCAAATTAGTGGCTACTTTGCCTTCACTTCAGTGTCTGTTTCCATCTCTAATTACACGGGTGATGGGGCAAAGTTTGAGAAGAAGATTATGGTAAATCGGGGAGAGATACAGTGGGTCACGGTACCAGAGTCAGTGGGAGTTAAGGGCGTCACCAAGTTCTCCAAGGTGGTCCTAGTCAAGGCTGACAAAGATATCTCAGTAGTGTCTGTCAGCAACAAACATATGAATCCTGAGACCACTGTGCTGTATCCTGTCTCCAGCTTGGGAAATGAACACTACATAGTGACTCCCTCTACACAATCCTTAGATAGTTACCCAGAGTTCTCTGTTATGACATATGAAGACCGCAACCTCGTGGAGGTCCATGTGAAAGGCAAGTTACGTTACGAAACAGGGGTCTACTCCACTGGCAACACACTGAATATTACACTCTTTGCTTTCCAAGGCTACCAGTTTCAAGGCATAGCCGATCTGTCTGGCACCAGGATTGTCTCAGAAAAGCCAGTGGCTGTCTTGGTTGGCCAGGTGTGTTTTTGTAATAACACAAAATGCAACCATGTCTTTGAGCAGCTCCTACCAGTTTGCAGCTGGGGTACAACATACATCATTCCTCCCTTACCCTGGCAGATAGTAGATGAAATAGTCTACATCACTGCTTCCCAGAGCACAACTGTGTTGTATCAACGAGGGGAACAGCCAGAGACTGTTACTCTAGCCGGAGGCAGTGTACTCCAGCGTCCTGTCAAGCCCTGGATCCCAGTCTCCATCTCTGCTAATGTGGGCATCCAGGTGGTGTTCTACAGCGTGGGCGCAGCTGTCCCTAATTCCTCCCACGCCTTCCTGATGAATGTTCCAAATGTTGCCTGTTACTGCCGGATGTATTCTATAAATGCCCAGAAGGGCTTTGAGAACTTTGCCTTGATGGTGGCCAATACATCAGAGACTGGCACCATCATTCTAGACAATCAGCCTCTAAGGGATGTGGTGTGGAACCGAATCGCTGGCACTGAGTTCGTTTGGGGCATGCGTCCGCTTGGACCTGCCAACAGCTCCCATGCTGTGGAACATCCCAGCTCTCCATTTGCGCTCCTGAGTGTTGGCAATGCCACCATGGACAGCTATGGGATTCCGGGTTCCTGCAGGAAGAGTGAGTAACATGGGTTTTAAATCTACTTTGACTGCAGTTTGTGTCCATGCTGCAAAGAAAACAGTGTCACAACTAGGGAAGCAACCATGGGCCTCGTGTAAAGTCTGTTGATTTTGATGGGGCTCCATTGAGTTACACCAGCTGAGAATTTGGCCCAACATGCCATCCTAGGCCATCCCTAGCCACAGTTACTCAGGCTATGTCCATACTACAGAAGCTGCAGCAGCACAGCTACGGCGCTGCAGCTGTGCCTCTGTAGCACTGTAGTGTAGACACTTGGTACAGCGATGGAAGGGGTTTTTCTATCATTGTAGTTAATCCACCCCACCAAGAGGTGGTATCTAGGCTGAGGGAAGAATTCTTCTGTCAACCTAGTAGTGTCAACACTGGGCGTAGGACACCTTAACTACGTCTCTCAGGGGTGTGAGAGGGTTTCAGAAGATCATCTACTTTTTATTCTGGTAGGAAGAAAAGATGGCCCTTTTGTTGCCTAACCTGAGACCTTTAAGGGGCCTGATTTTCAGAGGTGGAGTGCTCAGCACTTTTGAAAGTCAGGGCCCTTTAAAGATGTCTCAGATCACAAGAAACCTGAGCCCTGCAGATGTAGACCTGATGTAATTGTCCTGCCTCTCTTTCTGTTGCTAGATGTTACCTTTAAATGCCAGACTGAGACTCTACAGATAAAAGAGCAGTTGGAGATGTGCAAAGATGTCTTTCTGCAGGTATGTTGAAGGGATTTATTTGGACTTTGAGGGTTTTAACAAAGAGTACATAGAAAACTTTGAGCCTGAGGATTCTCTGTTAATCCAGGATTTACCACTGACTTCAGTGGGAGCAGAATCAGTCCAACAGAAAGTGCTTTTGAAAACTCGACTGTATCATGCTTAGGTGTGTGAAGCCCCCACTGTACATCAGAGTTCTGCAGTTAAGGCACCAGCCAGAGATATAGGAAGTCAGAGTTTGGTTCCCATCTCTGCCCCAGACTCACTGTGTGACTTTGGCCAATTTGTTCCCCACTTGTAGAAGGAGGATAATAATCCTTACAAAACCCCTGTGAGGAAGGGAAGGAGAAATTCATCAATATGCATGAAAGCTTCAAAACTATGTGAAATATCAGCATGTCTGTGGGCTTCACCACACTGAACCTTCACATGTCTTAATCTGTGGGCATTCCAGTGGGACGGCCAGCCAGCCATAGGTCAAAGCAAGATCACTCTGCAGAACCATTAACCTTAATTTTGGGTGGACTTTCCATGCTTCTAGAAATAACCCATTTCCTCTGATTTCTCCTCTGATTGTTCTGCAGGGCAACAACAGTGAATTTTGCTCCTCTGTGAATTCAATGATAGTGATTTTGGAGACCATGTGTGCAGAGGACAGAGCAGTATCACTGCAGGTCAGAGGTTCTGCCCCTACGGGTGTGGGCGCTCTATGGGCAAATGCCCTGAGCACTGGAATAGCAGTCTCACTTTGGGGGGAACTGTAGCTGCTTTTCAGAACAGGGGTGTGTGCGTGCATGTGCATGCTCTCTAGCTGAAGTGGCAGGGGATCTGGGTTCTGTCCCCAATGGTCCTAGGAAGATCCAAATTCCTTCGGGGGGCAACACAGAGAAAACCTAGATGCCTGCTGGTTTGCTGCAATGTTCTCTGGCACCTACACTGAAGGGACCAGGGATGAGGAGGGAATGACACAGGGTGTTAGCCCGACCCTGGCTTCAGCTTACTGTGGAGTCATGAGCAAGCCTCAGTAGCCTCACTCGCTCCGTAAAGGGCTCCCTCTTTGATAATGCTGCAGTCCTGCTGAGTGGGGAAGGTCACTATGAACCTGTATGTTCCTAAGAGGGTCATTGTTCCCCTGGGAGTCTGAAGAATGTGTCTCATGAACCACTGAAATCCTCCCTCCTTCTCAGGGTGTTTCCTTTCCCAATCCCAGGAAGCTTCTCGTTCCTTTGGTTCCTTCCTGAATAACTCCACCCTCAGTGCTGGTGGGAAGGAGAGCGAGGAGGAGGTGGCCTCTGCCGTGACGTTCCTCCTGCAGAGTGTGGAATTGGCTGCACTGACAGCTGCTTTGAAGTCTCCGGAGATGAAGAAACAGAATGCGACAACAGAGTCTATGGGTGAGGAGGATGGGAGGCTCCCACATCACCTGGTGGTGTCTGTTGGATGCGGGTTATACTCTTAATACAGAACACCACTGCAGCCTCGATGCCCCTCTCTCAGGGTTTATAACAAAGCCATGGGCGGCAGGTGAACGAGCCATTGAGAGAGACAAGCCCCTGGCCCCTCCCTCTCTGCCCAAGGCCCTGCCCCTCCCATTTCACCCCATCTCTTCCGCTGGAGCCAAGAGCAACCCACTCCCCCAGCCCCATTGCGCCAAGCGGGCAGCGCAGCGGGAACACCCCTAGCGCAGGGGTGCTGATCAGCCAGATCATCCCCACCTTCAGCGCCAGGTGGATGGGCAGGCAGCATGATGCGGCATGGCCCTGGCCCCAGGGCCCCCAGCCCTGGGCCTTGTGAGCCGGCCAGCCCCAGCCCCTCAGCCACGGAAGAGCGGGAAGGGAACTGGAAGCAGGCAGGAGGGGATCTGGGGGCAGAACATGGGCGAGGCCACGCCAGGCTGTTTGGGGAGGCACAGCCTTCCCCGGCCTGTGCTCCCCACCACCCATAAGCCCAGCCCTGGGGCTTTGCAGCAATGGCAGCTGCCTGAGAGGGTTTTAAAAGCGATGCCAATCTCCTGTCACTACAGACAGCTGCCATTGCGTCCTCCTTTCACTCCCTGCCCCAGCAATACCCCTTCTTGCTGCTTCCCCTGCTAAAGCGCAGAGGTGAGGCAGCAGGGAGAAGTTGCCTTCTGCCTCTTGGCACAGTGACATCTTCATGGGGACACAGGGACGATGGATCATTGAAGGTCAGCCAGAGGGGCTCAGGGAAACACAGAGAAATGGAGGTGAGGAGAAAGGGGGAGGGGCTGGTGGGATTCAGAGAGAGTGGAGCTCCAAACCTGCCTTGCCCTTGCAGCAAGAGGCTTTGCCATTTCCCTCCCCAGCTATCGAGACTCTCGTTGTGCCGGCTGCAGGTCCCTGTGGTAAGGTCAGTCTGAGAGCTCAGGAGGAGACAATGGACATTCACTGCGATACGGTCACCAGAGCAGCGACAGAAGGTATCATCCTGGTGCTTCCCAGGCACTCGCCCCTGTAACTAGACACCAAACCCCAGCCCTAGTTCTCCCCTTCACCTCGTCCCAGGCTGGTTCGCTCACCTCTGTTATCCTGACACTAGTGTGGACCTTGTTGGCTGAGCCAGTGTTTCTCAGGCCGTTGAGCTCTCAGAGCCCTTCATTCCTGGTTGTCCCTCAGCATGAAAACCAAGCAATGGGGTGGGGGGTGGGCAGGGAGGAGAGAGAAGCTTTGGTGGGCATATGAATTGGTCCAGAGAATGGAAATATCGGAGATCCATTGGCCCAACACATGATATCCTGATGATGAGCCCAGCTAGGCCCCCGGTTGACATGTGTGACTTCCTGGATAATATTTACCAATTTTACTCAGATTTTCAGGCCAATATGACATAACTGGGACTGGTTCTTAATTCTTTAGCACCAGGGAAAACTCTTCAGTAACCAACCCCTCTGCTTCTCATAACCCAGAAAAACTATGGCTTCACCTCAGTGCCTTTCACCTGGGACTGTCTACCTGGCTGGATAATGTGCAGTGTGGGGGGATGATTTCTAAAGAGCACTAACATACTGTGCATTAATTGGTCTGCATAGACCCTACTCGTGTGCACTAAAGGTTCCCTAGTGGGTTTTAATGTATGTTAGTGCACTTTAGGTCTCACACTCCCATAGTGCACACGGACGTTTCCAACACAGAAGGGCTTCTGTGGAAGAGGAGGGAGGAGACAACATACTCCAGTGGTTAAAGCTCAAACTGCTAGCCAGGACTCCTGGGTTCTATTCCCAGCTCTGCCCTAGACTTGCTGTGACCTTTGGCCCCTGTCTTTGTCTCAGTGTCCCTGTCTCTATGATGAGGCATCATTTCATGTTTTCAGATTTTTTGGCTGTTGCTTTTATTTCTTACTCCACCCTGGACTCCATCATTAACAAGAGATTTCTCGACGAGGGAAATCTAACGGCTGATGAGAAATTGAGGAATTTTCACCTGAATTCCAGGGTGGTGAGTGGGGCTGTCAGCAATAGGAGGCTCATAAACATCTCCAAAGCTGTGAACTTCACCCTGCGCCATAGACAGGTGAGTGTTGATCCTTTTACTTTGCTCTGTGCCCGGGGCTCCAGCTGGTCAGTTAAAAGGTGCGTTTCCTGCAGGGCATTTGAGTTCTGTTGCCTTTCTGGACTGAGAAACAGTTATCTGAGAAAGAGAGGGAGCTTCTTCAGTCCTGACACGGGGGCTGTTTTGGTGGAGGACGTTACATAGGGTTCACCCCAGGCCTGACTGGGTTATGATTCATCCTGTAAAATGCTCTGGAGTAACAACTGTCCCAGACTCACCCCTTAGAGCAGGAACAACTGGAAAGCAACTCCCTATAGCAGTGGTCCCCAAACTTTTGAGGGTCTCTCCCCCAACCCGTTCATGCCCCTGCCCTGAGCCAGGGCCAGGAGCGGGGCCGCGGCTTGGGTGGATTGGGAAGGACATGGACAGGGGTAAGGGGGCTGAGGCTGGGGCTACAGCTGGGTTGGGGCTGGGGATGGGAGTGGAGCATCAGTCGGGCTGTGGTGTGGGCTAGCAGCCAAGTCCATGCCCAGGTGCAGCTCCACTCCCAGCCCTGCCCCTGCCCCCAGCCTGAGCCGGGAATGGAGCTGCAAGGGGCTGTGGCTGGGAATGGAGCCATGCTGAGGCTGGGGACGCTGCCAGACATGGGGCTGGAAGTCAGGGTTGCGGCTACTGGTGGGACCAGAGCAGAGGTCAGGGTGGGGAGGGGCTGGGTGATGCTTCCTCTCTGCCCTCCATGGGGACTGACCCAGGACCTGTCATGTCTCTCTGAAGGTTCCACCGTGTTCCCCTAGGGGGGTGCACCCCAGAGTTGGGGACCTCTCCCATATAGATAGCAGAGTTCAGGAAAACAGTATGAGATGGTGCCTTCTTTGATAAAGTAATGAACTCGCTAGAGTGCATGTGGGTATTTGTGGGCGGGTGTGTGAATGCCTTTTATTGGCACAAATCAGAACTGCACAATTGTGTGTCATAGACCCTACAGAACTGAGAGTTAAGGGAATTACCACTTTAGCTCTGTTCTCAGGGGTTTGTGCTATTGGAGCTGGAGGATCTTGCTTATATTTCTACTGCCAATTGGAAGTCTCAAATGGCTGTTACGTGCAGCACAATGAGAGCCATGAAGCCATTGGTGATTTCAGGTTTATGATGGTCTATTAGAAATGTGTGACAAAAGAAACAGTGTTCTCCCCAGGATCCAGTGAGGATGATGATAGAGTGTTTTTTTTTTCCAGGCAAAGAAAGAGGAGGAAGAGACTCGCTGCGTTCACTGGAAATTCATCGATGGGAAAGGCACCTGGGCTGAGGATGGCTGCACTGTTCTCGAGACGAACAGCGCTTACACCATCTGCAGCTGTGACCATCTCTCGAGCTTCGCACTCCTTATGGATCACACCGGAGCAGCGGTATCTCATTGTCAGACTCAGATCAAAGGGCTGGACTCTGAGCTCCTGACTGGGCAAAATCAGTGGGAATTTTGCTGAATGAACGCTGAGTCAGAACGTCAGGGTATAATCTGTGGCCATACAGGATGGATCAGGGTCAAGGGGGCTGGGCTGGGGTTGTGATCTGAGGTGCCTGGAGTAGCCCACACTGACAATGTCAAGGCCAGGGTAGGCTGAAAAAAGGAGAACAGGCTGCAAAAAGGCTGCAAAAAAACCCTGGTGATCATGTTTTCTAGAGCTTTAATCATTTTTGTTGCTCTTCTTTGGACTTTCTCCAATTTGCCCACGTCCTTCCTGAAATGTGGCACCCAGAACTGGACACAATACTCCAGTTGAGGCCTAATCAGCACAGAGTAGAGTGGAAGAATTACTTCTCGTGTCTTGCTTGCCATACTGCTGCTAATACGTCCCAGAATGATGTTTGCTTTTTTTGCAACAGTGTTACACTCTTGACTCATATTTAGCTTGTGATCCACTCAGAGCCGTCCTTAGGTATATGCAGCTGCATACACGGCAGTGTAGGACATCTGAAAATTTGGGGCACCCCTGGGTCCTAGTGTCGACCCTCCCACCTCTTCCTATTCCTGTTCTGACCCTTCCTACAGGCTCCCACAGCTCTGAGTGCGGCAAGCTTCAGCATTGTAAAGCACCATTGTAAACAGTGCACCAGGTAGCTATACGCCTCTTGTGGAGGTGGAGTTTTTTAGAGCGCCGGGCAGTGTAGGCTAGTCCTTACTAAAGTCAAGATATACCACATCTACCGCCCCCCCCCATCCACATGGCTTGTTACCTTGTCAAAGAAAACTATTGAGCTGGCTTGACACGATTTGTTCTTGACAAATCCATGCTGACTGTTATTTATCACCTTATTATCTTCTAGGTGTTTATAAATTGGTTGCTTAATTATCTGCTCCATTATCTTTCCCGGGACAGAAGTTAAGTTGACTGGTCTGTAATTCCCCAGGGTGTCCTTACTTCCCTTTATTTACTATATAGCATCACACGGCTTACTGGCGAGTCTCCCTTTGCTTTGTTACAGGACAGTTACACACTGACCATCATCAGCCACGTGGGACTGACCCTCTCCCTGCTGTGCCTCTTCCTCGCCATCCTCACCTTCCTCCTGTGCCGCTCCATCCGCAATGTCAGCACCTCCCTCCACCTGCAGCTCTGCCTCTGCCTCTTCCTGGCCGACCTGCTCTTCCTCACCGCGGTGACCCGCACTGGCAGTCAGGTCTGTTATCCACTTTTATTCTTGGTTTAAAATTGAGCTGTGTCCAGATCCTCTGTCAGCATTTCTACAGCTCCCCTCACCCCAGCACCTTTTTATACCCTCAGCTGGACGGTAACATTTATTCCATGCTCTTTAGTCTTTCAGAAGTAATTATTTATTCCCCTCCAAAAGAAATCTCTATGGGTGAAACCAGTCCTTCCCTTTTCCTTGTGGGCCCCATCCTTCATCATTCAGACAAAGGAACCCTGGTTTCCAGAGTCACAGCCCCTGCCTGTCCTCTCTGCCCCCAGACTAATGGGCAGATGCAAGGCACCTATACCCTGAAGCAGATATACAGAAGAGAACCTACACTCTCCAGGTCTCTCCCTGTTATGAGGACTGGGAACTTGTTTATGTCCCTGATCCCTTTCCTAGGATTCCTCACAGTATCCAACTCTTTTCTGAGTGGAGATCAGGACTGGGCTGGACTCTGAATGATTGAAAGGGCCAGCCAGCTTGCCCTTAGACAAGCCCCTGTAGACTGAAGAATGTATTGTCTCTGGGAGAGCGTCATAACAAGAGAGATGTGTTAATAAAAAGCCCTATGTGATCCTCACAAAAGTCCCCCCACCTCCAGATTCAGTATTTTCTTTCCTGGAAGCAGTGTCCCAGAGCTCTGTCTCATCCTGTCCTCAGGTGGTCTGTGCTGTCATTGCTGGCTTCCTACACTACCTCTTCCTGGCCTGCTTCAGCTGGATGTTCCTGGAGGGGCTGCACCTCTTCCTCACCGTCAGGAACCTGAAGGTCGTGAATTACACCAGCGCCAGCCGGTTCAAGAAGAGATTCATGTACACGTTCGGTTACGGATTCCCAGCCCTGGTGGTGGCTATTTCTGCAGCAGTGAATCCTGGTGGCTATGGAACACCCACACAGTACGTGCAGCGCCCATCCCGAAGGGGAGCTGGGATGTGGCTTCCATGCAATTGTTCGGCTCACCCCAGGTCTGACTTGAACCTAGATTTCCTGGCTCACCCTGCCGGGGAGCTGAATGTCCCCCTGGGACCCTTCCCATTCACAGGGACACTAAGCTGCCCCGAGCGCTGCAGTTGAGTTGCCCCCTGTCAGACATCTACACTCCTCACCCCACTAATGATGCAGATGAACAAGCCAGAATGATCCCAGCTTGACTCCCAGCTCCCAGGCTGGGTTTGTGGGGCTGGTGGGTAGGAAACAAATGCACCTTCTTCCTGTGTGCAAATCCCTGAGCATCCCCTCTCTAAAGTGAGCGATGCCAGTAAAACAGGGTGTGGCGTGTTCTAGACACCCCAGGCGAGATCCTCAGCTGGTGTAAATCAGGGCAGCTCCACTTCCTTCAGTGCAGCTAGGCCAATGTCCATCCGCTGCATGTCTGGCCCTCCATCAATACTGCGCCCATCCACCAGAAAGGGTCATGGGAAGAGGTGGAAGAGGAAGTGATGGCTGGAAGCAGGAGATGCCGAGGTAGATGGGCTGGCTGAGATCCATCTCGCTTTTGAGAGCCAGCTGCCCTGTGACACCCCACCTCTGCCCCGGGGTCTGAAAAAGGGCAGTATCATAGAATCATAGAATCTCAGGGTTGGAAGGGACCTCAGGAGGTCATCTAGTCCAACCCCCTGCTCAAAGCAGGACCAAACCCAACTAAATCATCCCAGCCAGGGCTTTGTCAAGCCTGACCTTAAAAACCTCTAAGGAAGGAGATTCCACCACCTCCCTAGGGAACCCATTCCAGTTCTTCACCACCCTACTAGTGAAAAAGCTTTTCCTAATGTCCAACCTAAACCTCCCCCTCTGCAACTTGAGACCATTACTCCTTGTTCTGTCATCTTCTACCACTGAGAACAGTCTAGATCCATCCTCTTTGGAACCCCCTTTCAGGTAGTTGAAAGCAGCTATCAAATCCCCCCTCATTCTTCTCTTCTGCAGACTAAACAATCCCAGTTCCCTCAGCCTCTCCTCATAAGTCATGTGCTCCAGCCCCCTAATCATTTTTGTTGCCCTCCGCTGGACTCTCTCCAATTTATCCACATCCTTCTTGTAGTGTGGGGCCCAAAACTGGACACAGTACTCCAAATGAGGCCTCACCAGTGCTGAATAGAGGGGAATGATCACATCCCTCGATCTGCTGGAAATGCCCTTACTTATACAACCCAAAATGCCATTAGCCTTCTTGGCAACAAGGGCACACTGTTGACTCATATTCAGCTTTTCGTCCACCGTAACCCCTAGGTCCTTTCCTGCAGAACTGCTGCCCAGCCATTCGGTCCCTAGTCTATAGCAGTGCATGGGATTCTTCCGTCCTAAGTGCAGGACTCTGCACTTGTCCTTGTTGAACCTCATCATATTTCTTTTGGCCCAACCCTCTAATTTGTCTAGGTCCCTCTGTATCCTATCCCTACCCTCCAGCGTATCAACCACTCCTCCCAGGTTAGTGTCATCTGCAAACTTGCTAAGGGTGGAGTCCACACCATCCTCCAGATCGTTAATGAAGATATTGAACAAAACCGGCCCCAGCACCGACCCTTGGGGCACTCCACTTGATACCGGCTGCCAACTAGACATGCAACCATTGATCACTACCCGTTGAGCCTGACAATCTAGCCAGTTTTCTATCCACCTTACCGTCCATTCATCCAGCCCATAGCAGTAATCCCATTAAAGTCACCTTCTTCTTCCTCCCTCCCTGTAGCTGCTGGCTCTGCCTGGAGAGAGGCTTTCGTTGGAGCTTCCTGGGACCAGTCTGTGCCATAATCCTGGTAGGTACCTCACAGAACCACGAGGCCCCATTCTCCTTGCACCTCTGTCACCCTGTGGATTCCAGTGGAGCCAAGAGAAGAATATCTCCCAGAGAATTTAAGTTGAAAGAGTCCTATAAGATTCCATTTCATCCACCCCTCTTTGGCCAGTGCAGGATTTCCCCCTAACACAACAACCTACATTCTATGGAGTCAGTCAGGGCAAATGGGTTGTGAGTCAGGAGCCCTGACTCTTCCACTGGCCTGCTGTGTTAGCTTGGGAAGTAGCTTCCCCTCGCTGTGCCTCTGTTTCTCCTCCCACACGTTGCTCTGCCCCCATTTCTTCAAGCCCCTGCCTATGCCAACAGTTCCCCTTAGGCACGGAAAAAAAATTAGTGGATGTTCAGCACACACTGGCAGCCACCTCCCCTACTCAGGCCCCTGTGCCTCTCGTCCACTGGCAGCCGCACCACTCAACTCCACCCCCTCCATCCCATCACCTCTGGTTTGCCACAGTCAGCTGTTCTGTGGTGTGCAGGAGGCACTGGGAGGAAGGGGGCAGAACTGTGTGGGAAGAGGTTGGGCAGGGGTGGGAAGAGGCAGGGGCTTGAAGAAAGAGGGGCCAGAGCTTGGAGCCAAGCGGGGATGGGAAGAGGTGGGGTGGGGGCTTGGGAGAAGGGGTCGGGTGGGGGCGGGATCTGGGGTGGAGTGGGGGGTTGTGTGGCCTGGGGGAAGCTGGCGCCTGTGGTCTTGCCTAGTTGCTTTGTAAACAAATACTCAGAACAGGGGTTTCCCCTTTCTATGTGTGTGTACAGAACCGACTTCAGTCTCAGCTGGAGCCTGTAGGTGCTACCATCATATGATTAATTATAATATGTCATTACTCATGCAATGCTGCCGTGGAAGCAAGTGGAACCTCTGCTAGAATGACGAGAGTTTTGTCCCTTACCTGGTCCAGCCTGGCTAGTAAATAACCCAAGTGATGGGGGAAGGGAAGGTGGCTGCATCGTCAGGAGTTTGAGGATGGAAGGGTACATGCATTGCAAGAGATAAAGGTAGCAAATGTCCTTGCAGATTCCTGCCAATCTCAGGAAGCAGGTTAAGAATTAATTTCAGCCTCAGAATTGAAGGGAACACTCTATAGACAGGACAAATCACACGGCTCTAAATCTGTTATTACTGCAGATCCCATTGGAATCAGTGGAGTCCCTCCAGATTGAGATAAGAGCAGAATGTGGTCCTCAGGCTGTATGGTCACATGTGATGCATTGCAGCCCTGCCTATGCCAACAGTTCCCTGCAGGGCCTGGGACCAGAATCTGGCAGGGAATGGTGTATGACCCACTTGACGAGCAGTCACTGCTCTGCAGCCGTCTGATCCCATAGGATTGTTCTGTGCCTCAGCCAGAGAGCCTGGCCTTGGCTGGCATGTTTTACAAGGAATATTTCATGCTGTTTCCACAGATAAATTTAACATTTTTTCTTGTAACCCTCTGGATCCTGAGAGACAAACTCTCCTCCCTTAATGAAGATGTGTCCACTCTCAAAGACACCAGGTAGGACAGCACTACATCTAGTAGAACAGGGGTGGGCAAACTTTTTGTCTTGAGGGCCACATCTGGGTGGGGAAATTGCATGCAGGGCCATGAATGTAGGGCTGGGGCAGGGGGTTGGTGCAGGAGGGAGTGCGGGATGTGGGAGGGGGTGCGGTGTGCAGGAAGGGGCTCAGGGCAAGGGGTTGGGGTGGAGGAGGGGTGCGGGATGTACAAGGGGGCTCAGGGTAGGGGGGCTGGGGTGCAGGAGGGAGTGCGGGGTGTGGGATCGGGCTCACGGCAGGGGTGCAGGGAAGGGTGCGTAGTGCGGGAGGGCTCAGGGAAGGAGGTTGAGGTACGGGATGCAGGAGGGGTTTGGGGTGCAGGGACTGGCCCAGCACCACTTACCTAGAGTGGCTCCGGGGTAGCAGCGGCTTGCAGCGGGACTCAGACAGGCTGCCTGCCTGCCTGCCCTGGCCCTGCACCGCTCCTGGAAGCGGCCGGCACCATGTCCCTGCGACCCCGAAGGGGGCAGAGGGCAGTGTGAGCTGTCCTCGCCTGCGTGTACTTCTCCACAAGCTCCCATTGGATGTGGTTCCTCATTCCGGCCAATGTGAGCTGGGGAGGAGGGAGTGGAGGGCAGTGCCTGCAGGTGAGGGCAGCATGCAGAGACCTCTGCTCTCCCCTTCCCTCAGGGACGTGGTGCCGGCTGCTTCTGGGAGCTGTGCAGGGCCCACGGCGCCATGGGGGCGGCAATTCTGTGGGCCAGATCCAAAGCCCTGATGGGCCGGATCTGGCCCGTGGGCCATAGTTTGCCCACCCCTGTACAAGAAGGGTCCAGTGAGCCTCCTGTATGGAAATTCCTGTTGGATTCTGCACAGATTGCTGCTACCATACAGCTGAGCACATGCCTCTGTAGGGTTTCCAGGTTATCTTGGCGACCTTTGGCTTGATGAGAGAGTAACAGTCTCGTTGTCCAAGGAGCTGATAAACCCTAAGTCAATCAGGAGTCCCTTACTCATGAGTCCTAAAGTTGTCCATTGGAACATCTGCCAAAATAAGGACAATTTGCATGAATAGGGGTATGCTGTATCGGATCTTAAATTAGACACAGCACAGCCAGGGTGGCAATTGAAGGGTCAGGTTAGGAGAGAGGAGAGGTCTACGGCAGTAAAGGATCATCATGGGACATACTTTTCTGCCATGTGCATCATGTTGGTCCCTGGATGGATATTGAGATGACAGTTGCAGTCTGTTCCAAAGCCCGCTGAAGTCAGTGGAAGTAATGGGACAGAAGAGGCTGCTTGATCAGTGAGGCTCTTGCAGTAAGTCCTGTGGTACATTCAGATTGTGGAATGCAAATAGTCTTTAAAGCAGCTCATTATGAAATCTGTTTGGGAGGAACAAGATCAGAGCTGCCAGCTGGGAGTGCTGGATGGAGACATGAGAGGGGAAAAAGATTTTGGAACCAGATCAAAATGTTGAGACTTCAAAAAGCCATGGTGTTATTTACTGCATGTGCCTAGAGCTGTGTAAGGAGAAATACAAGTCTGTGCTGATATTCAGAGCGGGGCCATGTGCTATGTAGGGAGGAAACTCATCTCTTTTCCCTGGGGCTGTGGATACTGTCGAGGTAAAGTGCCATCCATTGAGGAGGAAGGCAAGTGTGGGTCACCTTTGCTCTGTAGCAACCTCTCTGTCTATTTATGGAACAACATAGATGGGTTCCCGAGAGCCCAATATCCTGTTCCCACTTGATTGTCACATTGCCAGGGCCTGATGTGAAGGGATTAGAAACAAAACCGTAATGAGAGGTTGAACCATTTGCTTTGGAAGAGCCACCTGTAGGAGGGGAAGGTGTGTGTGTAGGCGGGGAAGATGGTTGGGCATAATATTGTATTTCGGATTCATAGGCGTAAGTTGCCGTTGTGTTCGTCTTGACAGTAACCCTAAGACACAGTAAAGCGGGTGCCAGCTGTTTCGCCCCACACTACCCAGAGCCCCTGACTCAGTCACTCACCATCGGGTCATTATAACGGGATCTCTCCATCTGCCTTTACCCAGGTTACTGACCTTTAAAGCCATCGCCCAGCTCTTCATTCTGGGCTGCACATGGAGCCTTGGTCTCCTCCAAGTCGGCCCAGTAGCCACGGCCATGGGGTATTTATTCACCATCGTCAACAGCCTGCAGGGAGCCTTCATCTTCCTGGTGCACTGTCTCCTCAATCGCCAGGTAATGCCCATGGCGGATCATCAGCCACCCACTGACTTCACAGGCCTAGCAATGGCCTGGCCTGAGGGTGTTAGTTACATGATGTAGTGACCATGTCTCTTATTCTCCAGGTGAGAGAGGAGTACAGGAGATGGATTACAGGCATAAGAAAACCCAGCCCCACAACTCAAACTTTTAGTCCATCTGGGTCCACTGTCACTACCAGCACCAAGATGGTAAGAGATCCTCTATTGTGTTCCAATACCAGCTCCAAAAGTCCCATCTATCTGGGTCATAGAATCATAGAATCTCAGGGTTGGAAGGGACCTCAGGAGGTCATCTAGTCCAACCCCCTGCTCAAAGCAGGACCAAACCCAACTAAATCATCCCAGCCAGGGCTTTGTCAAGCCTGACCTTAAAAACCTCTAAGGAAGGAGATTCCACCACCTCCCTAGGTAACCCATTCCAGTGCTTCACCACCCTACTAGTGAAAAAGTTTTTCCTAATGTCCAACCTAAACCTCCCCCTCTGCAACTTGAGACCATTACTCCTTGTTCTGTCATCTTCTACCACTGAGAACAGTCTAGATCCATCCTCTTTGGAACCCCCTTTCAGGTAGTTGAAAGCAGCTATCAAATCCCCCCATATTCTTCTCTTCTGCAGACTAAACAATCCCAGTTCCCTCAGCCTCTCCTCATAAGTCATGTGCTCCAGCCCCCTAATCATTTTTGTTGCCCTCTGCTGGACTCTCTCCAGTTTATCCACATCCTTCTTGTAGTGTGGGGCCCAAAACTGGACACAGTACTCCAAATGAGGCCTCACCAGTGCTGAATAGAGGGGAATGATCACATCCCTCGATCTGCTGGAAATGCCCCTACTTATACAACCCAAAATGCCATTAGCCTTCTTGGCAACAAGGGCACACTGACTCATATTCAGCTTTTCATCCACCGTAACCCCTAGGTCCTTTTCTGCAGAACTGCTGCCCAGCCATTCGGTCCCTAGTCTGTAGCAGTACATGGGATTCTTCCGTCCTAAGTGCAGGACTCTGCACTTGTCCTTGTTGAACCTCATCATATTTCTTTTGGCCCAATCCTCTAATTTGTCTAGGTCCCTCTGTATCCTAGCCCTACCCTCCAGCGTATCAACCACTCCTCCCAGTTTAGTGTCATCTGCAAACTTGCTAAGGGTGCAGTCCACACCATCCTCCAGATCGTTAATGAAGACATTGAATAAAACCGGCCCCAGGACCGACCCTTGGGGCACTCCACTTGATACTGGCTGCCAACTAGACATGGAACCATTGATCACTACCCGTTGAGCCTGACCATCTAGCCAGTTTTCTATCCACCTTACCGTCCATTCATCCAGCCCAGACTTCTTTAACTTGCTGGGAAGAATACTGTGGGAGACTGTATCAAAAGCTCTGCTAAAGTCCAGAAATAGCACATCCACTGCTTTCCCCTCATCCACAGAGCCGGTTATCTCATCATAGAAGGCAATTGGGTTAGTCAGGCATGATTTGCCCTTGGTGAATCCATGCTGACTGTTCCTGATCACTTTCCCCTCCTTTAAGTGGTTCAGAGTTGATTCCTTGAGGACCTGTTCCGTGATTTTTCCAGGGACTGAGGTGAGACTGACTGGCCTGTAGTTCCCTGGATCTTCCTTCTTCCCTTTTTTAAAGATGGGCACTACATTAGCTTTTTTCCAGTCATCCGGGACCTCCCCCGATCACCATGATTTCTCAAAGATAATGGCCAATGGCTCTGCAATCTCATTGGCCAACTCCTTTAGCACCCTCGGATGCAGTGCATCCGGCCCCATGGACTTGTGCTCGTTCAGTTTTTCTAAATAGTCCCGAACTACTTCTTTCTCCACAGAGAGCTGGTCACCTCCTCCCCATACTGTGCCGCAGAGTGCAGCTGTCTGGGAGCTGACCTTGTCTGTGAAGACAGAGGCAAAAAAAGCATTGAATACACTAGCTTTCTCCACATCCTCTGTCACTAGGTTCCCTCCCTAATTCAGAAAGGGGCCCACACTTTCCTTGACTTTCTTCTTGTTGCTAACATACCTGAAAAAACCCTTCTTGTTACTCCTAACATCTCCGGATAGCTGCAACTCCAAGTGTGATTTGGCCTTCGTAATTTCACTCCTGCATGCCTGAGCAATACTTTTATACTCCTCCCTGGTCATTTGTCCAATCTTCCACTTCTTGTAAGCTGTTTTTTTGTGTTTAAGACGAGCAAGGATTTCACTGTTAAGCCAAGCTGGTCGCCTGCCATATTTACTTTTCTTCCTACACATCGGGATGGTTTGTTCCTGCAACCTCAATAAGGATTCTTTAAAATACAGCCAGCTTTCCTCGACTCCTTTCCCCGTCATGTTATTCTCCCAGGGGACCTTGCCCATCAGTTCCCTGAGGGAGTCGAAGTCTGCTTTTCTGAAGTCCAGGGTCTCTGTTCTACTGCTCTCCTTTCTTCCTTGTGTCAGGATCCTGAACTCGACCATCTCATGGTCACTGCCTCCCAGGTTCCCATCCACTATTGCTTCCTCTACTATTTCTTCCCTGTTTGTGAGCAGCAGGTCAAGAAGAGCTTTTCCCCTAGTTGGTTCCTCCAGCACTTGCACCAGGAAATTGTCCCCTGCACTTTCCAGAAACTTCCTGGATTGTCTGTGTACTGCTGTATTGCTCTCCCAGCAGATATCGGGGTGATTAAAGTTACCCATGAGAACCAGGGTCTGTGATCTAGCAACTTCTGTTAGTTGCTGGAAGAAAGCCTCGTCCTCCTCATCCCCCTGGTCTGGTGGTCTGTAGCAGACTCCCACCACGACATTACCCTTGTTGTTCATATTTCTAAATTTAATCCAGAGACTCTCAGGTTTTTCGGCAGTTTCATACTGGAGCTCTGAGCAGTCATACTGCTCTCTTACATACAACGCAACTCCCCCACCTTTTCTGCCCTGCCTATCTTTCCTGAACAGTTTATATCCATCCATGACAGTACTGCAGTCATGTGAGTTATCCCACCAAGTCTCTGTTATTCCAATTACATCATAATTCCTTGACTGTGCCAGGACTTCTAGTTCTCCCTGCTTGTTCCCCAGGCTTCTTGCATTTGTGTATAGGCATGTAAGATAACTCACTGATCGTCCTGGTGTCCCAGTATGGGGCAGGAGCCCTCCCCTCTTGCACTCACCTACTTGTGCTTTCTCCCGATATCCCACTTCCCCACTTACCTCGGGGCTTTGGTCTCCTTCCCCCGGTGAACCTAGTTTAAAGTCCTCCTCACTAGGTTAGCCTGTTGTAGCTCCTGAGGTGCCTTGTCCCCTGAGTGACACATGCTTGTTTTAATCCAGGGGTAGGCAACCTATGGCACGGGTGCCGAAGGCGGCACGCGAGCTGATTTTCAGTGGCACTCACACTGCCCGGGTCCTGACCACCAGCCTGGGCGGCTCTGCATTTTAATTTAATTTTAAATGAAGCTTCTTAAACAGTTTAAAAACCTTATTTACTTTACATACAACAACAGTTTAGTTATATATTATAGACTTAGAGAAAGAGACCTTCTAAAAACGTTAAAATGTATTACTGGCACGCGAAACCTTAAATTAGAGTGAATAAATGAAGACTTGGCACACCACTTCTGAAAGGTTGCTGACCCCTGTTTTAATCCATCTGAGAACGGCATTGGGTGTCTTAGTGAGATTCAATTTCATCCAAATCAAGGGGGAATCCCAGGTCTTCTAGAACCCAGCACAGAACTCCTCCTTTCTTGTGCACCTCCATGTTCCCTTCCCTTTGCTTCTTTGCAGGCTCCATGCACCACTCGCTCTGGAATGGGCTGGGAAGATGTTGGATTTGACACAAATTCAGGTAATTTTCCAGTTGGGGAGGCTTGCAAACCAAAACCGGGGTGGAAATCTTGTCAGTGCAGATGGGCCATCCCCAACAAAGAGTTAGCACTGCATGGAATTTCCTCTGGCTCCATTACCTCTACTGGGAAAGGATCCAGAAGCTTTGTCTGGAGGGAAAAGTGGAGCCTTATGTCTGGAAAAACCTCTCTGCTCCAGTCCCAGCATGAGAGGCCACAACCTTTGCCTGGAAGTGGACATTTCTGGTTTATTTAGAGCAGCCTATATTGACTGCTACTTTATGGCTTACCTGTGCGTGGCTCGGGGAAGGGAGTGGGCTTTGTCTACACTTAAGTTATTTTCCTGCACATGATGTCACTTCAGTGGAAGCTGGCTGCATTTTGCAGACTCTGCACTATTCCTGAATGAGGACCCAGTCCTGATCCCATTAAAGTTGACTGGAGTTTTCCCATGGGATTGGCACTCAATGTATATTTGTTTTACTGGCAGTGAATTGCGGAGAGCCCTCCACTTCATCCCTGTGAAACAGTCACCTCTCCAACCAACGATGTTTATCATGCAGCCGGCTTTGCTGTGCCAGTGGGGCAGGTGCTTCAGCTGCCATTCTTCAACGACTACATACAAAACCTGGAAGGGGAAGTGGGATTTGACCAAATCCTCTCTCTGATCCAAATCCACAACTCCTACTGAATTCAAAGGCCACCCTACGGTTGTATCTGGGTGTCTCTCCCAGATTTAAAGAGCCAGATCCCAGATCAGAGAGCAGTTATTTCTTAGGGAAAGCACACCGTGCGAGGGGCAAGGAGTGGGGATGGGGCAATTTGCAAAGCCGTCGCGTGCTATGTGTGTGAGCTAGCTCTGCTGTTTCACTGTAATGTGTAAAGAATAAAAAACCTGCTTATGGACCTTGGTTGCTTCTTTGGTTTGAGGGTTTGCTATCACGTTCTGTGTATCCTGGAAACCTAGGGCCCAATTCTAAAGCCTCTTTATGCCAATCTGGCAGTGTAAAGGGACTTTAAAGTGGGCAGAAATGGCCCTGTGATTAGCCCTCCAGTGCAGGAGTCCTTCCTGGCTTCTGTAGAGCTGGCATAAAATCTCTACATTAGCCCTGCTCCCAGCCCCGGCATGTGGGTTGTGAGTGGTGGGGTGGAGGTGCTGCTGAGGGCATGGCTGAAGACATGGCTTCATGGCTATTGTTATTGAGTATTAATCATTTTTATGTGTTTTTTTGTGATTTCATAGGTATATATATCCCCTTTTAGGCCCCAAACCAAGCCAGCAGAAAGGTATATAAGATCTCGAGCACCAAGGCCGAGCTAATTAAAACTATCCTCCCTGTATCTCTCTGTGAAACGTTTACAAGGACAACTTGCTAATTGTACTTGCACATCCACAGAGAGAGAGTCTGTTCGAGGAGGTGATAAGAGCTGTTAAAACAACTGTGCTCTGGAATTGGTCTTGCAGAACCCCCCTCCTTCATTTAGTGTCCTGCTTGTTTTCTAATTCTGAATCAGAGACGTTACATAGATTGATGGGACTCTGTCACCTCTGAAAAATAAAATTGTAAAATAAGGATGTCAAGGAAGAGGAGGTAGTAAAACAAAAGTGCAAGATGTGACTGAAAGATAAAGAATGAATGTGAATAAATGCGTGTGATGCGAATAAATAATTACCAAATCAAAGGTGCCAGCCTAAGTGTTATAACTGTGATATCCCATGCCGAAGAATGCATAGCACGGAGATAACCGGATGACCCCGCAGGGCAAGCCAGAATCCACCCAAGTGCCCCCACCCCCCGGATGGAGGGCTGAAGACTCAAAGAACAAGATAACACTCAACCGTCAGGGATGTGCCATCTGCTGATTGATTATCACTTCACACAAACATAACTATAACAACTTCAGTTTGCAGACCGTGTGTGCATGTATGGATGTATGGATAGAGGGTTGTCTTTATAAATGATTGAATTTTGCTTCCTTTCATAAATGAACTACTGTTTTGTATTAACAATAAATACAGCGCTTTTGCCTTATCCCTCTTACAAGATCCTGTTGGTCTTTATTGGTATAACACAGTCTGCTTCCAAAGGCCCAGAAGGATCCTTGAAAATGCACTAGTTTACACCAGCTGAGGACATGGCCTGTAATCGATTTTCAGCTCCAGTGCTGTCACTGCACCACTAAATGCTCTTCCACTTTTTTTGTTTTCAAACCGTGCTGTCCACACAAGACTATGAAATTCGCTGATGTCATGTTTCCGTAATAAATTTCTCCAAACTGAGAGCAATGACTGTCAGCCCACTTCTGTTCACCAGTACTTATTTATATTATCTTGCTACGTACAGTCCCACTATGCTTGGTGCTGTACATACACACAGTAAGAGGCAATCCCTCTCCCAAAGAGCTTACAAGCTAAGTAGACTATGGAAAGAAGGTAGGAGAGCAAAAGGATTATTACCCCTTGTGATAAATGAAAGGGGGAGGGAGCTCCCTTTTATGGGATCCAGCCACCAGGTGCTATAAAATCCCTCTTAGAATCATAGAATATCAGGGTTGGCAGGGACCTCAGGAGGTATCTAGTCCAACCCTCTGCTCAAAGCAAGACCAATCCCCAACTAAATCATCCCAGCCAGGGCTTTGTCAAGCCTGACGATAAAAACCTCTAAAGAAGGAGATTCCACCACCTCCCTAGGTAACCCATTCCAGTGCTTCACCACCCACCTAGTGAAAAAGTTTTTCCTAATATCCAACCTAAACGTCCCCCACTGCAACTTGAGGCAATTATTCCTTGTTCTGTCATCTGGTACCACTGTGTACTGTCTAGATACAGCCTCTTCAGGTAGTTAAAAGCAGCTATCAAATCCCCCCTCATTCTTCTCTTCTGCAGACTAAACAATCCCAGTTCCCTCAGCATCTCCTCATTAAGTCATGTGCTCCAGCCCCCTAATCATTTTTGTTGCCCTCCGCTGGACTCTTCCCAATTTTTCCACATCCTTCTTGTGGTGTGTGGCCCAAAACTGGACACAGTACTCCAGATGAGGCCTCACCTCACCAATGTTGAATTGAAGGGAATGATCATGTCCCTTGATCAGCTGGCTTATACAGCCCAAAATGCCGTTGGCCTTCTTGGCAACAAGGGCACACTGTTGACTCATATCCAGCTTCTTGTCCACTGTAACCCCTAAGTCGTTTTCTGCAGAACTGCTTCTTAGCCATTCAGTCCCTAGTCTGTAGCGGTGAATGGGATACTTCTTTCCTAAGTGCAAGACTCTGCACTTGTCCTGGTTGAACCTCATCAGGTTTCTTTTGGCCCAATCCTCTAATTTGTCTAGGTCCCTCTGTATCCTTTCTCTACCCTCCAGCATTATCTACCACTCCTCCCAGTTTAGTGTCATCTGCAAACTTGCTGAGGGTGCAGTCCACGCCACCCTCCAGATCATTAGTGAAGATATTGAACAAAAAAATGACTTTATTGTCTTCAAGTTCTCCTTTTGTATCTCGATCGTCCAGGGGCCACACTGGTTGTTTAGCAGGCTTCCTGCTTTTGATGTACTTAAAGACATTTTGTTGTTTTCTTTTGAATTTTTGGCTAGCTGTTCTTCAAACGCCATTTGGGCTTTTCTTATTCAATTTTTACACTTAATTTGGCAGTGTTTATGCTCCTTTCTATTGACCTCACTAGGATTTGACTTCCACTTTTTAAAAGATGCCTTTTTATCTCTCACTGCTTCTTTTACATGGTTGTTAAGCCACAGTGGCTCTTTTTTAGTTCTTTTACTGTGTTTTTTAATTGGGGTATACATTTAAGTTGAGCCTCTAGTATGGTGTCTTTGAAAAGTGTCCATGCAGCTTGCAGGGATGTCACTCTAGTCACTCTATTTAACTAACCTTCTCATTTTTGCATAGTTCCCCTTTCTGAAACTAAATGCCACAGTATTGGGCTGTTGAGGTGTTCTTCCCACCACAGGAATGTTAAATGTCATTATATTATGGTCACTATTTCCAAGAGGTCCTGTTATAGTTACCTTTTGGACCAGATCCTTCTCAGGACTAAATTGAGAATTGCCTCTCCCTTGTGGGTTCCTGTACCACTGCTCCAAGAAGCAGTCATTTAAAGTATAGAGAAATTTTGTCTCTGCATTTTGTCCTGAGGTAACATATACCCAGTCAATATGGGGATAATTGAAATCCCTCACTATTATTGAGTTCTTAATGTTTATAGCTTCTCTAATTTCTTTTAGGATTTCATTGTCACTATCGCTGTCCTGGTCAGGTGGTTGATAATAGATCCCTACTGTTATATTCTTATTAGAGCATGGAATTACTATCCATAGAGATGCTGTGGAACATGTGGAATCATTTAAGATTTTTACTTCATTTGAATCTACATTTTCTTTCACATATAGTGCTATTCCCCCACTCCTCCGTCCCACATGATGTCCTTCCGATATATTATGTACCCCAGAATGCCTGTGTCCCATTGATTATCCCCACTCCACCAGGTTTCTGTGATGCCTATTATATCAATATCCTTCTTTATCACAAGGCACTCTAGTTCACCCATCTTATTATTTATACTTCTAGCATTTGTGTACAAGCGCTTTAAGAACTTATCCCTGTTTATTTGTCTGCCCTTTTCTGATGTGTCAGATTCTTTTTTATGTGAATGCTTTATCCTCTTCCATCCTCTCCTCCTCACTAGAACCTAGAGAATCTCTATCAATAGATTCTCCTCTAAGAGAAGTCTCTGTCCAATCCACATTCTCTGCTGCAGCAATCAGCTGTCCCGCACCTCTTAGTTTAAAAACTGCTCTGCAACCTTTTTAATGTTAAGTGCCAGCAGTCTGGATCCACTTTGGTTTAGGTGGAGCCCATCCTTCCTGTATAGACTTCCCCTATCTCAAAAGTTTCCCTGGCTCCTAATAAATCTATCCCCCTCCTCTCTACATCATCATCTCAGTCATGCATTGAGACTCTGAAGCTCTGCCTGCCTACATGGCCCTGCGCGTGGAACTGGCAGCATTTCTAAGACTGCTACCATAGAGGTCCTGGATTTCAGTTTCTTTCCTAGCAGCCTAAATTTGTCCTCCAGGACATCTCTCCTACCCTTCCCTATGTCATTGGTACCTACATGTACCATGACCACCGGCTTCTCCCCAGCGCTACACCTAAGTCTATGTAGATGCTTCGAGGGATCCGCAACCTTCGCACCAGGCAGGCAAGTCACCGTGCAATTCTCCCGATCATCACAAACCCAGCTATCTATGTTTCCAATGATTGAATCTCCCATTACTAACACCTGCCTTTTCCTAATGACTGGAGTTCCCTCCCCTGGAGAGATAACCTCAGTGTGAGAGGATACCCCAACATCATCTGGAAGGAGGGTCCCAACTATGGGAAGGGTTCCCTCTGCTCCCGTTGGCTGCTTTCCTTCCCCGAGCCTTTCATCCTCCTCAACAGCGCAGGGGCTGAGTGGAGGTGGGCCAAATCTACAGTGTCCTGGAAAGCCTTATCAACATAGCTCTCTGCTTCCCTTAGCTTCTCCAGTTCCACCACCCTGGCCTCCAAAGCCTGTACTCAGTCTCTGAGGGCCAGGAGCTCCTTGCACCGAATGCAGGTAATCATACATGCTGCACTTGGTGCAATAAACTGGATAGCCCCCAATCTGTAAAAGGGGAAACTCGGACCCTGATGGTCGGGCTAGACCCAAAGCTGGCATACCCAGTCCAGTGGCGGCTCTAGGCAGCAGCACAGCAAGTGCGTGCCTGGGGCGGCAAGCCACAGGGGGTGGCCTGCTGGTCACTGTGAGGGCAGCAGTCAGGCAGCCTTTGGTGGCACGCCTGTGGGAGGTCCACCAGTCCCGTGGCTTCGGCGGTAATTCAGCGGCGGGTACGCCGAAGGCATGGGACTGGCAGATCACCCGCAGAAACACCACCGAGTCTGCGGGACCAGTGGACCGCCCGCAGGTGTGCTGCCGAAGGCCGCCTGACTGCTGTGCTTGGGGCGGCAAAAAACATAGAGCCGCCCCTGACCCAGTCATCCTGAGCCTAGACTGGAAGAGTTTGGCGGGGCTCCTGCGAACAATGGCTGATAGGGCCTCACCTGTGGAGGCCGCCCTTGAAGCTGAACCTTTACAAGGAGCTGACCAAGCTCTGGAGGACCCTGACAGGGAGGACCAGTCTGCTGACCCCTCAAACCCTGACATCCTGGAAGGAGGGGAACCCGGACTGAAAGAGGCCCCAACATTGGGCACGGACTTCAGTCATGAACAATGGGAAGACCCCTCCCTTAGGTGGGCATACGAACAACTAGTGAGGGTTAATGGGACCCTGAACCTGCCCCATCAGGCCACCACATACCCCCGTTTTGAGTTGGTGGGGGAATCACCTGTACCGGGTTACCCGTGAGATCCAGACCAATGAAACTTGGATGCAACTGGTGGTTCCTCCCTGCCACCGATAGGCGGTCCTACAGCTGGCTCATGACGTCCCTGCAATGGGCCACCTGGGCCATGAGAAAACCCTGGCCCAGATCCTGGCCCAATCCTATTGGCCAGGAGTACACAAGGAAGTTTGAGACTTTTGCAACTCTTGCCCAGACTGCCAACGAGCTGTCCCAAAGGGAATTCCGAAAGCGCCTCTTCTCCCCTTTCCCATTGTGGGCACCCCGTTTGAGAAGATCGCCATGGACCTCATGGGACCCCTGCCTAAAAGTGTTGCAGGGTTCCAGTACATCCTTGTGGTCCTGGACTATGCGACCCGGTTCCCCAAAGCCATCCCCCTGCAAAGTATCATGGCCTGGACGATCGCCAGCGAGATCATGAAAATCTTCACCTGGGTTGGCCTCACATGAGAACTCCTGACCGATCAAGGCACCAATTTTACATCATAGCTCCTACGCCAAGTCTGCAACTTCTTGGGGATAAAGAAATTATAAACCTCCGTCTACCACTCCCAGATGGATGGGCTAGTGGAGCGCTTTAATCATACACTGAAGGACATGTTACGGAGGTTTCCCCCCAAAAGAGATGCACCAGTGGGACCAGCTGATTTCCCCCCCACTGTTATTGGCCCTCCGGGAAGTCCCTCAAACTTCAACTAAGTTCTCCCCCTTCGAGGTGCTGTATGGTCGACAGCTGAAGGGGCTACTCGACCTCATGCGGGAGAACTGGCAACAGACCGATTCCCCATCGCACAACCTCCTCCAGTATGTCCTGCAGCTTCAGGAATGACTGACCCGGGTGGGGGACTTGACAAGAGAAAATTTACAGAAAGCACAGAAAGCCCAAGAGCAAACTTACAATAAGGGGTCCCGTGGAAGGATCTTTGCACCAGGTGAGAGGGCATTGCCTCTCCTCCCGTCAGAGGAGTCGAAGTTGCTCGCCTGGTAGCAGGGGCCTTATGAGGTTATTCATCAGGTTGGGCCAGTCATAGAATCATAGAATCATAGAATATCAGGGTTGGAAGGGACCTCAGGATGTCATCTAGTCCAACCCCCTGCTCAAAGCAGGACCAAACCCAACTAAATCATCCCAGCCAGGGCTTTGTCACCTATGAAGTGTCCCAACCCGACCGAAAGAAGAAAAAGCAAATCTATCATGTCAACCTGTTGAAGGCCTGGTGTGAGGGGGAAGGGCTTTTGATCATACCATAGTCCCCTGAGCCTGAACTTGGACCTGAACTACCAGTCTCCACCGACCCCAAAGAGCCGCAATTGGGAGATATCTTGACCAAGGAACAACTGAAGCAGGCCAAGGGGCTGGTAAAGTCCTTCCCTAAGACATTTACAGCGAGACCCAGACAAACCATCCTGGTGCAGCATAAGATACTAACTGACCCAGGGGAGGTCATACGAGAGACCACCAGGCCATTGCCACGCCACATGCGGGAAATAGTCGAAAAGGAGGTGCAGACCATGCTAGAGTTGGGGGTAACTGAGAAGTCGCAAAGTGACTGGTGCAGCTCCATCGTCTTGGTCCCAAAACCGGATGGTACGATCCGCTTCTGCATCAACTTTAGGAGAGTAAATAACATTTCAAAATTTGATGCCTACCCCATGCTGCAGATTGACAAGCTACTCGACTGCCTGGGGGACGCTTAGTACATCAGTACCCTCAACCTTACAAAGGGGTACTGGCAAATCTCCCTAGGTCCGAGCGCTCGGGAGAAGACCACCTTTGCAACCCCCACCGGGTTGTATCAATTCACCCAAATGCCTTTCGGCCTTCATGGGGCACCCGTTACCCTCCAGAGGCTGATGGATCGAGTCCTGCAGCCACATCAAGCCTATGCGGTGGCACACCTTGATGATGTAGTGATTTACAGCTGCCACTGGGAGGACCACCTCAACGAGGTCGCTGCCGTCCTACGGGCCCTGTGGGATGCCGGGTTGATGGCCAACCCCAAGAAATTTAAAATTGGCTATCAAGAGACCACCTACTTGAGATACACCTTCGGGCGAGAGCAAGTACAACCTTTGGTGGGGACGGTCCACGAATTACAGGCCTATGAGGCCCCCACTGTGAAGAGACAGGTGTGGCAATTCCTGGGGCTAGCGGGCTACTATCGCCACTTTGTCCCTGGGTTCACCTCAATGGCAGCCTCCCTGACAGAGCTCCTAAGGAAGGAGAGCCCTCGGCGCATGTGGTGGACAAAAGAATGCCAGCAGGCCTTCCAAACCCTCAAGGACCATCTATGCGAGGAGCCAGTACTCTTCAGCCCTGATTTTGACAGGAGTTCTGCTGCAGACTGATTCGACGGAGGTGGGCCCGGGGGAAGTCCTGTTGCAAGAGGTCAATGGGGAAGAACAACCTATAGTATATATCAGCTGTAAACTGTTCCCCCGAGAACGAAATTATGCAGTGGTCAAGAAGGAGGCACTGGCCGTCAAGTGGGCGGTGGACACCTTAAGATATTATCTTGTAGGCGGCCCCTTTGTACTAGTGACTGACCACACACCTCTGAAGTGGTTACAAATGGCAGAAGAGACAAACCCCTGGATTATGCGCTGGTACCTAACCCTGCAGCCTTATGCCTTCATGCTTCGACATTGAGCAGGCAAGGACCATGTCAACACAGACTTTTTCTCCTGGCTGGGTGAGGAGGAGGGTACCATCTTCTGGTTCCCGGAGATGGACTTGGGGGTGGGGGGTGTTTAGTGAGGCTGAGGGGCCTCCCTCCGAGCGGAAGAGTGAGGGATGCTTACATGCCCCTTGGAGGGTGGAGCTTAGATCGCCCTCTCCCCTTTGACAGAAGTACCGGGGCATGGCCAGAAGTATAAAAGGCTGGCCCTGCAGCACAGTTGGGGAAGAGCCAGCAAAGAAGGAGGATGCTCGGCCTGTTCTCCTGAGATCCCAAGAGGAACCTGTGCCTGGCTGTTCCCGATTCCTAGATGGAGACAAGGACTAGCCAAGAGTACCTGCTGCGGTTTACCCCAAAGCAAGGGAAGAGGCCTGGAGGCCACAGGTACCAAACCCCGGGGAGGCAGGAAGTAGCCTGGGGCAGCCATGGAGCTGCAGAGCCTGGTGTGGCTCAGTTGGCGTGTTGTGACTGGATCCCTGCCAACGCAGGGGCAGCCAATCCTGCCCCTGCCAGGGCCCTGGGTTGGGACGCAGTGGAGTAGGATGGGCCTGCGTCCCCCTGCCACCTCACCCCAGGTGGCTGACCCCCCTGCACGGTGCAAGGAGGCTCTTGCCCAGGACAGGAACTCCCTTATCACTCACTTGGAGAGACTGTTTGTTTGCTGGCTGCCTGAGCCCTACTCCGGCTAGAGCCAGCCCTGTGAAGACTGTTTGCTCATGGGTTGCCTGGGCTCCACCCAGGCCAGAGCCGGCCCTTAAAGAGTGTGTGGTTGTTGGCGGCTTGGGCCCCACCCAGGCCAGAGCCACCCCTGATAGACTGTGACGGGCTGACTACTTGAGCTACCCCAGCCCAGGATGAAGCCTGGTAGTGATGGTTGGTCGCCCAGCCCTATTGTGGGCTCTGGCTATCCCGCAAACTCTGGTGCTGACCAGACTGGGCCAACCTGAGTGGCCTCCCTCCGAGCGGGAGAGTGAGGGACGTTTACACCTGTACGAGGGCTGGTCCGGAATATGGACTTTTACAATCTATGACAATTCCCATGCTGCTGAGAGAAGACTAAGCCAACCATGTGAGGCTAACGAAAAGGGTGGGAATGGTCACCCGCAGCCAGGCTAAACAGGCCTCCATGCTTAACTCCATTCCTGAGCCTCCTATAAGGACATGGTCTGTGCCCCCTGATACCACGGGCCTGGGGACCCAGCCAGAGGTGGTGGAACCAGATTCCAAACTAGAGTCTATGGCAGCAGTTTTAGATCCAGTTCCTGGGACCCAGCTAGAACCAGCCCAAGGATCAACACTGGAGGAGCAGTCAGCACCAGAGCCCGTGCAAGCAAACCCATCGGAGTCAGGGGAACAAGCACCAAAGGGCTCCACAGAGCCTGCACCTGTAGCAGCAGCTAAACTGATGCAAGAAGCTCAACTGGAGCCTGGAATAGAACCTGGTGCACCAGCAGAGAGCGGTTCACAGTCAATGGAGACACCCCCCATCACCTGCATCGCTTCCAGTGGGACGAAGCCCAAGTCCACAACCCAGCGAGGCACTAATGTCTCCAGCATCAAGGGAGCAGTTCCAGGCAGAGCAGGAAGTGGATGAAAGCCTCAAGGGAGCTTGGACGGTGGCACTGAGCAACCCACTGCTTCTCAGCTCTTTATAGGTCCAGGTTTGTTGTAGAAGGAGGATTCTTATACAAGGAAACCCTTTCCGGTGGGCACAAGGAGGACTGGCATCCTCAGAGACAGTTTGTAGTTCCCACTAAGTATAGGGAAAAGCTCTTGAGATTAGCCCATGATCACCCTAGTGGCTATGCTGGGGTGAATAGGACCAAAGACCATTTGGGAAAGTTATTCCACCGGGAGAGAATGGGCACGGCCGTTGCAACCTATGTCCGGTCTTGTGAGGTATGTGATCTCCCACGAGAGTGTAAACGGCAGCGTAAGGACTGTCTGATTCCCTGTTGCCCTGTGAGGGCACCCAGCACGCTGCAGGGGTTACGGAAGATAATAAATAATAAAGGGCCCATCCCCTTAGTGGGATCAGTTACTGACTTCAGTGAGGTGAACATGGCCCAAAGACTCTGTTTCCAGAGACTGGAGATAAAGAGTCTAAAGTGGAAGATGATGTGGCTGGATGTGGGTCGGTTTTGCTTTTGATCTTGTTTCTGGTTTATAAGGAAGCTATAAGGGTCAGAATCCCAGAGCTTGTCTTCTGAGCAGTCATGGGACGCCGAGGCTTCGCATTTCCTCCAAGTAAGTAGAACCGAGTTAGTGATGACAGAGCCATGATGTACGGGAGAGTGTGGCAGGCAAGTCGCTATCCTCTGAATAGCTGGGAGTAGCCAGCTGGCAACTTATTGGAGATGCAGAAGTTCCCTGGTCTATCCATGGCCGCCCAGAGGATTCAGGGGGCCTGGGGCAAAGCAATTTCGGGGGCCCCTTCCATTAAAAAAAAGTTGCAATACTGTAGAATACTATATTCTTGTGGGGGCCCCTGTGGGGCCCAGGGGCTGGGACAAATTGCCCCACTTGCCCCCCCCCCCCTCTGGGCAGCCTTGGGCCTATCAGGGGACATCTACACAGCTGCAGTAGTAAAAATTTATGTTTGTATTTTGTATAATTTAAAATAAAAATTAGAGAATAATAATGTAGCATGCATTAAATGTACTGGTGTATGATTTGACCATATCCTCCAAGCCACCCTTTCTGAAAGCAGAAAGGAATGGCCTAATGGGCCATTGGTAAAGATGCATCAGCCAAAATCTGTGTCTGAAGCTGATTTCAAGGCAGTGACAGACCTTTAGGGTCACCACTTTGTTGTAGGTTTAGCATTTTTAAATAAGTAAAGGATGCAATAATTGTTTTCTTCTGCATTGCAATTTGATGTTCTGTTCCAATGCTTTATGTAAATCAATCCTTTTTTGTGTGTAAATAAGGAATGTGTGTGTTAAAAAATAAGTGTAAAGGCCATCAGCGGACCAAGTGTTCTAGGAAAGAACCAAGGACAAACATAAGGGTGCCAGGAGATTGCAACAAGCCCCTATTAATATGTCAGAGGAGGGGGAATTAATGACTCTAAAAATAAGACAGGCACCTAGCAATAAAGACAAAGTAGTTGTGATCAAAAGCAGCATAAAATAACTCCCTAAAAAAAGGAATAGAAAAAATACAAAAAACCCAATTTAAAAAAAACAAGCACTTGTCAAAGAACAATGAATTACAGCATAAGGGTGCAAAATTCATTGGTCCCAATGAAAAAAAAATCACTATATAAACAGGATGCCTTGTCATGAAACATTGGATTCATCCTGCCAAGACTTCCCCAGAGCATTGTGTCGCGACCAACAGAACCTGGCTCCTCTCTACCTGTGATCAACCTGGCTGGGCAATAGATTTATCCAGACTCTAAACTTGTAAAACATCGACTGGCAGGAGTGTGTGTGTGTGTGTGTGTAATTAAATGCATATGCTAATTGTTGTATTTCCAATTAATGCGGCGTATTGCCTTTTCCCCTGAAAAAGATCCCATGTGCTTCTCATAAGCATAATATTTTTGGTGGAGAATTGTGAAAAGAAGAAGACATTCACCGTAATTGTTAAAAATACTGCTAAAAGGTATACCATACGTATAAAGTGATCAATCATTCAGGTGTGCACACTCCCGGTCGTAGAGATACCGGGCAATAGGGGGAGAATTAGAGTCCTCGCTGCTCCTACCCATCTGTCAGGGAAAAATAACATAGGCGAATATACCCTCAGTCGTAGCAGGATCAAGCCCAAAAGGTAGGGGGCTTAGCATTCCCCCCTCCTGCTCTATCACTCAGGGGTTTGAGTGAGTATAGACTTTTTGTGTCGTGTATGTCCCAGCACAAACGTGGGCACGAAAAGGTTATAAGGGTAAAAAAAAAATATTCAAGCGAAAGGAGTCCCCTAAAAACAATGCTAAAAAAAAATAAAAAAAATACCATTCATACAAAAAACTACTCCTTTAAATTTTATTTTGCAAAAGTTTGGGCACAGCCTCTGAACTAAACAAGCATTAGCCTAGGGATCGACAACCTTTGGCATGCCACTCTCTAGGATAAGCCCTCTGGTGGGCTGGGCTGGTTTGTTTACCTGCCGTGTCTGCAGGTTCGGCTGATCGCAGCTCCCACTGGCCATGGTTTGCCGCTCCAGGGCAATGGGGGCTGTGGGAAGCGGCACGGGCTGAGGGATGTGCTGGTCACCGCTTCTCGCAGCCCCCAGTGGCCTGGAGCGGCGAACCGTGGCCAGTGGGAGCTGTGATTGGCCGAACTTGCGGACACGGCCAGTGAATAAACCGGCCCGACCCGCCAGGGGACTGACTCTGGTGTGCCACATGCCAAAGGTTGCCGATCCCTGCATTAGCCAATGTCCCTACTACAGCTAACATACAAAAATTAAAAAAGCTCCTCAGTGCCTCCTTATCAAAATTAGTAATAAAACAACAATTATTTTCTAAAATACTGCCAGTAAAGCAACAGCAAAAAAGGCAAAATCAGGCCCAAACAAGCAAACAGGCAACAAAACAAGTTGGGAGCCCTAAGGGGCATAGTGGCAAACGTAAAAAAAAAGCAGTAAGTAAGCACAGGCATGGAGAGTTCAGATCCCTGGGCCAATACCTGAAATGGGAATAACTGGGCTAATAAAAGTGTCATTTAAAAAAATAAGCAAGTAATTAAAAAATAAAATAAAAAGTTAACTCTGCAAAAGCTGGAGGGAATTAAGCAGTTAAACGTTGTAAAAATATATATTTTTAAAAGGGTTATAAAAATATTTCTTGGTTTCTTTGCAGCCATTCTGTAAATAATCCACACAAAAAAAAACAATCTAAGTTAAATAATTTGATTATGAACAATTTAGTCAAATTTGCTAAAAAAAGGGATTTTTATTAAAACTTAACTGCCCAAAATATATTAAAACAAAGTAATCTATGTACAGCTGCGTAAAAATTATTAAAGCAATATAAATATGCAATATACAAATATTTAAGTGTGTGTGTGTGTGTAAAATATATTGTGTAAATACAGTAACTCCTCACTTAAAGTCATCCCGGTTAATGTTGTTTCTTGCTGACCAATTAGAGAACATGCTTGTTTAAATTTGCGCAATGCTCCCTTCTAACGTTGTTTGGCAGTCGCCTGATTTGTCCACTGCTTGCAGAAAGAGCAGCCTGTTGGAACTAGCTGGTGGGGGCTTGGAACCAGGGTGGACCGGCAGCCCCCAGATCAGCTCCCCGCTCCCCTAAGTTCCCTGTGCAGCAGCCACTCAGCAGGCTATCAATTGCCAGGCAGTTCATCTGTCCCTTCCTCCACTGCCATGTGCTGCTCCCGGGAGCCTCCTGCTTGCTGTGCAGAGGTGGTGGTGGGGGGAAAGGGGTGCTAATGTCAATGTGTCCCCCACCCCCTGCTCCTGCCTCCCCCGCTTCTGTACCTTATCTCCACAGAGCGGGCCGGGGGGGAAATGACAGGTCTCAGGACTGAGGGAGCTTGCTGGCAGCAGCTGCTGTCTCAACTTGCTGATCTACTTAAAAAGGCAATGTACTTAGAGTTGGGTCAGCATACTTAAAGGGGAAATGCACGTCTCTCTCACACACCTGGTGTGTGTCTGTCTTTTTGGTGACCAGATGTCCCAATTTTATAGGGACAGTCCTGATTTTGGGGGCTTTTTCTTATATAGGCACCTATTACTCTCCACCCCCTGTCCCAATTTTTCACACTTGCCGTCTGGTCACCCTACTCTGTCTCTCTCTGTCATGCTGTCTCCCCTCCCTCCATTCGTGCTGCTTTGTAGAGTGAGTCTACATTAACAACAATGTGTTAACCCTTGAGGGCTCAGTCAAGTGCTAGTTCATCATTTAGCAGTAAGGCATTCCCTGAGAAATATCCCACCCTCTTCCATCCTGTGACTTCACCACCTCTACCAAGCTTCACAATCATTAAATTGTTTGTTTAAAACTTATTTTCTCTCTCTCTCTCTGTGTATATATATATATATGTGTGTGTGTGTGTGTGTATATATATATATATATATATATATATATATATATATATATTAGTCTTGTCTGGTGAAATTTTTTTTCCTGGAACCTAACCCCCTCATTTACATTAATTCTGATGGGGAAATTGGATTTACTTAACATTGTTTCGCTTAGAATAGCATTTTTCAGGGACATAACTACAGCATTAAGCGAGAAGTTACTGTATGTAAGGTTTTAAAGACCTAAATTAATACTCCTACTTTGTAAAACTCTTGTTTTGTAAGTTTAAAATAAATTGGTTTTGTTTTATTTTTAAATAATACCACTAAAATTCATTTGAATCTTTCATTCAAAACTGCAAAACGAACTCATACTTTTTGCCAAACACAAATAATTAGTGTTGTTTGGCTTTGGTATTTAGCATTTAACCCTTAAGGAACAGTACCTCAATGCTTTATAAAGATCAATATCATTTAAAGACCAAAGTTGTGGCTGCAGCAAGGCAGTCAACCCCCCAAAAATAAAATAAAAATCTAAATTTGTTTTTTGGTAACAAAATAGCAAATAAAAGCTATTATAATTTAAAAAAAATAGTATACCCTTCTGCAGCAACAGCAGTGTAAGGTGCACAAAACAAAAAAAGCAACATTACAAACACTGAGTCTTAAGGTGGCTCTTTGTAATCAAACTCTCACTTTAATAAAAGTACATAAAAACTCGGTAAGCACAAAAACCCCCAAACAACAACAAAAAAACCCAGTTACACCTTAAGTAAAAATTAATATGGCTAATATAATGTTAAAAAAGTTAAACTATAAAAAATGTGCATTTTGCCCAGAACATGTACAGGGTATATTGTAAAAAAAAGTTTAAAAAAAATGCAAACAAGCATACTACTTAATTAAAATACTATGAAGGCCCCAAACGTTGTATGTTCTTTTTCAAATCGCTATGTATTATAAAAGCAAAAGTTAAAAATAAAAAGTAATCAAAACTCTAGTGGAAGTTGGCTGTGTCCCTTTTAAAACAAAGTCTCTAAACTCTGCTAATGGCTTTAAATCCAAAAGCAAGCCAAACAAAAGCATCCGTGTTAATGCAACAAAAACCCCTCCCAAAAACTCCAAATTATAACCCGCCAAAAAAACCTAAAAAAATCAAACCTAAAAATAAAAACAAACAAATCAACCCTAAATATAATTAAAAATACTTTGTGTGTATGCAATGCTTAAATTTAAAAACAAGTACAAAAAATCTGCTTATATGTATAACCCCCCTACCTTTTAGTTAACCAACCCCCCCCCCAGATATAATTAAATTAAAAAGCCTATTCAAAAATTTCAAAAAACCCATTAAGTACACTGGACTCTAAAACAAAATAGTTTAAATAAAAAGCATAGTACACCTCTACCCGGATATAACGTGACCCAATATAACACGAATTCAGATATAATGCAGTAAAGCAGCACTCCGGGGGGGGGGGGGGGCGGCTGCGCACTCCAGTAGATCAAAGTAAGTTCGATATAACGCGGTTTCACCTATAAAGCGGTAAGATATTTTTGGCTCCCGAGGACAGCGTTATATTGGGCTAGAGGTGTATAACAAAGTACTTTTAATACATTTATTCTTAATATTAAACATTAGGATAAATTTAATGTTAATAAGCACCCCATAATAATGTATAGTATGTATGATTTTTTAAAAAAACCTTTAAAGTCAGATATCTGAGGGGTAGCCATGTTAGTCTGGATCTATAAAAGCAGCAAAGAATCCTGTGGCACCTTATAGACTAACATTTAGTTAGTCTATAAGGTGCCACAGGATTCTTTGCTGCTTTTAAAGTCAGATAGTAATGCTTCTCAGCTATTACCTGTAAATAAACTTAAAGCTTAGCACAGCAAAAATACATAAATACAATCTGCTGTATTAAAAAAACCCAAACCAACTGAAGTACCCCACCTCATAAATTTAATAATTAAACAGTAAAATAATTCATCCTAAACCCTTAACAAGTAAAAGCCATTAAAACCTGGCCTGCCTATAGAACAAAACCACAAAAAAGTGTAAGGGTAATTTCTCTGTTTTGCTGCAATCAGCAAAAATATTTATAAAAAAATTATTTAAGCAATAAACTACCACCCCAAAATGTTACCCGGGGTTCTTTCAACCCAGAGCTCTTGGTAACGTTACTCTGTGTGAGGAGGTGTCAGGAAATAAATCCGGGGAGACACAGCCATCCGACCGATAGATGGCTGGCACAAACAGGACAACACGAGAGTGCTTTCACTTAAAGCTAAACTTTAGTCTCAAGCACTTACACACGTCCACAACAAGCTAGCAGAGGGGTAGCCGTGTTAGTCTGGTTCTGTAAAAGCAGCAAAGAATCCTGTGGCACCTTATAGACTAACAGACGTTTTGCAGCATGAGCTTTCGTGGGTGAATACCCACTTCTTCAGATGCAAGACTTGCATCTGAAGAAGTGGGTATTCACCCACGAAAGCTCATGCTGCAAAACGTCTGTTAGTCTATAAGGTGCCACAGGATTCTTTGCTGCTTTTACACAACAAGCTAGTAAAACACACCCAACCCTTGATAATTACTAACGCTGAGTGTGGCTTTCGAGTGATACAGCGGCAGCCCGTCTGCCGCTGGGGAACACAAGATGCATCCAGAGGGAGAAGTCAGTCCTCAAACAAGTCCCACCTGTCTCATGCTTTTTCCCCTTATTTATACATTAGTAATTAAAGAAACCTTATTAAGTAAGCAGTTTCAAGCAAGAGGTTTCTTCTGATTATTGATTAACCAGGTGTGGGTTTTTCCAGAACTTGCAGCCTTGAGACCTCAATAGACATTCCTGGGGCATATCCTACTCTTTGAAAACACACATATCAGCAAATTTTAACCCAATTCTTATCAGGAAGGATGCAGGGTCAAGCCATCCTTTTGGTAGCACCCTAAACCCCCCTCCCCTCCTGCCTTGGTCAAGCTGAGACTTGCTTTTAACAGCTTGCTGACTAGGCTGTCTTTAACAATAAGCCATAGTGGTTTCAGGCACTTTACTGGTTTGCCAAAGTCTCCTCGTACAAAAAGGGGTAAAAACATGTTCTTTTTGTCTTTCAAAAAAATCAAAAAAGCTCATACCAGCTAAAAAGCAACCCAAAATAGTACAAATTTACTGTCACAACAAAAATTGTTGCAAAAGCATCATATTGCAACCAACAATATCGCAATCTCATGCCTACCCATAATCAACCCAGCTAGCCATGGAACTAATTCAAACTCTAAACTAGTAACTATAACATGTGGCAGGGACCTCCGAGTCCACCTTGACAGACTCGGGTTTGTGCTACCGTGATAAAAATAGGTGTGTAGACAGCACTTTTAAGTTGTGGTTTGGACCAGCTGAGGCCCATCCCCCGCCCTACATTCAGAGCCTGACCTCCCGTCCAAGCCACAACTTAGACGCTCTGTGTACGCAGCTACTTTTAGCACAGTCGCATGAGCCCGAGTGTGTCGAGCTGGGTTCTGAGCCTTGCTGCTGCAGTCTGCTGCGCGGTGTAGATGGACATTCTGTTACCTGTTGGGCTTCACAGGCCAGCAGAGAGCAGCTGCAGCACCAACTGTTGGCTAAAGAGATTAGTAAGATACATGGTCTCCTGCAAACCTACTGTGCATCTTGCCCCTCTCTAGGCCGTGTGTTTGCTTCCTTGCTTAGCATTAGACTTGCTGACCCATGAGGAACAGATGTGAGAAGTTTATATCTGACAGAACCCAAAATTACAAGGAACCTGTATGGTGATTGTGTGAATTTTTATAATGAGTTATGATTCCTGTGCATGCTTCAGTTTCCCTCTGGCCTTTGCAGTTCTGTGCATTGAGCGTAAAGGGATATGATGTGGTATCTGACTCAGCAGTGTGGTTGGAGACCAGAGTTATTAACAAACTAAGTAAAGAAAATCTACACATGTGAATGAAGGGTCTGGAAGAGACAACGGAAACCCCAGTGGCCGGGACATTCACTTCTAGCGACCATCAGCTGATAGGAAGGAGATTTCCTGGCCCCTTGCAGGGCAGCAAACCAAACACACTGAGTGGGAGAACAAAGGGGAAAGGTGACAGGTGTCTGGGTTTAGAGCTGAGCTTTCAGAGACACAGGAACACGCCTGGAACTAAAGGAACAGAGCCAGCGAGAGAGAACCAAGATGGTTTGTTCCTACAGCAGCCTGGCTCATGCGAGCCCTGGCACTGGTCAGCATGGACCATGTCCTAACCTCTGCCCCCTATGTTAAAGTAAGGTCTGTCAGATTATGGAGGCCATGTGACTATAAGGGTACATCCAGACTACCCGCCCTATCGGCGGGTAGCGATCGATTTATCAGGGATCGATATATCGTGTCTTGTCTAGATGCGATATATCGATCCCTAAACACGCTCCTCGTCGACCTCGAAACTCCACCAGAGTGAGCGGCGGTAGCGGAGTCGACGGGGGAGCTGCGGCCGTCGATCCTGCGTCATGAGGACAGGAGGTAAGTCAGAAGGAGATACGTTGACTTCAGCTACGGTATTCCCATAGCTCAAGTTGCGTATCTTACATTTACACCCCCTCCCCACAGTGTAGACCAGGCCAAATACATTCTTACCTTGTTTTGAAAAGGCTGCCTGGCATTCCTGCAAATACTCACTGAAAGCGTTGTTCCCTGAAGGAGTAAAGAACAAACCTCCCACTGGAGTCTGGCTCTGCTGGACTTACTACAGGGAGCCATGGAAAATGACGGGGGTTGCTGGCACCCAAAGGCCTAGTTTTGGAGGCCACAGGTCTGCCCCTGTGGAACTGTGTAGCTCCTTGGGGCCCAGCAGCTACAGGGATCTCTCCAAAGGGACTGGTTACAGGCTGCCGCATAGACCAGACCCTGTGAATCCATGACACCCTGCCCCAGGCCATTGAGAAGCCACTCAGACTCCAGCCTCCCAGTTAGTGAAGTTCTCCGGTTAGTGAAACATAATGCCTTGTGTAACGTTTCTGTGCCCATAATAAGTGAGTCCCATGTAGAGTGTCTGCAATGAAGCTGGTATTGGCTTGGCAGCTCTCAGCAGCATTATCTGGACTCTGTGGGGGTTCGCTGCATCTGGGTCACTAGGAGTAGCGGAATGCCCAAAGGGGTGGGTACAGCTCAGGCTCTAAACAGGCCCTGGAGGGAAAACCCAGAATTTTGAGAAGAGGAAAGTTTGGGTGTCAGGGATAATTCCTCCTCCTCTGTGTTTGTTTAGTCATTCACTCCCTCTTTCTCCCTCTGTCACTCCTCAGGGTGTTCTAGTTTTAGTCTGCTCACACTCTGTCCCATGGTGGACAAGAACCTCTTTCTGCTGCCATGTCCCACTGAGAGGTCTTTTAATAGTGTCACTAGGCCATACTGAAAAGCCAGAGGTGGGCCCAGAAAGCAATAGCTGGAGACTTTCTATACTGGACGGCAGTACCTGGAGGACTGTCAGAGGAGTGAGGGAGAATGAAGTAGCAGTAACTCTGGGTCTGTCCTTTTGGCAGCTTTCCCCTTAAGAAGCTGTTAGCATTACAGAATTGGAAATGAAAATTGAGATCATGATCAATTTAATGTAGAAACTAGAAGCACTGGGAAATCCTACAAATGGAACTAAATCCTGAGAGACATTGAGGACTGGCAGCCAGGGCCGGCCCTAGACCAAATGGTGCACCCTCCCCCCATCCATTTGTTAAACATTTAAATACCTTATTTTTTTTTATTGCATTTGTAGACCATTTCATGACTTTGATGCATGATTTATCCCTGTCTCATAAGACTAACTGGTGATACTAGGGTTCCCAGGCATCAGGTTTTTGACCAGAACGCCCAGTCGAAAAGGGACCCTGGAGGCTCTGCATAGCCATTAAAAGTCTGGTTGGTGGCGCAGTGGGGCTAAGGCAGGCTCCCTGCCTGCCCTGGCTCTGCTCAGCTCCCCGGAAGCAGCTGGCACGTCCGGCCCCTAGGTGCAGCAGCAATTAGCAAAGCTCTGAGTTCTGCTGCCGCTCCCAGTGCCAGCTCCGCAGCTCCCGTTGGCCTGGCACTGTGGCCAATGTGAGCTTTGGTGCCAGCAGCTGCAGGCACGGGCAGCGCACACCGTGCAGAGTCACATGACTCTGCCTCTGCCTAGGGGCCAAACATGCCGGCTACTTCTGGGAGCAGCGCAGAGCCAGGGCAGGCAGGGAGCCTGCCTTAGCCCCACTGCACCACTGACTGGGAACAGCCTGAGGTAAGCGCCACCCGGCAAGAACCCCACCCTGAACCCCCTGTCCCAGTCCAGAGCCCCTCCTGCACCTTGAACCTCTGGAGCCCCCACCCTCAGCTGGAGCCTTGACCCCCTCCTGCTCCCAACCTCCCTGTCCCAGCCCAGTGAAAGTGAGTGAGTGTGGTGGAGAACGAGCAACGGAGGGAGGGGAGCTAGAATGAGTGGGGGCGGGGCCTTGGGGAAGGGGCGGGGCCAGAGACTTTGGTTTTGTGCAATTAGAAAGGTGCCAACCCTAGGTGATTCCTTGCTCTTTATATAGTTGCGAGGGCATAGCTGACAACATTCTTAGAGGCTGGAGGAAAATGTAGTTCTCAGAATATCTGGAAGGTGCCATGAGATCCTATAAAGGTCCAGAACATTCTAGGAGGCTAGTGAAAAATGAATCCACATATGGATTCTCCCTTCTGTACCATTACTTCCACTGACTTCAGCGGGCTTTGGAACAGACTGCAACTGTCATCTCAATATCCATCCAGGGACCAACATGATGCACATGGCAGAAAAGTATGTCCCATGATGATCCTTTACTGCCGTAGACCTCTCCTCTCTCCTAACCTGACCCTTCAATTGCCATCCTGGCTGTGCTGTGTCTAATTTAAGATCCGATACAGCATACCCTTATTCATGCAAATTGTCCTTATTTTGGCAGATGGTCCCATGATGTGAGTTAGGGTTTCTCAGCTCCTTGGGTCGTGAGACTATTACTCTCTTATCAAGCAGAAGGTCGGCAAGATAACCTGGAAACCCTATAGTGGCATGTGCTCAGCTGTATGGTAGCAGCACTCTGTGCAGAATCCCACAGGAATTCCCCATACAGGAGGCTCACTGGACCCTTCTAGTAGACTTAGTGCTGTCGTACCTGGTATCTTTAAGAGTGGACACATCTTCATTAAGGGGGAGAGTTTGTCTCTCAGGATCCAGAGGGTTACAAGAAAAAATGATAAATTTATCTGTGGAAACAGCATGAAAGATTCCTTGTAAAACATGCTAGCCAAGGCCAGTCTCTCTGGCTGCAGAACAGTGACTGCTCGTCAAGGTGAGCCATATTGCATTCTCTGCCAGATCTTTGTCTCAGGCCATGCAGGGAACTGTTGGCATAAAATCATAGAATATCAGGGTTGGAAGGGACCTCAGGAGGTCATCTAGTCCAACCCCCTGCTCAAAGCAGGACCAATCCCCAGCTACATCATCCCAGCCAGAGCTTTGTCAAGCCTGACCTTAAAAACCTCTAAGGAAGGAGATTCCACCACCTCCCTAGGTAACCCATTCCAGTGCTTCACCACCCTCCTGGTGAAAAAGTTCTTCCTAATATCCCACCTAAACCTCCCCCACTGCAACTTGAGACCATTACTCCTTGTTCTGTCATCAGGTAACACTGAGAACAGTCTAGATCAGGGATGGGCAAACTATGGCCCGCGGGCCGGATCCGGCCCTTCAGGGCTTTGGATCCGGCCCGCGGGATTACCCCTGGTGGTGCTGCGGGCCCGGCGTTGCTCTCAGAAGCAGCCCCCGGGCCGGGAGGCAAAGGGCTACATGTGCGCACGCAGAGCCCTCTGCCACCCCCCCACCCAGGGGCCGCAGCACTTCCTGGAGTGGCGTGGGGACAGGGCAGGCATGCAGGGAGCCTGCCCTGGCCCTGGTGTGCGCCACTGCCACCCCGGAGCCACTTTAGGTAAGCGGCACCGGCTGGAGCTCAAACCCCTCCTGCCCCGCGCCCCCCAACTTCCTGCCCTAAGCCCTCTGCCTGTACCTCGCACCCCTCCTGCACGCAACTCCCTGCCCTGAGCCCCTTTCTGCACTCCTGTGCATTCCAACCACCTGCCCTGAGCTCCCTGCTGCACCCTGCACCCCGTGCACCCCAACTCCCTGCCCTGAGCCCCATCCTGCACTCTGCACCCCTCCTGTACCCCAACCCCCTTCCCTGAGCCCCCTCTTACACTCTGCACCCCTTCTCTGCCCCAATCCCTTGTCCTGAGCCCCTTCCTCCACATCCCGCACTCCACCCTCCCTGCCCCGGCCCTGCATACAATTTCCTCACCCAGATGTGGCCCTCGCCCCAAAAAGTTTGCCCACCCCTGGTCTAGATCCATCCTCTTTGGAACCCCCTTTCAGGTAGTTGACAGCAGCTATCAAATCCCCCCTCATTCTTCTCTTCTGCAGACTAAAGGTGAAGAAAGAGCCAGCCAGGTGCAGCAAACAGGGGAATTTCAGAGAGCACAGCTGCAGAGCCTACACTTGGAGGTAGAGGGACTTGGCGAGTTGTTTGGTAGTGGTTTGTTTGTTTCCATGTAGCTGGAGTTTGGGGCCCCTGGACAGGTCAGGTGAGAGAAGTCTGCTCATGTCTCTATGGGGGGCAGAACAAGAACCAACATCTAGAAGCTGAAGCCAGAAAATGAAACTGGAAATAAGACACCACAGCCAGAGCGATTAACCAGTGGAACAAACTCCCAAGGGAAGCAGTGGATTCTCCAGTGTTACCATATTTGCCCGTTACTTTGGGGTATGCTCATTTATTAGGGTTGCTCTTTTTGGGGGGGGAGGGTCTGTAATTTTATCAATGTGCTGCTTGTGTCTCTTGTGTGTTCATATGAAGAAGTGTGTTCTACTTCTCCCTTCTGCAAGTCCCCTCCCAGGAGCTATCCTGGTTCCCCAGGGCTGGGTTCTTCCAGATGAACGAACACACACACACACACACACACACACACACACACAGAGCAAGTCTGAGTGGGCCGGATCAATCAGCACTCTCAAGCTGAAACCTTATATGCCCCTGGACTCAATAGGCTGGTCCAAGCAGTACTTCCAAGCTGCCACCCTTATATGCCACAGGTACCGCACCGGAATAGAGTGAGCCTGAGCAGGCTGGGTCAAACAGCCCTTCCAGACTGCCACCCTTATATGCCCCTGGACTCAGTAGTCTGGGTCGAGCAGCACTTCCAAGCTGCCACCCTCATATCTCATAGGTTCAGCATGTGTCCCTATCCCCACATTCACGTTGCAATTGTACTGGTAGTAACCCACTCGATGAGCAAACCTCACAGTATTTTGGCCACTACAGGGAGCTTTAGCTTAGGTAAGAGGAGCATTGCTGCAGAGTAAATGGGGAAGCTAAGAACACAAAAGAGTAAAGTTCAGAGAGAGAGAGAGAGAAGCAACCAGCTGAACCATAAAAGTTATTTATTGAATCATAGTGATAACCACACCAGGAGGGCTAAACAAACATAACAGTTACATTGTTAATGATTACAAAAAGTCAGATATAGAAAACTAGACCTGATCAAACAAGTCAGGGTTAAAAAGTTATACCCGAGGTAGAAAAGAAAAGAGAGAGAGAGAGAGCTGGGGTCTCACCACTCCATGAAGCTTGAACTGGTCGGGGTTCCCAGGTGATGGTGGTAGCTCAGGATCCTGAGTGCTGGAGACAGGCAGAGCCCCCAGCACGATCAGTCAGGAGAAGATGAAGTCCCAGTGGAACTGATGCAGAGTTTGGATCCATGCATCAGAACACTTAACTTGGGCATAGGTAGGGTTTTTTTGTAGGGAAACAACAATGGTTCCAGGGAGAACACTAGATTTGTTTATGGGTAAAACTGATGACAAGGGTTTTCTTTAGGCTAGACAATAGGAACTGATCATTCCTGGCTATGGATGGGTGGTGTTCCTTCAAGGGAGCTCACAATGCAATTAGGCAGCTTCAGTGTTTTGGATATCAATCAAGGATTCATTACTAGAATTGGTCTGATAACTGCTGAGCTGGGTGTCGGCAGGCATAGGTTCATTAACATCTGGAGCAGAGATCCCCCATGATGCAATGCATCCCTGCGTCTCTGGTCCCAGAGTTCAGTGCAGTTCTTGTCTCGGAATCTCTGTTCTCCATTCTGTGTGCTAATGGAGATGCCTCCCTGTGCCAACTTTGATGTAGACCAGGCGAGGGGAGTTGCCTTAATCCTGTCACCCTTGTCAGGAGGGGTTTAGGTGCATCTCCCACTGCCTTTTATTGCTTTCTGTAAGTCTTTCTTCTGATCGGTTTTGGTTCAAGCAGAGGCTGGGTATGTGTGTGGTGGTGGGGGTGTCCCTCTTGAGTCAGACAGGCTGGATACTGTGCCCTGGTTCCCCAAGAACACGGAGCTGATTGGTATCACCAGCCCATGCTGTCTTCAAATCCAGACCAACTGCCCTTCTGGAAGGCACCAGGCAATTTAGACAAGCACAAGTTATTGGGCTATATAGATGGGGCCTGTTCTATACAGAAGGTCAGACCAGATGATCGAATGGTTCCTTCTGGCCTTAAACTCTATGAGACACCGAATGGCCAGCGAGACTGTGGCAGAATTGGGTATCAAACTCAGGAGTCCTGGTTAACCATTGAACCAGGCTACTTCCCCCCTCTGAGGCCAGAGAAACATTCCATCTTGGAAACATTAAGCTGCAGGAAGCTGAGGGGAAGACATAACTTTTCTTAGTGAAGACAAGCAGAGGAGTTGGCCAGGGAGGAGCTTTCCCTGGTGCTGGAGGATTCGGGAGCAGTATCAGGACTTGTCTACACTGCAAGTAGCTGTGCTGCAAGCGAAGTGGAGAATCTATGGCGCACCAGCTTGCTGCGCAATAACATCCCTTGTGGGCACTGCAGTAGCACACTGAACTGCAGCCACACTCACAGGGGATTTTACTGAGCCACAAGCTGGCGCGCTGGAGATTCACAACCTGGCTTGCAGAGCAGTATCTTGCCATGGAGACAAACTCTCAGTTAGGTCGTATCTGCCCGAAAGTGGGAGTTGAGGGGAAATGTTATTCTGGTTCCCACCCAGGGAGATGCTCACCTCCAGCCTGGGGTTTAGCTGGGCTAAGAATTCCCTCCCGTTTCCATTCTCTGGGCCCACTTTATACCACGGAGGCCCTCTGCTGAGCCATCTCCCCTCTGAGCCCCCGCCTCTGTGAGACAACCAGAAATGAAGGTGTCTGCACAGTCCCATGGCCGACAGCCTGATAACCATTGGCTCAGTCAGCAAGGTCCACACTAGTTCTGGAGCCAGAGACGAGGGTCCTGACCTGGGGATCCTGGGGACAGAGCAAGGATAGAACCGGGACTGGAGTTTCTGGGAATCACTCTGTACTGCAGTTTGGTCCCTGGGCATCTCCAGGTACCTTGTGTGGTTGCCATGGTGACCCTTATCACAGTGAATGTCCATCATCTCCTCCTAAGCGCTCAGCCTGACGGCCTCGCTGTCTGCATTGCAGTTCTCTGTGATGAGCTGAGTCTTGGTACCTGGGAGGGGGGAAGTGACAGAGCTTCCCATTGTGAAACCACTTCCCGGGGAATTCATCCATTCTGGCCGAGATCCTCTCCCAGCAGATGTCAGGGTGATTGAAGTCCCCCATTAGAACAGGGCCTGTGATCTGGAAACTTCTGTTAGTTGTCTGAAGAAAGCCTCGTCTACCTCATCCTTCTGATCCAGTGGTCTATAGCACATGCCCACCACGACATCACCCTTGTTGCTCTCGCCTCTAAACTTAACCTAAAGACTCTCAGCAGGCTCTTCTCCAGTTTCAAACTGGAGCTCTGAGCAATCATACCTCATTCTCACGTACAATGCAACTCCTCCACCTTTCCTCCCATATCTGTCTTTCCTGAACTGTTTATACCCATCCATGACATTGCTCCAGTCATGTGAACTACCGAACCAAGTTTCTGTTTTTCCAATCACATTGTAGTTCCTTGACTGTGCCAGGACTTCCAATTCTTCCTGCTTGTTTCCCAGGCTTCTTGCGTTCGTGTACATGCACCTAAGAAAACTAGCCAATTGCCCTACTTTCTCAGCATGAATCAGGAGGCCTCCCATCTTGTACACTCCTCCTTGTGTTTCCTCCCGGTATCCCACTCCCTCACTGAACTCTGGACTTAGGTCACCATCCCCCGGTGAATCTAGTTTAAACCCCTCCTCACTAGGTTAGCAAGCCTGCCTGCAAAGATGCTCTTCCCTCTCTTCGTTAGGTGGATCCCATCTCTTCCTAGCAATCCTTCTTCCTGGAACAACATCCCATGGTCAAAAACATCCAAAGTCCTCTCTCCGACACCACCTGCGTAACCACACATTCACCTCCACAATGCAACGGTCCCTACCTGGGTCTTTTCTGCAACAGGGAGGATGGACGGGAACACGACTTGTGCCTCAAACTCCTTTATCCTTCTTTCCAGAGCCATGTAGTCTGCAGTGATCTGCTCAAGGTCATTCTTGGCAGTATCACTGGTGCTGACATGGAGAAGTAGGAAGGGGTAGCTGTCCGAGGTCTTGATCAGTCTCTGCAAACACTCCATCACATCCTGGATTCTAGCTCTGGGCAAGCAGCACACTTCTCGAGTCTCCCGGTCTAGTCGGCAGATGGATGACTCGGTCCCCCAAGGAGGGAGTCCCCGACCACCACCACCCATCTTCTCCTCTTGGGAGTGGTGGTCACGGAATCACCATCTTGGTTATGCTGGTGTAAATCTGGTGTGACTCCATAGAAGCCAACAGACTTACACCTCCACAGAAGAGCCCCATGGTACGAAGTGGAGTGAGGGCGAGCTGATTATGGGGCTACTGTGATTAAAATCCCCTCAATGGATATAACAGGCATTTGCCTTGTAGCAAATTGCATGGGTCCATTACTAGATGGAAATGGTAGAATTATCGGTAGTAATGCAGAAAAGGCAGAAGTTTTAAATAAATATTTCTGTTCTGTGTTAGGGAAAAAAGGAGATGACGTAGTGTCATCATATAATGATAGCACTCTTTCCATTCCACTAGTATCTTTGGAGATGTAAAGCAGTGACTCCTCAAATTAGGCATTTTAAAATCAGTACATCCAGATTACTTTCAGCTAAGAGTTTTAGAGGAGCTGGCTGAGGATCTTGCTGGAACATTAATGCTGATTTTCAGTAAGGTCTGGAATACTGGGGAGGTTCCAAAAGACAGGAAGAAAGCTAATATTGTGCCAATATTTAAAAAGGGTAAATGAGACGTGTGACATTGATCCTGGGAAAAATAATGGAGTGGGTGATTCAGGACTCAATTAATAAAGAATTAAAGGAGGGTGATATAATTAATGCCAATCGAGATAGGTTTATGGGAAATAGATCTTGTCAAACTAATGATATCTTTTTTGATGAGATTACAAGTTTGGTTGATAAAGGTGTTTGATCTAGCACTGCAGAACATTTTGATTAAAAAAATAGAATGAAATAAATAAAATTAACGTGGCATAAATTAAAAGCTAGATATCAGATAGGTCTTAAAATGTTATAAATGAGGAATCATCATCAAACAGGTGCGTTTCTAGGGGATCCTGTAGGAATCTGTTCTTGGCCTTATGCAATTTACCATTTTGATCAATGGCCTGAAATAAAACAAAATCATCACTGATAAAATTTGCAGCTGACAATAAAATGGGGGAGTGACAAATAATGAAGAGGACAGGTGGCTAATACAGAGTAATCTGGAATACTAGTCCTGTGGCACCTTATAGACTAACAGACGTATTAGAGCATGAGCTTTTGTGGGCGAATACCCACTTCGTGCATGCATCTGACGAAGTGGGTATTCACCCACGAAAGCTCATGCTCCAATACATCTGTTAGTCTATAAGGTGCCACAGGACTCTTTGCTGCTTTTACAGATCCAGACTAACACGGCTACCTCTCTGATACTGGAATACCAGGTAAACTGAGCTCGAACAAACAATACAGGAACTCCTCACTTCAAGTCATCCCAGTTAACGTTGTTTCGTTGTTACATTACTGATCAATTAGGGAACATGCTCGTTTAAAGTTGTGCAATGCTCCCGTATAACATTGCTTGGCAGTTGCCTGCCTTGTCCACTGCTTGCAGAAAGAGCAACCGATTGGAACTAGCTGGTGGGGGCTTGGCACCAGGGTGGGCCGGCAGCCCCACTAAGTTCCCTGTGTGGCAGCCGCCCAGCAGGCTACCAATTGCCGGGCAGTTCAGCTGTCCCTCCCCAACTGCTCTGTGCTGCTCCTGGGAGCCTCCTGCTTGCTGTGCAGAGGTGGGGGGAAGAGGGGTGCTAATATCAGGGTTTCCCCCTCCCCCCGCTCCTTATTTCCACAGAGCGGGGGAGGGGGGATATGACAGGGCTCAGGATGCAGGGAACTTGCTGGCAGCAGCTGCTCTCTCAATTTACTAATCTACTGAAAAAGGCAATGTACTTAGAGTGGGATCAGCGTATTTAAAGGGGCAATGTGTGTGTGTGTCTCTCTCTGTGCCATGCTGTCTCCCCTCCCTCCATTCATAGTGCCTTGTAGAGTGTGAGGCTACATTAACAACAATATGTTAACCCTTGAGAGCTCAGACAAGTGCTAGTTCATCATTTAGCAGCAAGGCATTCCCTGGGAAATATCCCACCCTCTTCCACCCTCTGACTCAAGTACCGCAACCAAGATTCACAATCATCATTGCTGTGTACAGTATTACATTGTTTGTTAAAAACTTATACTGTAGGGGAGGGATAGCTCAGTGGTTTGAGTTAAACCCAGGGTTGTGAGTTCAGTCCTTGAGGGGGCCATTTAAGGAACTGAGGTAAAAATCTGTCTGGGGATTGGTCCTGCTTCAAAACCAGGGGTTGGACTAGATGACCTCCTGAGGTCCCTTCCGACCCTGATATTCTATGATGTGTGTGTATATAATATAGTCTTTTGTCTGGCAAAAAAAAAAATATCCCTGGAATCTATCCCCCTCCCCCTTACATGAATTCTTATGGGGAAATTGGATTTGCTTAACATCATTTCGCTTAAGGTCGCATTTTTCGGGAACATAACTACAACGTTAAGTGAGGAGTTACTATAAATCTGACCTGTCCTGTTTCTCACGATTGGGATGGGAGACTGTCTTGTCCTGAACCTTACCTTGTTTCAGGGTTATTTAAAGATAAAGAAGGAGGGAATCTTACAAAGAAACACCAGCTCACGTATAGGATTTGAGAGTATTAAAAATGTATGGAGTGAGGAGGCACGATCTTGTGGTTAAGGCACTAGACCAGGACTCAATTCCCAGCTCTGCCATTGACTCCCTGTGTGGACAAGTCACTTCACTTCTCTGTGTCTCAGTTCCCCATCTGTAAAATGGGGATAACAATCCATACTTTCTGTGTCTTATCTCTTTACATTGTAAGCTCTCGGGCAGGGACTGTTTCTTATTACCTGTGTACAGCACCCAGCACAACAGGGTCCAGATCTCTGGAAATTTCTGCGTTGCTGGAATACAAATAACAGGGTTTTTTTGTTTTTTGTTAAGCCTCTTGTCCCACTGTGACCATTACGGCTGACGAGGAAATAATCTGTGAGAAGGACTACATATAGGGTTGCCAGGCATTCGGTTTTTAACCAGAACATCCAGTCCCTAAAAGTCCAGTTGACAGCGCAGCATTAAGACAGGCTACCTGTCCAGATCCACGAGGTTCCCCAGAAGTGGCCGAAATGTTCCTCAGCTCCTAGGGAACTGCGGCCAATCGGAGCTGTGGGGGCAGCACCTGTGGGCAAAGGCAGTGTGCAGAGCCACCTGGTTGTGCCTCTGCCTAGGAGCCGTAACAACATATCACTGCTTCCCTGGAGCCACCTGAGGTAAGCGCCGCCCGGAGCCTGCACTCCTCACCCTCTCCCAAACGTAACCCCTTGCCCCAGCCCTGAGCCCCCCTGATCCAAACTTCTTCCTGGATCCCACACACCGCACCTTCTCCCACACCCCAACTGCCTGCCCCAGCCCTATTCCCCTCCTGCACCCAAACTGCCTCCTGCACTCAAACTCCCTCCTGGAGCTGGCATCTCATACTCCTCCCATACCCCAATCCCCTGCCCAGCTCAGAATTCCCTCCTGCACTCCCTCAGCCCCAGCTCGGAGCCCCCTCCTGCACCTCAAACTCCTCATCCACAGCCCTACCCCAGAGCCTGCACCCCTCAGCCAGAGCTCTCAGCCCCCAGCCCACCCCAAACTCCCTCCTTCACCCCAAACCACTCATCCCTGGCCCCACCCCAGAGCCTGCAGCTCCAGCTGGAGTTCCCACCAACTCCTGCATCCAACCCCTTGGCCCAGCCTGGAGCTCCCTCCCGCACTCTGAACCCCTCATTTCTGGCCCTGCCCCAGAGCCCACACCCCCAGCTGGAGCCCTCAGCCCCTCCTCCACTCCAACTCACTGTCCCAGCCTGGTGAAAATGAGTGAGTGAGGGTGGGGGAGAGCGAGTGACAGAGAGAGGGGGCATGGAGTGAATGAGAGGCAGGGCCTTGGAAAAGGGGCAAGGCCTCGGGGCAGGGGTGGGGCAGTGGGTGGGGCTAGGGTGTTCGGTTTTGTGCTGTTAGAACGTTGGCAGCCCTAGCTACATACTATGGGTACCATTCTAAGGAGTCTCACAGATTCCTTAAAATAGTTATACCAGCAAATCCTTCCTAGTGTAGACAAGGCCTTAGTTCCAATCAGTTAGATTTAGGCAAAACTTTTGAAGACAATGGGGTTGCTGCGGTGTCACTGAGGTAATTCAGATTTGTACCAGTGTAAATAAGAGCAGGAGTGTTTCCAGTAAAAGCGCGATGTAAATGACAGGAGACTAAATCCCAGACACTGGATTTTTTTCATTCAGGTCTCATTCTCTGATATTGCTTAGGGGCCTGGGTCTGAGTGTTTTTTCATTCTCCTAGCACTGCGTGTTTTGAGGCTGAGACAGGTCTTTCTCTGTGTGCCCTTGTTAGTTTGGGCTCTGGTTATACAGGACCACTCCTCATTGCTCAGTGGTGGAGCACAAAGATTTCTATTAGGGATCTGGAAGACATCCTACCTCTAGTGGTCTTCTATGGGGAAAGAAGACCTTAAAACTCTTCTCTCCTTGTATTTTCAGGAGATGACTGCTTGCCCACTCCCAAGTTTGCAGCTTCTTGTCTTCTGCCCTACCCATACCGTGAGTCTTTGTGAGGCCAACTCTCTTTCAAACCCTCCTGCCTGCACCCCTCTTTCTATAGGAACATAGCTAGAAACACACCCAGGTTCTGCTACTGATGCATATGGGTCCTGTGACACTCGGGGAATGTCTACACCGCAATCAGGAGGCAGGAATAGTGGTCCATCTGTGACCCCTTTCAGACAACAAAAATTACTACATGATCCCAGGAACAGGGACCGAAGCCTGAGCCAACCCGAGCCCCACTGCCCTGGGTGCAGGGGCCAAAGCCCAAGGGCTTCAGCCCTGGGCAGGGGGCCCGTAACTTGAGCTCTGCCACCCAATGCTTTGCCTGTGGGCCCCAGGCAGTGGGGCTCGGGGTTTACCTGTGCGCCCCAGATGGCAGCAACTCTAATGTCAGCCCTGGTGACCCCATTAAAATGGAGTCGCAACCCACTTTGGGGTCCCGACCCACAGTTTGAGAACCGTTGATCTAGCTAGATCTTGTAGCTTTGATCTAGCTAAATCTTGAAGTTAACATAGCTAGAAACACACCCAGGTCCTGCTACTGCTGAACATGGGCCCTGTGACATTCAGGGAATGTCTACACTGCATTGAGGAGGTGAAAGCTAGCTTGAGTAACAATAGCAGTGTCACAGTAGCAGCCGTGTTAGTCTGTATCCGCAAAAAGAACAGGAGTACTTGTGGCACCCTAGAGACTAACAAATTTATTTCAGCATGAGCTTTCGTGGGCTACAGCTCACTTCTTCGGATGCATAGAATGGAGCACACAGACAGGAGATATTTATACATACAGAGAACATGAAAAGGTGGAAGTATGCATACCAAAAGGAAGAGTCCAATCAATTGAGATGAGCTATCGTCAGCAAGAGAAAAAAAACCTTTGAAGTGATAATTGAGATGACCCATAGAAGGTGTGAGGAGATCTTAACATAGGGAAATAGATTCAACTAGTGTAATGACTCAACCATTCCCAGTCTCTGTTTAAACCTAAGCTAATTGTGTCTAATTTGCATATTAATTCGAGTTCAGCAGTCTCTCTTTGGAGTCTGTTTTTGACGTTTTTTTATTGCAAAATTGCCACCTTCAAGTCTGTCACTGAGTGGTTAGAGAGGTTGAAGTGTTCTCCCACTGGTTTTTGAGTGTTATGATTCCTGATGTCAAATCTGTGTCCATTTATTCTTTTGCGTAGAGACTGTCCGGTTTGGCCAAAACTCACCAGCAACCGCACACCATACAACATAAACACTAACTCAGGAACCCATCCTTGCAACAAAGCCCGATGCCAACTCTGTCCATATACCTATTCAAGTGACACCATCATAGGACCTAATCACATCAGCCACGCCATCAGGAGCTCATTCACCTGCACATCTACCAACGTGATATATGCCATCATGTGCCAGCAATGCCCCTCTGCCATGTACATTGGCCAAACCAGACAGTCTCTACGCAAAAGAATAAATGGACACAAATCTGACATCAGGAATCATAACATTCAAAAACCAGTTGGAGAACACTTCAACCTCTCTAACCACTCAGTGACAGACTTGAAGGTGGCAATTTTGAACATCAGCAGACAATAGAGCTGGTTGACTTTTTTCAAAGTTTTGACAAAAATGCTGTCAAGGCTGATTCCACACTTTGGCACTTCGTGTGCAGAAGTTGGGAGCCCACTAGGATTTACAAAATTAATACTGACCACTCCAGGCTTGTATTAAACTCCCAAGGTTACAGCTTCTCTCTGACCTTGGCTTGGTAAACACTTCCAGCACCCAAATGCAAAACCCCTTTTGGAACCCAGGAAGATACTCTTGAGAATTCCTTCCTGTGAGATACCCTCAAGCCCTTTCACCCCCTCCCCCCTCCAGGAAGAGCTGAGAAAGAAAACAAAGGAAATTAACTGTTGCCACCAGCGAATTAAACAACATATGCACAAACCTCTTAGACACCAAAAATCCAATCCTGTTCTTAAAAAAGGGTAAATATTATTAAAAACAACAACAAAAAATAAAAATACATCTGGAACTTAGGCTTTTGCTAGATTCCAAAAATTAAGCACCCAAACTAGCTTTCTTGGAGGTTCAGCTTAAAGGTTACAAGCAAACAAAAACATCTGGGGTTAGCATAGAAGGGTCCATTAGCCATAAGAAATAAACAGAAATAACCCGAACTGCATCTTTCTAAACATTCCTAATCTACTTATGCATTTGAGAGTTTCAAATAAGTAGTTCTAGGTATGATCTGATGATTTATGATCATACCTGGCTTAAAGCGTCTCATAGTATAACTGCTCCCTGTTCCTCTCTTTCCGGGAGAGCAACAACAGACACACAAAGGGGAAGTTTTTCCCCATTTTAAAAAGTTCTAGCCTTCCAATTGGCTCTTTTGGTCAGGTGCCCACTCCCTTTCCTTCACCTGGGGGACTTTGTTAACCCTTGACAGGGAAAGCAAGCAGAACAGCCACCAAAAGGGACTTTATAGCTAACTGGATGGCTGGGTGTCCATAAAAGAGAGCTACCCCCGTTCATTTATCACAAATGCATTGAAATGCATTTAACCAAAAAAAAGGGAGTTGGGGAAGAATCAAGAACATTTTGAATCTCAACAAACGGGGGAGGGGGAATGTAGGGAGGAAAAATGTCAACGTTTTTATAGTTTTTGAGCAACTATATAGCTGGCTGAAATTTTTTATATTTCAAAATTTCATTGAATAAGTACAGAAAATTTTTCAACAATTTTGTTGTTGCATCTCCCCCACCCTGCACAGCTTTAGTGGGAAGTGAGTATCAAAATAGTAACTGTAAGGGACTTAGGCACCAGAATTTAAGAGTTCAAAATAAAACTAGGTGATTTAAGCAACCAATTAAAACAGCTTGAGAACTGAACATTGAGCAAAATTATTCCATGGATAATGTTGAACGATGAATATATTCAAGGGAATTGATTTCAGAGGGGTAGCTGTGTTAGTCTGTATCAGCAAAAACAAGGAAGAGTCCTTGTGGAACCTTACAGACTAACAAATTTATTTGGGCATAAGATTTCGTGGGCTATAACCCACTCCATCAGATGCATCAGATACATCTGATGAAGTGGGTTATAGCTCACGAAAGCTTATGCCCAACTAAATTCATTAGCCCCTAAAGTGTCACAAGGACTCCTCATTGTTTTTATTAAAGGGAATTGCAATCCATCTAGGGAAAATTTGCAAGCAGGCTGAGATAACATAGAGCCAGATTCTATAACACATGTTTAGGCTCCCAAACCCCTTCTTTCTTCCCAGGGGCAAAATGCAATCCTCCCCTCCCCCCAGTTTTAAACCCTTCTTTCTATGGCCTTCCCTCAATAGATGCCTGAGTCTGTTCAAAGGCATCAGCTAAAAAAGCCATCTCATCCACAGACTTTATATCTTTGTCCCATACACTCTGCTTTACATCAGCCTTACATATGCTTAGAAAGTACTCTTGAGCAACAAGATCAAGCATTCCTTCAAAACTTGCCACCTCTTTACCCCTCACTCATTTCCCCAACAAATCTTTCATTTTGTTTACATATTCCCCATTACTCATACCAATAGCCCTCTTAAGATTCCTAAAATGTAACTCTATATGTTTCAGGAGTAATCTGAAAATTTCGCAAAACAGTATCTTTAAATTTACAATAGTCTAAAGCATCTTCAACAGGCATTCCGTTGAATATATTTTGAGCTTTACTAGTTAATTTTGTAATCAGGGTAGGAACTCTCTTATCATCAGGTATTTCATGTATTACACACAGCCTTTCGAAGGCGGTGAGATATTCAGCAATATCATCCTCTTCACTGTATGCAGGATATAAGTGTTCCCATTTGTGGATTTTTGGAGTTATGGGAGTTGTTGGGGTCAGAGAGTTCTGGTTCTGCTTCTCTAACAGGTTCAGTTGGTGGTTTTGTGCTCTCTCTCTCTCTCTTTTTCTCTTTCTTCCTGCTCTTTCTCTTTTTCTATCATGGCCCTTCTGTGTGCAGCCTCCTCTCTGGCTGCCTCCCTGGCAGCCTCTGCCTCCATAGTTTCCCTGGCCGCAGCTGCTTCTTTGAGCCTCATTTCTGCCTGCCACATTTGAAACTTGTGGTCCTTTGTCTTCTCTGCTGCTTCCAGTCTTGCTAGCTCTAGTTTCGTAGCTGCCTCACTGGTATCATTTTTCTGCTTGCTTGTGCTTATTTCCTCACCCGAAATAAACAGAAAATAACAAAGCTGTCACCTCCTCCTGATTGTTTTTAGCAACTTCATTTAAGACTCAGTTAAAATCACAAATATCAGTGCTTAAAGTGTGAACTTCGCTTGTAGTAACAAGCTGTACATACAACGCCGCTCACTGCACCACTGTGATGTTTCTCCGGTGTTATCAAGACTGGTCTGCTAGGTCACTCCAATCCTCGACTCTGGGAGCCAGCCTCACCCTGCTCTGCTGTGAGAACCCCCACTTCTGGGCTGTTCACGCACAGCCTCTGGCATCTAAGCTGCTCCTTGGATTGTGCAACCGAATGACACTAGCCAGTATCTCCGGTCCCTGACACAACCCTAGGAACCTCCGTCTTGCAGTGTCCAGTTATGCTCACTGGACGCTGCAAGCTTATATAAGTTTGTCAGTGTAACAAAGAAATTGATATGTACCAGGCTGGTTATTCCAAGGAGAATCTCTGACATGCTTCAAACCAAACACACTGCTTCAGGTAAAATAAACAAACAGATTTATTAACTACAAAGATAGATTTTAAGAGATTATAAGTCAAAGCAAAACAATTTGGAGTTGGTCAAATGCAATAAAAGCAAAACACATTCTAAGCTGATCTTAGCACTTTCAATGCCCTTACAAACTTAGATGCTCCTCACCACAGGCTGTCTGGTTGCCCTTCAGCCAGGCTCTCCCCTTTGATCAGTGCTTCCGTCACGTGGTCTGCTGTCTGTAGATGTAGGTGGAAGAGAGAGGGAGCATGGCAAATGTCTCTCCCTTTTATCATGTTCTTTCTTCCCTCTTGGCTTTGACCCCCACTTCAGAGTCAGGTGAGCATTACCTCATCACAGTCCCAAACTGGCCAAAGGAAGGGGGGTGACTCACTCGAGAATCCAACAGATTCTTTGTTGCTGCCTAGGCCAGTGTCATTTGTTCCTGTGAGGCTGGGCTGGGTTTGTCCCATACATGCCCTGATGAGGTGTGAACTGCCCCTCTGCTCTTGGAGAGTTTTGCCTGGGCTTCTTTTAAGCCATGAGGACACATTTTCAGCCTCATGACTATATACATTACATTACAGCCTATAAAATTACTATAACATTACTGTAACAACAATTACTGTAACATCACTATAACAACAATGCTCAGTGCATCACGAGCCTTCCGAAGACAATCAACATGACAAAATATGCATTGGATACCACACAATCATTTTATAAGGATGAACATGGGGGTGCAGAGTGTTCCCCTGCGGTACAGAACGTCACACTGCCTTCATAGCCCTAGAAGCCTCTGAAGTCAGAAGTGATGAATCATAGAAATGTAGGACTTGAAGGGACTTCGAGTGGTCTTCTAGTCCAGTCCCCTAAACTAAGGTAGGACTAAATACTATCTAGGCCAACCTGACAGGTGTTTGTCTAACCTCTTCTTAAAAACATCCAGTGATGGAGATCCCACAGCTCCCTAGGTAATTAGTTCCAGGGCTTAACTAACCTTACAGTTAGGAAGCTTTTCCTAATGTCCAATTTAAATCTACCTTGCTGCAATGTAAGCCTATTGCTTCTTGTCCTGTCCTTAGTAGTTAAGAAGAACAATTTATCACCCTCCTCTTTATGTACTTGAAGACTGTTATCATGTGTGTCGCCCCACCATTCCCGCCCGCCCCACCCTATCCCAGTCTTCTCCAGACTAGACATCCCCAGTTTTTTCAATCTTTTCTCACAGGTCATGTTTTCTAGAACTTTCATCATTTTTGTTGCCCTCTTCTGGACTTTTTCCAGTTTGTTCACATCTTTCATGAAATGTGGTGCCCAGAATTGGACACCCTGCTCCAGTTGAGGCCTTATCAGGGTTGAGTAGAGTGGAAGAATTATTTCTCATGTCTTGCTTATAACACTCCTAGAATCCCAGAATTATGTTTGCTTTTCTTTTTTCTTTTTTTTGCAACAGTAGTACATTGTTGATTTAGTTTTTTGTTTGTGATCCATTCTAACCGCCTGATCCTTTTCTGTAGAAAAAGCAGTCATTCATCCTTTCTAGGAAGTCATTTCCCATTTTGTACATTTGAAATAAGACTCCTGATGAGGTAGGGGTGTGTGTGTGAGAGAGAGAGAGAGTGAAAGAGAGAGAGAGAGAGAGAGGTGGCTGTTGGGCTGCAGTATAGAGTGAATTTAGCGATTTATCCAAAGTGGGTCATCAGCAGGGATCGTACCTAGAATCTTCTGCACTAAAAGCCTGAGCCTTGTATCCCTTTAGCTAAAGGATATGCTTCTCTAGTGCGCAGCAGTAGTAGATTCTTATGTGACGTTGTGCAGTCTATATGGTTTTGTAAAAATATGGTAATGAGTGAATATAATGTAACTGGACTATGCTTCATGCAAAAGGTCTCTTGTAAGGTTTCATTACAAAGCTTATAATCTACTGAGTGTGATCATCCTATTTGTATAAATGTACCACTCCTGTATCTGAAACTAGAAATATGAAATATAACTCTGAGGGCTTATTGTAATTATGCAAAGTGTGGGCCATTACTGGTGGTTTGGAATCTTGGAACCATTAACCAGGACCATTGTTTGCATATGGCTCTGTTTTACCTGTAAGTCTTCCTGTATACGTGTGTGCTGGCAAATGGGTAATGAAGTCTTGCAGTGACATGTGATCCTGTCACCTGAACTGGAATCCATCTTTAACCAGGTGTCTTTCCATTGAGAAGGAGGGGGTGGGAACCTGGAGAGGGAAAAAGGATTCCCGCCGTATGCAAAAGATATATTAATGAGTGGAAGAGAACAAAGGGAGGAGAGGAGCCATCAGGAAGAATCCCCTAGCTACCGCCTGAGCTGGAACAAGAGCTGTACCAGGGGAAAGAATTGTGCCCAGGCCTGGAAGGTGTCAGTCTGAGGAAAAAACTTACTGAAGCATCTCTGAGGGTGAGATTATCTGATTTCGGTTTGATTAGACATATATTTGCACATTTTATTTTATTTTGCTTGGTGACTTACTTTGTTCTGCTTGTTACTACTTGGAACCACTTAAGTCCTACTTTCTGTATTTAATAAAACCACTTTTTACTTATTAATTAACTCAGAGTGCGTATTAATGCCTGGGGGAGCAAACAGCTGCACATATCTCTCTATCAGTGTTATAGAGGACGGACAATTTATGAGCATAAGCTTTATACAGGGTAAAACGGATTTATTTGGGTTTAGACCCCATTGGGAGTTGGGCATCTGAGTGCTAAAGATAAGCACACTTCTGTGAGCTGTTTTCAGGTAAACCTGCAGCTTTGGGGCAAGTAGTTCAGACCCTGGGTCTTTGTTGGAGCAGACGGGAGTGTCTGGCTCAGCAAGACAGGGTGCTGAGGTCCTGAGCTGGCAGGGAAAACAGGAGCAGAGGTAGTCTTGGAACATCAGGTGGCAGCTCCTGGAGCTGGGCAGGAAGTGGACACGTGTTACAGATAAGAAACCATCAGATCTTAGTTTTGTAGCCCTTGTTTGCTCAGCTTATTTCAGCACCAATTGTATACAGCTCTCACTTGATGTGTCAGATCTCCCATGAGGGTGTAAACTGCAGCGTAGGGACTGTCTGATTCCCTGTTGCCCTGTGAGGGCACCCAGCACACTGCAGGGGTTGGGGAAGATACATAATAAAGGGCCCATCCCCTTAGTGGGATCAGTTACTGACTCCAGCGAGGTGAGCTTGGCCCAAAGACTCTTTTCCAGAGACAAGGGGACTAAATAGAAAGATGCTGTGACTGAGTGTGTGTCAGTTATGCTTTTGATCTTGTTTCTAGTTAATAAGGAAGCTGCAAGGGTCAGAATCCCAGAGCTTGTCTTCTGAGCAGCCATGGGACACCGAGGCTTCGCATTTCCTCCAAGTAAGTAGAACCGAGTTAGTGATGGCAGAGCCATGATGTATGGGAGAGTGTGGCAGGCAAGCCGGTGTCCTCTGAATAGCTGGGAGTACCCAGCTGGCAACTTACTGGAGATGCCAGGGAGGGGAAGCTAGAAGGGTTCTGTCCTCAGGCCCTTCAGAGGTTCCCTGGCCTATCAGGGTACATCTATACAGCCTGTGGCAGGGACCCTCCAATCCTGCCTTGACAGACTCAGGCTTGTGCTACCGTGATAAAAATAGGTGTGTAGACAGCACTTTTAAGTTGTGGTTTGGACTAGCTGAGGCCCATCCCCCTCCCTAGACCCTGACCTCCCGTCCAAGCCACAACTTAGAAGCTCTGTGTATGCAGCTACTTTTAGCACAGTCGCATGAGCCCGAGTGTGTCGAGTTGGGTTCTGAGCCTTGCTGCTGCAGTCTGCTGCGCGGTGTAGATGGACATTCTGTTACCTGTTCGGCTTCACAGGTGGGCAGAGAGCAGCTGCAGCACCAACCGTTGGCTAAAGAGATTAGCAAGATACATGCTCTCCTGCAAACTTACTGTGCATGTTGCCCCTCCCTAGGGCATGTGTTTGCTTTCTTGCTAGCATTGGGCTTGCTGACCCACGAGGAACAGATGGGAGAACTCAAATTCACAAAGGCAAAGAGGGAAAGCCCTGTGTGGCAATTGTGTGAATTTTGGTAAAGATTTATGATTCCTGTGCATGCTTCAGTTTCCCTTTGGCCTTTGCATTTCTGTGCATTGAGCGTAAAGGGACGTGATGTGCTATTTGACTCCGCAGTTTGGTTGGAGACCAGAGTTATTAACAAACTAAGTAACGAAAATCTACACATGTGAATGGAGGGTCTGGAAGAGACAATGGAAACCCCAGTGGCCAGGACATTCACTCCTAGCGACCAACATCTGAGAGGAAATAGATTTCCCGGCCCGTTGCAGGGCAGGAAACCAAATGCCCTGAGCAGGAGAACAAAGGGGAAAGGTGACAGGTGGCTGGATTTAGAGCTGAGCTTTCAGAGACACAGGAAACACACCTGGAACTAAAGGAACAGAGCCAGCGAGAGAGAGCCAAGATTGTTTGTTCCTACAGCAGCCTGGCTCATGTGAGCCCTGGCATTAGTCAGCATGGACCATGCCCTAACCTGTGCCTCTCTATGTTAAAGTAAGGACTGTCAGATTCTGGAGGCCAGGTGACTAATACATTCTTACCTTGTTTTGAAAATGCTGCCTGGCATTACTGCAAATACTCATTGAGAGCGTTGTTCCCTGAAGGAGTAAAGAACAAACCTCCCACTGGAGTCTGGCTCTGCTGGACTTACTACAGGGAGCCATGGAAAATGACGGGCGTTGCTGGCACCCAAAGGCCTAGTTTTGGAGCCACGGGTCTGCCCCTGTGGAACTGTAGCTCCTTGGGGCCCAGCACACTACAGGGATCTCTCCAAAGGGACTGGTTACAGGCTGCGGCATAGACCAGACCCTGTGAATCTTTGACACCCAGCCCCACTGTACTGAGAAGCCACTCAGACTCCAGCCTCCCAGCTGCCTCCTGCAGAGCATCAGAGGATGAAACTAGAATGAAAAAAATCAGTGCCTAGCTTCCATTCTCCCAACATCAATGAGGTCCAGTGCCCTGATGTTAATTCTCACCCTCCGCAGGCAAGCCGCCGAAGGCAACCTGCCTGCCGCCCTCGCGGCGACCTGCAGAGCGCCCCCCCATGGCTTGCCGCCCCAGGCACGCGCTTGGCGTGCTGGTGCCTGGAGCCGCCCCTGAATCCAGGGTAACTCCAATCAAAGTAAACCAATGGAGTCATTCCAAATTTACATCAGTGTAACTGAGATTAGGGTCAGACTCATACACAGGTGCTTAGAATCCTTTATTTAGTAATATCTCCCTGTGTTGTTTATTGCCATATCTTAGATTTTAAACAAGTTTTGTTCATCTTCTCTCAAGTATTTTTCCTCCTTGGACTGTTCTGGTTTCTACCACCAGCAAGCGCCCAGAGGACAAACACAATTGGTAAGTGAAACATAATGCCTTGTGTAACGTTTCTGTGCCCATAATAAGTGAGTCCCATATAGAGTGTCTGCAATGAAGCTGGTATTGGCTTGGCAGCTCTCAGCAGCATTATCTGGACTCTAATGTGGGGGTTCACTGCATCCGGTCACTAGGAGTAGTGGAATGCCCAACAGGGTGGGTACAGCTCAGGCTCTAAACAGGCCCTGAAGGGAAAACCCAGAATTTTGAGAAGAGGAAAGATTGGGTGTCAGGGATAATTCCTCCTTCTCTGTGTTTGTTTATTCATTCACTCCCTCTTTCTCCCTCTGTCACTCCTCAGGGAGTTCTAGTTTTAGTCTGCTCACACTCTGTCCCATGGTGGAGAAGAACCTCTTTCTGCTGCCATGTACCACTGAGGGGGTCTTTTAATAGTGTCACCAGGCCATACTGAAAAGCCAGAGGTGGGCCCAGAAAGTGGTAGCTGGAGACTTCCTATACTGGACTGCAGTATCTGGAGATCTGTCAGAAAGGAGCAAGGGAGAATGAAGTAGCACCAACTCTGGGTCTGTCCTTTTGGCAGTTTCCCCTTTAAGAAGCTGTTAATTTTCATTTGCAATTCTGTAATGAGATTATGATCAATTTCATGAAGAAAGTAGAAGCTCTGGCAAATCCTACAAATGGAGCTAAATCCTGAGCAGCATTGAGGACCGGCAGGCAGGGCTGACCCTAGACCAAATGGCATGTGCCCCTCACCCGCCCCATTTTAAAACTTTTAAATACCTTATTTTTTACTGCATTTGTCCTCCATTTCATGAATTTGATGCATGATTTATCCCTGTCTCATAAGACTAACTGGTGATACGAAGGTTGCCAAGCGTCTGGTTTTCGACTGGAATGCCCATTCGAAAAGGGACCCTGGTGGCTCTGGACAGCAGCACTGACCTGGTAGTTAAAAAATCTGGTTGGCGGCGCAGTGGGGCTAAGGCAGGATCCCTGCCTGCCCTGGGTCTTCGCAGCTCCCCAGATGCAGTTGGCATGTCCAGCCCCTAGGCGCAGCGGCGATCAGCGAAGCTCCGAGTGCTTTCGCTGCTCCCAGCACCAGCTCTGCAACTCCCATTGGCTGGGAAATGTGGCCGATGGGAGCTGTTGGGGCTTTGCCCGTGGGCGGGGATGGCGCACAACGCGAAGAGCAACCTGGCTGCGCCTCCACCTAGGGGCTGAACATGCCGGCCACTTCCGGGAGCAGCATGGAGCCAGAGCAGGCAGGGAGCCTGTCTTAGCCCCGCTGTGCCACCGAATGGGAACTGCCTGAGGTAAGCGCCGCCCGGCCAGAGCCCCCACCCTGAACCCCCTGCCCCAAGTTGGAACCCTCTTCCGCACCCTAACTTCCTCCCAGACCCCACACCGTCACCTGCATCCCAACCCCCTGCCCCAGGTCAGAACCCCCTTTAGCATCCTAATTCCCTCCCAGATCCCACACGCTCACCCGTATCCCAACCCCCTGCCTCAGGTAGGAACCCCCTTTAGCATCCTAATTCCCTCCCAGATCCCACATGCTCACCCGCAGCCCAACCCCCCTGCCTCAGGTAGGAACCCCCTCCTGCAACCAAACTCCCTTCCAAAGCCTGCACCCCACATACCCTCCCTCACTCCAATGCCCTGCCCTAGCCCTGAGCCTCCTCCCACACTCCAGCGCCTTGACCCCAACCTGGAACTCCCTCCTGCACCCCAAACTCCTCATCCCAGGCCCCAACCTGAGCCCACAACTCCAGATGGAGCCTGAACCAGCTCCTGGACCCCAAACCTCGGCCCAGTCCTGAGTCTGCTCCTGCACTCCAAACCCTTTGGCCTCAGCCCAGAGCCCCCTCCTGCATCCCAAACCCCTCACCCCCAGCCCCACCCCAGAGCCCGCACCCCCAGCTGGAGCCCTCCCCTGCACCCCACCCCCATCCCCCAGTCTGGAGCCTCCTTCCACACACTGAACCTCTGATTTCTGGCACCACCCTGGAACCCTCATCCCATCCCCCACCACAACCCCCTGCCCCAGCCCAGTGAAAGTGAGTGAGGGTAGGGGAGAGTGAGAGCTGGACGGAGTGGGGCTTTAATGAGTGGGGGTGGGGCCTTGGAGAAGGGACAGGGCCTTGAGGAAGGGGCGGGCACAGGGGCAGCTCCAGGCATCAGCAAGGGCAGCCCATTTGCAAGGGTGGCAGGGATCCAGCCTGGGAGCTGAGAACCAACAGGGGCCCTGGGAGCTGTAGTTCCTTGGTTAGCTCCCTGCCTATAGAGCCAGCCCTGGAACAGGGAAAGAACTACATTTCCCAGCATTCCCTTGGCCACTACCAACTGGAAAGGAAGGAGGGGGACCTCATGCTGCAGCATGCTGTGAGTGGAGAGTTGCACTGTGAAAGGCAGGGAGACCATATTTTAACATTAAAAAAACAGGACACTCCACAGGGAGGGAGGGTAGCCCCAGCCTGCCACCATCGACTCCCTCCGGCTGCCCCCCACAGAAACCCCAACCCATCCACCCTCCCCCGCTCCCTGATCACACCCTCCCAGGACCCCTGCCCCTAACTGCCCCCGAGGACCCCACCCCCTATCTAAGCCTCCCTTCTCCTTGTCCCCAACTGCCCCCCTAGGAACCCACCCCCTACCCGTCCCCTGACAAACCCCTGGGACTCCCATGCCTATCCAACCGTTGCCTATCCCCTGGCTGCCCCCCCAAACCCCTGACCCATCCAACCCCCCCCTGCTCCCTGTCCCTTGACTGTCCTCCCAGGAACCCTCTACCCCTTCTCCAACCCCCCAGCCCCCTTACCGCGCCACTCAGACCAGCATGTCTGGCTCCGCACAGCGCCAGTCATGCTGCTGCATACGTGCTGCTGTGCTCCCCTGTGGAGCCACAGCCCCCTCCCCCACAGCACCTGGCTTCCAGATATGAACACCTCAAAATTCAGGAGTGCTCAAGCTCAGTTTGGGCAGCTGTTACTTCATTTCTCCCAAATCAAATATACCGATCCACTGTAACTTTCTGTAGAAAAAGTAGGATAAAATTGAGCAAGAAATGCTTCCCAGTGGTTATTAGGACTGGAATTGCTATTTTCAACAGCCTTTTTTGTTTGTTTGTTTGTTTGTTTAAAAGGAAGACAGTGATATTGCATTGGCAAATTCCCCATAGAAAGAAAGAGTGGAACAAAAGAATAATAAAGGCACCTCAACTTTTCCTCATTTTTGGAGGACAGTCTTATAATATGCATCCAGATATCCTCCAATCACACAAGCTGAAAATTGTTTCACATTACTGCAGTTCTGTAACCATATGGGAACCAATCCTGTCTGTGTTCTGTGCACATCTAAAATTCCTGCTGAATGACCTGCCCTGGGAGCAAGTTACCAGTGACCCAGGGCTGTGGCGGAAGGAGGGTGCAGGTGGGGAGGGGGGAGAGCCCAGGGCTGGGGCAGCAGGGGGTTGTGGCGAGGAGCCCAAGGCTGGGACAGGGGGCAGCCAAAACTTTTTTTGCTAGGGGCAGCAAAAAACCTAGAGTCGGCCCTGGGCAGGGACAGGATGTTCAGTTTCATGTGGTTAGAAAGTTGCCAACTCTAGGTGATGCCCTGCTCCATATATGCTAGCAACGGCATGGCTGACAACATTCTAGGAGGCTGGAGGAATACATAGTTGTCAGAAAATCTGGAAGGTTCTATGAGTTCCTATAAAGAAAAGTCCAGAACATTCTTGAAACATTTTACTTCAAACATTCTGGTTTCCCTTTTGTTGCTAATAACAAAAACAGCACCCCGAGCCTGGTGCCCCCCAAGCCTGGCACCCCAGGTGGTTTCCTGGGTCACCTGCCCCTAAATCCAGCCCTGCTACCAGCTCCCATTGAGCTTAAGAATGATGGGCCTGATTCTCTTTTCACATACATCAGTGTAAATCAGGAGAAATGCACTGAAATCAATGGCGGTCATATGGTGTAAGGGACAGGAGAAGGAGGCCCAGCATTTCACAATATCTCCCCTCACTGATCGTATTAAAGGGCCTGAAGCTGGACAGCCAGATTCTCAGCTAGTGGAAATTTGAGAAGCTGTATTACATTTGGCCTTAATTTTGTTTCCACTCAGGGCAGAGAGAGAGCTCTGGGGGTACGTCTAGACTACCCGCTTTATCGGTGGGTAGCGATCAATTTCTCGGGGATCGATATATCGCGTCTCAACTAGATGCGATATATCGATCCCTGAACGTACTCCCATCGACTCCGGAACTCCACCAGTGCGAATGGTGGTAGCGGAGTTGACGGGGGAGCTGCGGACGTCGATCCCACGCCATGAGGACCCGAGGTAAATTGATCTAAGATACTTCGACTTCAGCTATGCTATTCACGTAGTTGAAGTTGTATATCTTAGATCGATTCCCACCCCCAGTGTAGACCAGCCCTGGGAGTGAGGATAAAATGTTTATTGGGAGATACGATGTTTCTGGATCTCTCTATAAAGAGCCAAGTGGGATGTCAGCTGGGGGTAATGTGCAGAATCCTCATCTGTTGTAAATCAGCAAAGGTCTGTTGCAGTCAGTGGTGCTACCCTGTTTTACACTGGCTGAAGATCTGGCCCTATATAACTAAAAGGGAAATAAAGGAAACTTATTAAATGAAAGTTTGATTTAACTTTTTAAATTGTTATTTTATTTATATGTTTCTTATGTGTGTTTAATAAAAGGTTCTCTCTCTTCTCTCTTTCACTCTCACTCTGTACAGACAGCTGCAGCGGCACAGAAGTCAGCAACCAGAGCTGTAAAGAGGGGAATTTGCATGGGAGTTCTGTTGGAGGAGAAGGTATTTGTTTTTGTATTTGTATTTGTAGAGGCTGGTAGGGGCAGTGTGCTGGGAGAGAAGCTGAGCCCTGATTAGGGGGCAGGGCCTCTCTGATTAGGGGTCCTATAAAGCAGGGGTCCCCAACCCCCGGTCCGCGGCCCGGTACCGGTCTGCGGCCTCTTAGAAACCGGGCCGCGAACCGACCCAGTGCAGCTTCCGCAGGCATGCCTGCGGGAGGTCCAGCTGAGCCGCGGGACGAGCGCTCCCTCCGCAGTCGTGCCTGCGGGAGGTCCGCTGCTCCCGCGGCTCAGCTGGACCTCCCGCAGGCACGCCTGCGGAGGGTCCGGCAAACGAAACCGGTCCTTGGACCTAAAAAGGTTGGGGACCCCTGCTATAAAGGTAGCCAGCCAGTCAGGCAGCGGCACAGACAGTTGTACCAGCACAGGAGCCAGCAAACAGAGCTGGAAACAGGGGAGTTTGCAGGGAATACCCCCCCTTCTTCCCCCTCCCGTCTATTTTTCTATAGCAGATACATCATGCAAGTAGCAATTACATTAAGCAGTTAAGTCATACTTGGCAACAACCACTTTAGCTCGTTAGTAACTCTTCTGTGAACAGTTATCTTGTTTTATTTCTTTTGATCTGTTATTTTGCCCCTTAGCCAGAAGCAAGCAGGCCTCATTATAGCAGGCCTCATTATTGCCTTCTGGTACAGGTGTTGCAACTGATAACCATTCTCTATTGCTGGCCTGTTAGGTCGATTAAAGTTCAAACATAAACATGGAAGCGCTTTGGTCAGACATGGAGTGACTTTAGTTCATTCATTAGTTCATTCAGGCCTACTACAGAAGGGCTTCATTCACACTGTGGTTTTCCACCCTCCTGAGTTACCTAGAGTCATGCCTAATGACACCAACATGGGGATTGGTCCTGCTTTGAGCAGGGGGTTGACTAGATGACCTTCTGAGGTCCCTTCCAACCCTAATCTTCTATGATTCTATTATAGAGATCAGGGACAGTCATGGAGTTCTGATCCAGATTGGAACATTCCCCAAAGTCTTGTTTGGTTCCAAGGACTTTGTTGGGTTCTAAGCTAAGTTGTGCTTGTTCATTATTTAAAATAATGTTCACTATTAATAAAAAATATTTTCATTTACAGTAAAAATGTAATGGGGAAAACTTCTAGCTGCAATAAGATTTTCAAGCTCCTTTTCTTTTTTACTGGGCCTTAATTTTTGGCCTGAACAAAGTTGATCCAGTCCCTTTTACTCTCTCCACCTCTCTCCACTTCCAACGTTTTATTGCTATTTTTCCTTGCAGGCACATGTCAGACGGAGACTCTGGGAAGAGAATTCATCACCTCCTACATGGAGCACTGTGGGAACTCTAGTCAATGTGAAGTGCAAATTAGTGGCTACTTTGCCTTCACTTCAGTGTCTGTTTCCATCTCCAATTACACGGGTGATGGGGCAAAGTTTGAGAAGAAGGTTATGGTAAATCGGGGAGAGATGGAGCGGGTCAGCCTACCAGTGTCAGTTGGAATTAAGGGCACTACCAAGTTCTCCAAGGTGGTCCTAGTCAAGGCTGACAAAGATATCTCAGTAGTGTTTGTCAGCAACAAACATGTGAGTCTTGAGACCACTGTGCTGTATCCTGTCTCCAGCTTGGGAAAAGAACACTACATAGTGACTCCCTCTACACAATCCTTAGATAGTTACCCAGAGTTCTCTGTTATGACGTACGAAGACTGCAACGCCGTGGAGGTCCATGTGAAAGGCCAGTTACATTACAGAACACAGATCAACTCCACTTGCGTCAGAATTAAGCTCCGAGCTTTTGAAGGTTATCAGTTTCAAGGCATAGGAGATCTGTCTGGCACCAGGATTGTCTCAGAAAAGCCAGTGGCCGTCCTGGTTGGTTTGTGTTTTTGTAATAACACAAAATGCAACCATGTCTTTGAGCAGCTCCTACCAGTTTGCAGCTGGCGTACAAAATACATCATTCCTCCCTTACCCTGGCAGAAAGTGAATGAAATAGTCTACATCACTGCTTCCCAGAACACAACTGTGTTGTATCAACTAGGGGAACAGCAAGAGACTGTTACTCTAGCAGGAGGCAGTGTACTCCAGCGTCCTGTCAAGCCCTGGATCCCAGTCTCCATCTCTGCTAATGTGGGCATCCAGGTGGTGTTCTACAGCGTGGGCGCAGCTGTCCCTAATTCCTCCCACTCCTTCCTGATGAATGTTCCAGATGTTGCCAGTTACTGCCGGATGTATTCTATAAATGCCCAGAAGGGATTCGAGAACTTTGCCTTGATGGTGGCCAATTCATCAGAGACTGGTGCCATCATCCTAGACAATCAGCCTCTAAGGGATGTGGTGTGGAACCGAGTCCCTGGAACTGTGTTAGTTTGGGGCATGCATCCGCTTGAACCTGCCATCAGCTCCCATGCCGTGGAACATCCCAGCTCTCCATTTGCGCTCCTGAGTGTTGGCAATGCCACCATGGACAGCTATGGAATTCCGGGTTCCTGCAGGAAGAGTGAGTAGCATGGGTTTTAAATCTATTTTGGCCGCAGTTTGTGTCCACGCTGCAAAGAAAACAGTGTCACAACTAGGGAGGCAACCTTGGGCCTGGTGTAAAGTCTGTTGATTTTGATGGGGCTCCATTGAGTTACACCAGCTGAGAATTTGGCCCAACATGCCATCCTAGGCCACCCCTAGCCACAGTTACTCAGGCTATGTCCATACTACAGAAGCTGCAGCAGCACAGCTACGGCGCTGCAGCTGTGCTTCTGTAGCACTGTAGTGTAGACACTTGGTACAGTGATGGAAGAGGTTTTTCTGTCACTGTAGTTAATCCACCCCACCAAGAGGTGGTTTCTAGGTTGAGGGAAGAATTCTTCTGTAAACCTAGTAGTGTCAACACTGGGCTTAGGACGCCTTAACTACGTCTCTCAGAGATGTGAATTTTTAACATGGCTAGATCTACCTAAGTTTTAGGCGTAGTCCAGGCCTAAGATTGTGCCTGTTTTGCTAGCTGCACCGAACTAGTTTCAGCCCAGCTCATGCAGTTAGACAGATGCTCGCCAGCTGTTCTGAATTGATTTAAGAACTGTTGCACTTTTCCTCCTACACTCGGTTGTAATGCCTGCTGGGTACCCAAGAGAGTTTTGTGCTTGTTTCTTACTCCTGTGCTTGCGGCGGGGGATAGAAAGGGTGGAGGAAAAGGTAGTTTTAAGCCACCTTTGTGCTTTATGCATTCTGGGACCATGCAGGGTTGCTGTAATTTACCCTCTGCTTCCCATGGCCCCTGAGAACCAGGAAGTAGCTGTAGCATGGCACATTCTGACCACACTTGATCTGCCTTGCACATGAAGCCAAAATCACGTAAAGGCCTTTATACCAGTTCCACTCTAGCGTTGAAGGGTCCCTCCACAGGGAACATGCTTAGGAACCTTTTACACCCACTTTAATCGCCTTTTCCAGGCCAGAGCAACATAAGGCTTTTAGTGTAACGGAGGCCTGCTCAACACCTGAAACTTCAGTCAACCATAAGCCAGCCTAAGCCGCAGTGTAGGCAACACTAGGTCAACAGACGAATTCTTCTCTTGTCCTAGCTACCACCTCTCAGAGGTGGATTTACTACAGCAAGGGAAGAACCCTTCCATCACTGTAGTCAGCGTCTACACTACAGTGGCACAGCTGCAGCTGCGCCACTTTAGCGTTTCTAGTGTAGACATACCTTGATGAGACTTAGGCCTTTTAGAAGTACAATAGCAGGGTTAGAACAGTTCTTGAGAAGGGAAACTTCTTGAGTACAGATGTAACAAGAGTCATCTTGGTTATCACCATGGATCAAACCCAAGACCTTTTTAACTGCATGACCCCCACTGTTTGAGCTGAGGGACGAGCTCCCATAGCTAGGAGCTGTAGCAGAACCAGACCTGTGGTGGACCAGCCCCTAGAGGACACATAACACACACTGATCAATGAGATACACAGACAAAGCTTAAGTGAGTATTAACCAGGTGATGTGTGGACACACACCAGGCTTTCAGGGCCAAATGTATTGCTAACTGATTACAGACTCAGTTGAAAGTTGTCAGATAGACAGGGCTTAAGGGATCAATGGCGTTAAAGGGAGAAAACACCTGCTGGGTTTCAGTAGATCATCAACTTTGTATTGTGGTAGGAAGAAAGGACGTCCCTTGTGGCTAAAATGCTAGGCTAGGACTCAAGTGATCAAGCTTCTATTCCCAGCTCTATCCTAGAGTCCCTTTGTGTGTGGCCTTAGGTGTGTCACTTAGGCCAAGATTTTCAAAATTGCCTTGTGATTTTGGTTGCCTAACCTGAGACCTTAAAGGGGGCTGATTGTCAGAGGGTGACTGCTCAGCATGTTTGAAAATCAGGGCCCTTTTAAGGGGTCTCAAATCATGAGACACTTTTGAAAACTTTAGCCCTGCAGATGTTGACCTGATGTAATTGTCCTGCTTCTCTTTCTGTTGCTAGATGTTACCTTTCAATGTCAGACTGAGACTCCACAGATAAAAGAGCAGTTGAAGAGGTGCAAAGATGTCTTTCTGCAGGTACATGGAAGGGGTTTATTTGGGTTTTTGAGGGTTTTCACAAAGAGCACACAGAAAACTTTGAGCCTTTGAGCCTGAGGATTCTCTGTCTATCCAGGGTTTACCATTGACTTCAGTGGGAGCAGAATCAGTCCAACACAAAGTGCTTTTGAAAACTCGACCGTATCATGGTGTATGACACCCCACTGTACATCAGAGTTCTGCAGTTAAGGCATCAGCCAGAGATACAGGAAGTCAGAGTCCGGTTCCCATCTCTGCCCCAGACTCACTGTGTGACTTTGGGCAATTTGCTCAGTCACTCTATGCATCAGTTCCCCATTTGTAGAAGGAGCAAAATAATCCTTACAAATCCCCATGAGGAAAGGAAGGAGAAATTCATTAATATGCATGAAAGCTTCAATACTATGTGAAATATCAGCGTGTCTGTGGGCTTCACCACACTTAGCCTTAACATGTCTTAATCTGTGGGCATTCCAGTGGGACGGCCAGCCAGTCATAGGTCAAAGCAAGATCACTCTGCAGAACCATTAACCTTAATTTTGGGTGGCGTTTCCATGCTTGCAGAAATAACCCATTTCCTCTGTTTGCTCTGCAGGGCAACAACAGTGAATTTTGCTCCTTTGTGAATTCAACCTTGGTGAATTTGGAGACCATGTGTGCAGGGGACAGAGCAGTATCGCTGAAGGTCAGAGGTTCTGCCCCTACGGGTGTGGGCGCTCTATGGGCAAATGCCCTGAGCACAGGAATAGCAGTCTCACTTTGGGGGGAACTGTAGCTGCTTTTCAGAACAGGGGTGTGTGCGCGCATGTGCATGCTCTCTAGCTGAAGTGGCAGGGGATCTGGGTTCTGTCCCTAATGGTCCTAGGAAGATCCAAATTGCTTCCGGGGGCAACACGGAGAGGACCTAGATGCTGGCTGATTTGCTGCAATGTTCTCTGCCACCTACACTGAAGGGGCCAGGGATGAGGAGTGAATGACACAGAGTGTTAGCCTGACCTTGGCTTCAGCTTACTGTGGAGTCTTGAGCAAGCCTCAGTAGACTCACCCGCTCTGTAAAGGGCTCCCTCTTCGAGAATGCTGCAGTCCTGCTGAGTGGGGAAGGTCACTATGAACCTGTATGTTCCTAAGAGGGTCATTGTTCCCCTGGGAGTGAAGAATGTGTCTCATGAACCACTGAAATCCTCCCTCCTTCTCAGGATGTTTTCTTTCACAATCCCAGGATGTTGCTCGTCCCTTTGGTTCCTTCCTGAATAGCTCCATCCTCAGTGCTGGTGGGAAGGAGAACGAGGGGGAGGTGGCCTCTGCCGTGACGTTCCTCCTGCAGAGTGTGGAACTAGCTGCATTGACAGCTGCTTTGAGGTCTCCGAAGAATACGTCCCAGACTGTGACAACAGAGTCTATGGGTGAGGAGGATGGAAGGCTCCCATATTGCTTTGTGGTGGCTGTGAGTTAGGGGGTTATACTGTTCTCAGTACAGAACACCACTGCATCCTCGCTGCCCCTCTCTCGGTTTTATAACCCAGCCCTGGGTGGCAGGTGAACGAGCCATTGAGAGGCTAGCCATCAGGAGAGAATAGCCCCCGGCCCCTCCTTCTCTGCCCATGGCCCCACCCCTCCTCTTTCACCCTGTCTCTTCCGCTGGAGCCCAGAGAAACCCATCCCTCCACCCTGCGCTACCCCAGCCCTGGAGTGCTAGGCGGGCAACACAGCAGAAGCGCCCCGAGCCCTGGAACACAGGTCAGCTGGATCATCCTCAAGCCAACCCCAGTGCTGGGTGGATGAGCAGGCGGTGTGATGCGGCCCCTTGTGAGCACCAGCCCCAGCCTGCCTGCCCCAGCTTCTCAGCCACGGAAAGGCGGGAAGGGAACTGGAAGCAGGCAGGAGGAGGCCTGGGGGCGGAGCATGGGTGGGGCCAAGCCAGGCTGTTTGGGGAGGCACAGTTGCCTTCTGCCTCTTGGCACAGTGGCATTTTCATGGGGACACAGTGATGATGGATCATAGGTCAGCCAGAGGGGCTCAGGGAAACACAGAGAAATGGAGGTGAGGAGAAAGGGGAGGGGCTGGTGGGATTCAGAGAGAGTGGAGCTCCAAACCTGCCTTGCCCTTGCAGCAAGAGGCTTTGCCATTTCCCTCCCCAGCTATCGAGACGCTCCATGTTGAGCTGGCTGCAGGTCCCTGTGATAAGGTCTTCACGCTGAGAGCTCAGGAGCAGGCAATGGACATTCACTGCGATACGGTCACCAGAGCAGCGACAGAAGGTACCATCCTGGTGCTTCCCAGGCACTCGCCCCTGCAGCTAGACACCAAACCCCAGCCCTAGTTCTCCCCTTCCCCTCGCCCCAGGCTGGTTCGCTCACCTCTGTTATCCTGACACTAGTGTGGACCTTGTTGGCTGAGCCAGTGTTTCTCAGGCCGTTGAGCTGTGTGGAGCCCTTCATTCCTGGTTGTCCCTCAGCATGAAAACCAAGGAATTGGGGGAGGGGCATGGAGAAGAGAGAAGCTTTGACAGGCATGTGAATTGGTCCAGAGAATGGAAAGATCAGAGATCCGTTGGCCCAACACATGACGTCCTGATGATGAGCCCAGCTAGGCCCCCGGTTGACGTACATGTCTTCCGGGAATGGAACCAGGATAATATTTAACAGTTTTACTCCAATTTGCAGGCCAGTATGACCTGACTGGGACTGGTTCTTAATTCTTTATCACCAGGGAAAACTCCTCACTAGCCAACCCCTCTGCCTCTCCTAACCAAGAAAAACTATGGCTTCACCTCGGTGTCTTTCACCTACGACTGTCTACCTAGCTGGATAATGTGCAGTGTGGGGATATGATTTCTAAAGAGCACTACCATACTGTGCATTAATTGGTCTGCATAGACCCTACTAGTGTGCACTAAAGGTTCCCTAGTGTGCTTTAATGTATGTTAGTGCACTTCAAGAATCACACTCGCATAGAGCACTCTGGATGTTTCCAGCACAGAAGGGCTTCTGTGGAAGAAGAGGGAGGAGGCAACATACTCCAGTGGTTAAAGCTCAAACTGCTAGCCAGGACTCCTGGGTTCTTTTCCCAGCTCTGCCCCAGACTCGCTGTGACCTTTGGCACCTGGCTTGCTCTTTCTTTGTCTCAGTGTCCCTGTCTCTATGATGAGGCATCATTTCATGTTTTCAGATTCCTGGGCTGTTGCTTTTATTTCTTACTCCACCCTGGGCTCCATCATTAACAAGAGATTTCTCAACGAGGGAGATCTAACGGCTGATGAGAAATTGAGGAATTTTCACCTGAATTCCAGGGTGGTGAGTGGGGCTGTTGGCAACGGGAGCCTCATGAACATCTCCAAACCTGTGAACTTCACCCTGCGCCATAGACAGGTGAGTGTCGATCCTTTTACTTTGCTCTGTGCCCGGGGCTCCATCTGGTCAGTTAAAAGGTGCGTCTCCTGCAGGGCATTTGAGTTCTGTTGCCTTTCTGGACTGAGAAACAGTTATCTGAGAAAGAGAGGGATCTTCTTCAGCCCTGACACGGGGGCTGTTTTGGTGGAGGACGTTACATAGGGTTCATACCAGGCCCGACTGGGTTATGACTCATCATGTAAAATGCTCTGGAGTAACAACTGTGCCTGGCTCATCCCTTAGAGCAGGAACAACTGGAAGGCAACTCCCTGTAGCAGTGGTTCCCAAACTTTTGAGGGTCGCGCCCCCCCTGCTTACCGCTATCCAGGCCCCTCCCTCTGAAATGCGGCTGGGAGCAGGGCCGCGGCTCAGGGGCAGGGGGAAATGACTGGGTTGGGGAGCAAGGCCAGAGCCATGGCTGGGGGCTGAGGCTGGGGGTGGGAGTGGAGAAGCAGCCGAGCTGCAGTGGGGGCCATCAGCCGAACTCATGGCCAGGTGTGGCTCTGCTCCCAGCTCTCCCCCCGCTACCCATCAGCTGGGCCCTGTGCCGGGAGTGGAGCCGCAAGGGGCTGGCGCTGGGAGTGGAGCCATGCTGAGGTTGGGGATGGTGCCAGGCCTGGGGCTGGAAGTAGGGGATGCGGCTACTGGTGGGACCAGAGCAGAGCTCAGAGTGGGTAGGGGCTGGGTGGTGCTCCCTCTCTGCCCCCCTTTGAGGCTGACCCAGGACTTGTTGTGTCCCTCAGAAGGTTCCTCTATGTCCCCCTAGGGTGGTGCACCCCACAGTTTGGGGACCTCTGCCCCATAGATAGCAGAGTTCAGGGAAACAGCATGAGATGGTGCCTTCTTTGATAAAGTGATGAACTCGCTAGAGTGCATGTGGGTATTTGTGGGTGGGTGTGTGAATGCCTTTTAATGGCTCAAATTGTGTGTCATAGACCCTACAGTGCTCAGAGTTAAGGGAATTACCACTTTAGCTCTGGGATCGGGGGCTTGTGCTATTGGAGCTGAAGGATCTCACTTGTATTTCCACTGCCAGTGGGAAGTCCCAAATGACTGTTACGTGCAGCACAATGAGAGCCATGAAGCCGTTGGTGATTTCAGGTTTATGATGATCTATTAGAGATGTGTGATAAAAAAAACAGCGTTCTCCCCAGGATCCAGTGAGGATGATGATGGGGTGTTTTTCTTTCCAGGCAAAGAAAGAGGAGGAAGAGACTCGCTGCGTTCACTGGAAATTCATCGCTGGGAAAGGCACCTGGGCTGAGGATGGCTGCACCATTCTCCACACGAACAGCACTCACACCATCTGCAGCTGTGACCATCTCTCCAGCTTCGCACTCCTTATGGGTCACACCGGAGTGGAGGTATCTCATTGTCAGACTCAGATCAAAGGGCTGAACTCTGAGCTCCTGATTTGAGCAAAATCAGTGGGAATTTTGCTGAATGAACGCTGAGTCGGAATGTCAGGGTATAATCTGTGGCCATACAGGATGGGTCAGGATCAAGGGGGCCGGGCTGGGGTTGTGATCTGAGGTGCCTAGAGTAGCCCACACTAACAATGCCAAGGTCAGGGCAGGCTGCAAAAAGGAGAGCAGATTCCCCCTGAACTGGTGGTTAACACTGTAGTTAGAATCACCAACCAGTCAGTCTGTGCCTTGGATCCCCCACACTGGTTATCGAGAAGCTGAAAAAAAGAACTCACACAGCCCCCTTGATTGCATTCCAGTCTCTGGCTCCCAATCAGCAGAGAGGTCCAGTAAAGTGAGAAGTTACTTAAAACTCTAGTCACTTAACAAAATGGTCTTCTGATTCCCAAAGGGGCAGCCACATTGCCAGGGCAATATTAGTTTGGATCTTACCCAAAATACACACTGCCAACCAGTCCTTTAGTACAGGGGATGGCAACCTGCGGCATGCGTGCCAAAGGCGGCACGCGAGCCAATTTTTACTGGCATGCTGCTGCCAGCCGGGATTCTGGCCGCTGGCCCCACTCAGCCCACTGCCGGCCTGGGTGAACGGAACCCCCGGCCAGGAGCAGTCTGAGCGGGGCCAGCGTCCAAGACCCCGGCTGGCAGGAGCCAGCGGCTGACCCGCTCAGCCCGCTGCCGGTCTGGGGTTCTGGCCGCCAGCTCCTTGCCAGCCGGGATCTCTGCCCCTGGCCCCGCTCAGCCTGCTGCCAGCCTGGGTGAACACAACCCCCTGCTGGCAGCGGGCTGAGCGGGGCCAGTGGCTGGGACCCCGGCTGCCAGGAGCCGGCAGAACCCTAGACCATCAGCGGTTGAGCCACTGCCGGTCTGGGGTTTTGTCCGCCACTCCGCTCAGCCTGCTGACAATCTGGGGTTCTGGCTGCCGGCCCCTTGCCAGCCGCGGTCTCGGACCCTGGTCCTGCTCAGCATGCTGCCGACCTGGGTGAATGGAACCCCCTGCCGGCAGTGGGCTGAGCAGGGCTGGTGGCCAGGACTCCGTCAGAACCCCAGACCGGCAGCGGGTGATCCGCTGCCAGTCTGGGGTCCTGTCCACCACCCCGCTCAGCCCACTGACTGTCTGGGGTTCGGGCCACAGGCCCCTTGCTAGCTGAGGTCTCGGCTCCCAGCCCTGCTCAGCCTGCTGCCAGCCTGAGATACTTCTAGACTTATAGAGAGAGACCCTCTAAAAATGTTAAAATGTATTACTGGCACACAAAACCTTAAATTAGACTGAATAAATGAAGATTTGGCATACCACTTCTGAAAGATTGCCGACCCCTGCTTTGTATCTAAAACTAAAGGTTGTATTATAAATGAAAAGAAAAGAAAGAGAAGAGAGCTGTTAAATGATCAAAGCAATCCGATACATATGGCTTCAAGGTCCATATATCAGGTTCTTAGCAGCCTTGGCGAGTTTGCTGGCTTGTAAAGTCCCTCTGGAACATACCTACAGCTTAGCTGTGTCTATCAGACCTTTGTTTAAAGCTTCAGTTTGTAGAGAAATTACTCCAGATGTGAGAAGCAGCATTGAAGGCAAAATGGAGGTGATGCAGCTGCCTTTTTATATCCTTTCCCATGTGGCTTGTACTTGCTCTGTCCCAAACACAAGCTCACAGCACATGGGCATAGTCCCTACATGTCCTGCTGACTCATAGGCATAGCCCCTGGCTTCTCTCAATGTGTTCATTGTAGAGTTCAGCATTTCTCAAATTTTAGTGACCTGAGGACCTCATTTTCAATGGTGGCTCCAGGAATCAGCGCTGTAAGTGGGTGCCTGGGGCGGCAAGCCGCAGGGAGCGGCTTGGTGGTCCCTGTGAGGGCGGCAGTCAGGCAGCCTTTGGCGGCACACCTGTGGGAGGTCCGCCAGTCCCGTGGATTCAGCGGCAATTCGGCGGTGGGTACCCCGAAGCAACGGGACCGGCGGACCTTCCGCAGGCACACCGCCGAAGGCAGCCCGCCTCCCATGCTTGGGGTGGCAAAAAAGCTAGAGCTGCCCCTGCTCATTTTAATTTAAAATTTTTCGCAGACCCCCAAGCCCCTGGCTCAGCCCTAGGCCCCACGCCCATTCCATCCATTTCCCCAAGACCCCTCCCCACCTTTTCCTGCCCCAGCTCCACCCCTGCTCCTCCTCTTCCCTGCCTCTCTCTTCCCCCTCCCCCGAGCACCTCCACCCCCTCCCTCTCCCAGCACTTCCTGCAAGCCGCCAAACAGCATGCAGAAGGCACTGGGAGGGAGGTGGAGGACTTGGCCAGCGGGGCCTGCAGACCCTGTGGAATGCCCTTGCAAACCCAGTTTGAGAAATGCTGGTATAGCTGATTACCCTTGATGGGCCATCAAACAGACTAGATAATGCTGATGCCAATCTGTCTGGGGGTGCCACCCAGAAACACTGCACAGATATATCACACATTTATAACTCACAATGCAAAGACGATGCATACATATAAACAAGATTATCATACTTAGCAAATCATAACTTTTCTACTGATACTGGGGCATATCTTGTAAGATTCATTGCAATTGTGTAATATTGGTATCCATAATATTATAAATGGTCACCCATATTCCATAGAATCATAGAACTGGAAGGGACCTTGAGAGGTCATTCAGTCCAGTGCCCTGCACTCATGGCAGGACTAAGTATTATCTAGACCATCCCTGACAGATGTTTGTCCAACCTGCTCTTAAAGTCGCCAATGATGGAGATTCCACAACCTCCCAAGGGAATTTATTCCAGAACTTAACCACTCTGACAGTTAGGAATTTTTTTCCTAATGTCCAACCTAAACTGCCCTTGCTGCAATTTAAGTCCATTGCTTCTTGTTCTATCCTCAGAGGTTAAGAAGAACAATTTTTCTCTCTCCTCCTTGTAACAACCTTTTATGTATTTGAGAACTGTTCTCATGTCCCCACTCAGTCTTCTCTTCTTCAGACTAAACAAACCCAATTTTTTTCAATCTTCTTTCATGTTTTCTAGACCTTTAATCATTTTTGTTGCTTTTCTCTGGACTTTCTCCTATTTGTCCACATCTTTCCTGAAATGTGGCTCCCAGAACTGGACACAATTTTCCAGTTGAGGCCTAATCAGCATGGAGTAGAGCGAAGAATTACTTCTCCTGTCTTGCTTACAATAATCCTACTAATACCAGAATGATGTTTGCTTTTTTTGCAACAGAGTTACACTGTTGGCTCAAATTTAGCTTGTGATCCACTCATAGCCGTCCTTAGGTATATGTAGCTGCGTAGGGCACCTGAAAATTTGGGGCACCACTGGGTCTCAGTGTCCGCCCCACCTCTTCCTATCCCTGTTCTTACTCTTCCTGCAGGCTCCCACAGCTAGCTGCTGCAGCCAGGTGACTCTCACTCTGGAGGGGATTTAGTAACTTAAAAGTGAAAGTAGCAAAGAATCCTGTGGCACCTTATAGACTAACAGACCTTTTGCAGCATGAGCTTTCGTGGGTGAATACCCACTTCTTCGGATGCATCGTATTCACCCACGAAAGCTCATGCTGCAAAATGTCTGTTAGTCTATAAGGTGCCACAGGATTCTTTGCTACTTCTACAGAACCAGACTAACACGGCTACCCCTCTGATACTTAAAAGTGAAAAAGTCTCCAGCCTGCCAGACATATTAGCACAACATTGAAACCGTTAAAGAGCCATTCAAGTGGTAATGAAGCCATTGAACAGGCATTTGCCAACCCCTAGGTTAGGTATATGCTATCAGGTTCTGAATTTACTGACAAAATCAGTTGTGCATTACTGTAATATTTACTCAGAATATGTCAGTCTACAGGACTGTAGTTTAAAATTTGCTTTAAAAATATTTCCTTAGCAGATTGCTGAAGATTATAAAATCACATCTCTAAAAAATCCTTGCATAGGTTTTTTGATCCACAATCTGAGGGTACGTCTACACTACGGGACTATTCCGAATTTGCATAAACCGGTTTTGTAAAACAGATTTTATAAAATCGAGTGTGCGCGGCCACACTAAACACATTAAATCGGTGGTGTGCGTCCATGGTCCGAGGCTAGCGTCGATTTCTGGAGCGTTGCACTGTGGGTAGCTATCCCGTAGCTATCCCATAGTTCCCGCAGCCTCCCCCGCCCCTTGGCATTTCCGGGTTGAGATCCCAGTGCCTGATGGGGCAAAAATCATTTTCGCGGGTGGTTCTGGGTACAGCCTCACCCCTCCCTCCCTCCCTGACAGCGGCAGACAACCGTTTCGCGCCTTTTTTGCTTGGTGAACCGTGCAGACGCCATAGCACAGCAAGCATGGACCCTGCTCAGCTCCATACCGCAATCGTGGATGTTTTAAACACCTCGCGCACTCTCGTGCAGTATATGCTGAACCAGGACCTTCGAACCGAGGCGAGTAAGAGGCGGATACGGCAGCGCGGCGATGACAGTGATGAGGACGTGGACACAGAATTATCTCAAACCGCGGGCCCCGGCGCTTTGGAGATCCTGATGGTAATGGGGCAGATTCTATCCATTGAACGCCGATTTTGGGCCCGGGAAACAAGCACTGACTGGTGGGACCGCATTGTGTTGCAGGTGTGGGACGATTCCCAGTGGCTGCGAAACTTTCGCATGCGTAAGGGCACTTTCATGGAACTTTGTGACTTGCTTGCCCCTGCCCTGAAACGCCATAATACCAAGATGAGAGCAGCCCTCACAGTAGAGAAGCGAGTGGCGATAGCCCTGTGGAAGCTTGCAACGCCAGACAGCTACCGGTCAGTCGGGAATCAATTTGGAGTTGGAAAATCTACTGTGGGGGCTGCTGTGATGCAAGTAGCCAAAGCAATCACTAAGCTGCTGCTACGAAAGGTTGTGACTCTGGGAAACGTGCAGGCCATAGTGGATGGCTTTGCTGCAATGGGATTCCCTAACTGTGGGGGGGCGATAGATGGAACCCATATCCCTATCTTGGCACCGCAGCACCAGGGCACCCAGTACGTAAACCGGAAGGGGTACTTTTCAATGGTGCTGCAAGCACTGGTGGATCACAAGGGACGTTTCACAAACATCCACGCGGGATGGCCAGGGAGGGTTCATGACGCTCGCGTATTCAGAAGCACTACTCTGTTTAAACGGCTGCAACAAGGGACTTACTTCCCAGACCAGAAAATAACAGTTGGGGATGTTGAAATGCCTGTCGTTATCCTGGGGGACCCAGCCTACCCCTTGATGCCATGGCTCATGAAGCCATACACAGGCAGCCTGGACAGTGGTCAGGATCTGTTCAATTACAGGCTGAGCAAGTGCAGAATGGTGGTGGAATGTGCATTTGGCCGTTTAAAGGCGCGCTGGCGCACATTACTGACTCGCTCAGACCTCAGCCAAACCAATGTCCCCTATGTTATTGCTGCTTGCTGTATTCTCCACAATCTCTGTGAGAGTAAGGGGGAGACCTTTATGGCGGGGTGGGAGGCTGAGGCAAATCACCTGGCCGCTGATTACGCGCAGCCAGACACCAGGGAGATTAGAAGAGCACACCAGGAAGCGGTGCGCATCAGAGAAGCTTTGAAAACGAGCTTCATCAATGGCCAGGGTACAGTGTGACTGCTGTGTTTGTTGATGAACACCCAACCCCCTTGATTGACTCAGTCCCTGTAAGAAACTCCCCCTCCCCCTTCGAGTACAGCTTACTTATGCAAATAAAGTCACTCATTTAAAAAGCATGAATTCTTTATTGATTCATTATAAAAAGAGGGAGAGAAGTAAGGGTGTGCTTTGGGAGGAGGAAAGGAGGGATGGAGAAGGCCATTAAAAAAATAAAATTCAGAGTAACGACATCCTTCTGGTTGGGCTGTCCACGGGGGTGGAGTGGGCGGGTGCACGGAGCCTCCCCCCACGCGTTCTTACACGTCTGGGTGAGGAGGCTAAGGAACATGGTGAGGGGGGAGGGTGGTTATACAGGGGCTGCAGCGGCACTCTGTGATCCTGCTGCCGTTCCTGAAGCTCCACAAGACGCCGGAGCATGTCAGTTTGATCACGCAGCAGCCCCAGAGTTGCATCCCGCCACCGCTGATCTTCCTGCCGCCACCGCTGATTTTCCTGCCGGTCTTCCTGCCGCCACCTCTCATCTCGGTTGTCCCTCCTGTCCTCACGTTCATCCCTCCTGTCCTCACGTTCACTGGCCTCTTTCCTGTAATTTGAAACCACGTCCTTCCACTCATTCAGATGAGCTCTTTCATTGCGTGTAACTTCCATAATATCCGAGAACATCTCATCTCGCGTCTTCTTTTTCCTCCGCCTTATCTGTGCTAGCCTTTGGGATGGAGGAGGGACGCTTGAAATATTTGCAGCTGCATGAGGGAGATAAATATTTAGAAAGATACATTTTACAGAACAATGGCTATACTCTTTCACAGTGAAAAGCACTATTCACCTTACATAGCACATGTGATTTCCCTACAAGGTCGCATTTTTCATCTTAATAGTGCCTGCTTGCAACTCTTGGGTTACAGATCTCAGACACAGGTCCAGGCATCAGGATTCAGCTTGCATGCGGCCATGGTAAGCCACTGTCTCAGTGATTTACCCCTCCCCCCCCAACGCATGGCTAATACCACGCTAGCTCCCTGCTAATCAACAACCTTCCCCCTCCCCCCCACCCACTGCTTGTCCGGTAGCTTGGGGAAGATCGCCTCGCCGGTGACCAAACAGAAAAGATCATCGGCATTTCACTCCTCCCCTCCCCCCGCTTCGCTACGTGCAGGAAAGTGTTTTTTTTAAGCTGCTGCATTCCACGAACCCAGTAGAAAAATGGCCACCCCCCCTTACTTAAATTCCTGATTTCTAACCAGGTTATCCTGAACGATATCACTTTGCTGAGGATAACAGAACAAGATAAAGAGCGCATGCTTCTTGAATGCCAGCAGTCACCGGGACCATACGCCGCTATGCTTTGCCACGCAATGATACCTGATTACTTGCTACATGCATGGCATGGTAAAGTGTCCTACCATGGTGGGCGGAACAAGGATGCTTTGCCCAGAAACCTTCTGCAAAGGCTTCTGGAGTACCTACAGGAGCGCTTCATCGAGATGTCCCTGGAGGATTTCCTCTCAATCCCCGGACATGTTAACAAACTTTTCTAAGTAACTATACTGTCTGCGAATGCGTCCCAAGTCCTCAGGGCAAATCAATCATTAAAAAAGGCTTGCTTAAAAAACACTGTTTGCTATTTGCAAAGGTACACTCACCAGAGCTCCCTTCCATGGCGTCATTCTCTGGAATAGTTGCTTGTGAGGGCTGGGAGCAGGGTAATTCCGTCAGGGTGATAAAAAGCTCCTGGCTGCTGGGGGTCACGGAGTGCTGTGTGCTCTCTGCGAGGTCTTCCTCCTCTTCTTCATCTTCATCTTCCCCGTCTGACATGGCAGAGATTACAACCCCCACCTCGGAATCCACGGTCAGGGGTGGGGTACTTGTGGCGCAGCCCCCTAAAATTGCATGCAGCTCAGCATAGAAGCGGCATGTTTTTCGACCTGCCCCGGACCTTCCGTTTGCTTCTTTGGTTTTCTGGTAGGCTTGTCTGAGCTCCTTAACTTTCACTCTGCACTGCACGGAGTCCCTGCTGTGGCCTTTATCCGTCATAGACTTAGAAATTCTTTCAAATACTTTTTCATTTCGTCTTTTGGAACGCAGTTCTGTTAGCACTGAATCCTCTCCCCATATAGCGATCAGATCCATTACCTCCCGAGCGGTCCATGCTGGGGCTCTTTTTCGATTCTCAGGAGACTGCATTGTTAACTGTGCTGATGAGCTGTGCGTGGTCACCTGTGATGATGAGCTCTCCACGCTGGGGAAGCAGGAAATGAATTTCAAAAGTTCGCGGGGCTTTTCCTGTCTACCTGGCCAGTGCATCCGAGTTGAGAATGCTGTCCAGAGCGGTCAGTGGTGCACTGTGGGATAGCTCCCGGAGGCCAATACCGTCGATTGCGGCCACACTAACCCTATTCCGATATGTTAATACCGATATTAGCGCTACTCCTCTCGTCGGGCAGGAGTACAGAAACCGATTTAAAGAGCCATTAAAATCGATATAAGGTGCCTCCTAGTGTGGACGGTTGTGGCGTTAAATCGGTTTTAGGCTCCTAAAACCGATTTAAACGCCTAGTGTAGACCAGGCCTGAGTATTCATCTTTAGCTCTAAATGCTTGGATCTACAGACATAGAGTTTAAATAAATCCTTCAAAAGACCACTCTTATCTACAATACACATTTTAATTTGAATTACTATAATACAAAAAACTTGCTTCCAAAGTCTTCCTGTCCTTTCTGTCCATCCCTTTCTTCCTTCACCTCCTCCCCCACTGAAGAGAGGCTAGCCCTTAAAGGGACAACACCCCTTTCCTTCCAGATAGCTGGACAAATGAGTTTCACTTTCTTTACTTCTTACGATTTGATGAACTAGTTTTAAGGGAACCCTCCAGCAAAATCAGTACCTTAGTAAGATATAAAATCCTTTGTTATGCCTAAAATCTTTGGAAACATATTTTTTAAAGTTGATGAAATTTCACAAACATGTCTGTTGTTATGTAGATCACACAAAGTAAATTAGTGTTCCCTTTTTCTAAAAGCAATGAACATTGTTATGAACACACTAAACCTCTGTGACTGATTCATTTAAAATAATGTCTTTGTTTCAGTGAGTTAAATATGTAGTAATCTGGAAGGGTTACTTTATGAAGGCTTAAGAGTACATTTAAAATATAAAATCAGCTTAGAAATACTGATTAAGAAAATGTAAAACAAAGAAGAGCTGCATCACGTATTCCATAATATTTAATGTTGTATTCAGCAGGACAGCTGATGCCCTTACTATAAAGTTTTTGCAAATAAATCTCTGACAAACTTCAGGGTATATCAAAATACCTGTGACTGACATTTTTTATTCCTAAATTTAGTGCTTTTAATTAGGTACCTTCTGCATGTCTTCACCTTCTGGCATGCAGTGGAAAACATGCTCCATTTTCTTTTGACCCCCCCCCTACTCTTCTGCAATTTCTTTCTAATGTCATTTGCTTCATTTGGGTTCAGGGATTTGGCTGGAAGGAGGTGAGCAGGGATGGGGAGGGAAGAGAGGAGGAAGAGAGTGGGGAGGGGTGGTGCCTGGCCAGAGTGGGGGCGGGGCCTGGGGCAGAGCAGGGATGGAGTACGGGCGGGGCCACAGGCAGAAGAGGTGGGCTGGGGAGCTGGCCTCCCCAAGCAGCAGCTTCATCCAACGTCCAAGACAGCAGGTAGGCTCCCACATACTCTGCACATACTGCAGTGTCCTTAGGTAGGGGCCATATTTACAGAGCTGAATGCGCTGGTGCCATGCTGTGGCAGGTTCGGTCACAGAGACCCCCTTGGGATTGTCATCTGAATTGCTGAGATTACCTCTGAGACCATTTTCCCTGCCAGCTTGGGACTGCAGAACCCTGCCTTGTTGAGTCAGACATGCTAACCAGCTGCAACACAGACTCAGGGTCTGAACCACACCCCCAAAGCTGCAGGCTTTAACTGAAAACCACTCAGCAGGTCACCTATTTCCAGCACCCAGTTCCCAATGGGATCCAAATCCCAAATAAATCCGTTTTACTCTGTATAAAGCTTATACAGGGTAAACTCATAAATTGTCCGCCCTCTATAACACTGATAGAGAGGTATGCACAGCTGTTCGCTCCCCCAGGTATGAATCACTTACTGTGAGTTTAGCAATAAACAAAAGTGATTTTATTAAGTATAAAAAGTAGGATTGAAGTGGTTCCAAGTCATAACAGACAGAACAAAGTAAGTTACCAAGCAAATTAAAACAAAACATGTAAATCTAAGCCTAGTACAGTAAGAAACTGTTTACAGGTAAAATCTCACCCTCAGAGATGTTCCAATAAGCTTCTTTCACAAGACTAGACTCCTTCCTAGTCTGGGGCCAGTCCTTTCCCCTGGTTAGTTCCAGCAGGCATCTTAGGTGAAAAGCTGACTGAGACCCCCCCCCTTGTTCTGCTCCACCTCCCTTAGCTTTGGCACAAGGCGGGAATCCTTTATCTCTCTGTGTCCCCACCCCTTCTTCTAAATGAGAAAGTACCAGATTTAAGATGGATTCCAGTATCATGTGACATGGTCACATGTCCTGTGTAGACTAGCCCTGACTAAAGTCAATATATACCACATCTACCGCTTCTCTCCACATCCACAAGGCTTGTTACCCTGTCAAAGAAACCTATTAGGCTGGCTTGGCACGATTTGTTCTTGACAAATCCATGCTGACTGTTATTTATCACCTATTATCTTGTAGGTGTTTGTAAATTGGTTGCTTAATTATGTGCTCCATTATCTTTCCCGGGACAGAAGTTAAGATGACTGGTCTGTAATTCCCCAGGGTGTCCTTACTTCCCTTTATTTACTATATAGTGTCCCAGGGCTTACTGGTGAGTCTCCCTTTGCTGTGTTATAGGAGAGTTACACACTGACCATCGTCACCCACGTGGGACTGACCCTCTCCCTGCTGTGCCTCCTGCTCGCCATCCTCACCTTCCTCCTGTGCCGCTCCATCCGCAACGTCAGCACCTCCCTCCACCTGCAGCTCTGCCTCTGCCTCTTCCTGGCCCACCTGCTCTTCCTCACCGCAGTGACCCGCACTGGCATTCGGGTCTGTTATCCACTTTTATTCTTGGTTGAAAATTGAGCCGTGTCCAGATCCTCTGTCAGCATTTCTACAGCTCCCATCACCCCAGCACCTTTTTATACCCTCAGCTGGACGGTAACATTTATTCCATGCTCTTTAGTCCTGCAGAAATAATTATTTACTCCCCTCCAAAAGAAATCTCTATGGGTGAAACCAGTCCTTCCCTTTTCCTTGTGGGCTCCTCCCTTTATCATTCAGACAAAGGAACCCCAATTTCCAGGGTCACAGTCCCCTGCCTGTCCTCTCTGCCCCTACACAGATGGGCAGATGCAAGACACCTATACCATGAAGCAGATATAGAGAAGAGAACCTACACCCTCCAGGTCTCTCCCTATTATGAGGACTGGGAACTTTTTTATATCCCTGTTTCCTTTCCTAGGATTCCTTACAGTATCCAACTCTTTTCTGAGTGGAGATCAGGACCGAGCTGGACTCTGAATGATTGAAAAGGACAGCCAACTTGCCCTTAGACAAGCCCCTGTAGACTGAAGAATGCATTGTCTCTGGGAGAGCGTCATAACTAGAGAGATGTTTTAATAAAAAGTCCTATGTGATCCTCACAAAAGTCGCCCCACCTCCAAATTCAGTAATTCCCTTCCCGGAAGCAGTGTCCCAGAGCTCTGTCTCATCCTGTCCTCAGGTGGTCTGTGCTGTTACTGCTGGCTTCCTACACTACCTCTTCCTGGCCTGCTTCAGCTGGATGTTCCTGGAGGGGCTGCACCTCTTCCTCACTGTCAGGAACCTGAAGGTCGTGAATTACACCAGCGCCAGCCAGTTCAAGAAGAGATTCATGTACCTGTTCGGCTATGGATTCCCAGCCCTGGTGGTGGCTATTTCTGCAGCCATGAATCCTGAAGGCTACGGAACTTCCAAACAGTACGTGCAGCGCCCATCCCGAAGGGGAGCTGGGATGTGGCTTCCATGTGCTTGTCCGGCTCACCCCAGGTCTGACTTGAACCTAGATTTCCCGGTTCACCCTGCCTGGGAGCTGAATGTCCACCTGGAATCTTTCCCATCCCCAATGACACTAAGCTGCCCCAAGTGGTGTAGTTGAGTTGCCCCCATCAGACATCTACACTCCTCACCCCACTGATAATGCGGAAGAACAAGCCAGAAAGATCCCAGCTTGACTCCCAGCTCCCAGGCTGGGTTTGTGGGGCTGGTAGGTAGGAAATGAATGCACCTTTGTACTGTGTGCAAATCCCTGAGCATCCCCTCTCTAAAGTGAGCGACTGCACTAAAACAGGGTGTGGCGTGTTCTAGACACCCCAGGTGAGATCCTCAGCTGGTGTAAATCAGGGCAGCTCCACTTCCTTCAGTGCAGCTAGGCAAATGTCCATCCACTGCATGTCTGGCCCTCCATCAATACTGCGCCCATCCACCAGAAAGGGTCATTTGAGGATGTGGAAGAGGAAGTGGTGGCTGGAAGCAGGAGATGCTGAGGTACATGGGAAGGGCTGTTTGCTGCCCACAAGAGAGTCGGCCAAGTCACAGGCAGGCTGAGATCCATCTCATCTTGAGAGCGAGCTGCCCTGTGACACCCCCTCTCTCCCCCTGGGGCTGAAAAAGGGCAGTAATCCCATTAAAGTCACTTTCTTCTTCCTCCCTGCCTGTAGCTGCTGGCTCACCCTGGAGAGAGGCTTTCGTTGGAGCTTTCTGGGACCAGTCGGTGTCATAATCCTGGTGGGTACCTCACAGAACCACAGCGCCCCATTCTCCTCTCACCTCTGGAACCCTGTGGACTCCAGTGGAGCCAAGAGAAGAATATCTCCCAGAGAATTTAAGATGAAAGACTCCTATAAAATCCGACTTCATCCACCCTTCTTTGGCCAGTGCAGGATTTCCCCCTCACACAACAGCCTACATTCTATGGAGTCAGTCAGGGTGAATGGGTCAGGCACTGGGTTGTGAGTCAGGAGACCTGACACTGCCACTGGCCGGCTGTGTTAACTTGGGAAGTAGCTTCTCCTCATTGTACCTCTGTTTCTCCTCCCACCTTTTGTCTGTCTTGCCCATAGGCACTGAAAAAAAAAGTAGTGGATGCTCAGCACTCACTGGCAGCCACCTCCCCTACTCATGCCCCTGTGCCTCCCGTCCACTGGCAGCTGCGCCGATCAACTCCTCCCACTCCATCCCAGTGCCTTCTGCTTGCCGCAGTCAGCTGTTCTGTGGTGTGCAGGAGGTGCTGGAGGGGAGAGGGTGGATCTGGGTGGGAAGAGTTGGTGCGGCGGTGTGAAGAGATGGTGGCTTGGAGACGGTGTGAGGGCGGGGCTTAGGGCAGAGTGGGGGGTTGAGCAGCCTGGGGGAAGCCGGCGCCTGTGGTCTTGCAAACAAATGCTCCAGGACAGGAGCTGCCCCTTTCTAGGTGTGAGTACAGAATTCAGTGCAGTCTCAATTGGAGCCTCTAGGTGCTACCATAATATGATTAATTATAATATGTCATTATTCATGCAATGCTGCCATGGAAGCAAGTGGGACCTCTGCCGGAATGAGGATAGTTTTGTCCCTTGCCTTGTCCAACCTGACTGGTAACTAACCCAAGTGATGGGGGAAGGGAAGGTGGCTGCAGTGTCAGGAGTTTGAGGATGGAAGGGTACATGTGTTGCCAGAGATAAAGGTAGCAAATGTCCTTGCAGATTCCTGCCCATCTCAGGCAGCAGGTTAAGAATTAATTTCAGCCTCAGAATTGAAGGGAACACTCTAGAGACAGGATCTAGAAGCTTTGGGCCAAATCACACGGCTCGAAATCTGGAATAACTGCAGACCCCACTGGAATCAGTGGAGTCCCTCCAGATTCAGATAAGAGCAGAATGTGGCCCTCTGGCTGTATGATCAAATGTGATGCATTGCAGCCCTGCCTATGACAACAGTTCCCTGCACGGCCTGGGACCAGGATCTGGCAGGGAATGGTCTATGACCCACTTGACAAGCAATCACTGGTGTGCAGCCATCTGATCCCATAGGATTGTTCCGTGCCTCAGCCAGAGAGACTGGCCTTGGCTAACATGTTTTACAAGGAATATTTCATGCTGTTTCCACAGATAAATTTAACATTTTTTCTTGTAACCCTCTGGATTCTGAGAGACAAACTCTCCTCCCTTAATGAAGATGTGTCCACTCTCAAAGACACCAGGTAGGACAGCACTACATCTAGTAGAACAGGGGTGGGCAAACTTTTTGTCCTGAGGGCCCCATCCGGGTGTGGAAATTGCATGTAGGGCCATGAATGTAGGGCTGGGGCAGGGGGTTGGGGTACGGGATGTGGGAGGGTGTGTGGTGTGTAGGAAGGAGCTCAGGGCAGGGGGTTGGGGTGCAGGAGGGAGTGCAGGGTGTGGGAGGTGGCTCAGGCAGGGGTGCAGGGAAGGGTGCATAGTGCAGGAGAAGGATTCCTGTGGGATTCTGCACAGATTACTGCTACCATACAGCTGAGCACATGCCACTATAGGGTTTCCAGGTTATCTTGGTGACCTTCTGCTTGATGAGAAAGTAACAGTCTCACTGTCCTAGGAGCTGATAAACCCTAACTCGCATTAGGAATCCCTTACACATGAGTCCTAAAGTTGTCCATGGGACCATCTGCCAAAATAAGGATAATTTGCATGAATAAGGGTATGCTGTATTGGATCTTAAATTAGACACAGCACATCCAGGGTGGCAATTGAAAGGTCAGGTTAGGCAAGAGGAAAGGTCTACGGCAGTAAAGGACCATTCTGGGACAAACTTTTCTGCCATGTGCATCATGTTGGTCCCTGGATGGATATCGAGATGACAGTTGCAGTCTGTTCCAAAGCCCGTTGAGGTAATGGTACAAAAAAAGCTGCTAGATCAGTGACGCTCTTGCAGTAAGTCCTGCGGCACAATTCAGAGTGTGACATGTAAATTGTCTTGTAACGGGTTGGGACTCACCACCTGGCGCCTCCCGCTGGTGACTCCGGGAATTAGCTCTGTCTGGCGGCGCGCCCCCTCCTGGTGGTGTCCCATCCGTCTTTCCGCCCTCCGTCGGCGACTCTGGGCCCGCGTTGCTCCCTGCTCAGCAGCGTCCTCTTTCGAGGCCACTGCCCTCCGGCAGTGCCCTTTAGTCCATCTGCACCCTCTTCCAGGGGTGGGTGATCGGCAGTTCTACACCCCAGCCACCATGTCCAACCACCCTCTGAGTCTAATCCCTCTTGTCAGGGATCTGGCGTAGTATAATGGCCGCCCCCTACAGCCAATGGCTGGGTGTACTGCAAGGGGGGGGACCCAGGCCCGCCCTCTACTCTGGGTTCCGGCCCAGGGACCCTCTGGCGGCAGCCTCGCTGCCCTCCTTCTCTCCCCTCATCTGTCTGCTTCCCTGGGCCGCTTCCCCTACGGCCCCTTGCACCCACTAGGCCCTTCCCTTCAGGGCCTGCAGCCTGGCAGGCTACGGACTAGAGGTCCGTAGCCTCCCTGAGCCTGGCCAGCACTGCACTGTCCGCAGTGCTTGTCTTCCACCTTTGGGGACTGACTTTCCCTTCTCAAAGGCCTGGGACAGACTGCCTGTTCCCTTCCTGGGAAGTCTTCTTATAGGGCTGAGCCTGGCCCTGATTGGCTGTCTCCAAACTGGGCCCTGATTGGCTCCCAATAAGCCCTTCTTTGATTGGCTCCCTGTCTGCGCAGGCACCCTGGCCTGCCGCAGCCCACTTTCTCAGGGAGTGGGGCAGTCCACCCCACTACACACCCTCCCCCTTAAGAACCCTCTTGGGGGGGAATTCCCTATAGACCCTGTGCTCCTCGCAACTCCTAGCTCAGCCCTTGTGTGGGTTCCCTGGTTAAAGTGGGGCCTCTCTGCCCTAGCCCCCTTCTCTCTGGGGGCCTCAGCCTGCACTACCCATTCCTGGCCGCTAGTCCCAGACTGAGCCTTTTTCTCAGGCACTCCCCCTCTCTGCATCAGGGAGCAATGCCTCTTTATGTGGCCCTTGCTGTGGCAGTGGAAGCACCCTCAGCGCCTTCTCCCTTCCATAGACCTATCACAGCCTGTTTGGGCCCTAGCCCTTCCCTTTGGGCTGGCCCAGGCCTTGGGAGCCCTATAATGGCACACTCTCTTTAGGTGTCCCTGCTCCCCACAAGCCCAACAAGCTGGGGGGCCCCCTGTTACTCTCACAGAGGGTGCCTTTGCTGGGTGGGGCCTCTCTGCCCCCTCCCAGTAGGGACACTCCCTTCTCCAGTGTCCCCATTGCCCACAGGTGAAACAGTCTTTAGTCCCTGGCACTGGCCTCCAGCCCAAGGTGCCTGGCTCCTGTTGAGGTCCATGTGCCCTCCCCTGCAGCAGCTGAAGCAGCCCTGCTTGCTGCTCGGCGAGCCGGGCCACATAGGTTCTCCAATAATAGTCTCTCATCTTGTCCACCATTTTATCTCTCAGTCCTTCTTAGTCTTGCAATGTGGCACAAACTGCCTAGTCTCTCTTCAGGTTCTCAAGTCTCTCCTCCAGGCAATAGTCCACGGTCCTTGCCCTGCCCCTTGTATCAGGGATGGACAGCTATGCCTGCATTCTCCACCACGTTGTAACGAGTCGGGACTCAACACCTGGCGCCTCCCGCTGGTGACTCCGGGAATTAGCTCTGTCCAGCGGCGCACCCCCTCCTGGTGGTGTCCCGTCCGTCTTTCCACCCTCCGTTGGTGTCTCTGGGCCCGTGTTGCTCCCTGCTCGGCGGCGTCCTCTTTCGACGACACTGCGGCTGTGCCCCTTAGTCCATCCGCACCCCCTTCCGGGGGTCGGTGATCAGCAGTCCTACACTCCAGCCACCATGTCCAACTGCCCTCTGTGTCCAATCCCTCTTGTCAGGGATCTGGCGTAGTATAATGGCCACCCCCTATGGCCAATGGCTGGGTATACTGCAAGGGGTGAAGGGGGGGACCCAGGCCCGCCCTCTACTCTGGCTCCCGGCCCAGGGACCCTCTGGCAGCAGCCTCGCTGTCCTCCTTCTCTCCCCTCGTCTGTCTACTTCCCTGGGCCGCTTCCCCTACGGCCCCTTGCACCCGCTAGGCCCTTCCTTTCAGGGCCCGCAGGCGGCAGGCTATGGGCTAGAGCTCCCTAGCCTCCCGGAACCTGGCCAGCACTGCGCTGTCCACAGTACTGGTCTCCCACCTTTGACCTTCCCCTCTCAAAGACCTGGGACAGACTGCCTGCTCCCTTCCTGGGCAGCCTTCTTATAGGGCTGAGCCTGGCCCTGATTGGCTATCTCCAAACTGGGCCCTGATTGGCTCCCAATAAGCCCTTCTTTGATTGGCTCCCTGTCTGCGGAGGCGCCCTGGCCTGCCGCAGCCCACACTCTCAGGGAGTGGGGCAGTCTGCCCCACTACCGGTCTTTAAAGCAGCTCATTATGAAATCTGTTTGTTGGGGAGGAACAAGATCAGGGCTGCCAGCTGGGAGTGCTGGATGGAGACATGAGAGGGGGAAAAGATTTTGGAACCAGATCAGAATGTTGAGGCTTCAGAAAGCCATGGTGTTACTTACTGCAAGTGCCTAGTGCTGTGTAAGGAGAAATGCAAGTCTGTGCTGATATTCAGAGCTGGGCCATGTTCTACTTAGGGAGGAAACTCATCTCTTTTCCCTGGGGCTGTGGATACTGTTGAGGTAAAGTGCCATCCATTGAGGAGGAAGGCAAGTGTGGCTCACTATTGCTCTTTAGCAACCCCTCTGTCTATTTATGGAACAAGATAGATGGGTTCCCAAGAGCCCAATATCCTGTTCCCACTTGATTGTCACATTGCAAGGGCCTGATGTGAAGGGATTAGAAACAAAACCGTAATGAGAGGTTGAACCATTTGCTTTGGAAGAGCCACCTGCAGGAGGGGAAGGTGTGTGGGGGGAAGATGGTTGAGCACAATATTGTATTTCAGATTCATAGGCGTAAATTGCCATTGTGTTCGTCTTGACAGTAACCCTAAGACACAGTAAAGCGGGTGCCAGCTGTTTCGCCCCACACTGCCCAGAGCCCCCTGACTCAGTCACTCACCATCGGGTCATTATAACAGGATCTTTCCATCTGCCTTTATCCAGGCTAATGACTTTTAAAGCTATCGCCCAACTATTCATTCTGGGCTGCACATGGAGTCTTGGTCTCTTCCAAGTCGGCTCAGCGAAAATGGTCATGGCATATTTATTCACCATTGTCAACAGCCTGCAGGGAGTCTTCATCTTCCTGGTGCACTGTCTCCTCAATCGCCAGGTAATGCCCGTGGCACGTCATCAGCCACCCAGTGACTTCACGGGCCTAGCATTGGCCTGTCCTGAGGGTGTTAGTTACATTATGTAGTGACCATGTCCCTTATTCTCCAGGTGAGAGAGGCGTACAGGAGATGGATTAAAGGCACAAGAAAACCCAGCCCCACAACTCAAATGTTAAGTAGGTCCAGGTCCACTGTCACTACCAGCTCCAAGATGGTAAGAGATCCTCTATTCTGTTCCAATACCAGCTCCAAAAGTCGCATCTATCTGGGTCTGTTGTAGCACCTGAGGTGCCTTGTCCCCTGAGTGACACATGCTTGTTTTAATCCATCTGAGAATGGCATTGGGAGTCTTAGTGAGATTCAATTTCATTCAAATCAAGGGGGAATCCCAGGTCTCCTAGAACCCAGCACAGAACTCCTCCTTTCTTGCGCACCTCCACCTTCCCTTCCCTTTGCTTCTTTGCAGGCTCCATGCATCACTCGCTCTGGAATGGGCTGGGAAGGTGTTGGCTTTGACAAAATTCAGGTAATTATCCAATTGCGGAAGCTTGCAAATCAAATCCTGGGTGGAGAATCTTGTCAGGGCCATCCCCAATGAAGAGTTAGTACTGCATGGAATTTCCTCTGACTCCGTTACCTCTATTGGGAAAGGATCCAGAAGCTTTGTCTGGAGGGAAAAGTGGAGTCTTATGTCTGGAAAAACCTCCCTGCTCCAGTCCCAGCATGAGAGGCCACAACCTTTGCCTGGAAGTGGACATTTCTGGTTTATTTAGAGCAGCCTATATTGACTGCTACTTTATGGATCACCTGTGCATGGGTGGGGGAAGGGAGTGGGCTTTGTCTATGCTTGTTATTTTCCTGCACGTGATGTCACTTTAGTGGAGGGTGGCTGCATTTTGCAGACTCTGCACTATTCCTGAATGAGGACCCAGTCCTGATCCCATTGACGTTGAGTGGAGTTTTCCCTTGGGATTGGCACTCAATATATATTTGTTTTGCTGACAGTGAATTGCAGAGAGCCCTCCACTTCATCCCTGTGAAACAGTCACCTCTCCAACCAACGATGTTTATCATACAGCCGGCTTTGCTGTGCCAGTGGGGCAGGTGCTTCAGCTGCCATTCTTCATCACAACTACATACAAAACCTGGAAGGGGAAGCGGGATTCGACCAAATCCTCTCTCTGATCCAAATCCACAACTCCTACTGAATTCAAAGGCCACCCTACAGTTGTATCTGGGTGTCTCTCCCAGATTTAAAAGGCCAGATCCCAGGTCAGAGAGCAGTTTTTTCCTGGGGAAAACACACCATGGGGGGGGTGATTTGCAGAGCCATCGCGTGTTATGTATGTGATCTAGCTCTGCTGTTTCACTGAAATGTGTAAATAATAAAATAACCTGCTTATGGACCTTGGTTGCTTCTTTGATTTGAGGGTTTGCTATCACGTTCTGTGTATCCTGGAAACCTAGGGCCCAATTCTAAAGCCTCTTTATGCCAATCTGGCAGTGTAAAGGGGCTTTAAAGTTGGCAGAAATGGCCCTGTGATTAGTCCTCCTTTTCCTGATGCATACTTTCCTCATTCACACAAACAGATTGAGAATACAAACAGTAGTATTTTATATTGAGCAAAAAGGCATTGCAAATTAAGCCTTGCTAAATTTTACAATTAATAACCAAGACAATTTACATTGAGACCCAGGCCTTCAGTGTTTCTCTGATTTACTTAACATAGACACAATAGAGAATCCTGTCTCTTACTAACTAAATCTTAAAGTTAGAGAGGGCTCAATTTGTAATGCATATGGGAAAATAGAATCTTATAGTCCCAGAGGGTTATTTCTTTCTGCTATTCAAAAAGAGTGGCTAACAGGATGAAATCAAATCATACATTAATTCTTATGGGACATTATAAAATTCTACTCCTACGTATCCCCCTTTTGACACTACGATTATTAATCACCAGTGTCACTTCTTATTTAGTCCACGTAATAGAAAATACTGGAAGGTGATTTGGGCCTGTGGCTCTAGCTTTGCATACATTTGTTTTATCCAACAGCACATTCCAAACATTTCAATTAAACACATACAATTTAAAACCAAAACCAATTAGGAGTAGTATCATTAGTATGCCAGTAGTTGTGGGAGACCATCCAGAAAATATGTTATACCAATGGTAAGCTGTTATGTCTTTCTGCAGTGGCAATTCTTAACATGTCCCCATTTGTGTGTATAATATGAATGGTTTGGGATTGATAGAGAACTCAGCTAAATCAGTGCTCACAGCAAGCTGAGACTTCCTTTTTTTTGGTTGTGGCAAATAGTAAATGTGCTTATTGGTAAACACAGTACTTACATGACATTTACATTTGTCTACTGGTGGGTTGCTAACACTTTTATCCTTTTAAAACACTTTTCCCCAAGAATGAACACATACCCATAGCCCATTATACAGTACTTTGGTCTCATTATTCATTTTATCCCACATACAGGATTGTAGTGAAATGTCTTTACTACAGGGCTTTGGAGCAACAGGCCTCCACTTTTGAGGAGTCCACTTGGTACAACCTCTGGTGCCCAATAGCTTCCTTCCTTCCCCAGCCCACTGACTCGAGGTCCGGGGTAGCCAGAAGGATCCCAGAAGGTCCGGGGTAGCAATCTGGGGTGGGCTAACTTTCCATATCTTTGCTTCCAGAGCCTGTTGGTGTGCGATTTTAACAACAATTTCTTCACTTAACAAATTTGGTTTCACCGTACTGGAGACATACTGCATCCATTTATATTGATAAGTATCAATGATCTTTTCCTTTGCTTTAACAGATGCATCAAAACCTTAATATTTTCTGATATTACCGAAAACATCTCATGTTCTAAACATCTGCATTTCAATACATTCTATAGCTATCGCAGTATGTTTTTTTACTTTCATTTGTTTTTGTATTAGGTTGTTCTGTAGCTGGTATTAGCTTTTTCTGATTTTCTGAAAGACAAAAATAACATTTTTCTACCCCTTTTGGGGTGGCATTGATTATTACTTAAAAGATTCCTTTCTTTTACAAACACCCTTGTTGATTGCAAGCAAAACAGAGGAATTACCCCCATATTTTCCTGTGGTGTTTTTTTTTGTTCTATAGGCAGGCCAGGTTTTAATGGCTTCTACTTTTTAAGGGTTATGGGGAAATTATCCCACTGTTTAGTCATTAAATCCATGAAGTGATGTACCTGTTTTTCCTCTTATATAGCAGACCAAGGGCTTGGCTACACTGGAGAGTTGCAGCGCTGGGAGTTTATAGCGCTGGTCATCCAGCTGTGTAGGAACAGCGCTGGTGTGTGGCCACACTGACAGCTACCAGCGCTGCAGTGTGGCCACACTTGCAGCGCTGTATTGAGAGGTGCATTGTGGGCAGCTATCCCACAGAGCACCTCGTCCCATTTTGCCGCTGTGGGTTGTGGGAAGGGGATGGAAGGATGCGGGTCATTCCGCTTCCTGTCCCAACGCCCCGTAGTGCATCGCTTCACATCCCAGCAGTCACAGTTGTTCCGGCCACGTTTGGCGCCATTGTGAGTCTCTTGCTGTGTTTTACTCTCTGTGTGAAGCGCGATTTCTGTGGGAAATGGAGCCCGAGCTGCTGAGGACTGTGCTGATGACTGTCGCCAGCACATCACGTTTGGCTGTTGAGCTATTCCTTCAGCTCCAAAGTGACAGTGAGGAGTCCGATGATGATATCGAGTCGCCTGATGCGTGTGACACTAAATTGCTTATGGCATTCATGGAAATGCTCAGCACCGTGGAACGCCGCTTTTGGGCTCGTGAAACAAGCACTGAGTGGTGGGATCACATCGTCATGGAAGTCTGGGACGACGAGCAGTGGCTGCAGAACTTTCTCATGAGAAAAGCCACTTTCATGGGACTGTGTGCTGAGCTCGCCCCCACCCTGCGGCGCAAGGACACAAGTTTGAGAGCTGCCCTGACGGTGGAAAACGGGTGGCTATTGCAATCTGGAAGCTGGCAACTCCAGACAGCTACCGGTCGGTCGGGAACGAGTTTGGAGTGGGAAAGTCGACCGTTGGAATCGTTTTGATGCAAGTTTGCAGAGCCATTAATCGTGTCCTGCTAAGAAGAACCGTGACTCTGGGGAACGTGCAGGACATTGTGGATGGCTTTGCACAAATGGGTTTCCCTAACTGTGGAGGGGCGATAGATGGGACGCATATTCCTATTCTGCCACCCCCCCACCTAGCATCAGAGTACATTAATCGGAAGGGGTATTTCTCTATGGTTCTCCAGGCTCTTGTGGATCACCGTGGGCGTTTCATTGACATTTACACAGGCTGGCCTGGAAAGGTGCATGATTCACGCATCTTTCGGAACAGTGGCCTGTTCAGGAAGATGCAGGCAGGGGCTTTTTTCCCAGACAGGAAGATCACAATAGGGGACGTCGAAATGCCCATTGTGATCCTTGGAGACCCCGCTTACCCGTTACTGCCTTGGCTCATGGAACCCTGTACAGGGAAGCTTGACAGGAGCAAGGACCAGTTCAACTACAGGCTGAGCCGGTGCCGAATGACAGTGGAGTGTGCTTTTGGCCATTTAAAAGCGCGCTGGAGGTCTCTGTATGGGAAGCTAGACTTGGGGGAAAGCAGCATCCCCGCGGTTATATCCGCTTGCTGTACCCTCCATAATATTTGTGAAGGGAAGGGTGAAACATTCAGTCAGGCATGGACCACCGAGGTTCAAGTCCTGGAGGCTGAATTTGCACAGCCAGAGAGCAGGGCTACTAGAGAGGCCCAGCAAAGGGCTACAAGGATTAGGGATGCCTTGAGGGAGGAATTTGAGGCTGAAAGCCAACAGTAATGTTTGCTGCCTTGCACGGGAGTGAAGTGCAGTGGTTACACTGTTAGTAGGGTTCAATTTTCCCTAAAATGATTTGCAGTGCCTGTTTCTTTACTGGGCTACGGTATCTTTCACTATCTGCAATAATAAAGACTGTTTTCAAAGCCAAGAATTGTTTTATTGAAAAGAAAATAACTTCCTTGACAGACACACAACATTTTGGGAACCTAAAAGGGCAGGTGGGTGGGTTGGTGAACTGTACAGTCACAAGTTTGAATATGTCCTGTCTGGAGTGCTGTGCAATGATTGCTGCACTTCAGGGTGCATATACTGCATGGTGATAGGCGTTGAGTGCAGAGGGTAAGGGTCGTAGTTCTCAGGGCTGGTTGGTGAACGTACAGGTGTTGGAGGCAGCTGGTGGTGGTAAGAACCTGGATGCTGGGGAAGGGGGTTTTGAGCTGACATTGGGGCACAAGGGAAAAAGCTTTGGGACGGGGCGGGTGGGGGAGTAGCACGGTAGTGCTCTGCCTGCATGGCTACGAGTGACTGGATAGAGTCCGCTTGGCGCGCCAGGATGCTTAGCAGCTGCTTTGTGGTTTTCCTCCTGGCCACTGCGTTTCTCTGGCGGATCCTGCTTTCTCTTTCTCTCCAGTCCTGCAGGTTTTTACTCTCTCTAGCAGAGTGATCAATAACTGTTTTCAGCATGTCTTCCTTGGTTTTTCGCGGCTTCTTCCTGAGATTTTGTAGCCTCTGTGCAGTGGTGGAGACAGGCAGTCTAACAGTCAAGGTCGCTTTTGGAAAGGCAAAAATGGCAACAGTTAACAGGGGTAGCATTGCTCATAATCTCATCCAGACAGTAATTCCCACACACTGAAGGAGTTTACAGTCTTCACTTTAGCATACTTTTCCCATACCAAACAGCACACATAACCCAACAGGAGCCATGAAATGGTGAGTAAGGGGGACGGATTGCTTCGGGGCTGTGCAGGGGTTTCTGTGCATTGGGGACAGCAAACAGCTACAGGGGGGATCTGCACTGAACAGTCTCCCCACATTTTCCACAGGAGTTAATCCTGGAAGATATCTCGCTGCTGCGGGTCACCAGGGAAGAGCAGGAAGGTCTTCTACAGCAATGCGGATTCCGCCCTGGCCCCTATGCAGCTTGCCTGTGTGCAGCAATGGTCCCCCCACCCCTCGCGGCACAGTGGCGTGGATGCGTTAGCCTGACTGGGACAAGGACCACAATGGCTCTCCCTATAAACTTGCGCAGGCGCATTGCCCACGCTCTGGCTGAAACTTTTGAGGAGATTACCACAGCCGATTACCGCGACGTGATATACCACATCAGTGGGCTATTCCACATCTAGGCATGCATGCATGCAACCCTAACCCCCCCTCCTCTCCCGAAACATTTCCATCCTGAAAATAAAAGCCGCTTACCGGTAACCCGCTCCTCTGCTTGTCCTTCACCAAGTGCTGGCTGCTGCGATTGGCTACCTTCCTCCTGGCTTGAGAAGAGCTCCTGGCTGCATGCCTCCTGTCCCTCACCCGGCTCAGAAGTGTCCATCGTGGTCGTCGGATTGGCAGTGGGGTCACCCCCAAGTATCGCGTCCATCTCCCTGTAAAAATGGCAGGTCGTGGGGGCAGCGCCGGAGCGGTGGTTTCCCTCGCGGGCTTTGTAATAGGCACTCCGCAGCTCCTTTACTTTAACCCTGCATCGCAGCGCGTCCCGGTCATGGCCCCTTTCCAGCATGTCCTTTGATACCTGGGCAAAGGTATCATAATTCTTACGGCTAGAGCGCAGCTGTGCCTGCACAGCTTCCTCCCCCCAAACACTAATGAGGTCCAGCAACTCGCCATTGCTCCATGCTGGGGCTCGTTTGCCGCATGGAGGCATGGTCACCTGGAAAGATTCATTGATTGCACTCCACACCTGGCTGAGCAAACAGGAAGGGGATTTTTAAAATTCCTGGGGCATTTAAAGGGCTGGTCACCTGAGGCCAGGGCAGTAGAGTGCAAACTGATGAGCAGAGTGACTGAACAGGAATTCTGGGATATCTCCTAATACCCTGGAGGCCAATAACAGCGCTGGTGTGTGTCCACACTTGACGAGCAGCGCTGGATCACCAGCGCTGCAATCGCTACACCCCAACCAGACCAGGTGTACAGCCAGCGCTGCAGCCAGGGAGTTGCAGCGCTGGATGTGCCTTGCAGGTGTGGACAGTTACTAAGTTGCAGCGCTGGAAAGCCTCCACCAGCGCTGCAACTCTCAAGTGTAGCCAAGCCCCAAGTGTGTAATGTTTTTCCTGCTGTGTTAAGCTTTAAGTTTATTCACAGGTAATAGCTGAGAAGCATCATTACCATATTACCTTAAAGGATTTTTCCAAAAATCATACACACTATACAGGGGTATACAGGGGTACTTGTTACAGGGGTACTTATTAACATTAAATTTATTTCAATGTTTAATATTAACAATAACATTAGCATCAAATCTATTAAAGGTATCTTGTTATACCATGACTTTTATGTAGGCAATTTGTTTGCTGACCAGGTATGTCCTTTATTTGCAGCTTCTTTTGTGCTGGCAGTTCTCACCTTCCTTTATCAGTTAGAGCAGCAAAGAATCCTGTGGCACCTAATAGACTAACAGACGTTTTGCAGCATGAGCTTTCATGGGTGAATGCCCACTTCGTCGGATGCAAGAGTGGAAATTTCCAGGGGCAGGTAAATATAAGCAAGCCAGAAGCAAGCTAGAGATAACGAGGTTAGATCAATCAGGGAGGATGAGGCCCTGTTCTAGCAGTTGAGGTGTGAAAACCAAGGGAGGAGAAACTGGTTCTGTAGTTGGCAAGCCATTCACAGTCTTTGTTTAAATCCTAAACTGATGGTGTCAAATTTTCAAATGAACTGAAGCTCAGCAGTTTCTCTTAGAAGTCTGGTCCTAAAGTTTTTTTGCTGGAGGATGGCCACCTTAAGATCTGCTATTGTGTGGCCAGGGAGGTTGAAGTGTTCTCCTACAGGTTTTTGTATATTGCCATTCCTAATATCTGATTTGTGTCCATTTATCCTTTTCCTTAGAGACTGTCCAGTTTGGCCGATGTACATAGCAGAAGGGCATTGCTGGCATATGATGGCATATATTACATTGGTGGATGTGCAGGTGAATGAACCGGTGATGGTGTGGCGGATCTGGTTAGGTCCTGTGATGGTGTTGCTGGTGTAGATATGTGGGCAGAGTTGGCATCGAGGTTTGTTGCATGGATTGGTTCCTGAGCTAGAGTTACTATGGTGCGGTGTGCAGTTACTGGTGAGAATATGCTTCAGGTTGGCAGGTTGTCTGTGGGCGAGGACTGGCCTGCCACCCAAGGCCTGTGAAAGTGTGGGTTCATTGTCCAGGATGGGTTGTAGATCCCTGATGATGCGTTGGAGGGGCTTTAGCTGGGGACTGTATGTGATGGCCAGTGGAGTCCTGTTGGTTTCTTTCTTGGGTTTGTCTTGCAGTAGGAGGCTTCTGGGTACACGTCTGGCTCTGTTGATCTGTTTCTTTATTTCCTCGTGCGGGTACTGTAGTTTTGAGAATGCTTGGTGGAGATTTGTTTACAACCATATCTGCTCTAACCCCGCAGACAGAGACCAACACCTAGAAAATCAGATATTAGGAATGGCAATATACAAAAACCTGTAGGAGAACACTTCAACCTCCCTGGCCACACAATAGCAGATCTTAAGGTGGCCATCCTCTAGCAAAAAAACTTTAGGACCAGACTTCTAAGAGAAACTGCTGAGCTTCAGTTCATTTGAAAATTTGAAACCATCAGTTTAGTATTAAACAAAGACTGTGAATGGCTTGCCAACTACAGAACCAGTTTCTCCTCCCTTGGTTTTCACACCTCAACTGCTAGAACAGGGCCTCATCCTCCCTGATTGATCTAACCTCGTTATCTCTAGCTTGCTTCTGGCTTGCTTATATTTACCTGCCCCTGGAAATTTCCACTCTTGCATCCGACGAAGTGGGCATTCACCCATGAAAGCTCATGCTGCAAAACGTCTGTTAGTCTACAAGGTGCCACAGGATTCTTTGCTGCTTTTACAGAACCAGACTAACAGGGCTACCTCTCTGATATTTATCAGTTAGGTAATTTGCATCAACACAGGTATGGCTGGCAGTTCTCACCTTCCTTTATCAGTTAGGTAATTTGCATCAACACAGGCTTGGGTGGCAGTTCTCACCTTCCTTTATCAGTTAGGTAATTTGCATCAACACAGGCTTGGCTTTTGGATTCAAAGCCATCAGCAGAGCTCAGAGACTCTGTCTTAAAAGGTATCAGAGGGGTAGCCATGTTAGTCTGGATCTGTAAAAGCAGCAAAGAATCCTGTGGCACCTTATAGACTAACAGACGTTTTGGAGCATGAGCTTTCGTGGGTGAATACCCCGAGTGGGTATTCACCCACGAAAGCTCATGCTCCAAAACGTCTGTTAGTCTATAAGGTGCCACAGGATTCTTTGCTGCTTTTGTCTTAAAAGGGACACAATCAACTTCCACCAGAGTTTTGATTTCTTTCCACTTTCAACTCCTGCTTACAAAACACACAGAGATCTGAAAAAGAAAACACCGTCTCTTTTTGGAGCCCTAATAGGATTTTAATTCAGTAGCATGTTTCATTTGCATTTCTTTTACCCCTTTCTACAATATACACTGCACATGTCCTAGGGAAAATGCACATTCCTTCTATACTAAAACTTTTAAAACATTAGCCATATCAATTTTTACATAAGGTGTAACTGTTTCTTTTGTTCTTACAGAGTTTTCATGTACCCTTATCAAAGTGACAGTCTGATTACACAGAGCCATTTTAAGGCTCAGGCCTTTGCTAAACTTGAGAGTTACAGCGCAATAAAGCCACCAACAGCGCTGTAACTCACTCCCCGTCCACACTGGCAAGGCACATAGAGCGCTGTATCTCCGTGGCTACAGCGCTGCTTGTACTCCATCTCCCCGGGTATGGCTACACTTGCAGCTGTACAGCGCTGGGAGTTAAACTTGTCTTCGTACAGCTGAGTAGAGAAAGCGCTGCAGTAGAGAAAGCGCTGAGTAGAGAAAGCGCTCCAGACTGACAGTTGCCAGCGCACTGTCGTGGCCACATTTGCAGCATTTGCAGCGGTGTTGGGAGTGGTGCATTATGGGCAGCTATCCCACAGAGCACCTCTTACCATTCTGGTGCCGTGGGTTGTGGGAAGGGGGAAAAGGGGGCGGGGCATGCTGGGTCCTGTCCCAATGCCCCGTGATGCATCGCTTCACATCCCAGCAATCCCTGTGTTTCCGTCCACATTGGCGCCATCTTTTAACGGTTTACTGTGCAGCGTGATCTGTGTTCCATTTCAGTCTGCGGGAAATGGAGCCCAAACTGCTGAGGAGTATGCTGACGAGTCTCGCCAGCACATCACATCAGAAAAAATCTCAGGGCATGAAGGACAGAGGCTATAACAGGGACCCGCAGCAGCGCTGCGTGAAACTTAAGGACCTGAGGCAAGCCTATCAAAAAACCCGAGAGGCAAACGGCCGCTCCAGGTCAGAGCTCCAGACATGCCGCTTCTATGATGAGCTGCATGCCATTATAGGTGGTGCAGCCACCACTACTCAACCCTGTGCTTTGACTCCTACAATGGAGTAGCACGGAACAGGGATGTGCGTTTTGGAGATGAGGAAGATGATGATGAGGCGGTTGAAGATAGCTCACAGGAAGGAAGTGGAGAAACCTTTTTCCCCGACAGCCAGGAACTTTTCTCACCCTGGACCTGGAGTCAGTACCCCCCGAACCCACCCAAGGCTGCCTCCCGGACCCATCAGGTGGAGAAGGGACCTCTGGTGAGTGTACCTTTGTAAATATTATACATGGTTTAAAAGCAAGCATGTTTAATGATTAATTTGCCCTGGCATTCACGGCCAGTTCAGCTACTGGAAAAGTCTGTTAACGTGTCTGGGGATGGAGCAGAAATCCTCCAGGGACATCTCCATAAAGCTCTCCTGGATGTACTCCCAAAGACTTTGCAAAAGGTTTCTGAGGAGGGCAGCCTTATTCCGTCCACCATGGTAGGACATTTTACCATGCTAGGCCAGTAGCACGTAATCGGGAATCAATGCATAACAAAGCATGGCAGCATATGGTCCTGGTGTTTGCTGGCATTCAAACAGCATCCATTCTTTATCTCTCTGTGTTATCCTCAGGAGAGTGATATCATTCCTGGTCACCTGGTTGAGATAGGGTGATTTTATTAAGGGGACATTCAGAGGTGCCCGTTCCTGCTGGGCTGTTTGGGGGGTGAAGTGATCATCCCAGAGGATTGGGTGTGTGTGTGTCGGGGGTGGGGGGGGGTGGGGTTAGTTGGGTTTGTGCTGCACGTTAACCTGAAAACCACAGCCCTTCCTCCTTTTAAATGGCCAACCCAATGGCTGCTTGGTATGGGAAATGAAGGCGCTGCTGTTTGAAACCATTCCCGCATGTTATGAAGGTTAAAGAAGCCAAAAGGCTGCCTGAAAGCCAAATTCTGTTGCCCAGTCCTGCGTGAAAGATCTCTCACAACAAACTGGCATATCCTTAATAAGAGGCAAAATGTGACCTTGTACCGAAAGCACATGTGCTATATAATGTTAACAGCAAGGTTTATCCTGAAAGCGTCTACCCATTTTTCTCTAAATTGTGTCTTTTTAACTACCACTCTTCCTTTTTTTTCCTCCACCAACTGCAAATGTTTCAACACTCACACTATCTTCTCCTTCCCAGAGGCTAGTAACGATTAGAAGGTGAAAAAAAAAACCACACTCACAGTGAAATGTTCTCTGAGCTCATGCAGTCCTCCCACACTGAAAGAGCAGAGCAGAATGCGTGGAGGCAGACAATGTCAGAGTCCAGGAAAGCACAATATGAACACGAGGACAGGTGGTGGGCTGAAGATGATAGGTGGCATCAGCTTGGTGACAGAAGGCAAGCAGCAATGCTGAGGCTACTAAAGGAACAAACTGATACGCTCTGGCGTATGGTTGAGGTTCAGGAAAGGCAGCTTGAGCACAGACCGCTGCTATAGCCCCTGTGTAACCAACCGCCCTCCTCCCCAAGTTCCATTGCCTCCTCACCCAGACGCCCAAGAAAAGCGATGAGGGGCCTCCGGGCACCCAACCACTCCACCCCAGAGGATTGCCCAAGCAACAGAAAGCTGGCATTCAATAAGTTTTAAAGTGCAGTGTGGCCTTGTCCTTCCCTCCTCCCCGACCTCACCTGGTGCTTCCCTCCCCTGCTCCAGGCTACCTTGGCAGTTATCCCCCTATTTGTTTGATGAATTAATAAAGAATGCATGAAGGTGAAGCAACAATGACTTTATTGCCTCTGCAAGCAGTGATCGAAGGGGGGAGGGGAGGGTGGTTAGCTTACAGGGAAGTAGAGTGAACCAAGGCGGGGTGGGGTTTCATCAAGGAGAAACAAACAGAACTTTCTCACTGTAGCCTGGCCAGTCATTAAACTGGTTTTCAAAGCTTCTCTGATGCACACTGTGCCCTCTTGTACTCTGCTAAATGCCCTGGTGTCTGGCTGCGCATAATCAGTGGCCAGGCAATTTGCCTCAACATCCTACCCCACCATAAATGTCTCCTCCTTACTCTCACAGATATCATGGAGTGCACAGCAAGAGGTAATAACAATGGGAATACTGGTTTAGCTGAGGTCTATCTGAGTCAGTAAACTGCGCCAGCGAGTTTTTAAACATCCAAATGCACATTCTACCACCATTCTGCACTTGCTCAGCCTATAGTTGAACAGCTCCTGACTACTGTCCAGACAGCTGGTGTATGGCTTCATGAGCCCTGGCATTAAGGGGTAGCCTGGATCCCCAAGGATAACTATAGGCATTTCAACATCCCCAATGGTTATTTTCTGGTCTGGGAAGAAAGTCCTTTGCTGCAGCTTTTGAAACAAACCAGAGTTCCTGAAGACGCGAGCGTCGTGTACATTTCTCGGCCATCACACATTGATGTTGGTGAAACATCCCTTGTGATCCACCAGTGTTTGTAGCACCACTGAAAAGTACCCCTTTCAGTTTATGTACTCGCTGGCTTGGTGCTCCGGTACCAAGATAGGAATATGCGTTCTGTCTATCGCCCCACTACAGTTAGGGAATCCCATTGCAGCAAAGCCATCCACTATGACCTGCACATTTCCCAGAGTCACTACCCTTGATATCAGCAGCTCTTTGATCAAATGATGAAATGATCAAGAAACTGCATGGAGTTTGGCATCATCACCACTCAGTGTAGATCCTTTCCCCCACCAAACACTGCATGGTGCAGCCCTTCCCTTCCTCATTCCTTGGGTCAGTAACTGGACTAGAGCAAACACTTGCTGTCCTCAAGGTAAGCTCCCACTGGTTTCTGTGGCAGCTGTTCCCAAGTAAAGGCTGTCGGCCTGCGGATACAGCACAGGGACTAATCTCAGGACTAGCCAAAGCAGATGAGTCATGTGGGACCTAACAGTCTTTCACTGTGTTTTATGGGCCATGTTCTCGTCCTGGCTGCTCTGAAATCAGTGGGGTCACAGAGGTGAGAGGAGAATGGGGCCCTGTGGTTCTCTGAGGTACCCACCAGGATTATGGCACAGACTGGACCCAGGAAGCGGCAACGAAAGCCTCTCTCCAGGCTGAGCCAGCAGCTACAGGCAGGGAGGAAGAAAAAGCGCATTATCTCAGTGCAGTGACATTAATATGAATATATTACCCCTTTTCAGCCTGTCAGGGTTCCCTACGCCACACAAAACTCTGGGGTATAGATGTGGGGACCTGCATGAAAGACCCCCTAAACTGATATTCTACCAGATTAAGTTAAAAAGTTCCCCAAGGCACAAATTTCTTTCCTTGTCCTTGAACGGTATTGCTGCCACCACCAAGTGATTTACACAAAAATTTGGGGAAGGGTCACTTGGAATCTCTATCCCCCCAAAATATCCCCCAAGTCTCTTCACCTGCTTTCCTGCAGAGGCTTGAGAATAATATACCAACCAATTGGTTAGCAATGTGAGCAGAGACCAGACCCTTTGTCTTCAGGACACTGAAAAATCAATCAGGTTCCTGAAAGCGAAACTTTATTTACAAAGAAAAGTAACAGAATGACACCTGCAAAATTAGGATGGAAGGTAACTTTACAGGGTAAATAAAAAGATTTTAAACACATAAGATTCCCCTCTGGCTCAGCTTCACAGTTACAAAAACAGGAATAAAACTACCTCTCCAGCATAGGAAAATTCACACGCTAAAGCAAAAGATAACCTAATGCATTTCTTTGCCTTACTTACAATTTCTGTAATTGTATATGGAAGTTTCTAGGTATATTTTCAGGAGCTGTTGTACCTGCTGGGCTTCTCTCTCCATCCGGAGAGCTGCAGGTGGAGGGAGGGGCTGACGTTGCAGATGGAGTGGCACAGGAGGAAGGTGAGAATGGCAAGGAAGAGGCACAGCAGGGAGAGGGTCAGTACCACGTAGGTGACGATGGTCAGTGGGTTACTTTCCTGTAACACAGTAAAGGGAGAATCACCAGTGACCCCAGTGTAGCCCTGTAGCAGGGTGGTCACCTGCTCCTGCCCAGAAGAGCTTAAAACAGCCCTTCGAGAGGGCTGTGTCAGGGGAAAACTGGGCTGATTGTGGGAAAACAGCCTCAGCTGTGGCCACGCCCCAAACAGACCCAGCTGGCCCTATAAAGACCAGGGAAACCAGGAACAAATACTCTCTGTCTGCCTTTAGAGAGAGAAGGGCCTGGCTGCTAGGGAGCATACTTGGGTGCCTAAGGTGGAGCAAAGGGAAAGGCAAGAGGAGCTGGGGAGCTCTGGCCTGGAAACCCCCAGGCTGCAGGCCTAGGGTAAGGCCAATTGGGTACTGGGGTTGCAAAGGGGCAGCCCACGGGTAGGCAGAGGCAGCAGGTCCAAACCCCTTTGCCTGTAATGAGTGGCTGATACACTGCAGTCTGCCCCAGTGAATGGCAGTGATGACTGGCAGTAGCCAAGACTGAGGCAAAGTGGGGATAGTGGGTGGGAGGGGGAGACCCAGAACTGTGGGGTTACTGCCAGGGGCAGCACCCTAGATAATGGGGAACTGGGTCCTGGGAGGGACATGGGGGCCAGAGTGAGGTAAGGCAGATCACTGGCCTGCAGAGGGTGCTCTGGAGCTGGGACAAGCTAATTCCCTCTGATGACCAGCAGGAGGCACTGCAGGGGTGAGTCTGTACACGCTTACAAGCCCCCTCGGCCCTGAGATCCTGAGGTTCCTACTCAGACTTTACCCAATGAAAGGCTCAGGGTCCAGCCCTTTGAGCTGAGCCTGAGATACCTCCACTGCGGTGGGACCCATAAGGAGAGCGAAGCTGGAGAGACGGTCACAGCTGCAGGTGGTGTGAGTGCTGTTTGTGTGCAGAGCAGTGCAGCCGGCTGGAAACCAGGTGCCTTTCCCAGTGATGAATTTCCAGTGGACGCAGATAGCCTCTTCCTTGGCTGGTCTTTGCCTGGAAACACAATAGCACCATCATCATCCTCACAAGATCACTGAGAAAATGTTGTTTCTGTTACTGTGTGTATATCCCATGTAGTAACAAACCCAAGGGCACATAGTGCCCCATGGCTCTCCCCACGCAGCACCCAGTGCCCATGGGTCATTTTATGATGACAGTGAAGAGAGAACTGAGAGCTCAGAGCTACCTGAGAGCCCTTGTTATCTAGCAGGACTACAGGGCATGTGGTACATGGCTGAGCTGTTCTCGTTCCATCCAACAGAGCGCAGTGATGCAACTGTCCCCACAGCTCATTTCTGTATCAAATAAAGCACTGTTTCACACCGATTCCCTGAACCCCATGAGCTGTAGGAAGCTGCTTTCTCATTAGTCTGGATCAGGGGTGAGCCAGGCAGAGCTGTTACCCTGGAGCACTTTCCACTGTGAATCATAACCCAGTGTGACACAGTGCGAACCCTCATAACCTCCCCCACTAAAACAGCCCCAATGCATCAGGAATAAGGAGGTCTCTACGCTTCTCAGCCCCAGTGGGAGCCCAGAAAGGCAGCACAATCCAAACGCTCAGTAGGTGAGCCCCCGATAGGGAGCAAAGTGAGAGGATCTCCACACACCTCTGTCATAAATAAAGGTAGCATAAAATTCCTCCTGGGCAGCGGTATTGAATCTTTACTTGTAAGGGGTTAAGAAGCTCAAATAAACTGGTTAGCACCTGACCTGAAGGACCAATAAGGAAAGAAGATATCTTCAAATCAGGGGGGAAGGGAAGGTTTTGTTTGTGCTCTCTTTGTTTGTTCCCTCTCTGGATGGAGAGAGAGACCAGGCAGGTAAAACATCTGCTGAAAACATACCTGAAATGATCCATCTAAGATTACAAACATTGTAAATACAGGCAAGGAAATGCGTTAGATTATCTTTTGTTTTAGCTCGTGAATTTTCCCTATGCTAAGAGGTAGTTTTATTCCCATTTTTGTAACTGTGAAACTGAGCCAGAGGGGAATCCTCTGTGTTTTAAATCTTTTAAGGCTTAGGGGGTCTTTCTTGCAGGTGCCCACATCTATACCTCAGAGTTCAGAGTGTGTGTGGGGGGGAAAACCTGACGTGGTGGCAAAGCACTGGGATCATTTTGAATCAGAAACACAGACCTGAGGATTTTAAAAGGACACATTTTTTCTTTTGGCTGCTTGAAAACCAGGGAGGTTTTTTTTTTTTTAAAAGGACACTTTTTTTTTTTTAAAGCTGAGAGCAGCTGGAGGGTTTTTTTCTTTGCCTGAGGGCAGAGTAGTTAAGTTACAGCAAGGGAATTCCTAAGCTGTTTTTTTTTTCTAGCTTTCAGGCTAGGCAAGGGTAAGGGCAGGAAGGTTAGCAAAGATGATGGAAAGTGAGGTCCAGAAGAAACTGGAATTAGCCAGATTGGAAGCTGAAGAAAAATAGAAGGACCATGAAAGACAAATGGATTTAAAGCACTTGGAGTTGCAGGTGGAGGAAAAGAAAGAGGCAAAATGCTTGGAAATGGAGCCAAAACTCTTGGAGATGGATTCAAAGTGTTTGGAGATGGAAATGGAGGCAAAAGTGAAACGCTTGGAGACGGAGTTAGAACTGAAGCGCTTTGAGCTAGAAAGGGCTAAACTGGGTCTACCAGATAACCCTAACAGTCCTTCGCCAGGTACCACTCCCCATTCCAAGAAATTCCCCACCTACAAGGTAGGCGATGATACAGAGGCCTTCTTAGGAAATTTAAAAAGATCCTGCCTTGGCTACAGCATCTCTATAGACCAGTATATGGCGGAGCTGAGGCCGCAGCTCAGTAGACCCTTAGCGGAAGTGGCAGCTGAAATGCCTAAAGAAAACATGAACACCTATTAACTTTTTTTAAAAAAAGGCCAGAATTAGAATGGAGCTAACACCCAAGCATGCCCGTCAGCAGTTCAGAGCCCTAAGGTGAAAACCAGATGTGGAATTTTCCCGACATGCCTACCACATTTTAAAACATGGGGATGCCTGGATATCAGGAGCAAGTGTTAAATCTCTGGAAGATCTGTCTCTCCTAACGCAATGGAGCAGTTCTTAGAGGGTGTTCTCGAGAAGATAGAAAGGTACATCCTAGATGGGAAGCCCAAAACTGTAATCGAGGTGGAGGAGATCGGGACCAAATGGGTGGAGGTGGCGGAAAAGAAAAGAGCTAGTAGCAGTTGGAGCGGATATCAGAAGGGGCAACCTGAGACAACTCCCTACCACCGAGGGCAGCCCAAGGCCCCACCTACACCCCAAGGAAAATCCCAAACACCTTATCGTCCCATCACAGTAGTCTCCAGCAACCCACCTCACTGCAGTGACCAGTCAGCTGGGTGATGTTTTAAATGTAACAAGCTGGGGGCATGTGAAGGCCAACTGCCCCCAAAACCCCAACAGACTGCAGTTCATTACACCAGACTCACACCAAAGGTCCTCAGGCCCAGATGCCTCCCAGATACCCTCAGAGCAAAGGGAAACTGTGAGTGTGGGCAGAAAGAGGGTTATCGTGTGGAGGGACACTGGATCACAGGTGTCAGCTGTCCACCAATCCTTAGTGGACCCCAAATTCATCAACCCAGAGGTCAAGTCTTAAGTTTCTGATGTCAGGTCTGGCCCATGCTGAAGGACAAGGGCTTTGTGGGTAAGGTACAGTACTGGGACTCAAGAGATCTGGGTTCAGCTCCTGGCTCTGCTGTTGACTCTGGGTGCCTTAGGCAGATCCCGTAATCTCTCTGCACCTCAGTTTCCGCTTAAGCAAAGCATGGGTAATCATCCTTCCTCTATTTGGTTTGCAAATGCTCGAGGAGAAGTGTCTGTGACTCGGTCTTTGGAAAGACCTGGCACAATGGGAAGCTGATCTTGGCTGGTGTTTCTAGGCACTGCTGTAATACAAATACCAAAACTTTTAGTCTAGATGTTTCCATAGTGTTGGTAGAAACACGGAGCAAAACATCCAACAAATAAATGATCAGTTCAAAGGTACCTGCAGAGAGAAGTTCCTGCACCTCTCTATGAGTCCCGCAAACTCAGGGCTGCAGTTAATCAATGCAAAGAGAGGCGCAGACATTAGAGCTTTTACATCAGATCACATTGGGGGAAAAATCCCCTTATCTTCCCAACCGTGAAGGCTGCCCCCTGTCTGCATGCCAGTCCTGTGCTGCCAATAGCCTCGTAAGTGCCTGCTGCAAAACTCCTCTCCCTTCCTCCCCGTCTCATCCTGCCTTTCTCTCCCTCCATTTACATGCCCCCGTCTCCCTTTCCCTGCTCCTGTTCCTTTGGTCTCTCACATGACCCTGGGCTTCTGTCTCCCTTCGGCTGCTCAGAGTGTTTCACAAGGTGACTGAAGGAATTTAAGGCATAGCCCCTAAAAACACAGGGTTGCTGCTGGCTTTGAGCCTCTGTATCAGCGCTAGAGAGCACCCTGTCTGGGAGGGTGGGATAAACTAATTCTTACCACATCCTCCTACCACACCTGCAAGCCAGCTTCATAGACCTCTTGATGTGTTTCCATCTACCCCACAGACAGATCTGCTGAATAAAGACACCTGTGCTTGCTGGGGGAGAACTCACCTTTACATGTGGTTTTGTTCTGTACCCAGGTCCCGACCCTAGTGGAAGGTGGAAGGGGTGCAACCAATTTTTCATACGCTGTAATTCCCAGGTCCTTTTCTGCAGAACTGCTGCTTAGCCAGTGAATCCCCAGCCTGTAGCAGTGCATAGGATTCTCCCTTCCTAAGTGCAGGACTCTGCACTTGTCTTTGTTGAACCTCATCGGATTTCTTTTGGTCCAATCCTCCAATTTGTGTAGATCACTCTGGACCCTATCCCTACCCTCCAGCGTATCTACCACTCCTCCCAGCTTAGTGTCATCTGCAGACTTGCTGAGGGTGCAATTCATCCCATCATCCAGATCATTAATAAAGATGTTGAACAAAAGTGGCCCCTGAGGCACTCCGCTTGATACTGACTGCCAACTAGACATTGAACTACCCATTGAGCCCAACGATCTAGCCAGCTTTCTATCCACTGTATATTCCATTCATCCAATCCATACTTCTTTAACTTGCTGACAAGAATACTGCAGGAGACCGTATCAAAAGCTTTGCTAAAGTCAAGATATATCGCATCCACCACTTTCCCCATATCCACAGAGCCAGTTATCTCATCATAGAAGGCAATCAGGTTGGTCAGACATAACTTGACCTTGGTGAATCCATGTTGACTGTTCCTGATCACCTTCCTCTCCTCCAATTGCTTCAAAATGGATTCCTTGAGGGCCTGCTCCATGATTTTGACGGGGACTGAAGTGAGGCTGACCAGTCTGTAGTTCCCCAGGTTCTCTTTCTTCCCTTTTTTAAAGGGCACTATATTTGCCTGTTTCCAATAATCAGGGACCTCTCCCAATCACCATGAATTTTCAAAGATAATGGCCAATGGCTCTGCAATCACATCAGCCAACTCCCCAGCACCCTTGGATGCATTGGATCTGGACCCAGGGACTTGTGCATGTCCAGTTTTCTAAATAGTCCTTAACCTGTTCTTTCACCACTGAGGGCTGCTCATCTCCTCCCCATACTGAGTTGCCCAGTGCAGCAGTCTGGGAGCTGACCTTGTCTGTGAAGACCGAGGCAAAAAAAACATTGAGTACTTCAGCTTTTTCCACATCATCTGTCACTAGGTTGCCTCCCCCATTCAGTAAGGGGCCCACACTTTCCCTGACCACCTTCTTGTTGCTAACATACCTGTAGAAACCCTTCTTCTTACCCTTCACATCCATTGCTCGCTGCAACTCCAACTGTGCCTTGGCCTTCTTGATTACACCCCTGCATGCGCTAGCAATATTTTTATACTCCTCCTTAGTCATCTGTCCAAATTTCCCCTTCTTGTAAGCTTCCTTTTTGAGTTTAAGCTCACCAAAGATTTCACTGTTAAGCCAAGCTCACGGCCTGCCATGTTTGCTATTTTTTCTGCACTTCGGGATGGTTTATTCCTGCGCCCTTAATAAGTCTTCTTTAAAATATAGCCAGCAATCCTGGACTCCTTTCCCATGCATGTTAACCTCCCAGGGGATTCTGCCCATCAGTTCCCTAATGGAGGAATGCTTTTCTGAAGTCCAAGGTGACCTCCTGAGGTCCCTTCCAACCCTGAGATTCTATGATTCTATGATTCTAAGGTCCATATTTTGCTACTCTCCTTTCTTCTTTTTTTCTGGATCCTGAACTCAACCATCTCATGGTCACTGCTGCCTAGCCTGCCACCCACTTCTACTTCCCCTACCAATTCTTCCCTGTTTGTAAGCAGCAGGTCAAGAGGAGCACGGCCCCTCGTGGGTTCCTCCAGGACTTGTACCAGGAAGTTGGAGCCCATACGCCTCCCATACCCTAATCCCCTGCTCCAGATCAGAACTCCTCATTCCCAGCCCCACCCCAAAGCCTTCATCACCCCCAGCCAGAGCTCTCAGCTCCCCCAGCCCAGAACCCCCTCCTGCACCCCAAACCACTCTTCCCTGGCCCGACCCCAGAGCCCGCATCTCCAGCTGGAGTTCCCACCCCCTCAGCCCAACCTGGAGCTCCCTCCCACACCCTGAACCCCTCATTTCTGGCCCCGCCCCAGAGCCCACACCCCCAGTTGGAGACCTCACCCCCTCCTGCACCCCAACTCCCTGTCCCAGCCTGGTGAAAATGAGCAAATGAGTGAGTGAGGGGAGAGTGAGCGACAGAGAGAGGGAGGATGGAGTGAATGAGAGGCAGGGCATTGGAGAAGGGGAGGGAGAGGGGCAGGGCCTCGGGGCAGAGGTTGGGCAGGGGGTGGGGCTAGGGTGTTTAGTTTTGTGCTATTAGAACATTGGCAGCCCTAGCTACATACTATGGGTAACATTCTAAGGAGCCTCACAGATTCCTTAAAATAGTTATATCAGAAAACCCTTCCTAGTGTAGATAAGGCCTTAGTTACCATCAGTTAGATTTGGGCAAAACTTTTGAAGACAATGAAGTTACTCTGGTGTCACTGAGGTCATTCAGATTTATACCAGTGTAAATAAGATCAGGAGTATTTCCAGTAAAAGCCCAATGTAAATGACAGGAGACTAAAGCCCAGACACTTAATTTTTTTTCATTCTGGTCTCATCCTCTGATATTGCTTAGGGGCCTGGGTCTGAGTGGTTTTTCATTCTCCTAGCACTGCGTGTTTTGAGGCTGAGACAGGTCTTTCCCTGTGTGCCCTTGTTAGTTTGGGCTCTGGTTATACAGAACTCTCCCATCCACTCCTCATTGCTCAGTGGTGGAGCACAAAGATTTCTACTAGGGATCTAGTTTAAGAAGACCTTAAAACTCTTCTCTCCTTTTATTTTCAGGACATGACTGCTTGCCCACTGCCAAGTTTGCAGCTATTGGTCTTCTGCGCTACCCACAGCGTGTGTCTTTGTGAGGAACATCTGCTAGGCCATCATCCCTTCAAACCCTCCTGCCTGCAGCCCTCTTTCTATAGGAACATAGCTAGAAACACACCCAAGTCCTGCTACTGCTGCATATGGGTCCTGTGACATTCAGGGAATGTCCACACTGCATTCAGGAGATAAAAGCTAGCTTGAGTAACAATAGCAGTGTCGTTGCTGCATTGGGTAGCTCTAATATGGACAGCACAGTACAGAAAGAGCAAGTTTAAGGTGAATATTGGAGAATAGCAGCAGACAATAAAGCTAGTTGACTTTGACAATCAAAATTACTACATGACCCCAGGAACGGGGACCAAAGCCTGAGCCTGCCTGGACCCACCCGAGCCCCACCACCTTGGGTGCAGAGGTCAAAGCTCAAGGGCTTCAGCCCTGTGTGGGGGGCCTGTAATTTGAGCTCTGCCACTCAGGGGAGGAGGGATAGCTCAGTGGTTTGAGCATTGGTCTGCTAAACCCAGGGTTTGTGAGTTCAATCCTTGAGGAGGCCACTTAGGAATCAGGGGCAAAAATTGGTCCTGCTCGTGAAGGCAGGGGGCTGGACTAGATGACCTTTCAAGGTCCCTTCCAGTTCTAGGAGACTGGTATATCTCCAATTATTACCTTTTTTGCCTGTGGGCCCCAGGCAGTGGGGCTCAGGCTTTGCCTGTGGGCCCCCGGGTGGCAGCAACTCTAATGCCAGCCCTGGTGACCCATTAAAATCCACTTTGGGGTCCCGACCCACAGTTTGAGAACTGCTGATCTAGCTAGATCTTGTAGCTTTGATCTAGCTAAATCTTGAAGTTAACATAGCCAGAAACACACCTACAGGTCCTGGAATGGCTGAATATGGGCCCAGGGAATGTCTACACCGCATTGAGGAGATAAAAGCTAGCTTGAGTAACAATAGCAGTGTCATCACTGCACTGGGTAGCTCTAATATGGACAGCATTTGTACATTAAATAATACGAAAAGCATCATATTTAATATTACATAATATATGAATCTATAAGATAAAAAAGGTAATTTTACATGCAAAAGGTATTAATTAAACTATTCGGCAATTACTCTTTCACTTACCATGTGAATTTGCTCTTTTTTATCTACCTGTAAGAAAAATTAAGGAGTTTTTACAAAATGAATATAACAAACAGTCTTCATCTTATTTATTTTAAAAAAGTATAACGTTGAACTGCTTGTCCAAATATATTTATTATTCTTCCTTTAACATAGGTAGCCAGTTATGGTTAATTAAAAATATTCTTTATATTGTTACTTTATTGAAATCCAGATACAACAAGGTTCCTTCTTTCTGGGGAGGGATAGCTCAGTGGTTTGAGCATTGGCTTGCTAAACCCAGGGCTGTGAGTTCAATCCTTGAGGGGGCCACTTAGGGATCTGGGGCAAAAATCAGTACTTGGTCCTGCTAGTGAAGGCAGGGGGCTGGACTCAATGACCTTTCAAGGTCCCTTCCAGCTCTAGGAGGTTGGTAACAAACAAATAGGAAAAAAAATTAAACACAAGTTAATCATATGCACTCATCAGCACTTAATGGAAAATAGGTATCATTAATTTATGTGGTTTTTCTAATAAAGTCAGTGTGATTTTTGGCACTGCATTTCTTTAGCTAATTTTTCTTAGTTGGGAGAGTAGGATGATATTCCCGTTCATAAGCCATCGTTAAGATGAGCAATTTTAAGGGAAGCAACAGTAGCACTTTTAGTCGTTACCACTTGTCTAGTGAAAACAGATTGCTGGGCAGACAGGTTTGATTTGAGTTGATTAATTTTCTTCTTTCTCAACTCAGATTTAAGTGGATGGCTAATGTCAAAAGAGCCGTGATCAGTTTGGAAATGGCGTTCGACATTATGTTTTTTCGGCACTGCAACAGTACCACCGCACAATAAGCAAACATATTTCCCTTTATTTTCAACAAAGCAATAGGATTCTTCCCACTCCGCATTGAAATAATATGTACATTGTCTTTTATTTGAACTTCTCATTTTGGGGCAAAATGTTAAAAAAATAATAAATCGCAAAGCACGAGAAAACAGCAGTATCAGTGCAGCGGAAGAATACTCACATACAGGGTCGGCTCCAGGCACCAGCGGAGCAAACATGGGCCTGGGGTGGTACATGCTAAGGAGCGGCATTCCATCCATTCTTGGGGTGGCAGAGTCCGAGCGGGTTTTTTTTTTTAATTTTTCTGCTTCGGCAGTTCGGGCGTTTTTTGTTTTGTTTTGGTTTCTTTGCACATCGGCAGTTCGGGCGGCGGCAGTCCGAGCTGCTTTTTTTTTTGGCAGTTCTGGGCAGCGTGGAGAGAATCTGGAGAGAAGCCGTGGCCCCGTGCCTGCCAGGGACAGAGAACACCAGTGCCCGCAGCCTGCAGCCCCAGAAGTTATATATATATATATATATATATTGGCAGTTCTGGGCAGCCTGCAGCCCCGGAATTCTCTGTCCTCGGCAGGCACGGGTCCGCAGATTCTCTCTCTCCTGCTGGGCACTACTTTTCACACCTTGTCACTAGGAGGCATTTTGGCGGGTGCTCCACCGCCACCACGGTCCTTCGTCTGGCACCCGCCGAAAAGATTGGGGACCACTGGTCTAAAGCATCTTCAACAGGCATTCCATTGAATACATTTCGAGCTTTACCAGTTAATTTTGCAATCAGGGTAGGAACTCTCTTATCATCAGGGATTTCATATACACCTCTACCCCGATATAGAGCTGTCCTCGGGAGCCAAAAAATCTTACTGCGTTATAGGTGAAAGCGCGTTATATCGAACTTGCTTTGCTCCGCCATAGCATGCAGCCCTCCCCCCCCCCAGAGTGCTGCTTTACCATGTTATATCCGAATTCATGTTATATTGGGTCGCGTTATATCGGGGTAAAGGAGTATTACACACAGCCTTTCAAAGATAGATATTCAGCAATATCATCCTCTTCACTGTATGCAGGACATAAGCGTTCCCATTTATGGATTTTTGGAGTGATGAGAGTTGTTGGGGTCGGGAGCCTCTGGATCTGCTTCTCTAGCAGGTCCAGTTGGTGTTTTCGCTCTCTCTGTCCCTTTTTCTATCATGGCCCTTCTGTGTGCAGCCTCCTCTCTGGCTGCCTCCCTGGCTGCCTCTGCCTCCATAGTTTCCCTGGCCGCAGCTGCTTCTTTGAGCCTCATTACTGCCTGCCACATTTGAAACTCGCGGTCCTTTGCCTTCTCTGCCGCTTCCGGTCTGGCCAGCTCTAGTTTCGTAGCTGCCTCAGTAGTAGTCATTTTTCTGCTTTCTTGTGCTTATTTCCTCACCCGAAATAAACATACAGAAAATAAAAAACTGTGACCTCCTCCTGATTGTTTTTAGCAACTGCACTTAAGACTCAGTTAAAATCACAAATATCAGTGCTTAAAGTGTGAATTCCACTTGTAGTAACACGCTGCACATACAACCCTGCTCACTGTGCCACTGTGAGGGAGGGTTAGCTCAGTGGTTTGAGCATTGGCCTGCGAAGCGCAGGGTTGTGAGTTCAATCCTTGAGGGGACCATTTAGAGATCTGTGGCAAAAATCTGTCTGGGGATTGGCCCTGGTTTGAGCAGGGAGTTGGACTAGATGACCTTCTGAGGTCCCTTCCAACCTTGTGATATTCTATGATATTCCCCACCAGTGATCTGCTAGATCACTCCAATTCTTGACTCTGGGAGCCAGCCTTAGCCTGCTCTGCTGTGAGAACCCCCACTTCTGGGCTGTTCACACACAGCCTCTGGCATGTAACTGCTCCTTGGACTGTGGAACTGAATGACACTAGCCAATATCTCCAGTTCCAGACAGGAACCTCCATCTTGCAGTGTCCAGTTATGCCCACCTGATGCTGCAAGCTTATATAAGTTCATCAGTGTAACAAATAAATTGATATGTACCAGACTTGTTATCCCAAGGAGAGTCTCTGTCATGCTTCAGACCAAACACACTGCTTCAGGTAGAATAAACAAACAGATTTATTAACTACACAGATAGATTTTAAGTGATTATAAGTCAAAGCATAACAAGTCAGATTTGGTGAAATGAAATAAAAGCAAAACACATTCTAAGCTGATCTTAGCACTTTCAATGCCCTTACAAACTTAGATGCTTCTCACCACAGGCTGGCTGGTTGCCCTTCAGCCAGGCTCTCCCCTTTGGTCAGCGCTTCAGTCACTTGGTGGTGGTGTGTGTTGATGTAGGTGGAAGAGAGAGGAAGAGCCTGGCAAATGTCTCTCCCTTTTATCATGTTCTTTCTTCCCTCTTGGCTTTGCCCCCCACTTCAGAGTCAGGTGAGCATTACCTCATCACAGTCCCAAACTGGCCAAAGGCAGAAGGGTGACTCACACAAGAGTCCAACAGATTCTTTGTTGCTGCCTAGGCCAGTGTCGTTTGTTCCTGTGAGGCTGGGCTGGGTTTGTCCCATACGTGCCCTGATGAGGTGTGAACTGCCCCTCTGCTCTTGGAGACTTTTGCCTGGGCCTGTTTTAAGCTATGAGGACACATTTTCAGCCTCATAACTATATACATGAAATTACAACCTATAGATTTACTATAACACTGTAACAACAATTACTATAACATCACTATAACAACAATGCTCAGTGCATCACGAGCCTTCCGAAGACACCCAACATGACAAACTTTGCATTAGATACCACACAACCATATTATAAGGATGAACATGGGAATGTAGCGTGTTCCCCTGAATGTCACACATCCCTCCTTAGTTTACTGCAAGAGGGTTAGTCACTGACTATCTTGAAGGCAGTTTGTGTTATAGTTCTCTTGGTACCCAGCCATCAAGGCTATGAGGCAGCGTGCCTCAGTTTCCTCATTCACACACAGGAAACTGGGCTTTTTATGGTTTCTCTTCTGTGATAAGCTTTAAACCTGTTTACAGGTATTAATTGAAAAGTAGCATTATCATAAGGTTTAACATCCATGTTAAAATTCTTATCCCAAAAACTTATTGGAAAAAATAACCCCAACTATACATACAATATGATGGGGGCTAATTTAGCTACAACCAATCAGGAAAAAGATCTTGGAGTCATTGTGGATGGTTGTCTGAAGACATAGAGGCAGTGTGCAGCAGCAGTCAAAAAAGCAAACAGGATGTTAGGAATAATTAAAAAGGGGATAGAGAATAAGACAGAGAATATCTTATTGCCCTTATATAAATCCATGGTACGCCCACATCTTGAATACTGCATACAGATGTGGTCTCCTCAGCTCAAAAAAGATATACTGGCTCCAGAAAAGGTTCTGAGAAGGGCAACTAAAATGATTAGAGGTTTGGAACGGGTCCCATATAAGGAGAGATTAAAGAGGCTAGGACTTTTCAGCTTGGAAAAGAGGAGACTAAGGGGGGATATGATAGAGGTATATAAAATCATGAGTGATGTGGAGAAAGTGAATAAGGAAAAGTTAATTATTTGTTCCCATAATACAAAAACTAGGGGCCACCAAATGAAATTAATGGGCAGCAGGTTTAAAACAAATAAAAGGAAGTCCTTCACACAATGCTGTAGCCTGATTTGGGGTGTGTTAGTGGTGTTGATTTAATTTATCAACTTAATTTTATTTTAATTAATTAATTTTAGTTAATTAAATAATAATGATAATAATAATAATATATTAATTAATATAGGTTTAGGCTCGCCAATTTGTTTGATCAGAAGATAAAAGTTCGTCCTGAATCAGGCTTCACAGATTTTTTAAAAGGACCTTTGGGGGTATGACAGGAAGCTCACACTGAGACAGATATAGTCATAACGACTTTTTATTAAAATCAATTAAATAGTAAGTAAATGGTAAAACAGTTAAAATTACAGAGTTACAATTGTATTACTGTTATTCAAGAAATACATATGATAATACAAATGAAATTAATAGACAGCAGGTTTAAAACAAATAAAAGGAAGTTCTTCTTCACACAGCACACAGTCAACTTGTGGAACTCATTGCCTGAGGAGGTTATGAAGGCTAGGACTATAACAGGGTTTAAAAGAGAACTGGATAAATTCATGGAGGTTATGTCCATAAATGGCTATTAGCCAGGATGGGTAAGGAATGGTGTCCCTAGCCTCTGTTCGTCAGAGGATGGAGATGGATGGCAGGAGAGAGATCACTTGATCATTGCCTGTTAGGTTCACTCCCTCTGGGGCACCTGGCATTGGCCACTGTTGGTAGACAGGATACTGGGCTGGATGGACCTTTGGTCTGACCCGGTACGGCCGTTCTTATGTGCTGCAAACTTAGGTTAATACTCACATTTTATTTTAATAACCTGGTGTTGGAAGATACAGGACCCTGCCTCTGGCAGTTCCAGTTTCACACCTCTGGCAGAGGAAACTAATGCAAAGAGCTGTTAAAGCTGTTTACTCTTTAACTTAACTTAATAAACCTTGAACTGAAATAAAACTTTAGGGAAACCAAGCTTAGGCTAGTCCCCTTAAAACTTAAAGTTTGAAAAGAAACAAAGTACGGCCTATTAATAGTTAATAGCCATCGTAGATGGGTAGCATCGATACGTTGTTGAAGATGGAGACAATGAAGAGTAGATAGGTGGATAGATTGCATCCAAAATGATGAGATGAATTGCCTTTTTGTAGGGCATTGGCTGGAAATCCTTCCTCTTATGCCCAAATTTCATCCTTCCCCCATGGAAATATGAGGGTACACTTACCCCATAGGCTAGTATGTATGTGCGTATGGATGACAGGTATGTACGCACTTGTGGTGTACTTGTTAAGTCTGTGAGTACAACTTTGAAAAATCCCCTTTTCCATCCTTCATTGTCTCTTGGTTTAGGTAAAGGTCTCTAGACATCTGCATGGGTGTTTTATCTATGTGGGTAACAAATACAGGTCATCTTTACTTTTCTGGGTAAAGGGTCCCAATATAGATATGCTAACTTTGCCTTAGCTTAACATACAGGGTTTTGGCCTGTAGGTCTCTTGTATTACAGCCAAACTTATTTTTAATATAAATCTATAAACGTATTACATCAAATACTCAAGTTTATAAGAAAAGATATATCTATGCAAGCAAGCACATTAATCCTTAGGGCTACACTCCCTTCCCCACCTTTGATGTGGTGGTTTGCACCAATGAACCCTATCACATAGATAGGATTTAGAATCCCTGGGGACAATTTTAACCCCAGTTTCATACCTGGGCAGATTTAGGTATGTATCTGGAATGGGCACCATGTATATTTATTTATGTTCCTCACCATGTGGCTCCTATCTAGCTGTTTGTCTAGGTTTTGGCTTGAGTTTGTTGGATTTATACTGCAGGCAACCTAAAATAAGGAAATGAATTCCAATTGCAATTCGTTGAATAATCGCCCATCCTTTTAATTCAAAATTTTCCATGGGAGTTGTTGCAGGCTCATTACTTTCATTTATTACTTGGATAATAATTTGTTGGGATTTGTCCATATCGTTAGTCATTGGATGAGGTGAGTTGCCTTACGAGCCATTAATGATTTTAGCTGTAACCCTAGTGGGGGACTATAGGCCAGAAAGGTGGGTCTGCTTTGGCTAATTAAATCCTCATAGGCGGGCTTGGACTGAATAATGGTGATGTGCTTGAAAGTGGGAATAGGGGAAATAGCTTGATTTCCTATTAAAGTGGGCTGCTTTGGGGTAAAACAGAAATTTAGCTCTGTGACAGGACACTCCAAGGGACCATATTGGTACCTCTTTTGGTTGGTAACCACGCAAAATTGGTTACTTCCAGCATAGGTCACCCTCTCCATCGAAGTCTTCCACTTGGTCAGCCTCACCAGGCATGACGATGATGAATTCTGTATTTTCTTTCCTTGTAGTCCACACAAAACAGTGTCTGTTTCAAACACATTACACCTACAGATATACCGAGGCCCTTTCTCAGAACAACAGGCCATCGGTGGCACTTTCCAGGTCCGAGCTGGAGTGTGATAGACCACCAAGGGAGGTGCATTAACGCGTTCCCTGTAGATGTCATCGTCGAGGTGACCTATAGAATGGATAGCAGCCGATTGCCTGTACACATCCTTGCCTGGGTCAAACACTGGCAACAAGACCGTGAATGAGACATACAAGGATCGTGTCATCATACAATCTTTTGAAAAAGAACAACTGTCTCAGTTGGGGTGAGGTGTCACAGATCCTATTTCTCTCATAGCACAAACTGACAAATGCTGGCATGATTCCAAACAAGTGGATCTTTCCTTTTTCAGCTTTTGAAAACATTTAGGACAGTACCAACTTAACAGTTGCTCATTTTTAATTGTCAGGATCTTTTCCTAATCTTAAGGATCGTAATGCATCAGTAATTGTACTTACGATATATTCTCCATATGCAGAGCATATAATTTCTTTCCCCAAATGTTGATCCCTCTGCTGATCATTGTTTAAAGCAATTAACTGATTAATTTTCTGTTGAGTCTCACTAAACAATTGGGTTATGTCATGCATATTATAAACAGTAAATCGCTCTTCCTGTGCCAATCCCTTTATTCCCTGTAATTTTGGATTGACCACCCGGTTGGCTTCCTCTTTTAACACATAATCTATATGCCTGCGGATTTTTCAAATATCCACTTGATTCCAAACTGACATTCCTGAACCAAATAGTCCTGTTAGGGATCCTATATCTCCAAGGAGATTCAAGCTACGCTTTCTCCTAGGAGTATGTGACTTAGGGATTGCATTATCCACTCCCAACAGAACAGTATCAGAACAGTATCAGTATCAGAACAGTATCAGAACAGTATCAGTACAGTATCAGTATCAGAACAGTATCAGTATCAGTATCAGTATCAGAACAGTATCAGTATCAGAACAGTATCAGAACAGTATCAGTATGTAGCTGATAGGCTACAATGCTATCCACAAGTCGTACTGAGAAAAAGGAAGCTACTTTAGTATGCTGACGATAGCTAAATTCTCCTAAATACCAATTGGACAAATTTAGCACTACAGGAATATGCATAAACTAAACTTAATTAATCATTTCCCCTACTATGGGCGTTGTGGTGAGACCACTAGCAGGTCCTGGGTTTAACATTGGACAATTTACATCATTTTGGTATTGAATTATCATAATCATAGTTAATAATTGGGTCCTGAACCTTAAGTTCAAATGTCATATTCTGTACATATCTTTGGCTTCCTGTTTTGGTTTGAAAGGTAGCTATAATGAGTACCTCATATCGCCCTTGGTCCTCATATTCAAGCTTATATAAGGTTAAACTCCCCCCCCCTTATCAAATTATTACAACTAGCTTTGTCTTTCCAAGTTCCACAAGGTATACCATGTTTCAGGCAAGCTGAATTTGTTGTTGAGAATGTATAGGTTTTACATCCTCCCCACTTTGAATTTTCATCTAATCTTTTCCAGCCACTAGAGGGCAATGAAGTTACTCCCACCAACTGATATTCAAAGTAACATCTTCCCCTCTAATTCCTTAACCTGTTGAATCGGGTTGTAGATAAGTTCTGGCTTGAGTATAATAGTTCGTTCCTTTTTTGTCGGTATGTTCTGTTGCTTTTGCTCAGGCAATTGAGCACGACTGGGTCGTCTGGTTTATTGGAGTTGTAATAGTTCAGTCCCAAATTCAGGATTTTGGCTCAGTCCTACCCTTAGAGCAACGATAAGTGTGTAATAAGTAAGAAATAACAATGTCAATTTCATGGTTGCAATCTGCTGGGCTCTAGTTGTCGCGATTTCATCTGATGTTGTTCACTTAAGTCCTGAGGTGGAAGTTGCTCCTGCGACCTGGACGATCAATACAGCTTTAACTGGTTAGCACGGTAAATTCTGTCATTATTACGCTTTCCTCCTGTTATTTTAATTTTATATACTGCTGAACTGAGTTTATTGATGATTCAGAAAGGTCCAATCCATCGGTTACACAGCCCGTGTTTTGGTGACTTATATGATAACAACATTACCTGGTCTCCTACCTCCCGAGTATTCTCTCTGTTTTTTGTCAAAGTAAGCCTTTACTTTACGGCGGGATTTTCCCAATTTGGCAGCTACTGCAAGTGGATTTGATTTAAATGTTTTTGCAGATTTTGCAGGTAGGTATCCATTTTTATTCCCTCTAATTGAGTGCCACTAGTGTGCCAAATTAAATGTTCTGGTAATCGCATTGTTTGGCCTGTCATCACTTCAAAAGGTGTTTTAACAGTTGATGCAGCAGGTGTCGCCCTCAATGGCATTAAAATTAGGGGCATGAGAGTGTCCCAGTTACGTTCATTAGCAGCAACCAGTTTCCTCAACATCACTTTTATAGTCCGATTGGTTCGTTCCACCATCTCAGATTACTGTGGTCTGTATGGGATGTGTGGTCTCTGCGGGACTCCCATTAATTTAAGACAGTCCCTAAAGAACTGTCCCGTGAAATGTGATCCCTGGTCCGATTTTACCTTTGCAGTGATCCTCCAGCAAGAGAAGACTTGCTCTACTAGGACCCTGGCGGTGGCTTTTGCAGTATTGGCTTTAAGAGGAAATGCCTCTATCCACTTTGAGAAAGGATCAACAATCACCAATAGGTATTGCTTACCTCTTTGAGTCCTTGGCAAAGGACCTACAAAGTCAATCTGCAAAGCCATCCAAGAACCTTCGTACACCTGGGATTTTAGTGGCACATTTCTTTTGGATGGAGTTGGATTAGCTTGGGCACATGCCAGACAATTTTCACAATATTGTTGTACATCCATCCGAAGAAGTGGCCACCATCCTACAGATGCAAGATGTTGGAAAGTTTTGTCCACTCCCTGGTGTCCTCCCGTAGGAGTGTCATGGACCATGTACATCGTTTCCCTCCGTAGGTGAGCTGGAACCACCCACACAGGGAAAGGACCTCCTGTATACATGAGAACTCCATCTACTACCTGTAACTGCTGCTCATGTCTTTTGTAGAAAGGGTTTATTGTTAATGACCCTTCTTTTCCTGTTTTGGAAAACTCTAGGATTTCTCTCACTATATCCTTATTCAATTTTTGCATATCTTTTAAATCTGGTATATCGGGTTGTACCAATTTAGTTGCAGCTATAGGACATTTAGGACTAGGGGTAGTAACAGAATACTCCTGATCTTTTCCTTTCCAAAATTCTCCTGGTTGGGCTCCTTCTTGGGCCAATTTATCAGCCTTCTCATTTTCTATAGCATAAGGGTCTAATTTCCAGTGAGCTTTTACTTTTTTTCACTTTAATTGGCCACCATGAAACGGTAATTATTACTGCTAACCAATGGATATATTTCATTAGCGATGCATACCTAATAGGTGTGCCATCAGAAGATGTAAACCCATTTGTTTCCCAACATGGTAGAAACTCTGTGAGAGAATTGCATACCCATGCAGAGTCTGAAAACAGACAGATATTTTGGTAAGTCGTGGTGATGGAGAACTGCATACAGTACTCTAACACACAAGCCACTGCAGCTAATTCAGCATATTGAGCCGAATGTGGAGTGCATGAATATGCCTTCTCCCAAGGCTCTCCTTTCCCCTCAGGAGGAGCTGTATAGATTCTGAACCCAGTATATGGTTTGCCTTGATGGTAATAACTAGAACCATCAACAAAGAAATGATACCTATTAATGGAATCTGTCTCCTGGATCAAAGGTTGGAAAAGCTTTTATTTTTCCTCCCCCCTTAGATCCAATTGACCAAAATTGGGACACATGTGTGGTTCTCCTTGATACAACTGAGCAGTTGGTAACAAGGATGGTGTCCTAATAGGTTTGACTGCAATATCTTTTCCTTGCAGTAATAATGCCCAATGGGCTAGGCAAGCATTTGAGACTTGCCCATCTTTTACCCTATTGGACAGTAAAAACTGAAGGGGAGTGTGCAATGAGTGTAATATGATCGGGCTGAGACCAATTAGAAAAGCAAAGTGTTGTATGGCCCAACTGGTTGCCAATAGATACTTTTCACAATTGTCATATTTAAGTTCAATTGATGACATTAAACATGAGGCATAGGCCACAGACCTGATTTTCCCATGCCTTTCTTGTGAGGCCACAGCTGCTAACACATTAACACTCACTGCTACCTCAAGATGATAGGGTATTTCAGGATTTGGAGTGATCAACACCGGAGCCTTAACAATGGCCTGTTTTAGCGGGATACTGCTTCCGTGTCTTTCTTAGACCATTTCCATCAGACACCTTTCTTTACTAGTTGGTACAAGGGACCTGCAATAGAAGCAAAATTGGGGATGAAATCCCTGTGGTACCCAGCTAAACCTAAAAAGGATCTTAAAGCAGTTGGGTCCTGTGGTAAAGGCAATGGTTGGATTGCATCTACTTTCTGTTGCGCCAGGGTTCTACCCCACTTTGTCAGGGCGAGGCCCAAGAAAGAGACACAATCGGCCATTAGCTGGGCCGTGGCTGGATTGCACTTTAACCCTGCTTCCTTTAGAATCTGCAGGAGCTCGTCAAGTCTTTCTAAATGCTCCTTTTTTGTCTGTGCTGCAAAACATTGGTCATCTACATATTGAAATAGAACATTTGGTTTAGAAAATTGCAACAGTACCCACCTCACTGGTGCATGGAATAAAGCTGGAAATTTTTTATACCCCTGGGGTAAATGATTCCAAGAATATTGCACTCCCTGGAAACTAAATGCCAAACGGTCCTGTGAAATGTGGGCCAATGGCAATGTCCAAAAGCTGTTACTGATGTCTAATGCAGTAAACCCTACAGCCTCTGGATCAAAGGATTTGATTAGATCTGGCATTTTGGCCACAGTGGGGGCACAAATGGGTGTGATCTGATTCAGGCGTCTGTAATCTATTGTGAGACGCCACGAACCATCTGGTTTCTTTACAGGCCAAATAGGGGAATTAGCAGTAGAAGTACATCTGCATAGTACTCCCTGTGTCAGTAAAGACTTGATAGTCTTTTCTATGCACGGATTCGCTTGTTCTGGGTAAGGATACTGTCATTGGGCTGAAATCTCTCCTCCTTCCACAACAATAGTGACTGCCATGCAACCACAATCATGTTTCTGTTTAGCAAAGGCATCTGAATGCTTGCAAAGTAATGCCTGTAACTCAGGTTGGTCTGCATGCTTAGCCACTATTTTGTTCAAATCATACCCCTCAGGTTCAGAGTCCTCCACTGGAGCTACCATGCCACACTCAGGTATGACTACTGGAGAGTCATCCCTTGCCTGTTCTACAGAAAGACACAATAATTTGTTACACAAATCAAGAACACATTCCTGTTTGTATAAGAAATCAGTGTAAACGGCCCACAAAATTCTTGGGGTCTAGGCAATGTTGATTGCCCAAATGCCAATAAATGTCCACCCACAGGGACTGGATCTTCTACTCTATATGGTCCTAATGCAATACTGGGTGGAGGAGCAGGAATTCTATTCCTTGGTTGTTGTAGCTTTCTCTGTTGTAATTTAGAGATTACTACATCACATAGAATCATAGAATCATAGAATCTCAGAGTTGGAAGGGACCTCAGGAGGTCATCTAGTCCAACCCCCTGCTCAAAGCAGGATCAAACCCAACTAAATCATCCCAGCCAGGGCTTTGTCAAGCCTGACCTTAAAAACCTCTAAGGAAGGAGATTCCACCACCTCTCTAGGTAACCCATTACAGTGCTTCACTACCCTACTAGTGAAAAAGTTTTTCCTAATGTCCAACCTAAGCCTCCGCCTCTGCAACTTGAGACCATTGCTCCTTGTTCTGTCATCTTCTACCACTGAGAACAGTCTAGATCCATCCTCTTTGGAACCCCCTTTCAGGTAGTTGAAAGCAGCTATCAAATCCCCCCTCATTCTTCTCTTCTGCAGGCTAAACAATCCCCGTTCCCTCAGCCTCTCCTCATAAGTCATGTGCTCCAGCCCCCTAATCATTTTTGTTGCCCTCCGCTGGACTCTCTCCAATTTATCCACATCCTTCTTGTAGTGTGGGGCCCAAAACTGGACACAGTACTCCAAATGAGGCCTCACCAGTGCTGAATAGAGGGGAATGATCACATCCCTCGATCTGCTGGATATGCCCCTACTTATACAACCCAAAATGCCATTAGCCTTCTTGGCAACAAGGGCACACTGTTGACTCATATTCAGCTTTTCGTCCACCGTAACCCCTAGGTCCCTTTCTGCAGAACTGCTGCCCAGCCATTCGGTCCCTAGTCTATAGCAGTGCATGGGATTCTTCCGTCCTAAATGCAGGACTCTGCATTTGTCCTTGTTGAACCTCATCATATTTCTTTTGGCCCAATCCTCTCATTTGTCCAGGATACAGGTCCCTCTGTATCCTATCCCTACTCTCCAGCGTATCAACCACTCCTCCCAGTTTAGTGTCATCTGCAAACTTGCTAAGGGTGCAGTCCACACCATCCTCCAGATCGTTAATGAAGATATTGAACAAAACCGGCCCCAGCACTGACCCTTGGGGCACTCCACTTGATACCGGCTGCCAACTAGACATGGAACCATTGATCACTACCCGTTGAGCCTGACCATCTAGCCAGTTTTCTATCCACCTTACCGTCCATTCATCCAGCCCAGACTTCTTTAACTTGCTGGCAAGAATACTGTGGGAGACTGTATCAAAAGCTTTGCTAAAGTCCAGAAATAGCATATCCACTGCTTTCCCCTCATCCACAGAACCGGTTATCTCATCATAGAAGGCAATTAGGTTAGTCAGGCATGACTTGCCCTTGGTGAATCCATGCTGACTGTTCCTGATCACTTTCCCCTCCTTTAAGTGGTTCAGAATTGATTCCTTGAGGACCTGTTCCATGATTTTTCCAGGGACTGAGGTGAGACTGACTGGCCTGTAGTTCCCTGGATCTTCCTTCTTCCCTTTTTTAAAGATGGGCACTACATTAGCTTTTTTCCAGTCATCTGGGACCTCCCCCGATTGCCATGATTTTTCAAAGATAATGGCCAATGGCTCTGCAATTTCATCGGCCAACTCCTTTAGCACCCTCGGATGCAGTGCATCCGGCCCCATGGACTTGTGCTCGTCCAGCTTTTCTAAATAGTCCCGAACTGCTTCTTTCTCCACAGAGAGCTGGTCACCTCCTCCCCATACCATGCACTAGCTACTCGTGTCACTTGTGACACTGCATCTTCTAATCCCTGAACAATGACAGTTCCTAAAGGCACTGCCTCTTCACTATCAGGGGCTGGCACTAACAGAGGAGAGGATTTTTCCCTCCCCCTTTGCTTTGTTCATCTTCTCTTTTATATCACTAGCTTCCTTTTCTATGACACTCACCTCCACCTCCTGTGATGTCACCTTAGGACTTCCGTTTCCTATTGGCAGACTGCTGGTAGCTTCTGCATTGCCAACTTCCTCTTCTGACTCTCCTCGTGGGTCTTCAGACTCCATCTCCAACTCCACTCCTAAAGGTATTTTACCGGCCTGAGCTAATTTTCTTGCCCTGTAATTGGCCCTGTAGGTTTTTTTACCTCTGTCGGTTCCACCATGCCGATAGGGATGGGAATTGATTCTTTATCCTCCTCTACCATATCTTCTCCCCTTTCTAATTCTTTAATCTTTTCCAACATCTGACCATGGTCTACTCTATAGGCCCCCAGCATTTGCTGAGCTTCCTTGAGTAACTCTATTTTTTTATTCAATTTCTTTCGCAGTGAACTACAAGCCACGAGCAGGCATTCAACAGCTGTTCCCTTTACCAATTTAACCCTTTTCTTTTTCAGCTCTATTTCTTCATCACATACCTCACTTACAAAACCCCATGGGTTACTATGCTCAGAAATCATCTCGTTATTCCTCAGCTGTTCTAATCCTCCTCTATGTTCCTGAATACATTTCCTGGCAAAGTTTTCTAAAGTCAGACTGCGGGCAACTCCAACAGACTCTACTCTTGCCCTTGCTCCACTCTTAACACGAAATAGAGAACTCATTTCAATTCTACAACTTTACTAGCTTATTCAATAAACTAGAATAAATACTCTGTTGTTTTACTCTGAAACTGAAGGCTTCCCTTCACAGAAACAACAGGAAATAACCCCCCAACCGTTTTTTTTACACTTTGTTCAATAAGTCCCACTCTCTTCCCTCGATGGCTTGTAGCAAATTGAGAGGTCTTTTCCCTCTGTTGGGACCTGCCGAATACTGGAGAATACTGAGGCAGACGGATCAGAGGTGCAGTCCAGGAGAGTTAAGGGGACTGAGATAAGGTATCTTTGAACTGTTCAAGTTCCGACTTATTGTGGCCTTTCTGGCAGCGATTAATACCTTGCTTTGTCAACTCCCCCGCCACCACTAGTGTGGGTCATCAGATCCAATGCTACTGCTAATATCTTATTGGTACCATTCGTTATAACTTCAACCTTTACAAAACCCCTTAAACACGTGTATCACTTTAAATAATATTAATTCAGTCAATAACTTTATTACTTTATAATATTTAATTTTATCTTGCAGTATTATATTCAAACCCTTAAACTTAAACTTCTAAGTAAAAAACACAAATACTTATAAGGCAAAACCACAAAAAACTGGAAATACTGAAACTGCCGCCAAGCTGCAGCCACAGGAAATTAGGTTTCTGCTTTTCTTAAGAGAGAGAGGGTGAGACACATAATTTGCAAGTCTCTGTAATTTTTAACCATTTACTTATGCCTCAGGTGAGATTTCTTAAGGGTCTAAGGATGTCTGGAATCCCTGAAAATTCCTGTCGCACACTCCTCAAAACTCCTGGCTGGCTTGCCAGTCTGTAGCCTGATTTGGGGAGTGTTAGTGGTGTTGATTTAATTTATTAACATAATTTATTTTTATTTAATTAATTTTAATTAATTAATAATATTAATAATATTTATTATGGATATTAATTAATATGGGTTTAGGCTCACCAATTTGTTTGATCAGAAGATAAAAGTTCATCCTGAATCAGGCTTCACAGAGTTTATAAAAGGACCTTTGGGGGTATGACAGGAAGCTCACACTGAGACAGATATAGTCATAATGACTTTTTATTAAAATCAATGAAATAGTAAGTAAATGATAAAACAGTTAGAATTACAGAGTTACAATTGTATTACTGTTATTCAAGAGATAGATATGATAATACCTATGATAATACAATATTACATGCTGCAAACTTTGGTTAATACTCACAATCTGTTTTAATAATCTGGTGTTGGACGATACAGGACTCCATCTCTGGCAGTTCCAGTTTCACACCTCTGGCAGAGGAAACTAATGCAAAGAGCTGTTAAAGCTGTTTACTCTTTAACTTAACTTAATAAACCTTAAACAGAAATAAAGCTTTAGGGAAACCAAGCTTAGCCTAATCCCCATAAAACTTAAAGTTTGAAAAGAAACAAAGTACAGCCTATTAATAGTTAATAGCCATCATAGATGGATAGCATCGATACGTTGTTGAAGATGGAGACAGTGAAGAGTAGATAGGTGGATAGATTGCATCCAAAATGGCGAGATGAATTGCCTTTTTATAGGGCATTGGCTGGAAATCCTTCCTCTTATGCCCAAATTTCATCCTTCCCCCATGGAAATATGAGGGTACACTTACCCCATAGGCTAGTATGTATGTGCGTATGGATGACAGGTATGTACGCACTTGTGGTGTACTTGTTAAGTCTGTGAGTACAACTTTGAAAAATCCCCTTTTCCATCCTTCATTGTCTATTGGTTTAGGTAAAGGTCTCTAGACATCTGCATGGGTGTTTTATCTATGTGGGTAACAAATACAGGTCATCTTTACTTTTCTGGGTAAAGGGTCCCAATATAGATATGCTAACTTTGCCTTAGCTTAACATACAGGGTTTTGGCCTGTAGGTCTCTTGCATTACAGCCAAACTTATTTTTAATATAAATCTATAAACGTATTACATCAAATACTCAAGTTTATAAGAAAAGATATATCTATGCAAGCAAGCACATTAATCCTTAGGGCTACAGCGCACAGCCAACTTGTGGAACTCCTTGCCTGAGGAGGTTATGAAGGCTAGGACTGTAACAGGGTTTAAAAGAGAACTGGATAAATTCATAGAGGTTAAGTCCATTAATGGCTATTAGCCAGGATGGGTAAGGCATGGTGTCCCTAGCCTCTGTTTGTCAGAGGGTGGAGATGGATGGCAGGAGAGAGATCACTTGATCATTGCCTGTTAGGTTCACTCCCTCTGGGGCACCTGGCATTGGCCACTGTCGGTAGACAGGATACTTTGGTCTCACCCAGTATGGCCATTCTTATGTTCTTAACATTAATACCAAAAATCTCAGGTGTGCGTTTACAAGTATCTTTATGTTATCACACCCTCTGTTCTGATATTCTAGTTTGAGGTTAGTTTGTTCATTACCCAGGTTGTCCTTTGACTCTCTCCCATGTAATCAGCCACTGGCTTTTCTTTCCCTCCAGTGTGCCCCTCTGTGTGGGCTCTTAATTTAATCATGTTTCTGGCATTTTGGTCCCTCAGAGTCTGGCAAGATAGGTATTCAGGGGGATCCTGCACATTGGTTGGCCCTTTGGGGAGTGGTTTCCCAACCCCAGGACTGTACACATGCAGAAAATCCTTTTGCGTTTCCCCTATGTTTCCTCCTCCCAGCATTGAGACCTTCTCTGGCCCCTAGAGGGCTGTGATCTGTGCTCCCTGGGCTAGGTGTATTTACCCTTCGATCAGATTCATCTTCTCCCAGCACCTTTCCCATAACTACTCCCTGTCTCTCAACAGCCTGGGGGAAAACACTCCCTTCTCTGTCAGTTGGGTCATTTGTATTCTGGCAAACTACCACCTGGCAATTTCCTGGTCCCATCTCCTCTGTTATCACAGGCATTGGAGCTGCATCTTGATTTAAAGAGACACAGATACTTTCCAAAAACTTATCAGAAATAGCATCCTGAAAAACTGGAATCTGGCTTGAGGTACCCTCCGCCACCCCCTGCTCTGTCCCTGAGAAGTCAGCTGTGTGACTGCTCCTCTCCAGGAGGTCACTTACACAGTTCCCTCTCAAAACCTGGGTCACAGGCTGAGTGCCTGGGTGCACAGATGCTGACCCAGCCATTCTCTTAGTGTCATGAGTGACTAGGGAGGAGACATTCCTGTACCCCCATTATTCCTTCCCCAGTTCCCTCCTCTGGGCCCCCTCCTAAGACACATTCCACTGTGGGTCATCAGCAGGGATTGTACCTAGAATCTTCTGCACTAAAAGCCTGAGCCTTGTACCCTTTTAGCTAAGAGATATGCTGCATAAGGCCTGTCTGATTCCCTGTTGCCCTGTCAGGGCACCCAGCACACTGCAGGGGTGAGGGAAGATAATAAATAATAAAGGGCCCATCCCCTTAGTGGGATCAGTTACTGACTCCAGTGAGGTGAACTTGGCTCAAAGACTCTGTTTCCAGAGACCAGAGATAAGGGGACTAAAGAGGAAGATGCTGTGACTGAGTGTGTGTCAGTTTTGCTTTTGATCTTGTTTCTGGTTAATAAGGAAGCTGCAAGGGTCAGAATCCCAGAGCTTGTCTTCTGAGCAGCCATGGGACGCCGAGGCTTCGCATTTCCTGCAAGTAAGTAGAACCGAGTTAGTGATGACAGAGCGATGATGTATGGGAGAGTGTGGCAGGCAAGCCGCTATCCTCTGAATAGCTGGGAGTAGCCAACTGGCAACTTACTGGAGATGCCAGGGAGAGGAAGCTAGAAGGGTTCTGTCCTCAGGCCCTTTGGAGGTTCCCTGGCCTATCAGGGGACATCTATACAGCCTGTGGCAGAGACCCTCTAAGCCCAGTTTGACAGACTCGGGCTTGTGATACTATGATAAAAATAGCTGTGTAGATAGCACTTTAAAATTGTGGTTTGGACACGCTGAGGCCCATCCCCCTCCCTAGACCCTGACCTCCTGTCCAAGCCACAACTTAGAAGCTCTGTGTACACAGCTACTTTTAGCACAGTCGCATGAGCCTGAGTCTGTCGAGCTGGGTTCTGAGCCTTGCTGCTGCAGTCTGCTGCGCGCTGTAGATGGACATTCTGTTACCTGTTCAGCTTCACAGGCGGGCAGAGAGCAGCTGCAGCACCAACTGTTGGCTGAAGAGATTAGCAAGATACATGCTCTCCTGCAAACTTACTGTACATCTTTCCCTACAGCAGCCTGGCCCATGGGAGCCCTGGCATTGGTCAACATGGACCATGTCCTAACTTGTGCCTCTCTATGCTAAAGTAAGGACAGTCAGATTCTGGAGGCCAGGTGGCTAATACATTCTTACCTTGTTTTGAAAAAGCTGCCTGGCATTACTGCAAATACTCATTGAAAGCGTTGTTCCCTGAAGGAGTAAAGAACAAACCTCCCACTGGAGTTTGGCTCTGCTGGACTTACTACAGGGAGCCATGGAAAATGACGGGCGTTGCTGGCGCCCAAAGGCCTAGTTTTGGAGGCCACGGGTCTGTCCCTGTGGAACTGTGTAGGTCCTTGGGGCCCAGCAAGCTACAGGGATCTCTCCAAAGGGACTGGTTACAGGCTGCCACATAGACCAGACCCTGTGAATCCATGACACCCTGTCCCAGGGCACTGAGAAACCACTCCCAGCCTCCCAGATGCCTCCTACAAAGCATCAAAGGATGAGATTAGAATAGAAAAATTCAGTGCCTAGCTTCCATTGTCCCCACATCAATGAGGTCCAGTGCCCTGATCGTAATCCTGATCTCCTAAGTCCCAGGATAAATCCAGGGTAACTCCAGTAAAAGTAAACCAATGGAGTCATTCCAAATTTACACCAGTGTAATTGAGATTAGGGTCAGACTCATACAAAGGTGCTTAGACTCCTTTATTTAGTAATATCTCCCTGTGTTGTTTGTTGCCATATCTTAGATTTTAAACAAGTTTTGTTCATCTTCTCTCAAGTGTTTTTCCTCCTTGGACTGTTCTGGTTTCTACCACCAGCAGGTGCTCAGAGGACAAACAGAACTGGTAAGTGAAACATAATGCCTTGTGTAACGTTTCTGTGCCCATAATAAGTGAGTCACATATAGAGTGTCTGCAATGAAGCTGGTATTGGTTTGGCAGCTCTCAGCAGCATTATCTGGACTCTGTGGTGGTTCACTGCATATGGGTCACTAGGAGTGGTGGAATGTCCAAAGGGGTGGGTACAGCTCAGGTTTTAAACAGGCCCTGAAAAGAAAACCCAGAACTTTGAGAAGAGGAAAGACTGGGTATCAGGGATAATTCCTCCTCCTCTGTGTTTGTTTAGTCATTCACTCCCTCTTTCTCCCTCTGTCACTCCTCAGGGTGTTCTAGCTTTAGTCTGCTCACACTCTGTCCCATGGTGGACAAGAACCTCTTTCTGCTGCCATGTCCCACTGAGAGGTCTTTTAATAGTGTCACTAGGCCATACTGAAAAGCCAGAGGTGGGCCCAGAAAGCAGTAGCTGGAGACTATACTGGACTGCGGTACCTGGAGGTCTGTCAGAAAGGAGCGAAGGAGACTGAAGTAGCAGTAACTCTGGGTCTGTCCTTTTGGCAGCTTCCCCTTTAAGAAGCTGTTAGCATTACAGAATTGCAAATGAAAATGGAGATCATGATTAAGTTAATATAGAAACTAGAAGCACTGGGAAATCCTACAAATGGAGCTAAATCCTGAGAGGCATTGTGGACCGGCAGCCAGGGCCGGCCCTAGACCAAATGGCGTGTGCCCTTCCCCCCCTGCATTTCTTAAACTTTTAAATACCTTATTTTGTATTGAATTTGTTGCCATTTCATGACTTTGATGCATGATTTATCCCTGTCTCATAAGACTGATTGGTGATACCAGGGTTGCCAGGAGTCCGGTTTTTGAACCGGAACGCCCAGGTGAAAAGGTTCCCTGGCAGCTCCGGACAGCATCACTGATCAGGCCTTGAAAAGTCTGGTGGCGACGTAGTGGGGTTAAAGCAGGCTCTCTGCCTGCCCTGGCTCTGTGCAGCTCCCCGGAAGCAGCCGGCATGTCCGTCCCCTAAGTGCAGCAGTGATCAACGAAGCTCCGAGTGCTGCCGCCGCTCCCAGCGCCAGCTCTGCAGCTCCCCTTGGCCAGGAACTGTGGCCGATGGGAGGAGTGGAGGTGGCGGCTGCAGGTGCAGGCTGCGCACACCGCGGAGAGCCACCTGGCTGAATCTCCGCCTATAGGCTGAATATGCCGGCCACTTCTGGGAACAGTGCGGAGCCAGGGCCGGCAGCGAGCCTGCCTTAGCCCCACTGACCGGGAGGTGCCTGAGGTACACCGCCCGGCCAGAGCCCCCACCCTCAACCCCCTGCCCCAAGATGGAACCCCCTCCTTCACCCAAACTCCCTCCCCCAGCCCGCATCCCCTTCCGCACCCCAATACCCTGCCCCAGCCCTGTGCTTTCTTCTGCACTCCAAATCCTTTGGCCCCAGCCTGGACCCCCCTCTTGCATCCCAAACACCTCATCGCCAGCCCTACCCCAGAGCCCGCCCCCCCCAGCCAGAGCACTCACCCCCTCCCGCATCCCAATCCCCTGCCTGAGCCCAGTGAAAGTGAGTGAGGGTGGTGGAGAGCGAGCGCCTGTGGGAGGGGCGCTAAAGTCAGTGGGGGCAGGGCCTTGGGAAAGGGCAGGGCTTGGGGAAGGGGCGGGGCCCAGGTGTTCAGTTTTGTGCAATTAGAAAGTTGCCAACCCTAGGTGATGCCCTAATCTGTGTATACTCACGAGGGCATGGCTGACAACATTCTAGGAGGCTGGAGGAAAATGTAGTTCTCAGAAAATCTGGAAGGTTCCATGAGATCCTATAAAAGTCCAGAACATTCTAGGAGACTGGTGAAAAATGAATCCACATGCAGAATACCTGAAACATTTTACTGCAAACATTCTGTTTTCCCTTTTGTCGCTAACAATAACAGCACCCTGATCTCAGCGCCACGCAAGCCTGGCACCCCAGGTGGTTACCAGGGTCACCTGCTCCTAAATCCAGCCCTGCCCAATACATTCCCCAAAGTCGTGTTTGGTTCCAAGGCCTTTGTTGGGTTCTAAGATGTCTAAGTTGTGCTTGTTTATTATTTAAAATAATATTTACTATTGATAAAAATTATTTTCATTTAGATTAAAAATATAATGTGGAAAATTTCTAGCTGCATTAAGATTTTCAAGATCCTTTTCTTTTTTACTGGGCCTTAATTTTAGGCCTGAACAAAGTTGATCCAGTCCCTTTTACTCTATCCACCACTTGACAGTATCTCTCTCCACCTCCAACATTTTATTATTATTTTTCTTTGCAGGCACATGTCAGACTGAGACTCTGGGAAGAGAATTCATCACTTCCTACATGGAGGAATGTGGGAACTCTAGTCAATTTGAAATGCAAATTAGTGGCTACTTTGCCTTCACTTCAGTGTCTGTTTCCATCTCCAATTACTCGTTTGAGGAGAAGATTATGGTAAATCAGGGAGAGATGGTGCCGGTCAGGCTACCAGAGTCAGTGGGAATTAAGGGCTCTACCAATTTCTCCAAGGTGGTCCTAGTCAAGGCTGACAAAGATATCTCAGTAGTGTCTGTCAGCAACAAACATATGAATCCTGAGACCACTGTGCTGTATCCTGTCTCCAGCTTGGGAAATGAACACTACATAGTGACTCCCTCTACACAATCCTTAGATAGTTACCCAGAGTTCTCTGTTATGACGTACGAAGACCACAACCGTGTGGAGGTCCATGTGAAAGGCATGTTACGTTACGAAACAGGGGTCTACTCCACTGGCACCAAACTGGAAATTAAGCTCCACGCTTTCCAAGGCATCCAGTTACAAGGCATAGCAGATCTGTCTGGCACCAGGATTGTCTCAGAGAAGCCAGTGGCCGTCTTGGTTGGCCAGGTGTGTTTTTGTAATAACACAAAATGCAACCATGTCTTTGAGCAGCTCCTACCAGTTTGCAGCTGGGGTACAACATACATCATTCCTCCCTTGCCCTGGCAGAAAGTAGATGAAATGGTCTACATCACTGCCTCCCAGAACACAACTGTGTTGTATCAACTAGGGGAACAGCAAGATAATGTTACTCTAGCAGGAGGCAGTGTACTCCAGCGTCCTGTCAAGCGCTGGATCCCAGTCTCCATCTCTGCTAATGTGGGCATCCAGGTGGTGTTCTACAGCGTGGGCGCAGCTGTCCCTAATTCCTCCCACGCCTTCCTGATGAATGTTCCAGATGTTGCCAGTTACTGCCCGATGTATTCTATAAATGCCCAGGAGGGCTTTGAGAACTTTGCCTTGATGGTGGCCAATATATCAGAGACTGGTGCCATCATCCTAGACAGTCAGCCTCTAAGGGATGTGGTGTGGAACCGAGTCCCTGGCACTGAGTTCGTTTGGGGCATGCGTCCGCTTGGACCTGCCATGAGCTCCCATGCTGTGGAACATCCCAGGTCTCCATTTGCACTCCTGAGTGTTGGCACTGCCACCATGGACAGCTATGGGATTCCGGGGTCCTGCAGGAAGAGTGAGTAACATGGGTTTTAAATCGATTTTGGCCACAGTTTGTGTCCATGCTGCAAAGAAAACAGTGTCACAACCAGGAAGGCAACCTTGGGCCTGGTGTAAAGTCTGTTGATTTTGATGGGGCTCCATTGAGTTACACCAGCTGAGAATTTGGCCCAACATGCCATCCTAGGCCACCACTAGCCACAGTTACTCAGGCTATGTCCATACTACAGAAGCGACAGCAGCACAGCTACAGCGCTGCAGCTGTGCCTCTGTAGCACTGTAGTGTAGACACTTGGTACAGCGATGGAAGTTGTTTTTCTATCACTGTACTTAATCCACCCCGTCACTCAGGGGTGTGAGCTGCATTGAACTAGTTTCAGCCCAGCTCATGCAGGTAGGGAGATGCTCGCCAGCTGTTCTGAATTGGTTTAAGAACTGTTGCACTTTTCCTCCTACACTTGGTTGTAATGCCCGCTGGGTACCCAAGAGAGTTTTGTGCCTTATTCTCATTTATGCCACTCCTGTGCTTGCAGCGGGAGACAGAAAGGGTGGAGGAAGAGGTATCTTTAAGCCACCTTTGTTCGCTATGTATTCTGTGACCATGCAGGGTTGCTGTAATTTACCCTCTGCTTCCCATGGCCCCTGAGAACCAGGAAGTAGCTGTAGCATGGCACATTCTGACCACATCCTTGATCTGCCTTGCATATGAAGCCAAGATCATGTAAAGGGTCCCTCCACAGGGAACATTCTTAGGAACCTTTTACACCCACTTTAACCTCCTTTTCCATGCCAGAGCAACATAAGGCTTTTAGTGTAACTGAGGCCTGCTCAACACATGAAACTTCAGTCAACCATAAGCCAGGGAAAGATGTTAGACAGCTTATTCCTTCACTCTCCCACTTCCCTGGTCCTTCTCGTATGAACAGAGAGCAACAATACCTGAAGTCCGAAGGTGCAAACAATTTGATGTTTATTGGGGTGAACTTTCAGCAAGCTTAAATTCAAGTTCCTTTTTCTTATTTTCGAATTCCAACTTACTTCCTGTTTGCCCCTAATTTATATAGTAATATTCTCAGCTATACCTTAACCAATCATTCTACTAAAATTTACCTAACCAATCCTAACGTATTGTAACATGATTAGCTAACCAATTATATCCCACTACCTTAATTACTTTACACCCAGCAAAACTAATTATACAGCAGACAAAAACAATTACAGAACCAGACAGAGCCCATGCAAATAAACATACAAAGCAATAGAGAAGTGAGGATTTCACAACTACATCTATACAGACATAAGGGTTCTCCAGCTGTGTCTATTAATAAGTGAGTTCTTACCAGACAGAAAACTATCAAACTAAGTTTCCTTTTACATGTTTTAGGCTCTTCCCTTTCTCTGGAGGTGATAGATCAAATCACCTTCCTAACAGCCCCAGATTGCCTTATTTTAATATGACTAGTTTGGAATGTGAGGATGTGACCATACAGTTTATGGCTGCTTAGCTGAAGAACCAGGCCTCAGACTGTCACAGTAAGAGAAGGCCATTAAACAGACAGACAGTGATTTCTGATTCTTTCTTTTATACCTCTATAACTAGCTAAGTGATGAGAATACACCTACATTTTTAAAGTATAGGCCTTTGCAGACAGTCCTGAATATCTATATCCTAACAAAAGCCTCAGTGTAGGCAATACTAGGTCAACAGAAGAATTCTTGTCTTGTCCTAGTTACCACCTCTCGGAGGTGTATTTACTACAGCAATGGAAGAACCCTTCCAACACTGTAGTGTTTCTAGTGTAGACATACCTTGATGAGACTCAGGCCTTTTAGAAGTACAATAGCAGGGTTAGAACAGTTCCTGGGAAGGGAAACTTCTTGAGTACAGATGTAACAACAGTCATCTTCGTTATCACCAAGGATCAAACCCAAGACCTTTTAACTGCATGACCCTCACTGTTTGAGCTGAGGGACGAGCTCCCATAGCTAGGAGCCGTAGCAGAACCAGACCTGTGGTGGACCAGCCCCTAGAGGACACATAACGCACACTGATCAATGAGATACACAGACAAAGCTTAAGTGAGTATTAACCAGGTGATGTGTGGACACATGCCAGGCTTTTAGGGCCGAATGTATTGCTAACTGATTACAGACTCAGTTGAAAGTTGTCAGATAGACAGGGCTTAAGGGATCAATGGCGTTAAAGGGAGAAAACACCTGCCAGATTTCAGTAGATCATCAGCTTTGTATTGTGGAAGGAAGAAAGGACGTCCCTTGTGGCTAAAATGCTAGGCTAGGACTCAAGTGATCAAGCTTCCATTCCCAGCTCTGTCCTAGAGTCCGTGTGTGTGTGGCCTTAGGTGTGTCACTTAGGCCAAGGTTTTCAAAATTGCCTTGTGATTTTGGTTGCCTAACCTGAGACCTTAAAGGGGCCTGATTGTCAGAGGGTGACTGCTCAGCACTTTTGAAAGTCAGGGCCCTTTTATTATGTCTCAAATCACAAATCACTTTTGAAAACTTTAGCCCTGCAGATGTTAACCTGATGTAATTGTCCTGCCTCTCTTTCTGTTGCTAGATGTTACCTTTCAATGCCAGACTGAGACTTCACAGATAAAAGAGCCATTGAAGAGGTGCAAAGGTGTATTTCTGCGGGTACGTGGAAAGCGTTTATTTGGGTTTTTGAGGGTTTTCACTTTGAGCCTGAGGATTCTCAGTCTATCCAGGGTTTACCACTGACTTCAGTGGGAGCCGAATCAGTCCAACACAAAGTGCTTTTGAAAACTCAACCCTATCATGGTGTGTGACACCCCCACTGTACATCAGAGTTCTGCAGTTAAGGCATCAGCCAGAGATACAGGAAGTCAGAGTTCAGTTCCCATCTCTGCCCCAGAATCATTGCATGACTTTGGGCAATTTGCTCAGTCACTCTGTGCATTGGTTCTCCATTTGTAGAAGGAGGATAAAGGTAATAATTGCAGATATACCAATCTCCTAGAACTGAAAAGGACCTTGAAAGATCATGAAGTCCAGCCCCCGGCCTTCACTAGCAGGACCAATTTTTTGCCCCAGATCCCTAAGTGGCCCCCTCAAGGATTGAACTCACAACCCTGGCTTTAGCAGGCTAGTGCTCAAACCACCGAGCTATCCCTCCCCCTTATGGTAATAATCCTTACAATTCCCTGTGAGGAAAGGAAGGAGAAATTCATCGATATGCATGAACGCTTCAATACTATGTGAAATGTTAGCGTGTCTGTGGGCTTCACCACACTTAGCCTTAACATGTCTTAATCTGTGGGCATTCCAGTGGGACGGCAGCCAGTCATAGATCAAAGCAAGATCACTCTGTGGAACCATTAACCTTAATTTTGGGTGGCGTTTCCATGCTTGCAGAAATAATCCATTTCCTCTGACTGTTCTGCAGGGCAACAACAGTGAATTTTGCTCCTTCATGAATTCAACCTTGGTGAATTTGGAGACCATGTGTGCAGAGGACAGAGCAGTATCGCTGCAGGTCAGAGGTTCTGCCCCTATGGGTGTGGGCGCTCTATGGCCAAATGCCCTGAGCACAGGAATAGCAGTCTAACTTTGGGGAGAATTGTGGCTGCTCTTCAGAAAAGGAGTGTGTGCGCATGTGCATGCTCTCTAGCTTAAGTGGCAGGAGATCTGGGTTCTGTCCCCACTGGTCCTAGGAAGATCCAAATTCCTTCCGGGGGCAACACAGAGACAAACTAGATGCCTGCTGGTTTGCTGCAATGTTCTCTGGCACGTACACTGATGAAGGGACCAGGGATGAGGAGGGAATGGCACAGGGTGTTAGCCCGACCCTGGCTTCAGGTGACTGTGGAGTCCTGAGCAAACCTCAGCAATCTCACTCGCTCTGTAAAGGGCTCCCTCCTTGAGAATGCTGCAGTCCTGCTGAGTGGGGAAGGTCACTATGAACCCATATGTCCCTAAGAGGGTCATTGTTCCCCTGGGAGTCTGAAGAATGTGACTCATGAACCACTGAAATCCTCCCTCCTTCTCAGGATGTTTCCTTTCCCAATCCCAGGAAGTTGCTCGCCCCTTTGGTTCCTTCCTGAATAGCTCCACCCTCAGTGCTCATGGGAAGGAGAGAAAGGGGGAGGTGGCCTCCGCTGTGACGTTGCTCCTGCAAAGTGTGGAATTGGCTGCACTGACGGCTGCTTTGAGGTCTCCGAATAATACGACCCAGACTGTGACAACAGAGACTATGGGTGAGGAGGATGGGAGGCTCCCACATCGCCTCGCGGTTGCTGTGAGATAGAGGGTTAAACTCTTTTCAATATAGAACAGTCCTGCAGCCTCTCTCAGGGCTTATAACCCAGCCGTGGGTGGCAGGTGAACGAGCCATTGAAAGAGACTAGCCCCCAGCCCCTCCCTCTCTGCCCAAGGCCCTGCCCTTCCCCTTCCACCCCCTCTCGTCCGCTGGTGCCCAGAGCAACCCACTGCCTGCGTTACCCCAGCCCCAGAGCGTCAGGCGGGCAGTGCGGCGGTAGTGCCCCCACTCCTGGAGCCCTGGGCAGCCAAACCATCCCCAGCTCCAGTGCAGGCAGCGTGACATGGCATGGCCCCAAGCCCTGGGCCTTGTGAGCACTGGCCCCAGCCTGCCTGCCTCAGCCCCTAGCCACAGAAAAGCCGGAAGGGAACTGGAAGCAGGCAGGAGAGGACCTGGGGACAGAGTATTAGCAGGTCCATGCCAGGCTGTTTGGGGAGGCACAGCCTTCCCCGGCCTATGCCCCCCGCCACCCATAAACTCAGCCCTGGGGCTTTGCAGCAATGGCAGCTGCCTGAGAGGGTGTTAAAAGCGATGCCAATCTCCTGTCACCACAGGCAGCTGCCATTGCGTCCTCCTTTCACTCCCTGCCCCAGCAATATCCCTTCTTGCTGCTTCCCCTGCTAAAGCGCAGAGGTGAGGCAGCAGGGAGAAGTTGCCTTCTGCCTCTTGGCACAGTGACATCTTCATGGGGACACAGGGACGATGGATCATAGGAGGTCAGCCAGAGGGGCTCAGGGAAACACAGAGAAATGGAGGTGAAGAGAAAGGGGGAGGGGTGGTGGGATTCAGAGAGAGTGGAGCTCCAAACCTGCCTTGCCCTTGCAGCAAGAGGCTTTGCCATTTCCCTCCCCAGCTATCGAGACGCTCGTTGTGCCGGCTGCAGGTCCCTGTGATGAGGTCTTCAGGCTGAGAGCTCAGAATGAGACAATGGACATTCACTGCGATACGGTCACCAGAGCAGCGACAGAAGGTACCATGCTGGTACTTCCCAGGCATTCGCCTCTGTAACTAGACATCAAGTCCCAGCCCTAGTTCTCCCCTTCCCCTCGCCCCAGGCTGGTTCGCTCGCCTCTGTTATCCTGACACCAGTGTGGACCTTGTTGGCCCAGCTAGACCCCAGGCTGACGTGTGTGACTTCCTGGAATGGAACCAGGATAATATTTACCAATTTTACTCCAATTTTCAGGCAGATGTGACCTAACTGGGACTGGTTTTAATTTTTTTCTTTAATTCTTTAATTAATTTAATTCTTTAGCACCAGGAAAAGCTTCTCACTAACCAACATGTCTGCCTCTCCTAACCAAGAAAAACTATGGCTTCACCTAAGTGCCTTTCACCTAGGGGTGTCTACTTAGCTGGATAAAGTGCAGTATGAGGGTATGATTTTTCAAGAGCATTAATGTACTGTGCATTAATTGGTCCATATAGACCATACTAGTGTGCCCTAATGTGCTTGAATGTATGTTAGTGCACTTTAGGAATCAAACTCCCATAGTGCACGCCAGATGTTTCCAACACAGAAGCACTTCTGTGGCAGAAGCGGGAGGAAGCAACATACTCTAATGGTTAAAGCTCAAACTGCTAGCCAGGACTCCTGGGTTCTTTTCCTGGCTCATCCCAAGACTCGCTGTGACTTTTGGCACCTGGCTTGCTCTTTCTTTGTCTCAGTGTCCCTGTCTCTATGATGAGGCATCATTTCATGTTTTCAGATTCCTGGGCTGTTGCTTTTATTTCTTACTCCACCCTGGACTCCATCATTGACAAGAGATTTCTCGACGAGGGAGATCTAACGGCTGATGAGAAATTGAGGAATTTTCACCTGAATTCCAGGGTGGTGAGTGGGGCTGTTGGCAATGGGAGGCCCATGAACATCTCCAAACCTGTGTTCTTCACCCTGCGCCATAGACAGGTGAGTGTCGATCCTTTTACTTTGCTCTGTGCCCGGGGCTCCAGCTGGTCACTTAAAAGGTGCGTCTCCTGCAGGGCATTTGAGTTCTGTTGCCTTTCTGGACTGAGAAACAGTTATCTGAGAAAGAGAGGGAGCTTCTTCAGTCCTGACACGGGGGCTGTTTTGGTGGAGGACGTTACATAGGGTTCACCCCAGGCCTGTTTGGGTTATGATTCATCCTGTATCAACTGTCTCTGGCTCACTCCTTAGAAAAGGAATAATTGGAAAATAACTCTCTATAGCAGTGGTCCCCAAACTTTTGAGGATTGCCTCCCGCCTTACCATAATCCTCGCCCTTCCCTCTGAGCTGGGGCCAGAAGCGGGGCTCAGGGGCAGGGGGAAAGGACACGGGCAGGGGTAAGGGCTGAGGTTGGGGCTGCAGCTGGGTTGGGTCTGAGGACGGGAGCAAGGCCAGAGCCCGGGGTTGAGGCTGGGGGCAGGATTGGAGCAGCAGCCTGGCTGTGGTAGGAGCCAGCAGCCGAGCCCATGGCCATGAGCGGCTCTGCCCTCAGCCCTGCCCCTGCCCCCAGCCTTGGCCCTGGGCCAGGAATGGAGCTGTAAGGGGCTGGGGCTGGGAGTGGAGCCATGCTGAATCTGGGGATGGTGCCAGACATGGGGCTGGAAGTCAGAGATGCGGCTACGGGTGGGACCAGAGCAGAGATCAGGGTGGGGAGGAGCTGGGAGTTGTTCCCTTTCCGCACCCCATGGGGGCTTACCCAGGACCTCTCACGTCCCTCCAAAGGATCCTCTGTACCCCCATAGGGGGGCGCTCCCCACAGTTTGGGGAACTCTGCCCTATAGATAGCAAAGATCAGGGAAACAGCATGAGATGATGCCTTCTTTGATAAAGTGATGAACTTGCTAGAGTGCATGTGGATATTTGTGGGCGGGTGTGTGAATGCCTTTCAATGGCTCAAATAGGAACTGCACAATTGTGTGTCATAGACCCTACAGTGCTCAGAGTTAAAGGAATTACCACTTTAGCTCTGGGCTCAGGGGCTTGTGCTATTGGAGCTGGAGGATCTTGCTTGTATTTCCACTGCCAATGTGAAGTCCCAAACGGCTGTTACGTGCAGCACAATGAGAGCCATGAAGCCGTTGGTGATTTCAGGTTTATGATGGTCTATTAGAGATGTGTGACAAAAGAAACAGTGTTCTCCCCCTGATCCAGTGAGGATGATGATGGGGTGTTTTTCTTTCCAGACAATAAAAGAGGAGGAAGAGACTCGCTGCGTTCACTGGAAATTCATCGCTGGGAAAGGCACCTGGGCTGAGGATGGCTGCACCGTTCTCCACACAAACACCACTCACACCAACTGCAGCTGTGACCATCTCTCCAGCTTCGCGCTCCTTATGGATCACACCGGAGTGAAGGTATCTCACTGTCAGACTCAGATCAAAGGGCTGGACTCTGAGGTCCTGACTTGAGCAAAATCAGTGGGAATTTTGCCTGAATGAACACTGAGTCGGAACCTCAGGGTATAATCTGTGGCCCTACAGGATGGGTCAGGGTCTAGGGGTCTGGGCTGGGGTTGTGATCCAAGGTTCCTAGAGTAGCCCCCACTGACAATGCCAAGGGCAGGGCAGGCTGCAAAAAGGAGAACAGATTCCCCCCCGAACTGGTGGTTAACACTGTAGTCAGAATCACCAGGGCCGGATTAACTTTTTGTGGGCCCGGTGCCAAACATTTGTGGGCCCACCTGGGGAATGAAGGGGCCATGGGCAAGAGCATAGCGGGCAGGGTGGATTTGATTTAAATCATGATTTAAATCACTAGTTAGGAAGACTCGATTTAATCATGGTTTTCTACATAAAAGTGCATCCTTGTTGGTTGTTATAGCCTTAATATTCTTCACAACTCAGAGATAGACGTAGGTTTCATTTTTAGAAGGTACACACTGTACATTTTTAAACAGTGATTTATTTTGAAAACTTTTCAGATGAGTTTTACAGCTATATCAGAAAATGAATGATTGTTTGGTTATTTCATTTACCAAAGATAATTGAAGCAGATATTTATGAAGTCATTGGGATGTGAACTATCTCCAATTCAACAGGCTAATCATTCATATTTGGAGGATTTTCTTGCCAGGCTGTATTAGGAGGAGAACATCACCAGACAGACATTTAAATTGTTTTATTTAACTAAAACAACAATGTTAAGTAGTCTGCATTTTTTTTCTTCAACAACACACATAATATTTAAACAAAAAAGCATATGTCCCTCGCTTCTCACATTTATATGCAGACTTCTTCTCCTTGTCCAGATCTATTCCACCCCCAACAATCTTCTATTCATTGAATTGTTTGAAACTTTTCAATTTAAAAGAGAGTTAAAAGATTGACTCTGTGTACACAAATTTGCAGAGGGACAGTAGAGTTGAGGTCTGTTATTTCTCACCTCTCTATATTATTTTTTATTTATTTATTTATTGCTGTTAAAAGCATGTTACCCCTGGCTACACAAATCCACAGTTTGAGAATTGCAAAACTAAGCATCTCTGATGGTATCTTCTAGACTGAGCACTGAGTCCCATTGCGTAGATAGAAAGATTAACCTAAATAATCTATACAGAAGCCTGTGGAACCCCATAAGATTGGGTTCCCCAATCCATGAACTATTAGAACTCATTTAAAAAAAATTTCTTAAACATGACATGAATATATTGTCTCATATTATAAAATTAGAATTTATAATCCCTATTCCATTATGAGAGATAATGTATCTTAATTAAAACTATCTTTAGATAGGTTTTTCCCCCCTCAAAATCTGATTAAAACAAAAAAAAAATCCATTTTTTAAAAAAAAGTCATGGATTTTTATTCACCCTGACAGCAGGGAATGGGGGGGGGGAAGGATTGGTTCCCAGCTGGAGTGAGGGAGGGGCAAGGGGCAACATGAGCACAGTGGTGCATGGGGGGACGATTAGTCCCTGCTGACTGCAGCAAGGCAGGGACTGGGGGCAAAAGCATAGTCGGGTGGGAGCTGGGGTTGGTCCCTGGAGCAAGGGAGGGGGCCGGGGGTAAACTGCAAGTGCAGCAGGGCTGGGGAGGGGGTAAACAGGATCCCCCGACCCCTGCCCACATAAAGCAAGTACCTACCTTCTCCCTGGTTCTAGCTCATTCTCTTCATCTCTTTCTGCACTGAGCTGAGGGTCGGGCACAGCGCTGGGGGTGCAGGGTCAGGTCTGGTAGAGAGTTAGCATGCAGGAGCAGGCTGGGGGTTGGGGGTGTGTGAGGGGGTGCAGAAGTCAGGTCTGAGAGGGAGTTAGGGTGCAGGAGCAGGCTGGGGGTTGAGGTACAGGGTCAGGCCAGGAGCTAGGGTGAGGGAGAGGGCTCAGAGTTGGGGCAGGAATTTGGGGTGTGGCGAGCTTACCTGGGGCAGCTCCCATTTGGTACAAGGGGTGCAGGTGGGATTGTGGGGGGAGGTGCAGGAGCTCCCATTTGGTGCTCAGTGTGGGGGTGGGTATGTGTGGGTGGTTCAGGAGTCAGAACTGGAGGATGGGGATGTGTGAGGGGGTGCAGGAGTCAGGGCTGGGGTCATGGGTGTGTGTGGGGGTGAAGGGGACTGGGATATGTGTGTGGGGGTGCAGAAGCCATGATAGAGAGCTGGGGTTGTGGGCTGGGGTTGTGGGGGTGCTCCCAGCCCCCTGCCCTGAGCAGCTCACGGCAGAGAGCTGGAGGGGCTATGCCCTGATTCCACCCCCTTCCCTAAGGCCCCGTCCCTACCTCTTCTCCACCTCCTCCCCCAGCAGCGAGCACACTGCGGCTCCGCTCCTCCCCCTCCCTCACAAGGGCAATCAGCTGATCGGCAGCAGGGAGAGTGAGAGGGAGGGAGAGGGGGAGGGTCAGCAACATAGCACACTCCAGGGAAGAGGCGAGGAGGGGGAGCTTGGTTTCCAGCAGAGCCTGCCCTGCTGCAGGAGCTGGCAGGACCCAGATTCTGCCTGCTGCCCCACAGGTGAGAGCGGGGGGTGGAGAAGAGGGGGCCAGACCGGGGTCCCTTTGGACCGTGGGCCCAGCCCCGTGTTAAATCCAGTACTGAGAATCATCAACCAGTCTCAATCTGTGCTCTGGATCCCCCACACTGATTATCAAGAAGCTGAAAAAAATAAATCACACAGCCCCCTGGATTGCATTCCAGTCTCTGGCTCCCACTCAGCAGAGAGGTCCAGTAAAGTGAGAAGTTACTTAAAACTCTAGTCACTTAACAAAATGTTCTTCTGAGCCCCTGCCATAAATATAAAGGGAAGGGTAACAACCTTTACGGATGTAGTAACATAAAATCCCTCCTGGCCAGAGGTACAGACAGAGGTAGAGAATCATTTGACCTGTAAGGGATTAATCAGTTCATTTAACCTAGTTGGCACCTGACCAGAAGGACCAATGGAAAAAGAAGATACTTTCAAATCTGGGGGGGTGGGGGGAGGAGGTTTTGTTTGTGCTCTTTTTGTTTGTTCTCTCTGGAGAGAGAGAGAGAGAGAGAGAGAGAGACCAAGCAGGTAAACCATCTCTTGAAAAAATACCTTGAAATGATACATCTAAAATTACAGAAATTGTAATCTGACAAAGTGGGTATTCACCCACAAAAGCTCATGCTCCAATACGTTTGTTAGTCTATAAGGTGCCACAGAACTCTTTGCCGCTTTTACAGAAATTGTAAGTAAAGGCAAGGAAATGCATTAGATTATCTTTTGTTTTAGCTTGTGAATTTTCCCTATGCTAAGAGGGAGGTTTATTCCTGGGTTTGTAACTTTGAAGTTGAGCCTAGAGGGGAATCCTCTGTGTTTCAAATCTTTTTATCACCCTGTAAAATTACCTTCCATCCTGATTTTGCAGGTGTGATTCTTTTACTTTTTTCTTTATAATAAAGTTCTTCTTTTAAGAACCTGATTGATTTTAGTGTTCTAAAATAAAGGGACTGGTCTAAAGGTAACTGGTTGGTATATTATTCTCAAGCCTCCCCAGAAAAGGGGGTGAAGGGGCTTGGGTGGATATTTTGGGGAAATAGGAACTCCAAGTGGTCCTTTTCCTAAATCTTTGTCTAAATCACTTGATGGTGAAGCAATACCATCCAAGGACAAGGAAAGGATTTGTGCCTTGGGGAAGCGTGCCTGCTAGAAATAAGCTTAGAGGGTCTTTCATATGAGTAAAATGATTCTGTACCTTTGGCCAGGAAGGATTTTATGTTATTGCATACATAAAGGTTGTTACCCTTCCCATTATATTTATGACATCCCCAAAGGGGCAGCCACATTGCCAGGTCAACATTAGGTTGGATCTTACCCGAAATACCACACTGACAGCCAATCCTTTAGTATCTAAAACTAAAGGTTTTATTATATAGGAAAATAAAAGAAAGAGAAAAGACCTGTTAAATGATCAAAGCAATCCGATGCATATGGCTTCAAGGTCCATATATCAGGTTCTTAGCAACGTTGGTGAGTTTTCTGGCTTGTAAAGTCTCTCTGGAAAGCTTAGATGGGTCTATCAGACCTTTCTTCAAAGCTTCCATTTGTAGAGAAGTTACTGCAGAGGTGAGAATCAGGACTGAAGACAAAATGGAGGTGATGCAGCTGCCTTTTTCTATCCTTTTCCATGTGGCTTGTACTTGCTCTGTCCCAAACAAGCTCGCAGCACATGTGCATGGAAAGGTACTTGGAGTCCCCTGTCCATAGGCATGTCCTTACATTTCCTGCTGACTCATGGGCATAGCCCCTGGCTTCTCTTAATGGGTTCATTGTAGAGCTCAGTGGTTCTCAAACTTCAGCAACCTGAGGACCCCCATTTTGATTTAAAATTTTGTGCAGACCTACAACCCCCCCGCTCAGCCTGAGGCCCCACCCCCATTCCATCCATTCCCCCAAGGCCCCACCCCACCTCATCCCGCCCCAGCTCCACCTCTGCTCCTCCTCTTCCCTGCTTCTTTCCACCCTGTCCCATGAGCGCTCCCCATCCCTGCTCCTCCCCCTCCCTCCCCGACCCTCCTGCATGCTGCTGAACAGCTGTTCCCCGGCATGCAGAAGGCACTGGGAGAGAGGTGGAGGACTTGGTCAGCGGGGCTTATCGACCCCCAGAGGTCCACCGACCCCAGTTTGAGAAATGCTGGTATAGCTGATTACCCTTGATGGGCCATCAAACTGACTGGATAGTGGTGATGCCAATCTGTCTGGGGGTGTCACCCAGAAACACATGATAACACATGATGCAAAGATGATACATACATAAAAACAAGATTCTCATACTTAGCAAATCATAATTTTTCAAGTCATAACTTACATGGCATATCTTGTAAGCTTCATTACAATTTTGTAATATTGGTATCCATAATATTATAAATGCTCACCCATATTCCATATAGCGTCACAGGGCTCACTGGTGATTCTCACTTTGCTATGTTGCAGGAGAGTTACCCACTGAAAATCATCACCTACGTGGGACTGACCCTCTCCCTGCTGTGCCTCCTCCTCGCCATCCTCACCTTCCTCCTGTGCCGCTCCATCTGGAACGTCAGCACCTCCCTCCACCTGCAGCTCTGCCTCTGCCTCTTCCTGGCCGACCTGCTCTTCCTCACCGCGGTGACCCGCACTGGCAGTCGGGTCTGTTATCCACTTTTATTCTTTGTTGAAAATTGAGCCGTGTCCAGATCCTCTGTCAGCATTTCTAAAGCTCCCCTCACCCCAGCACCTTTTTATACCCTCGGCTGGACCGTAACATTTATTCCATGCTCTTTAGTCCTGCAGAAATAATTATTTACTCCCCTCCAAAAGAAATCTATATGGGTGAAACCAGTCCTTCCCTTTTCCTTGCGGGCCCCATCCTTCATCATTCAGACAAAGGAACCCTGATTTCCAGGGTCACAGTCCCCTGCCTGTCCTCTCTGCCCCCACACTGATGGGCAGATGCAAGACACCCCTACCCTGAAGCAGATATAGAGAAGAGAACCTACACCCTCCAGGTCTCTCCCTGTTATAAGGACCCAGAACTTGTTTACATCCCTGCTCCCTTTCCTAGGATTCCTCACAGTATCCAACAATTTCCATGATTCATTTGGGAACTACAACCCTCCGAAACCATCTTTTCTGAGTGGAGATCAGGACCGGGTATAGACTGAAGAATGTATTGTCTCTGGAAGAGAGCTGTAACTGGAGAGATGTGTTAATAAAAAGCTCTATGTGATCCTCACAAAAGTCCCCCCAACTCCAGATTCAGCATTTCCTTTCCCAGAAGCAGTGTCCCAGAGCTCTCTCTTGTCCTGTCCTCAGGTGGTCTGTGCTGTCATTGCTGGCTTCCTACACTACCTCTTCCTGGCCTGCTTCACCTGGATGTTCCTGGAGGGGCTGCACCTCTTCCTCACCGTCAGGAACCTGAAGGTCGTGAATTACACCAGCGCCAGCCGGTTCAAGAAGAGATTCATGTACCCGTTCGGCTACGGATTCCCAGCCCTGGTGGTGGCTATTTCTGCAGCGGTGAATCCTGGTGGCTACGGAACGTCCAAACAGTACGTGCATCGCCCATCCCAAAGGGGAGCTGGGATGTGGCTTCCATGTGCTTGTCCGGCTCACCCCAGATCTCACTTGAACCTAGATTTCCCTGCTCACCCTGCCTGGGAGCTGAATGTCCCCCTGGGACCCTTCTCATCCCCAGGGACACTAAGCTGCCCAAGCGCTGTAGTTGAGTTGCCCCCTGTCAGCCATCTACACTCCTCACCCCACTGATGATGTGGAAGAACAACCCAGAAAGATACCAGCTTGACTCCCAGGTCCCAGGCTGGGTTTGTGGGGCTGGTGGGTAGGAAACAAATGCACCTTCTTCCTGTGTGCAAATCCCTGCGGATCCCCTCTCTAAAGTGAGCAACTCCACTGAAACAGAGTGTGGCGTGTTCTAGACACCCCAGGTGAGATCCTCAGCTGGTGTAAATCCGGGCAGCTCCACTTCCTTCAGTGCAGCTAGGCCAATGTCCCTCCGCTGCATGTCTGGCCCTCCATCAATACTGTGCCCATCCACCAGAAAGGGTCATGTGAGGAGGTGGAAGAGGAAGTGGTGGATGGAAGCAGGAGATGCTGAGGTAGATGGGAAGGGCTGTTTGCCTGGTGCCTGCAAGAGAGTCGGCCATGTCACAGGCAGGCTGAGATCCATCTCGCTTTTGAGAGCCTGCTGCCCTGTGACACCCCCTCTCTGCCCCCGGGGCTGAAAAAGGGCAGTAATCCCATTAAAGTCACCTTCTTCTTCCTCCCTCCCTGTAGCTGCTGGCTCAGCCTGGACAGAGGCTTTCATTGGAGCTTCCTGGGACCAGTCTGTGCCATAATCCTGGTGGGTTCCTCACAGAACCAGAGGGCCCTATTCTCCTCGCACCTCTGCAACCCTGTGGACTCCAGTGGAGCCAAGAGAAGAATATCTCCCAGAGAATTTAAGTTGAAAGAGTCCTATAAGATCCCATTTCATCCACCCCTCTTTGGCCAGTGCAGGATTTCCCCCTAACACAACAGCCTACATTCTATGGAGTCAGTCAGGGCGAATGGGTCAGGCACTGGGTTGTGAGTCAGGAGCCCTGACTCTGCCATTGGCCTGCTGTGTTAACTTGGGAAGTAGCTTCCCCTCACTGTACAGGGATTGTCTCTGACTGTGTTTATGTACAGAAGCATCGTAGGCTCAGCACTCACTGGCAGCCAGCTTCCCCACTCACCTCCCGTGCCTCCCGTCCACTGGCAGCTGCGCCGATCAACTCCTCCCCCTCCATCCCAGTGCCTCCCGCTTGCTGCAGTCAGCTGCTCTGTGGTGTGCAGGAGGTGCTGGGAGGAAGGGGGCAGAACTGTGTGGGAAGAGGTTGGGCAGGGGTGGGAAGAGGTGGAGGCTTGGAGAAGGGGTGGGTGAGGGTGAGGCTTGGAGCCAAGCAGGGGTGGGAAGAGGTGAGGTGGGGGCTGGGGAGAAGGGGTCGGGTGGGGGTGGGGCCTGGGGCAGAGCTGGGGGTTGAGTGACCCGGGGGAATCCGGCGCCTGTGGTCTTGCCCAGTTATTTTGCAAACAAATGCTCCAGGACTGGGCCTTCCCCTTTCTAGGTGTGCGTGTACAGAACCCAGTGCAGTCTTAGTGGAGCCTCTAGGTGCTACCATAATATGATTAATTATAATATGTCATTACTCATGCAATGCTGCCATGGAAGCAAGTGGAACCTCTGGTGGAATGAGGATAGTTTTGTTCCTTGACTTGTCCAGCCTGGCTGGTAAATAACCCAAGTGATGGGGGAAGGGAAGGTGGCTGCAGCGTGGGGAGTTTGAGGATGGAAGGGTACATGTGTTGCAAGAGATAAAGGTAGCAAATGTCCTTGCAGATTCCTGCCCTTCTCAGGCAGCAGGTTAAGAATTAATTTCAGCCTCAGAATTGAAGGGAACACTCTAGAGACAGGATCTAGAAGCTTTTGGCCAAATCACACGGCTCGAAATCAGGAATAACTGCAGACCCCACTGGAATCAGTGGAGTCCCTCCAGATTCAGATAAGAGCAGAATGTGGCCCTCTGGCTGTATGATCACATGTGATGCATTGCAGCCCTGCCTATGCCAACAGTTCCCTGCAGGGCCTGGGACTAGGATCTGGCAGGGAATGGTGTATGACCCACCTTGACAAACAGTCATATCTGATCCCATAGGATTGTTCCGCACCTCAGCCAGAGAGACTGGCCTTGGCTAGCATGTTTTACAAGGAATATTTCATGCTGTTTCCACAGATAAATTTAACATTTTTTCTTGCAACCCTCTGGATCCTGAGAGACAAACTCTCCTCCCTTAATGAAGATGTGTCCACTCTCAAAGACACCAGGTAGGACAGCACTACATCTACTAGAACAGAGTGGAGGAGGGGTGCAGGGTGTACAAGGGGGCTCAGGGCAGGGTTTGAGGGCTCAGGGAAAGGGGTTGGGGTGCAGGAGGGGGCTCAAAAAGGGGGTTGGGGTGCAGGAGGGGTGTGGGGTGTGGCAGGAGCTAAGGGTAGGGGGTTGGGTTGCAGGGATGGGTGCGGAGTGTGGGAGGGGGCTCAGGGCAGGGAGTTAAGTGCAGGAGGGGTTCAGGGTGCAGGCTCCGACCCGGCACCGCTTACCTGGAGCGGCTCCGGGGTGGTAGTGGCTCAGGCAGGCTGCCTGCCTTCCTGCGCTGGCCCTGTGCCGCTCCCGAAAGCGGCTGGAACCACGTCCCTGCAGCCCCTGGGTGGGGGGCAGAGGGCTCCAGTGCTGCCCTCACCTGTGGGTACTTCCCCCAAAGCTCCCATTGCCTGTGGTTCCTCATTTCTGGCCAAAGGGAACTGCGGGGGAGGGAGGGGACTGCAGGCGAGGGCAGTGCGTGGAGCCCTCTACCACGCCCCTTCACCCAGGGAATGCAATCCGTGGGGGTGGCAATCCCGCAAGCTGGATCCAAAGCCCTCACGGGCCGGATCCGTCCCACGGGCCATAGTTCGCTCACCCCTGTATTAGAAGGATCCAGTGAGCCTCCTGTATGGGAAATCCTGTGGGATTCTGCACAGATTGCTGCCATCATACAACTGAGCACATGCCACTGTAGGGTTTCCAGGTTATCTTGGCAACCTTCGGCTTGATGAGAGAGTAACAGTCTCGCTGTCCAAGGAGCTGATAAACCCTAACTCACATCATGGGACCATCTGCCAAAATAAGGACAATTTGCATGAATAAGAGTATGCTGTATCGGACCTTAAATTAGACACAGCACAGCCAGGATGGCAATTGAAGGGTCAGGTTAGGAGAGGTCTATGGCAGTAAAGGATCATCATGGGACAAACTTTTCTGCCATATGCATCATGTTGGTCCCTGGATGGATATTGAGATCATAGAATCATAGAATCTCAGAGTTGGAAGGGACCTCAGGAGGTCATCTAGTCCAACCTCCTGCTCAAAGCAGGACCAAACCCAACTAAATCATCCCAGCCAGGGCTTTGTCAAGCCTGACCTTAAAAACCTCTAAGGAAGGAGATTCCACCACCTCCCTAGGTAACCCATTCTAGTTCTTCACCACCCTACTAGAGAAAAAGGTTTTCCTAATGTCCAACCTAAACCTCCCCCTCTGCAACTTGAGACCATTACTCCTTGTTCTGTCATCTTCTACCACTGAGAACAGTCTAGATCCATCCTCTTTGGAACCCCCTTTCAGGTAGTTGAAAGCAGCTATCAAATCCCTCCTCATTCTTCTCTTCTGCAGGCTAAACAATCCCAGTTCATAAGAACATAAGAACATAAGAGAGGCTGTACCGGGTCAGGCCAAAGGTCCATCTAGCCCAGTATCTGTCTACCGACAGTGGCCAATGCCAGGTGCCCCAGAGGGAGTGAATCTAACAGGCAATGATCAAATGATCTCTCTCCTGCCATCCATCTCCAGCCTCTGACGAACAGAGGCTAGGGACACCATTCTTACCCATCCTAGCTAATAGCCATTTATGGACTTAGCCACCATGAATTTATCCAGTCCCCTTTTAAACATTGTTATAGTCCTAGTCTTCACAACCTCCTCAAGTAAGGAGTTCCACAAGTTGACTGTGCGCTGCATGAAGAAGAACTTCCTTTTATTTGTTTTAAACCTGCTGCCTATTAATTTCATTTGGTGACCCCTAGTTCTTGTATTATGGGAATAAGTAAATAACTTTTCCTTATCCACTTTCTCAACATCACTCATGATTTTATATACCTCTATCATGTCCCCCCTTAGTCTTCTCTTTATATACCCTATCATGTCCCCCCTTAGTCTTCTCTTCTCTTAGTTCCCTCAGCCTCTTCTCATAAGTCATGTGCTCCAGCCCCCTAATCATTTTTGTTGCCCTCCGCTGGACTCTCTCCAATTTATCCACATCCTTCTTGTAGTGTGGGGCCCAAAACTGGACACAGTACTCCAAATGAGGCCTCACCAGTGCTGAATAGAGGGGAATGATCACATCCCTCGATCTGCTGGAAATGCCCCTACTTATACAACCCAAAATGCCATTAGCCTTCTTGGCAACAAGGGCACACTGTTGACTCATATTCAGCTTTTCGTCCACTGTAACCCCTAGGTCCTTTTCTGCAGAACTGCTGCCCAGCCATTCGGTCCCTAGTCTGTAACAGTGCATGGGATTCTTCCATCCTAAGTGCAGGACTCTGCACTTCTCCTTGTTGAACCTCAACATATTTCTTTTGGCCCAATCCTCTAATTTGTCTAGGTCCCTCTGTATCCTATCCCTACCCTCAAGCGTATCAACCACTCCTCCCAGTTTAGTGTCATCTGCAAACTTGCTAAGGGTGCAGTCCACACCATCCTCCAGATCGTTAATGAAGATATTGAACAAAACAGGCCCCAGCACCGACCCTTGGGGCACTCCACTTGATACCGGCTGCCAACTAGACATGGAACCATTGATCACTACCCGTTGAGCCCGACCATCTAGCCAGTTTTCTATCCACCTTACCGTCCATTCATCCAGCCCAGACTTCTTTAACTTGCTGGCAAGAATACTGTGGGAGACTGTATCAAAAGCTTTGCTAAAGTCCAGAAATAGCACATCCACTGCTTTCCCCTCATGACAGTTGCAGTCTGTTCCAAAGCCCGCTGAAGTCAGTGGAAGTAATGGGACAGAAGAGGCTGCTTGATCAGTGAGGGTCTTGCAGTAAGTCCTGTGGCACATTCAGATTGTGGAATGCAAATAGTCTTTAAAGCAGCTCATTATGAAATCTGTTTGTTGGGGAGGAACAAGATCAGGGCTGCCAGCTGGGAGTGCTGGATGGAGACATGAGAGGGGAAAAAGATTTTGGAAGCAGATCAGAATGTTGAAGCTTCAGAAAGCCATGATGTTACTTACTGCACGTGCCTAGTGCTGTGTAAGGAGAAATGCAAGTCTGTGCTGATATTCAGAGCTGGGCCATGTGCTATGTAGGGAGGAAACTCATCTCTTTCCCCTGGGGCTGTGGATACTGTCGAGGTAAAGTGCCATCCATTGAGGAGGAAGGCAAGTGTGGCTCACTATTGCTCTGTAGCAACCTCTCTGTTTATTTATGGAACAAGATAGATGGGGTCCCGAGAGCCCAATATCCTGTTCCCACTTGACTGTCACATTGCCAGGGCCTGATGTGAAGGGATTAAAAACAAAACCATAATGAGAGGTTGAACCATTTGCTTTGGAAGAGCCACCTGTAGGAGGGGAAGGTGTGTAGGGGGGGGAGATGGTTGAGCACAATATTGTATTTCAGATTCATAGGCGTAAGTTGCCATTGTGTTCGTCTTAACAGTAACCCTAAGACACAGTAAAGCGGGTGCCAGCTGTTTCGCTCCACACTGCCCAGAGCCCCTGACTCAGTCACTCACCATCGGGTCATTATAACGGGATCTCTCCATCTGCCTTTATCCAGGCTACTGACTTTTAAAGCTATCGCCCAACTATTCATTCTGGGCTGCACATGGAGCCTTGGTCTCTTCCAAGTCGGCTCAGCAAAAATGGTCATGGCGTATTTATTCACCATTGTCAACAGCCTGCAGGGAGCCTTCATCTTCCTGGTGCACTGTCTCCTCAATCGCCAGGTAATGCCCGTGGCGCATCATCAGCCAGCCGGTGACTTCACGGGCCTAGCAGTGGCCTGGTCTGAGGGTGTTAGTTACATGATGTAGTGACCATGTCCCTTATTCTCCAGGTGAGAGAGGCGTACAGGAGATGGATTAAAGGCACAAGAAAACCCAGCCCCACAATTCAAACTGGTAGTGTATCTGTGTCCACTGTCACTACCAGCACCAAGATGGTAAGAGATCCTCTATTCTGTTCCAATACCAGAATCCAAAAGTCTCCTAGAACCCAGCATAGAACTCCTCCTTTCTTGCGCACCTCCACATTCCCTTCCCTTTGCTTCTTTGCAAGCTCCATGCATCACTCACTGTGGAATGGGCTGGGAAGGTGTCGGCTTTGACAGAATTTCAGGTAATTATCCAATTGGGGAAGCTTGCAAACCAAAACCTGGGTGGAAATCTTGTCAGTGCAGATGGGCCATCCCCAGCGAAGAGTTAGCACTGCATGGAACTTCCTCTGGCTCTGTTACCTCTACTGGGAAAGGATCCAGAAGCTTTGTCTGGAGGGTAAAGTGGAGCCTTATGTCTGGAAAAACCTCCCTGCTCCAGTCCCAGCACGAGATGCCACAACCTTTGTCTGGAAGTGGACATTTCTGGTTTATATAGAGCAGCCTATATTAACTGGGGCCGTGCTCCTCTTGACCTGCTGCTTACAAACAGGGAAGAATTGGTAGGGGAAGTAGAAGTGGGTGGCAACCTAGGCAGCAGTGACCATGGGATGGTTGAGTTCAGGATCCTGACAAAAGGAAGAAAAGAGAGTAGCAAAATACGGACCCTGCACTTCAGAAAAGCAGACTTAGACTCCCCTAGGGAACTGATGGGCAGGATCCCCTGGGAGTCTAATATGAGGGGGAAAGGAGTCCAGGATTGCTGGCTCTATTTTAAAGAAGCCTATTAAGGGTGCAGGAACAAACTGTCCCATGTGCAGAAAGAATAGCAAATATGACAGGAGACCAGCTTGGCTTAACAGTGAAATCTTCAGTGAGCTTAAACTCAAAAAGGAAGCTTACGAGAAGTGGAAATTTGGACAGATAACTAGGGAGGAGCATAACAATATTGCTCAAGCATGCAGAGGTGTAATGAGGAAGGCCAAGGCACAATTGGAGTTGCAGCGAGCAAGGGATGTGAAGGGTAAGAAGAAGGGTTTCTACAGGTATGTTAGGAACAAGAAGAAAGTCAGGGAAAATGTGGGCCCATTACTGAATGGGGGAGGCAACACGGTGACAGAAGATGTGGAAAGAGCTGAAGTACTCAATGCTTTTTCTGCCTCAGTCTTTGCAGACAAGGTCAGCTCCCAGACTGCTGCACTGGGCAACACAGTGTCGGGAGGAGGTGAGCAACCCTCAATGGTGAAAGAACAGGTTAAGGACTGTTTACAAGTCCATGGGTCCAGATCTAATGCATCCAAGGGTGCTGAGGGAGTTGGCTGATGTGATTGCAGAGCCATTAGCCATCATCTTTGAAAACTCATGGCGATCAGGGGAGGTCCAGGATGACTGGAAAAAGGCAAATCTAGTGCCCATGTTTAAAAAAGGGAAAAAAGAGAACCCGGGGAACTACAGGCTCACTTCAATTCCCAGCAAAATCATGGAACAGGTCCTCAAGGAATCCATTTTGAGGCACTTGGAGGAGAGGAAGGTGATCAGGAACAGTCAACATGGATTCACCAAGGGCAAGTCATGCCTGACCAACCTGATTACCTTCTATGATGAGATAACTGGCTCTGTAGCTATGGGGAAAGTGGTGGATGTGATATATTTTGACTTTAGCAAAGCTTTTGATACGGTCTCCCACAGTATTCTTGACTATAAGGTGGATAGAAAGCTGGCTAGATTGTTGGGCTCAATGGGTAGTGATCAATGGCTCAATGTCTAGCTGGCAGCCAGTATCAAGCAGAGTGCCCCAGGGTTCGGTCCTGGGTCTGGTTTTGTTCAATATCTTTATTTAATGATCTGGATGATGGGATGAATTGCACCCTCAGCAAGTTCGCAGATGACACTAAGCTGGGGAGAGAGGTAGATATGCCGGAGGGTAGGGATAGGATACAGAGTGACCTAGAGAAATTGGAGGATTGGGCCAAAAGAAATCTGATGAGGTTCAACAAGGACAAGTGCAGAGTCTTGCACTTAGGAAGGAAGGGGACTAACTGGCTAAGCAGCAGTTCTGCAGAAAAGGACTTGTGGATTACAGTGGACAAGAAGCTGGATATGAATCAGCAGTGTGCCCTTGTTGCCAAGAAGGTGAATGGCATATTGGGCTGTATTAGTAGAAGCAGATAGAGGGAAGTGATTATTCCCCTCTATTTGGCACTGGTGAGGCCACACCTGGAGTATTGTGTCCAATTTTGGTTCCCCCACTACAGAAGGGATGTGGACAAATTGGAGAGAGTCCAGCAGAGGGCAACAAAAATGATTAGGGGGCTGGGGCACGTGACTTACGAGGAGAGGCTGCAGGAACTGGGGTTATTTAGTCTGCAGCAGAGAAGAGTCAGGGGGGATTTGATAGCAGCCTTCAACTACCTGAATTAGCGTTGCAAAGAGGAAGGAGCTCGGTTGTTCTCAGTGATGGCAGATGACAGAAGAAGGAGCAATGGTCTCAAGTTGCAGTGGGGGACGTCTAGGTTGGATATTAGGAAAAACTATTTCACTAAGAGGGTGGTGAAGTGCTGGAATGGGTTCCCTAGGGAGGTGGTGAAATCTCCATCCTTAGACGTTTTTAAGGCCTAGCTTGACAAAGCCCTTGCTGGGATTATTTAGTTGGGGTTGGTCCTGCTTTGAGTAGGGGGTTGGACTAGATGACTTCCTGAGGTCCCTTCCAACCCTAATATTCTGTGATTCTATGATTCCGTGAACTGCTACTTTATGGCTTACTTGTGCATGGCTGGGGGAAGGGAGCTGGCTTAGCTATTTTCCTGCACATGATGTCACTTCATTGGAGGTTGGCTGAATTTTGCAGTCTCTGCACTATTCCTGAATGAGGACCCAATCCTGTTCCCATTGAAGTTGACTGGAGTTTTCCCATGAGACTGGCACTCAATGTATATATATTTTTTTGCTGGCAGGTGAGTTGGGGAGAGCCCTCCACTTCTTCTCCGTGAAACAAATCACCTCTCCAACCAATGATGTTTATCATACAGCCGGCTTTGCTGTGCCAGTGGAGCAGATGCTTAAGCTGCAATTCTTCATCACAACTACATACACAACCTGGAAGGGAAAGCGGGATTCGACCAAATCCTTTCTCTGATCCAAATCCACAACTCCTCAATTCAAAGGCCACCCTAGGGTTGTAGCTGGGTGTCTCTCCCAGATTTAAAAGGCCAGATCCCAGGTCAGAGAGCAGTTATTTCTTAGGGAAAGAACACCATGTGTGTGTGGGGGGGGAGGGGGGTGATTTGCAGAGCCTTTGCGTGCTATGTGTGTGAGCTAGCTCTGCTGTTTCACTGTAATGTGTAAACAATAAAATAATCTGCTCATGGACCTTGGTTGCTTCTTTGGTTTGAGGGTTTGCTATCACGTTCTGCCTGTGCTGGAAACCTAGGGCCCAATTCTAAAGCTTCTTTATGCCAATCTGGCAGTGTAAAGGGACTTTAAAGTGGGCAGAAATGGCCCTGTGATTAGCCCTCCAGTGCAGGAGTCCTTCCTGGCTGCTGTAGAGCTGGCATAAAATCTCTGCATTAGCCCTGCTCCCAGCCCCTGGCATGGGGGTTGTGAGTGGTGGGGTGGAGGTGCTGCTGAGGGCATGGCTGAAGCACACTGCTTCATGGCTATTGTCTGCTGCCCAAGCCCCAGAAGGATCCTTGAAAACGCACTAGTTTACACCAGCTGAGGACCTGGCCTATAATCGGTTTTCAGATCCAGCACTGTCACTGCACCACTAAATGCTCTTCTTTTTTTTTAAGAAAATTTGCTTTCAAACTGTGCTTTCCCCACAACACTATGAAATTCGCTGATGTCATCTTTCCGTAAGAAACTTCTCCAAACTGAGAGCGATGACTGTGTCAGCCCACTTCTGTTTCCCCGTTTTGTTTTTTTTATATTATCTGGGCAAATACAGACCCACGATGCTTGGTGCTGTACATACACACAGTCAGAGACAATCCCTGTCCCGAATAGCTTACAGGCCTAGTAGACAATGTGGACACAAGTGTCCAGAAAAAGCCACACCCTTCTTAGGGGAAGTTCCTCATTTTAGAGAAGGGAGAAGGGAGAGGGAATCCTCAGGGGTTTGTACACAGGAAGAAGGTTGGTTGTTTCTTATTCACCAGAACCACAAACCCAACCTGGGACCTGGGAGTCGAGCTGGGATCATTAGTGGGGTGAGGTCTGTAGATATATGGCAGGTGGGCAACTCAACTACAGTGCTCGGGGCAGCTTAGTGTCAGTGTGAAGGGCGAAGGGTCTGCACTTACTGTCGGGGAGTTCTGTAGCCATCTGGGATGAATGCTGCAGAAATAGCCACCACCAGGGCTGGGAATCTGTAGCCGAACGGGTACATGAATCTCTTCTTGAACCGGCTGGCGCTGGTGTAATTCACGACCTGCAGGTTCCTGACGGAGAGGAAGAGGTGCAGCCCCTCCAGGAACATCCAGGTGAAGCAGGCCAGGAAGAGGTAGTGTAGGGGGCCAGCAATGACAGCACACACCACCTGGGGGAGACAGAGAGCCCAGGGATACAGCAGCAAGGAAAGGAAATGCTGCACATGGCGGAGATCTGCCTGGGGCCACACGGGGATTCCTGTTAGCAGAGCTCTCCAATTACAGTGCTCCGTGACCCAGAGATGGCAGGTTCCTCGGGCTATGGAGGGTCCTGCGGGTGCACATTGCTGATGCAGGAAGGGAGCGGAGATTAGTGGTTAGAGCAGGGGAGCAGGGCTCAGGGGATCCTAATTCTGTTCCCAGCCCTGCAACAGATTCCCTGGGTGATAGTGGGCAAGTCACTTAGTTTCCTTATGCCTTAATTCCTCTCCTGTGACACAGGGATAGAACTGGCCAAACTCCTGGGGATGGGGAGACTGAGGCCAACTGTGGCCAGCTCCTCCCCCGCCCCCCAGGAACCTCCCCTGTGTCCTGCACAGCCCAGAATCCAGGGAACACAAGGGGTTCAAAGCCACACACCCCAGCCCTGCTGCGATTTGAGGAACAAAGTAGGGGAGAATCAGGCTGTACTCGACTGCGTGTGCAGGTTACCGTGGTGAGGAAAAGCAGGTCGGCCAGGAAGAGGCAGCGGCAGAGCTGCAGGTGGAGAGAGGTGCTGTTGTTGTGGATGGAGCGGCACAGGAGGAAGGTGAGGATGGCGAGGAGGAGGCACAGCAGCAAGAGGGTCGGCCCCATGTAGGTGACAATGGTCAGTGGGGAACTGTCCTGTAACACAGCAAAGGGAGAATCACCAGTGAGCCCAGCCCAGCCCCCTCGCCCTGAGATCCTGAGGTTCCTATTCAGTCTTAACCCCAGCAAAGCCACCAGTGGCCCAGGGTCCAGCCTTTTGAGCTGAGTCTGAAAGTGAGATACCTCCACTGCGGTGGGACCCATAAGGAGAGCGAAGCTGGAGAGACGGTCACAGCTGCAGGTGGTGTGAGTGCTGTTTGTGTGCAGAGCAGTGCAGCCGGCTGGAGACCAGGTGCCTTTCCCAGAGATGAATTTCCAGTGGATGCAGAGAGCCTCTTCCTTGGCTGTCTTTGCCTGGAAACACAATAGCACCATCATCATCCTCACAAGATTACTAAGACAATTTTTTTTATGTTTTTGTGGCTTTATATCCCACACAGTAACAAACTCAAGGCCATGTAGTGCCACATGGCTCTCCCCAAACAGCACCCAGTGCCCATGGGTCATTTTATGATGATCATGGAGAGAGAACTCAGATCCCAGAGCTCCAAAATCAAAGGCCCTGCTACCTGAGAGTCCTTGTTAGCTAACAGCCCTACAGGGCATGTGGCACATGACAGAGCCATTCTCGTTCCATCCAGTAGATGGCAGTAGTACAACTGCCCCCCCAGCTCATTTCTGTATCAAAGAAAGCACTGTTTCACGCTGATTCCCTGAACCCCATGAGCCATAGGTAGCTGCTTTCTCATTAGTTTGGATTGGGGTGATCCAGGCAGAGCTGTTACCCCAGAGCACTTTCCACAATGAATCATAACCCAGTGTGACACAGTGCGAACTCTCGTACCCAGTGCATCAGGAATAAGGAGGTCTCTCTGCTTCTCTGACCCAGTGGGAGCCCAGAAAGGCAGCACAATCCAAATGCTCAGTAGGGGAGCCCCAGACAGGAAGCAAAGTGAGGGGATCTCCACACACTTCTCTATGGTGCAGGGTCAAGTACAGGTCTGGAGAGGTGAATGGGTCTCCCATCTCCGATGGTGCCACTCACCACCTGAGCATTCCTCAGCTACTCACCAGCTGGTTGATTTCCCTCACTGAGAAATGTCTCGTTAATGATGGAGTCCAGGGTGGAATAAGTAATACAAGCAACAGACGTGAAACCTGTTGGAACAGGAGATACCTCATTCTGGAGATAGGGACACTGAAGGTGAAGAAAGAGCCAGCCAGGTGCAGCAAACGGGAATTTCAGAGAGCACAGCTGCAGATCCTATGGTTGGAGCTAGAGGGACTTAGCGAGTTGTTCGGTGTTGTTTGTTTGTCTCCGTGTAGCTGGAGTTTGGGGCCCCTGAACAGGTCAGGCGAGAGAAGTCTGTTCTTGTCTCTTTGGGGGGCAGAACAAGAACCTACATCTGGAAGTTGAAGCCAGACAAAATGAAACTGGAAATAAGACACCACAGCGAGAGCAATTAACCATTGGAACAAACTCCCAAGGGAAGCAGTGGATTCTCCAGCCCATGCTGTCTTCATATCCGGACCAACTGCCCTTCTGGAAGGCACCAGGCAATTTAGACAAGCACAAGTTATTGGGCTCTATACATGCGGCCTGTTCTATACAGAAGGTCAGACCAGATGATCGAATGGTTCCTTCTGGGCTTAAACTCTGTGAGGCACTCAATGACCAGCGAGACTGTGGCAGAATTGGGTATCGAACTGGTTAACCAGTAGACCAGGCTACCTCCCCGCTCTGAGGCCAGAGAAACATTCCATCTTGGAAACATTAAGCTGCAGGAAGCTGAGGGGAAGACATAACTTTTCTCACTGAAGACAAGCAGAGGGGTTGGCCAGGGAGGAGCTTTCCCTGGTGCTGGAGGATTCGGGAGCAGTATCAGGACTTGTCTACACTGCAAGTTACTGTGCTGCAAGCGAGGTGGAGAATCTATGGCGCACCAGCTTGCTGCACAATAACATCCCTTGTGGGCACTGCAGTAGCACACTGAACTGCAGCAACACTCACAGGGGATTTTACTGAGCCACAAGCTGGCGCGCTGGAGATTCACAACCTGGCTTGCAGCGCAGTACCTTGCCATGGAGACAAACTGTCAGTTGGGTCGTATCAGCCTGAAAGTGGGAGTTGAGGGGAAATGTTATTCTGGTTCCTACCTGGGGAGATGCTCATCTCCAGCCTGGGGTTTAGCTGGGCTAAGAATTCCCTCCCGTTTCCATTCTCTGGGCCCACTTTATACCACAGAGGCCCTCTGCTGAGCCATCTCCCCTCTGAGCCCCCACCTCTGTGAGCCGACCAGAAATGAAAGTATCTGCACAGTCCCATGGCCGACAGCCTGAGAACCATTGGCTCAGTCAGCAAGGTCCACACTAGTGCTGGAGCCAGAGACGAGGGTCCTGGCCTGGAGATCCATGGGGACAGAGCAAAGATAGAACCAGGACTGGGGTTTGGTGCCTGGGAATCTCTCTGTGTTGCAGTTTGGTATCTGAGCATATCCATCCCCTGGATGGTAGCTTGTGCAGTTGCTATGGTGACTGTATCACAGTGAATGTCCATCGTCTCCTCCTGAGCTCTCAGCCTGATGGCCTTGCTGTCCGCACTGCAGTTCCCTGTGATGAGCCGAGTCTCAGTACCTGGGAGGGGGGAAGTGACAGAGCTTCCCACTGTGAAACCACTTCCCTGGGAATCCATCCATCTCCCTGTATCCCCTCCCCAAACTCTGTCTGTGTCTCCCTAGGGGTTCTGTATCCCCTCTGCACTCACCCAGCTGGTGAAGTGGTGTTTGGAGCAGGGGCAGGGGGCGGTGCTGTTCTGTGTCTGTATTGAATGCACTGTATAATCTTCTATCCCATAGCAGCTGAGAGCCACACGGCCCTGTCACCTATAGATCCTGTCCTCCCATTCTGAGTCTTTGTCTCTGGAGACTGGAGTGGCCAGCATGGCCAGTTTCATGGCCTGCAGCCAGAGCGTCACAGCCGATGCCACCTCTCCCTCGCTGGCACGGGCCTGGAGGGAGCTGCTGTTCAGGAGGGAGTCGAAAGGGCGAGTTGGTTCCTAGTGATGGGAAAAACACACCTTGTGAGTGAGGAGTCTGGGTGCTCCGGTGCCACATCCCGTGTGGGGACATTGGGGGTCAGACTGGTCTTTCCCAGCTCAGGGTGCTACATGCAAATATGCACTCCCCACTAGAGCGCGCAGGCACACATCCCCTATGGACGGCATAGATATTTTCTGAAGAGTATCTATCTACACATCCCTCTGCTGTGAGACCCCTACATGAGCTAAGGGGACACTGGGCTGTGGGATGCACCCAGTGGGCTCTGAGGCACACGCAGGGCAGACCCTCTTACCTGCAATGATAACACCGCACTCTCATCTCCGCACATGGGTGTCAAAATCTCTACAGTTGAATTCATGAAAGAGTAATCCCTGCTGCTGCTCATCTCCCCCTGCAGAGAGACCCAGGGCAAAGGGTGAGTTCTGCAGGCACCGGAGGGCAACCCAGAACTGAGGCGGATGTCTCCTCATTGCCATTTGGCATAGACACATGCGGAGGCTTGATCCTGCCAACCCTAATCATATGCATAAAGCTTTTCAGGACAGGGCTCCAGTTATGAAAGGTACAAACAAAAAGGCACGATTGGTGATTTGGCATCACTGGAAGGGCAGAGTTAAAGTTCTTGGTGCCTGAACTGTGCGTTTCTGGCCTTTCAGCCAAGTAGGTTTTCTTTTAGTTTAGCCGTAGTTCTGAATTTCCTGGGTTTCTGGTGCTTCCTGTTTTTTTTTTTAAATAATTACAACAGTTTTGTGAGATTCCTTTTTTAACTCTTAAGTTTCTGATGTTGGGTCTGGCCCATGCTGAAGGCCAATGGCTTTGTGGCTAAGGCACACGATGGGGACTCAGGGAATCTGCGTCCAGCTCCTGGCTCTGCTGTTCACTCTGGGTTCCCCTGGGCAGATCATGTAATGTCGCTGCACCTCAGTTTCCGTTTAAGCAAAGCATGGGTAACCATCCTTCCCCTATTTGGTTTGCAAGTGCTCGAGGACAAGAAGTATCTGTGACTTGGTCTTTGGAAGGACCTGGCATAATGGGGAGCTGATCTTGGCTGGCGCATCTAGGCACTGCTGTAATATGATTACATTTTGTGGCTCCAAAAGGTGACCTACCCTCTAGGAGGCCGAAACTGACAGAGAAAACGGGTTTAGAGGTAGTCTCAGCACATCAGGTGACAGTCCCAAGGGGGGGTCTCTGAGACTGAACCCATCACAGTGGCATAGTTGTGCTTGGACACACATTGCCACAGGTTAACTGAGTTTTTGGATCAGAACCACACACTTGTCAAAATTTAATTTTGATATTGGAGAGTTTAAGGGTTAAAAATCAGTTACAGTGAGTGACTCATGATCAAGATCCTGACAGAAAAAGCCTGGAAGAATTTTGCTTACAGAGAGGGTTGTATTTTAAGCAAAAGGCTCCAGAGGAGGAACTGAAAAATCTGTTAATTGCCAGTGATAAGGAAGTAGACCCAGGGAAAATGCGTGCAGTGAGAAACCAGCAGCTAGAACTTGAATACAAGCAAAAATAGCTGATATCGAAGGAGAAGCTGCTGAAAGACAATGCCTGTGTTTTGAACGTGAGCAAAAAATGGCAGATATTTGATTGCAAGAACTAGAAGCTAAGGCAAAAGTGGACAGACTGAAGCTCCAACTCAAGAGAATAAAGGAACAACAGGAACTGTATCATATGGAAAAAACAGCTCCTTTCAACAACAGAGATGGGGATAGAATCTGTCCAGTTTGTAACAATGTTGATATGTTGTTTGACTCTAAGCAGTTGTCTGTGTGTAACCAAATTTCCCCCAACACTGCCACCTTTTATGTAAATACTTTTACTGTGAGCTCAGGTGAAGGTAACCCCATAACTTGTCCAGAGAATGTAAAAGTCAATGGTTTAGGGCAAATTACAGTTTCTAACATCACTCTTGTTAAAACAGATTTTGTCAAAGAGGAAGATTATTTACCAAATCAGAGTGTGAATATTGTGATCCTCTATGAGTTTACTGTACGTCTGCCTTTAGCCAGAATCCATCTTGAATGGAATGGTGTTAAACATGAACTTATAGCTGATGTAAGGAAGCTATTGCCTAAGGGTCTTTTGACTGGGGATGATATTAAAACATTGTTTAGTCAAGTTGATGACATAAATCAGTCACAGGAAAGAAACAGTCCTGAACCTGTGTCTACTAGGGGCAAGGATTGGCCTGTGGAGAGTTTCTCCAAATGTTTGTCTGAGGAAGATGGCTGTTTATCTGCGCAAAGAAGCAGTGCGTATATGGAGGAAATTTCTGAGTGTCTGTCTGGTATCTCAGAAGAAAATCTGGCATTAGATAAGGCTCAGGAAGATGTTTCTCTAGAGCAAATTAAAGTTGGCGATGAGGTTAAAGCCCTACCTGAGAAGGAAGGGATACAGTCTTGGTGAGTGGTGGGTTGTTGGCAAGATCAGTGGAACATGAGTATCCCAATACCTTACCTGTTACCTGTGTGGAGAATTGTGACAGTGAAGGAAATGTGCCTTTGTCTGTTAGGGGTAATGACTTGCCCTTGAAGGGAGCTACCCCAATTGCCAAGCAATTGTCTGTGAACAGCCATGTGTGCTGGGACAAAGGAAAGGATATCCCAAGCTGTTTGTCTGTTAAAAGGGAATGTTTCTTCAGCCCTTTTCTGCCTGTAAACCAGACAGAAGAAGCCTGTCAGCTTATGACAGTTGACAATTTATCATAGAATATCAGGGTTGGAAGGGACCTCAGGAGGTCATCTAGTCCAACCCCCTGCTCAAAGCAGGACTAATCCCCAGACAGATCTTTACCCTAGTTCCCTAAATGGCCCCCTCAAGAATTGAACTCACAACCTTAGGTTTATTAGCAGATCAATGCTGATTGACCACTGAGCTATCCCTCCCCCAGAGTTGATTCTGGATACATCTAAAGCCCAGAAAGAAAATGGTCCTCAATTTGTGTCGGCTAGGGATGGTGACATTGTAACTAGGCTGCATCCAGTTAATGTCAGAAATAGCTCCCAGAGACCAAGCGATTCTAGTACTTCTATTTTGCCTGTGTTGCTGGGTGAAGATATGACAACTCTGTTTAACCAGGTTGATATCATAGCCAGGGCACAAGGAGAGCATGAAGGTGATTTAATTGTGTTACCCACTAACAGTGTGGAAAGTTATAACAAGGAGGAAATGATTCCTAAGCTTGTGTGTGGCAAAGGGAGAGAAAATGCTTTTAACCTTTTATCTAGTAAGTCTCTCAGCTTGCCTGGAAGGGGGTTATGTAAAAATCCTTGTGATGGGTCAGGGGTGATTCTGGATTTAAGTGAGACCCAGAAAGAGTCTGTTGTTGCCAAGGAAAATGTACCTTTAGAGCAAGCCCTAGATGAAAAGGGTAAGGGCAGAATTGCTATTTAAAATGTGTGGTTGCTTAGAAAGATTCCTGAAGAGAAAAATCTTCAGGGTAGTTTTTGCAAGCAGTTTGCGGTGAGTGATGAGTGTGGAAGTGATTTGATTGAGTTAACTGAGGGTGAATCACTGTATAGAAAGCAAGTTTGTTCAGGAGACTTGTTTCAGTTCCTAACTGCTAGAGTCTTTCTGAGGCGTATAGATCCACTGACTTTGCTTTGGAAAGGCCCTGTGCGGATAGCTTTGAGAAGGTTTTAGATGGGATGAAAATTGTCAGGGAATTTGAACAGCCCTATGACCAGGTGGCTGTGCTTGGCCAGCTGGTTGGGAAGACAATGTTGTTGGCACAGGAATGTCTCCATATTGAGTCTTTGAGTAAGCAGTGTGTGACTCAGGTACTGAGGAAAGATCGGGTTACTGGTTTTTCAGAGCAGAACAGCCTCATGACTGAACTCACATGGATGCAGGGGAGAGCAGGCAAATTCTCACCCTTAGACACTTTGAATTCGTTTGGTGTCTCTTTAAAACAGAGTCCCAGTCTCTAAGTTGCTGCTGGTGGTAGATTCACAAGCAAGCATGCAGGAGGGAGTCTGTGTAGATGTTCATAGCACAGAGGGGCTGCAGTTGGTGAACACACCTAGCCAGCAACGGAATTTCTGTGAGCAGGAAGTTTCAGTTTTCAACCTTCCAGGAAAAAGATGGGGAGGAAAAGAATGGAATCCTGCTGAAGGGAAGAATGAGTGTCCAGCCTTGAATTTGAAAGCTAGTGTTTGTGTTCATGCAAATTACCTGACTGACTGGAGGGAGAAAGACTTGCCTGGAGCTGTTAGCAAAAAGGACACACCCAGCTGGCCAATGGATTCTGTTAAGCAAGAGAGCTCAGATTTTGACCCACTGGAACAGGGAGAAAGGGGAAAAGTTTATCATGCTAATGAAAGCCACAGGTTAACCCTAAAATGCCCAAACCCCAATGGTATTGAGCCATAGGTGTGGCATAACAAAAATTTAATGTTAATGCTAATGTTAACTTTTGTGACTGTGGTGCTGATACTAAGAACCGTAAAAATGTACAACGTGCGTGTTGTTTTGGAAAAGCCCTTGGACATGTTGGGGGTTGTCATGGTCTGCACCCTCACTTGAAACTGGGGGGTTTCAAAGTGAGGACCAGCATGTATTCCCCCACCCTAAAATCCTAGGGTAGGTCTCCTTCGCTGCCACCAGTCAGGTTAAAGTGTCTGACACACTGCCTGTCCCCCAAGCTTCCCCTGGGGAACCCAGATTTAAACCCCTTGAATCTCTACACACAGGGAAGCAGCCCACTTCCCCCCTCTCTCTCTCCTAGCCACTTTGGAGAGATATACACCGAGTCAAATCCTTGACTCAACACAAAGAGGGACTCACTTCCCCCCTCCCCTTCCCTAGTCCTGGAGAGAGATACCTGATTCAAACTGCTTGAATCAAACCCAGGAGGAACTGTCTCTTCCCCCCTCCCCTTCCCCTGAATTTCCACAAGAGAAGGAATTAACCAAGTCCAAAGAAAAGAAAATAATTTATTAAGAGAACAAAAAGAAAATACAGAATCTCTATGAGCCCAAGATGGACACTCATAGGGGATAACCTTATCAATCTCTGGAGAGAATCCCCCTCCCCCTTTCTTTCTCAGTGAAAGCAAAGTAACAGCAAACAGGAATAAAGAATTTCCTTTAGCAAACACACAATTGCAAATATAGAAATCAACTCAAAAGACTAACCCGCCTTTCTAATTAATACTCACTATTAAATAGTAGAAACTACTCCAGGAGAACTTGGAGACATGACTGGTCTCTTTTAGATCCAAAAAGAGAACCTGAGACAAACAAAGAAAACACAGACAAAAACTTCCCTCCACAGAGATTTGAAAAAATCTTATCTCTGATTGGTCCTCGGGTCAGGTGGTCATCAGGTACTGCATGTTAACCCTTTACAGGTAAAAGAGACCTTAACCCTTAACTATCTGTTTATGACAGGGGTGATACATATAAACTCACTATGTTGTAAAAGCCTTCATGGTTATACTGTTTCATTACATAATAACACACACTGTGTTAAAAGGCCTGGTGATACTGATATTTCACAGTCAGTGCCTGTATCTAATCTTGAAACTGCACACAGCAGAAAAACCACTACAAGCTTGAACTGCTGTGCAAAAGGGGAAACTGAGGTACAACGCTTCATAGCCTTTGTGGCTGAATGCCAGAGTAAGTGCTCTCTGAAGATCATTAATGGTTATGTTAAGTTAACACATAGACCAAACCCTAGACTCACTAAAGTGTTTCACAAAGTATGGACAAGTTTTTAACTTGGGCCAAAGCAGACATCAATAATTTGGCCTCACAAAGAATTCAGTGTAAACACAGCTCATATCAATGTTGGAAGGTCCCAAAGGTGTATCCAGGAGCTCTAATTTCACCCTTCCACACCAGTCTCACGTTGGGGGTGTGATGCATGGCTAGAAAGGGTTAAACATCCTGCAAAATGAATAACCCTCAAAAGACATGTAGGGAGATAATGTTTGTGTTTTTGTGTGTTTACATATGTATGAGTAGGTTTCACATTGTAATCAACAGTCTCTGTCTATGCTGTATTCTGATGTCATTTAAATGAATTATAAACATGGGATATCTCGGTATTCATGTCTCTTTGAAATGTACAGTGAATGGTGGAGGAAAAACCAAATGGCCTTATGTTAATTTGTATAGCTAAGTACCGATGATGGACCTCCTTCAAAGTCATCCTAATTATCTTTTGTTCCCCAAGGGAATCCCAACTTGTCAAAGAGGACTTGAAATTGTGTAAAAGATCCTTGGGTCCCGATTCTGTCTTCTCAGATCTGCTTAGACTTCATCAGGGGAAGTTTGAGTCACAAGACCGAGGTCCCAGTTATGCGTGCATAGTGTTAGCAATATTGCACCCCATCATGTTTTCAGGCATCCAGGGACTCGGAACCCAGAACTTTGCTAGGACACCTATGAATGACATCATAGGGTTTAAATGCAGGGGGGGAGGCAGGGCTAGCTCAGTGGTTTGAGCATCAGCCTGCTAAACCCAGGGTTGTAAGTTCAATCCTTGAGGGGTCCATCTAGGGATGTGAGGATTGGTCCTGCTTTGAGCAGGGGGCTGGACTAGATGATCTCTTGAGGTCCCTTCCAACCCTAATAATCTATGATTCTAAGGTACTGGAAGGGGGTGTGACCAAAGACAAACAGGGATTTCACATGTACTACCTCCACCATGGACAGAGTCAGACTCCAGCAGTAAGTTCAGGAGGAGGGTGTGACATTGCACTCCATATGTTTATGAAAATATGCTTTTGAGTGTGAATATGATGTAACTGGAATATGCCTTATGTAAAAGGTTTCTTGTAAGGTATTATTACAAAGCTTATAATCTACTGAGTGTGTTCATCCTGTTTATATGAATGTATCATTCTTGTATCTGAAACTAGAAATGTGAAGTATAATTCTGAAGTCCTATTGTAATTATGTAAAGTGTGGGCCATTAATAATGACTTGGAATCTTGATGTCTCCCATTAACTAGAACAATTGACTATAGATGGCTCTATTTACCTACATACATGCGGGCCAGTCTTGGAAGAATGGAGGCTAGGAGTTTTACAGGTCATGTGAACATGTCACATGATACTGGAATCCATCTTAAACCTGGTGCTTTTCCATTTAGAAGGAGGGGTGGGAACCCAGAGAGACAAAGGATTCACACCTTATGCCAAAGCTATGAAAGGGGGTGGAACAGAACAAAGGGGTCCCAGTCATGTGGAATCCTCTGCTTTCCACCCAAGATGCCTGCTGGAACTAACAAGGTCTGTACCAGGGGAAAGGATCGGGCCCAGACTAGGAAGGAGTCTAGTCTGTGAGAGAAGCTTATTGGATCATTGCTGAGGGTGAGATTTACCTGTATTCAGTTTCTTAAATGTATTAGGCTTAGACTTGCATGTTTTGTTTTATTTTGCTTGGTAACTTACTTTGTTCTGTCTGTTATTACTTGAAACCACTTAAATCCTACTTTTTATACTTAATAAAATCACTTTTGTTTATTAATTATCCCAGAGTAAGTAATTAATACCTGGGGGAGTAAACAGCTGTGCATATCCCTCTATCAGTGTTATAGAGGGTGAACAATGTATGAGTTTACCCTGTATAAGCTTTATACAGAGTAAAATGGATTTATTTGGAGTTTGGATCTGATTGGGAGCTGGGTGTCTGGGTGCTGGAGACAAAAGCACTTTTTAAGCTGTTTTCAGTTAAGTCTGCAGCTTTGGGGGCGTGGTTCAGACCCTGGGTCTGTGTTGCAGGAGGCTTGCATGTCTGGCTGAACATGTCTGGAGGCCTAAACTGACAAAGAAAACGGGCTTGGGGAGGTAGTCTCAGCACATCAGGTGACAGTCTCAAGGGAGTCTCTGTGACCCAACCTGTCATACTGGCCTCGATCCATCAGGTTTCTATGCACCAGGAACAGCCAGTGAAAGTGAACAGAGAATGGCACACTCAAGCGTGATATTTACGATACGCCTGATCCTCTGACCCACTTCACTTCCTTTGTATGAACACTGACCCCTGGGGTGGGGAGTTCTCCATGGGTGTAGGGCCAATGTATCTAGCTCCTTCAGCCTCCCCTCCAGCTCCAGCATAGCGGGCGGGGCAGGCACGGGGACCATTACCAGTTGGCAGCCCCCAGGCTGCACCAGACTCCACCAGGGCTGGTGTAGAACCAGCCAACAAGCACTAAGAGGTTCCTGGGAAGAGCCAAGACCTGGGGTTTAAGCTGGTTAGTTATGTTTCACATTGAAAGGCACTGTAGTGCAGAGGGGCCATCCCACTCCAGATCCTATGGAGGCTACCCCACCTCACTATGTCACTGATATGTCGGGCACTGTGGGGAACGAAGTGGTCTCCACTCACAGCTCAAGCCCAGGTGAGTGTGCAGGCTGAGCGTCAAATAAACAGTCAATTAGCCCAGACCCTGGATCAATGCGGGGCAACAAAGAGTCTGAGGCTCAGGTTTCTGGCCTGAGGAAGGGGAGACTGCCACGCCTGGGTTGGGGTTGCAGGGGGACGCAGGCCCACCACTCCACTGCCCTAGCAGTGACAAAGTGCTTTGTCACTGGGTCACTGGGGATCCATGCCACAACACACTGACTCACCCTCTGTCAGAGTTGTGGCCAGACAGGGGTCTGCTACCGCTGGGCCACTTCCACTCTCCCCTTCTTGGTGTGAGAATGGATCGAGGCTGAAGGTGGTTTCCAGGTCCAGGAGCAAGTTCTCGGGGATCTGGTCCGTCCATGGTCTGGACCAGTCGTCCTTTCCCTCCGGGGTCAGGTCTGACAGTGGTCTGGGCAGTCTGGGCCAGTTGTCTACTTCCTCCAGGTCTGAATCAGCTAGTGGCCCCAGTGGCCCAGGCCAGTCCTCTGCTTCCTCAGCACCCTCCACTGCTTCCCAGCTCGGGAGGCCACAAGAGGCATCTGGGGTCTCTCCAGTGGTTGCCTCCCTACTGAGCTTTCTCGGATGCCTTTTATACTTCCTTTCCCTCCCACCCACTTCCTGAGGGGCTCAGTGCAGGGGCCCTCCCACTCGGGTCACCCCACCTCACTACACACCCCAACCTTAAGTCCGACTCCCCATCTTCAGGGCTGGGCTCTTGGCTTTCCCCTGGGTGGGACAGAAAGTCCGCATTAGCATTCTGTTTCCCCATGCAGTGTCAGATAGTGAAGGCATACTGCTGCAAGGTGAGGTACCATCTCATCAGCCAAGTGTTGGCGGTTTTCATGGTGCCCAACCACCTTAAGGGCTCATGATCGGTTATCAGAATGAAGGGTTTCCCAAAAATGTAGTTTTTAAGGGCCTCGATCGCCCATTTGATGGCGAGGGCCTCCTTTTCTATAACCGCATAGTGGTATTCTTTGGGGAAGAGCTTCTGGCTAATTTAGAGGATAGGGTGCTCCTCCCTATCCACCTCCTGAGACAAGAACACTCCTAGTCCCACCTCTGAAGCATGTGTCTGGACCAGGAACTCTTGGTGAAAATCAGGGCTGAATAGTACAGGTTCCCGACACAGGCTCTCCTTGAGGGTTTGGAATGCCTCTCCGCATTCCACTGACCATCGTACTCAAAGTGGGCTGTCCTTAGTTAAAAGAGCTGTGAGGGGAGCTGTGATGGATGCGAACTGGGGGATAATTCAATGATAGTATCCTGCTATGCCCCAAAACTGCCATGTCTGCCACTTTGTAGTTGGCAGTGGGCAGGCCTGCAGGTGCTGGACTTTCCCTATGAGGGGCCATATGAGGCTCACTCTAGGGTATATCTCAGGTAGGTAGTTTCCTGCCATCCAATGTGACATTTCCTCATGTGCTGAAAGGTAGCTGGGGCCCAATGGAGACCAAATGGCATCCGCACAAATCGATACAGTGCTAAACACCGTCTTCTCTCTGGAATGCAGGTCCAGGCAGATCTGCCAATACCCTTTTGCGAGATCAAGTGCGGTGTTGACTTGAATTTTATGGGTTAATTGTTATGGCTCACCACTGATTGCATCCGACCAGAAAATATGTAGGTTCTTGTCCAATTCAGACTACAGGGTCCGAGAACTCAGAGAGTTCTATATCGGGAGAGGACTCTTGGGGTGCTTGGCAAAAACACTTACACTGAGGACAATACCAAATTGATAAAAACTTTATTGAGATTAACAAAAGAATAATAAATGCTATGAAACTTATGACTGCAAAGCAGTAAAAGAATTCCAAAACTCCTGATGGTAACATTCCTATTGTACGTACCTTAACCTAACAAACTGAGTGGGATAGCTCAGTGGTTTGAGCATTGGCCTGTTAAGCCCAAGGTTGTGAGTTCAATCCTTGAGGGGGCCACTTAGGGATCTGGGGTAAAAATTGGTCCTGCTAGTGAAGGCAGGGGGCTGGACTCAATGACCTTTCAAGGTCCCTTCCAGTTCTAGGAGATGGGTATATCTCCAATTATTATTAAATTTCCTTGAGGACCTGGTAATAGGAGGTGAAGGACCAGCCTTACTCCTGGCATTCCCAATAACATGATGGTTCCCCAATAGTTAGGAATGTTGAGTAGTTATACTATACTACACAAGCTGAGCTGATAGCGTGATAGAAGATAGAATGATAGGTAGATAAAAACATAGTCTATAGAATATATGAGGACAAAGAAAAGAAAGAGCTAAAGCCTCCCTGTGATATCCTTACAAGTTATTTTATAGGATCCTGACACTATGTAATTCAGGCCCAACCTACTATACTCAAATCTTATTTCTGTACTCTAAGAAATGTATGGGTACCCTTATCCTATAGGTTAGTGGATTATGACACTTCCGCTTTATATATTAATAAGGATTATCTCACTCCAAAAACTGCCAACCTAGGGTCTCTTGGCAACTTCCAGGTGTAGTAAAATGAGGACCTGAAACAAACTCTTGTGTCAGAGGCCCAGTCTGAGGCCTGAAGCCTGAACCAAAGTACTTCCAGGCATTGCTAAGCAAAAGCTGAGCTGTGAGCCAGAGGCAGGCCCCACTCACAGAAGTTGGCAAGAAGAGGGCTGCTAGAATCAGGTGCATCCACCCATAAATGCTAATAAGAGGAACTTGTGCCAAGATAGCATCAGAACACTCCACAGAGATAACAAGGAACAGGCAGGTGCATATTAAAGAGAGGGTCAAAAGGACAACGTGATGGATAGATTTGATTGAACCTCCATGATCAACGAGGGAGACAAACCCCAATGAGCCAAGGGGCTGTACCTCAATACATCAGTAGAGATGAGTAATCTGTCCTGTAACTGTATAAAAGTAGGTCCCGGAGTGCACATCTTTCTCTGGCCTAGGCGGCAGTGGATAGTCCTGCCACTGACTGAGCTGGTCCATTGCCAGGGGGCACAAATTCGTAGTATGTCTTGTAGAGTCTATGGGAAACTATTACTGTGCTTCCTTTGACAATAAATCTGGCTTGGGTTCCTTCGTACCCTACTACAGTCTGTGGTCTTTGGGGATTCTCTCGGGGTTTGCTGTGTCAGCGATCTGCGCAGAGCCGGGGCAGCACACAGAGGGAACACACACGCAGCTGACTTTTATCATCATCAAACAAGGGGAGAGCACCACACCAATAGCTACTGACAACACCAGCTTTGTGGTATACCCTGCAGTTACCAACTGGTCGCAGATGCTAGATACACCTGTTCAGTGTTGTGTATAGTTCCTCCCTTTGGTTCCCCAAAGTTCAGGGACCATTCCTATCTGTGCCAAAGGTTACCAGCTGTTATGCTGATTTACCTTAACTGATTGTACTTTTAGCTGTTTAGAGCATTTTACTGGATACAAGCCAGTAAGCTTCTTGCATTTCAGCAAAACTTATTCATTAGGAAACACGTATCATATGCCTCAACACATCCTAATTTCATAGGAATTAATACTGATAAAATGCAAGAATGAAATGGATAAATTCAGAAAGAGAAACATATTATTTGATATGGCTGGCTGGATTAGTAGGATATAATAGCAAGCAAAATAATCCTGTGGGCTACAGTGGTGATGTAATTGGCAGTTCCTAGATTGTCAAGGAGCTCATCAATCCACAGCATCGGATAGGCGTCAAACTTTGAGATTGCATTTATGTTCCGAAAGTCGATACAGAAGTGATGGCTCCCATTGGGGTTTGGGACCAGTACAATGTGGCTGCGCCACTCGCTTCATGACCGCTCAATAACCTCCAATTCTACCATCATTTTGACCTCCTTCTCCATGATCTGCCGCAGGAGGGGGCGTGTCGCTTCCTGGAACTCCTGTCTCGGGGTTGTCTGGATCGTGTGCTGTACGACAGTGGTCTGGCCAGGGCGTGTGGTGAAAGTCTTCCGGAAGGCTTCCAGAAGGCTCTGAGCTTGTTACCATTGATCAGCCAACAGCATGTCGCCCAACTGGGGCTCTATCTTGTCCAGCTCAGGCACTTGGGGCTCTAGGGCTGGTTCGGGTGGGTAGGGGGCAATTAGCAATCCTTCCCGGGCATGTCAGGGTTTCAAGAGGTTCACATGGTACACCTGTTTCTTCTTCCTCCTCCTCAGGCTGGTGAACCCTCATAGCTGACAGGCCCCATGTGAGGGACAATTTTGGGCCTTGCCACCAGACCAGGAGCTTTGACTCTTCTGGTGGGAGGAGTACCCGGTCCCTGGGCTCAAAGCTTTTTGTTCAGGCCCAGTGGTTATAGCACCGCTCCTGGATCCCTTGGGCCACCTGAAGATTTTCTCAGGCAAGGGTCCCGGCTCAATCAAGCCGGGCTCGCAATTGTAATACATATTGGAGAAACCCCTGGGCGGTTGAGGGGGTGTACTCCCAGGTCTCTCTCCTCAGATACAGTACCCTGCGGGGCTGGCATCCATACAAGAGTTCAAAGGGGGAGAACTTGGTGGATGAGTGGGGTACTAGGTTCGGACCTCCTGGTTCTGGGGGTCCCACTCTACCCGATAGAGGCGAGCGGCTATAATCTCAAACCGTGGCTACTGCAGTGCTCTCTGGGGGTCTACTACAGTCCTGTTGACGTGGGACACTTGGTTTTAGGCATGCTTAAGGGTGGTCTTGAGGAAAGTTGGACGGGAGGTTCTCACAGAGCCTTCCCCCACTGGATCTAGGGGCCAGATTTGGATCTGGGGGCCAGGTTTGGGTCCAGGACTCATGGGGGTTTTCTTTTCCCTGTTTCTCTTCCTCTGGTTCACAGTGTCCCTCTCCGCTGGCCTCAAGGCCCTGGTTTGCCACTGCATCTTCCCTTAGAGCTGTCAGGGGAAGAGTCTCCCAAAGGCTGGCCTCCTGGAGAAGGTCATTAAAGCCCAGCCAGTCCCGTCTGAGAATGATGGGATAGGCAAGGGTGGGGGTCAACCCTACTATCATCTCCTCAGTCACCCCATTTGTCGTTAAAAGTACCCGGACCTGGGGGTGCCCTTTTATGTCTCCGTGAACACACTGGAGTCAAATCTCTCCTCGGTCCTTTTCGGGTTCGGGATGACTCCCTGCCATACAAGGATCTGCCCACATCCCAAATCCAGGAGGGCCATGACTGGCTTGGGGTCTACTTCCATTGGCATTGTCAGCTTCGGGGAGGATGGCTTGCGGGCCCAGGATTCCCCAGTGCAGACCAGGCTAAAGCTACAATCCATCTCAGGACATTCATGCTGTAAGTGTCCTAATCGGCCACACGTGAAGCAGGGCCACACGTGAAGCAGGGCCACGTGTCTGAATGCGCTGGCTGGGGCACCGCCTCTGGAGGTGGGCTCCGATGATAGTCCGGGCCCACTGGGCTCAAGGAGCCCCGAGAGGCGTGCCCTGTGGATGAAAGGAGGGAGGCAGGTTACAGGTGTGGTTCTCTGAGTTGCCTGCACCCAGGCACTGCTTAGTCTGGGTCCAGGTCTCTGGGTCAATGCTGGGGTCATCGCTGTAATTGTGGCACCCAGAGCCCAGGCCCCCAGCCCATTGGGATCTTCAGCAGCCAAGAATTCCTCCACCAAGGTGACGGCCATGCTTAAAGTTTTTGGATGATGTCAGAGTACCCATGCCCTACCGCAGGGCCAGAGAATCTGGGTGAATTGCTCCAGGGCCACTTGCTCGGTGATTTCTCTCGCTGAATGCCACTCTGGGAGCAACCACCACCAGCAGACGTCCTCTATCTCATGGGCAACGATGCGAGGTTGGGCCCCTAGAGGGTAGGTCGCCTTTTGGAGCCGCCAAATGTAATCATAGAATCACCACCCCCCTCTGAAACTTGAGACCATTACTCCTTGTTCTGTCATCTGCTACCATTGAGAACAGTCTAGATCCATCCTCTTTGGAATCCCCCTTCCAGGTAGTTGAAAGCAGCTATCAAATCTCCCCTCATTCTTCTCTTCTGCAGACTAAACAATCCCAGTTTCTTCAGTCTCTCCTCTTAAGTCATGTGCTCCAGCCCCCTATTCATTTTTGTTTCCCTCCGCTGGACTCTTTCCAATTTTTCCACATCCTTCTTGTAGTGTGGGGCCCCAAACTGGACACAGTACTCCAGATGAGGCCTCACCAATGTCGAATAGAGGGGAATGATCACGTCCCTCGATCTGCTGGCAATACCCCTACTTATACATCCCAAAATGTCGTTAGCCTTCTTGGAACAAGGGATCACTGTTAACTCATATCCAGCTTCTCATCCACTGTAACCCCTAGGTTCTTTTCTGCAGAACTGCTGCCTAGCCACTCGGTCCCTAGTCTGTAGCAGTGCATGGGATTCTTCCATCCTAAGTGCAGGACTGTGCACTTGTCCTTGTTGAACTTCATCAGATTACTTTTGGCCCAATCCTCTAACTTGTCTAGGTCCCTCTGTATCCTATCCCTACCCTCCAACGTATCTACCACTTCTCCCAGTTTAGTGTCATCTGCAAACTTGCTGAGGGTGCAATCCATGCCATACTCCAGATCGTTAATGAAGATATTGAACAAAACCAGCCCCAGGACTGACCCTTGGGGCACTCCATTTGATACCGGTTGCCAACTATACATGGAGTCATTGATCACTAGCCATTGAGCCCGATGATCTTGCCAGCTTTCTATCCACTTTATAGTTCATTCATCCAGCCCATACTTCTTTAACTTGCTGGCAAAAATACTGTGGGAGACCATATCAAAAACTTTGCTAAAGTCAAGGAATAACATGTCCACTGCTTTCCCTCATCCATTATCTCATCATAGAAGGCAATTAAGTTAGTCAGGCATGACTTGCTCTTGGTGAATCCATGCCAACTGTTCCTTATCACTTTCCTCTCCTCTAAGTGCTTCAAAATTGATTCCTTGAGGACCTGCTCCATGATTTTTCCAGGGACTGAGGTGAGGCTGATTGGCCTGTAGTTCCCCGGATCCTCCTTCTTCCCTTTGTTAAAGATGGGCACTACATTAGCCTTTTTCCAGTCATCCAGGACCTCCCCTGATCACCATGAGTTTTCAAAGATAATGGCCAATGGCTCTGCAATCACATCCGCCAACTCCTTTAGCACCTTTGGATGCAGCGCATCCGGCCCCATGGACTAGTGCTCATCCAGCTTTTCTAAATAGTCCAGGGGAAAAATGGGAGCCTCCCCTCCCACCAGTTTTAAACCCCTCTTTCTGTGGCCTACCCTCAATAGATGCCTGAGTCTCTTCAAAGGCATCAGCTAAAAAAGGCATCCAGAGACTTTACATTTTTTTCCCATAGACACTGCTTTACTTCAGCCTTACATATGCTTAGAAAATGCTCTTGAGCAACAAGATCAAAGCATTCCTTCAAAACTTGCCACCTCTTTACCGCTCACCCATTTTCTCAACAAATCTTTCATTGTGTTTACATATTCCCCATTACTCATATCAATATCCCTCTTAAGATTCCTAAAATTTAACTCTATATGTTTCAGGGGTAATCTGAAAACTTCGCAAAACAGTATCTTTAAATTTACAATTGTCTAAAGCATCTTCAACAGGCATTCCGTTGAATATATTTTGAGCTTTAGCAGTTAATTTTGCCATCAGGGTAGGAACTCTCTTATCATCAGGGATTTCATGTATTACATACAGCCTTTCGAAGGCGGTGAGATATTCAGCAATATCCTCCTCCTCACTGTATGCAGGACATAAGTGTTCCCATTTGTGGATTTTTGGAGTGATGGGAGTCATTGGGGTCAGGGGGTTCTGGTTCTGCTTCTCTAGCAGGTCCAGTTGGTGTTTTTGCGCTCTCTCTTTCTCTTTCTTCTCTCTCTTTCTTCCTTCTGTGTGCAGCCTCCTCCCTGGCTGCCAGGGGCGGCTCTAGGTATTTTGCTGCCCCAAGCACAGCAGGCAGGCTGCCTTCGGCGGCTTGCCTGCAGGAGGTCCCCGGTCCCGCGGATTCGGCGGCATGCCTGCGGGAGGTCCGCCGAAGCCGTGGGACCAGCATACCCTCCGCAGGCATGCCGCCAAAGGCAACCTGCCTGCTGCCCTCGCCGCGACCAGCAGAGCGCCCCCCGTGGATTGCTGCCCCAGGCACGCGCTTGGCATGCTGGTGCCTGAAGCCACCCCTGCTGGCTGCCTCTGCCTTCATAGCCCTTCTGTGTGCAGCCTCCTCTCTGGCTGCCTCCCTGCCTGCCACATTCAAAACTCACGGTCCTTTTAATTCTCTGCAGCTTCCAGTCTGGCCAGCTCTAGTTTTGTAGCTGCCTCACTGGTATCATTTTTCTGCTTTCTTGTGCTTATTTCCCTCACCCGAAATAAACAAACAGAAAATAACAAAACTGTGACCTCCTCCAGACTGTTCTTAGCCACTGCACTTAAGATTCAGTTAAAATCACAAATATCAGTGCTTAAAATGTGAGCTCCAATTGGAGTAACAAGCTGCCCATACAGCCCTGCTTGCTGCGCCACTGTGATCTTCCCCTCTGGTGTTATCTGGACTGGTGAGCTCCTAGGTCACTCCAATCCTTGACTCTGAGAGCCAGTGTTACCCTGCTCTTCTGTGAGAACCCTCACTCCGGGGCTGTTCACGCACAGCCTCTAGCATGTAAGCTGCTCCTTGGATTGTGCAACCGAATGACACTAGCCAATGTCTCTGGTCCCAGACACAAACCTAGGAACCTCCATCTTGCAGTGTCCAGTTATGCCTGCTGGACACTGAAAGCTTACATGCGTTCGTCAGTGTAACAAAGAAATTGATATGTACCAGGCTTGTTATTCCAAGGAGAGTCTCTGACAAGCTTCAAACCAAACACACTGCTTCAGCTAGAATAAACAAACAGATTTATTAACTACAAAGATAGAATTTAAGTGTTTATAAGTCAAAGCAAAACAAGTTAAATTTGGTCAAATGAAATAAAAGCATTTTGTTCAAATAACAAAATGTTCGAACAAACCGCTGTTCAAAACAGTTTCAATGCTGTTCGAAGGCATCAGCTAAAAAAGCCATCTCATCCACAGTCTTTACATCTTTGTCCCATAGACACTTCTTTAGTTCGGCCATACATATGCTTAAGAAATGCTCTTCAGCAACAAGATCCAGCATTCCTTCAAAACTTGCCACCTCTTTACCCCTCACCCATTTCCCCAACAAATCTTTCATTTTTTTTTATATTCTTAAAAACATCCAGTGATGGAAATCCCACAACTCCCTAGGTAATTAGTTCCACTGCTTAACTAACCTTACAGTTAGGACCTAAATCTACCTTGCTGCAATTTAAGCCCATTGCTTCTTGGCCTGTCCTTAGTTGTTAAGAAGGACAATTTATCACCCTCCTCTTTATAACAACCTTTGATGTACTTCAAGACTGTTATCATGTGTCTCCCCTCCCACACCCGCCCCCAGTCTTCTCCAGACTAGACAACCCCAGTTTTTTCAATCTTTTCTCACAAGTCATTTTTTCTAAACCTTTAATCATTTTTGTTGCTCTCTTTTGGATTTTCTCCAGTTTGTTCACATCTTTTCTGAAATGTGGTGCCCAGAATTGGACACTCTGCTCCAGCTGAGGCCTTATCAGTGTTGAGTAGAGTGGAATAATTACTTCTAATGTCTTGCTTACAACACTCCTGCTAATATATTTGAGAATTATGGGTTTTTCTTTTTTTGCAACAGTAGAACATAGTTGATTCAGATTTTTGTTTGTGATCCACTGTAACCCCCAGATCCAGGTTGCAGTGTAGAGTGAATTTAGCTATTTATCCACTGTGGGTCATCAGAAGGGATTGTACCTAGTATCTTCTGCACTAAAAGCATGAGCCTTGTACCCCTTTAGCTAAAGGATATGCTTCTCTAGTGTGCAGCTGTAGTAGATTCTTATTCTCTTATGTGAAAGTAACTAGAGAGCTGCGTTTCCCTAATGTGGGTTATTTGAGGGTAGAAAGTGGTTGAATGTTTGTTTTTTGTTTTTTTGCAACAGTAGTACATTGTTGATAACCAGTAGGAGAACACTTCAATCTCCCTGGTCACTCAATAACAGACTTAAAAGTGGCAATTCTTCAACAAAAATCTTCAAAAACAGACTCCAACGAGAAACTGCAGAACTGGAATTAATATGCAAACTGGACACCATCAAATTAGGCCTGAATAAAGACTGGGAGTGGATGGGTCACTACAAAAACTAATTTTCCCCTGCTGATACTCACACCTTCTTGTCAACTGTTTGAAATGGGCTACCTTCTTTACATTGGCCTCATTAGCACTACAAAAGTGATTTCCACCCCTTCTTGTCAACTGTTGGGAATAGCCCACTTCCACCTTAATTGAATTGGCTCATTAGCACTGACCATCCACTCGGTAAGGCAAGTCCCATCTATTCATATGCTGTGCATTTATACCTCCCTACGGTATGTTCCACATCTGATGAAGTGGGTTGTAGCCCACGAAAGCTCATGCCCAAATAAATTTGTTAGTCTCTAAGGTGCCACAAGGGCTCCTCATTGTTTTTTCATCTTATTTTAGTTTTGTAACCCTTGTTCGCTCATCTTATTTCAGCACCAATTGTATACAACTCTCACCTGGTGTGTCAGATCTCCCATGAGAGTGTAAACGGCAGCATAAGGACTGTCTGACTCCCTGTTCCCGTGAGGGCACCCAGCACACTGCAGGGGTGAGGGAAGATAATAAATAATAAAGGGCCCACCCCTTAGTGGGATCAGTTACTGACTCCAGTGAGGTGAACTTGGCCCAAAGCCTCTGTTTCCAGAGACCAGAGATAAGGGTATTAAAGAGGAAGATGCTGTGACTGAGTGTGTGTCAGTTCTGCTTTTGGTCTTGTTTCTGGTTAATAAGGAAGCTGCAAGGGTCATAATCCCAGAGCTTGTCTTCTGAGCAGCCATGGGACGCCGAGGCTTCGCATTTCCTCCAAGTAAGTAGAACCGAGTTAGTGATGACAGAACCATGATGTACGGGAGAGTGTGGCAGGCAAGCCGCTATCCTCTGAATAGCTGGGAGTACCCAGCTGGCAACTTCTTGGAGATGCCAGGAAGGGGAAGCTAGAAGGGTTCTGTCCTCAGGTACTTTGGACGTTCCCTGGCCTATCAGGGGACATCTACACAGCCTGTGGCAGAGACCCTCCAAGCCCAGCTTGACAGACTCGGGCTTGTGCTACCGTGATAAAAATAGCTGTGTAGACAGCACTTTTAAGTTGTGTTTTGGACCAGCTGAGGCCCATCCCACTCCATAGATTTCAGAGCCTGACCTGCCATCCAAGCCACAACTTAGAAGCTCTGTGTACGCAGCTACTTTTAGCACAATAGCACGAGCCCGAGTGTGTTGAGCTGGGTTCTGAGCCTTGCTGCTGCAGTCTGCTGCGCGGTGTTGATGGACATTCTGTTACCTGTTGGGCTTCACAGGTGGGCAGAGAGCAGCTGCAGCATCAACTGTTGGCTAAAGAGATTAGCAAGATACATGCTCTCCTGCAAACTTACTGTGCATCTTGCCCTACAGCAGCCTATCTCATGGCAGCCCTGGAATTGGTCAGCATGGACCATGTCTTAACTTGTGCCTCTCTATGCTAAAGTAAGGACTGTCAGATTCTGGAGGCCAGGTGGCTAATACACTCTTACCTTGTTTTGAAAAGGCTGCCTGGCATTACTGCAAATACTCACTGAGGCCTTGTCTACACTACAAGACTATTTCGAATCAACTTAGTTCGAATTTGTGGATTCGACCTTATGAAGTCGAATTTGTGTATCCACACTAAATACACTCATTCGAATTTCTGAGTCCACATTCACGGGGCCAGCGTCGACTTTGGAAGCGGTGCACTGTGGGAAGCTATCCCACAGTTCCCGCACTCCCCGCTGCCCATTGGAATGCTGGGTAGAGCCCCCAATGCCTGCTGGGGGAAAAAATGTGCCGAGGGTGGTTTTGGGTAACTGTCATTATTGAACCGTCACTCCCGCCCTCTCTCCCTGAAAGCGCCGGCGGGAAATCTGTTCGCGCCCTTCTCTTGTCAGTTACAGCGCGTACGCCACAGCACTGCGAGCATGGAGCCCGCTGCAATCATCGCTGCACTTATGGCCGTTGTCAACTCCTCGCACCTTATCGTCCACCTCTTCCACAGTCAGCTGCTGAGAAATCGGGCTAGGAGGCTCCGGCAGCGCGGTGAGGACAGGAATTCACAGAGTGGCGCAGACCTCTCACAAAGCAGGGTACGCCGCGCCGTGGAGATCATGGTGGCAATGGGTCAAGTTCATGGTGTGGAACGGCGATTCTGGGCCCGGGAAACCAGCACAGACTGGTGGGACCGCATAGTGCTGCAGGTCTGGGATGAATCACAGTGGCTGCGAAACTTCAGGATGTGTAAGGGCACTTTCCTTGAACTCTGTGACTTGCTGGCCCCTGCCCTGAAGCGCCAGGACACACGGATGCGAGCAGCCCTGAGTGTGCAGAAGCGAGTGGCCATAGCCCTCTGGAAACTTGCAACGCCAGACAGCTACCGGTCAGTAGCGAACCACTTTGGCGTGGGCAAATCTACCGTGGGGGTTGCTGTGATGCAAGTAGCCCACGCAATCGTTGAGCAACTGCTCTCAAAGGTAGTAACCCTGGGAAACGTCCAGGTCATCATAGATGGCTTCGCCGCGATGGGATTCCCAAACTGCGGTGGGGCTATAGATGGGACTCACATCCCTATCCTGGCACCAGCCCACCAGGCCAGCGAGTACATTAACCGAAAGGGCTACTTTTCAATGGTGCTGCAAGCACTGGTGGACCATAGGGGATGTTTTACCAACATCTTCGTTGGGTGGGCGGGCAAGGTTCATGACGCGCGTGTGTTCAGGAACTCTGGTCTGTTTAGACGACTCCAGGCAGGAACTTTCTTCCCGGACCACAAAATAACGGTTGGGGATGTGCAGATGCCTACAGTGATCCTCGGGGACCCAGCCTACCCGCTAATGCCCTGGCTCATGAAGCCCTATACAGGCGCCTTGGACAGAGAGAAGGAACTCTTCAACTACCGGCTGAGCAAGTGCAGAATGGTGGTGGAGTGTGCTTTCGGACGTCTTAAGGGGAGGTGGCGGAGCTTACTGACTCGCTCGGACATCAGCGAAAAGAATATCCCCGTAGTTATTGCTGCTTGCTGTGTGCTCCACAATGTCTGTGAGAGCAAGGGCGAGACCTTTTTGGCCGGATGGGAGGTTGAGGCAAATCGCCTGGCTGCTGTTTACGCTCAGCCAGACACCCGTGCCGAAAAACTATCCCAGCGGGAAGCGCTGTGTATCCGGGAGGCTTTGAAAGCAAGTTTCCTCGGAGAGCAGGGTAACCTATGACTCTACACTTGATTTTAAGAGAAGCTGATCCTGGGCCTGTGTCTCTATGTGTTGAGTGAGATCTGCGGTTACATACCCCGTTCTCCAAGTTTCCCCCACTTCCAAAACACGTTTTTACACAAATTAAATGGAACACTTATTTTTAATAAATCTTTCCTTTACTTTGCATTTCTGTTCAGGGTTTGAAACATGGACGCATACTGTGCTGGGTACGGTGTGCACTGATGTACAGACCGCTTGTACAATACAGGACGGACAGCCTCCTGCTCCTACATAGGTCTCTGGGGTAGGGGACGGTTTCAAGTGGTTGTGCATGTAGGGGTGGGTTTGCAGGAAGGGGCGAGTGGTGCCGTCTTTGGATAGGGATTTGGATGCAGGCTCTGGGCTGTGGGTTTGGGCGTAGGAAGGGGTGAGGGGTGTGGGGGAAGGGTGAGTATCTGTCCGTGGATGAGGGCTCTTCTTGGGGCTCAGGGCAGCGGAGAGGATCGCGCCTACGGTGGAAGTGCATGGTAAGGGCAGCATGCCTTAACATTAGGGGGTGGCAGGCGCTAGGACCGTGGACAAGCGTACACATCACAGAATGACCCGGGGCAGCATACACCACACAGAGGGACCCTGGTGACTACTGAATGCAGTCTGTGTGTGACCTGCAGTTGATCCTGCCCCCGATAGTCTGTACCCTGCTAATGTAGGCTATCCCGTGCAATTATAAATCCCCTGCCCCCCCCCCCCCCCCCACATACACAGTCTTCTGACACGAAAGACGTGACGGAAAGAGTGAACAACAGCAAACAGCTTTTATTAATCTACTACATAGTGGGGTGATGAAACTTGGATTTGGGACTGGGTGATCCTGTAAGGGAAGCGCTTCTAAACAGTTATAGCGTCAGAGGTGTGTGGAACATTAGCGCTCAGCTGTGGTGCAGTGACAGTTCTCACAGCCCCTACCGCCCTTCCGTCTTATAATTTTCGGTGAGGGGGGGACAGGACTTCTTGGCGTTGGAGGGTGGTTGCAGATACAGTGCAGGGGGGCTCTCTCCTCCTGCCTGCGGTCCTGCAGCACATCAACAAGGCGCCGGAGCGTGTCTGTTTGCTCCCTCATTAGCCCAAGCAGCGTTTGAGTCGCCTGATGGTCTTCCTGCCGCCACCTATCCTCCCGTTCGATGTGTGTGCGATGCTGTTGACATAGGCTCTCCCTCCACTGTCTCTGCTCTGCCGCCTCGGCTCTGGAGCAGGCCATCAGTTCCGCGAACATCTCTTCCCGAGTCTTTTTCTTTCGCCGCCTAATCTGAGCCAGCCTCTGCGAGGGGGATGCCGGGGCAGTCCGGGAAAGAGCAGAAGCTGTGTGATGGGAAACAGTAAATGATTTCCTTGAACAGATACATGTTTGCGAACAGTGAACACAGTCTAGTCAGTTTCTCTGAACAAGACCATACAGGGCACCAAGTCTCACGAGATCTCAGGAAAAGTTCGAGATTTCGGAATACGCTTTCATTGGCGGCGCCATTGCACAGAAGAGCGGACAAGCGGGGAGATACAGCATAATCCGTCTTGCAGACAGTCCTGGTAAGCCTTAAAGTAGATCATGCTTATCAGTTAGTGGATAGCTGTGCTCTCCTGCTAAAGGCAATCTGGAAAGCAGAAAGGCTGAGCCTTTTCCAGCCCCTCCCGCCAGTGCACGGGAAAGATCAATGTCTGCTTGTTCTCTGTGGCCTCCAGCACGTGGCTGTTAAGCGAGGGTCGTTGTTATGCAACCTAATTGTAAACCGTTAACAATAGTAACAATACACTAATTGCCCGACTTAGATGCAGCCTGTCCAAACCGACATCACCCTGAGGCGGGTCACTCGCAGTCAGAGAGAGCGGATGCTACTGGAAGCCCTGCACAGACCAGGACCATATGCGGCAATGCTGGTGGAGGCGATGATTCCTCTCTACATTAGGATCTCCTGGCGCGGAAGAGTGTGCTTCCATGGAGCACCGAATAAGGCACCTCTCCCCAGGAACCTCCTGCGGAGGCTTTTCGAGCTGCTCTCTGAGAGCTTTGTTGAACTGTCCCAAGAGGATTATTGTTCAATCCCTATATGTGTGGACCTACTATTTATATAGTTTGACATGTAAAATTTTGTATATAGTATTTCTATTTTTTCTATACCCGTTTTTTAAAAAATAAAAGTTTCCATGTTTATAGCACTTACCGCCTGATCCTTCCCCTGATTCTGAGTCCGGGGAGGGTTGGTAGGGGATCTCTGTGAGGGTGATGAAGAGATCCTGGCTGTCAGGGCAAGCGGTATTGTGTTCGCTGTCGCCTGCGCCGTCCTCCACAAACCCTTCCTCATCTTCCCCATCGGCGAACATCGCCGAGGAACTGTCCAGGTACACTATGCCATCCTCAGAGTCCACGGTCACTGGTGGGGCAGTGGTGGCAGACCCACCGAGAATAGCATGCAGTGCCTCGTAGAAGCGGCATGTCTGGGGCTGTGTTCCGGAGCGTCCGTTTGCCGCTCTGACTTTTTGGTAACCTTGTCTCAGGTCCTTGACTTTCACGCAGCACTGCATCGCATCCCGGCTGTATCCTTTCTCTATCATTGCTTTAGAGACCTTCTCGAAGGTCTTTGCATTCCGCTTGTTGGAGCGCAGCTCCGAGAGCACAGACTCCTCGCCCAACACAGCAATCAGATCCAGGACTTCCCGGTCTGTCCATGCTGGGGACCTCTTTCTATTCTTGGATTGGCCGGACTCCTCTGCTGGAGAGCTCTGCATCGTTGCAGGTGCTGCGGAGCTCGCCCCGATGTCCAGCCAGGACGTCAGATTCAAAGTGCCCAGACAGGAAAATGAATTCAAATTTTCCCGGGTCATTTCCTGTGTGGCTGGTCAGAGAATCCAAGCTCGGACTGCTGTCCAGAGCGTCAACAGAGTGGTGCACTGTGGGATAGCTCCCGGAGCTACTAAGTTCGATTTGCATCCACACCTAGCCTAATTCGAGCTAGCCATGTCGAATTTAGCGCTACTCCACCTGTCGAGGTGGAGTACCAAATTCGAACTAAAGAGCCCTCTAGTTCGAATTAAATGGCTTCCTGGTGTGGACGGTTGAGCGGTTAGTTCGAATTAACGCTGCTAAATTCGAATTAAAGTCCTAGTGTAGACCAGGCCTGAGAGTGTTGTTCCCTGAAGGAGTAAAGAACAAACCTCCCACTGGAGTCTGGCTCTGCTGGACTTACTACAGGGAACCATGGAAAATGACGGGGGTTGCTGGCACCCAAAGGCCTAGTTTTGGAGCCACGGGTCTGCCCCTGTGGAACTGTGTAGGTCCTTGGGTCCTAGCACCCTATAGGGATCTCTCCAAACGGACTGGTTACAGGCTGCCACATAGACCTGTGAATCTATGACACCCTGCCCCAGGCCCTTGAGAAGCCACTCAGCCTCCAGCCTCCCAGATGCCTCCTACAGACAGGGCCAGTTCCAGACCCCAGCACGCCAAGCGCGCGCTTGGGGCGGCATTTTCCCGGCAGGGAAGCAGCCGGCTCTGGCGGACCTTCCGCAGTCATGCCTGCGGGAGGTCCACCGGAGCTGCGGGACCAGCGGAACCTCCGCAGGCATGTCTGCAGGAGGTCACGCGGAGCCGCGGACCCGCGACCGCCAGAGCGCGCCCCACAGCGCGCCGCCCTGCTTGGGGCGGCGGGATTCCTAGAGCCGCCCCTGCCTACAGAGCATCAGAGGATGAGACTAGAATGGAAAAATCCAGTGCCTAGCTTCCATTCTCCCCACATCAGTGCCCTGATCTTAATTCCGATGTCCTAAATCCCAGGATAAATCCAGGGTAACTCCAGTAAAAGTAAATCAATGGAGTCATTCCAAATTTACACCAGTGTAACTGAGATTAGGGTCAGACTCATACACAGGTGCTTAGACTCCTTTATTTAGTAATCTCTCCCTGTGTTGTTTGTTGCCATATCTTAGATTTTAACAAGTTTTGTTCATCTTCTCTCAAGTGTTTTTCCTCCTTGGACTGTTCTGGTTTCTACCACCAGCAAGTGCCCAGAGGACAAACACAATTGGTAAGTGAAACATAATGCCTTGTGTAACGTTTCTGTGCCCATAATAAGTGAGTCCCATAGAGAGTGTCTGCAATGACGCTGATATTGGCTTGGCAGCTCTCAGCAGCATTATCTGGACTCTAATGTGGGGGTTCAGTGCATCCGGTCACTACGAGTAGTGGAATGCCCAAAGGGGTGGGTACAGCTCTGGTTTTAAACAGGCCCTGAAGGGAAAACCCAGAATTTTGAGAAGAGGAAAGATTGGATGTCAGGGAAAATTCCTCCTCCTTTGTGTTCATTTATTCATTCTCCCTCTGTCACTCCTCAGGGTGTTCTAGTTTTAATCTGCTCACGCTCTGTGACATGGTGGACAAGAACCTCTTTCTGCTGCCATGTCCCACTGAGAGGTCTTTTAATAGTGTCACTAGGCCACACTGAAAAGCCAGAAGAGGGCCCAGAAAGCAATAGCTGGAGACTTCCTCTACTGGACTGCGGTACCTGGAGGTCTGTCAGAGAGGAGTGAGGGAGAATGAAGTAGCAGTAACTCTGGGTCTGTCCTTCTGGCAGCTTCCTCTTAAGAAGCTGTTAGCATTACAAAGTTGCTAATGAGAATTGAGATCACGATCAATTTCATGTAGAAACTAGAAGCACTGGGAAATCTTACAAATGGAGCTAAATCCTGAGAGGCGCTGAGGACCGGCAGCCAGGGCTGGCCCTAGACCAAATGGTGCACCCTCCCCCCCCTCCATTTGTTAGACTTTTAAATACCTTGTTTTTTATTGCATTTGTAGCCCATTTGGTGACTCATCAGACTTGCGGGTGATACTAGGGTTGCCAGGTGTCCGGTTTTTGACTGGAACGCCCAATCAAAAAGGGACCCTGGCGGCTCCAGACAGCACTGCTGACCATAGAATATCAGGGTTGGAAGGGACCTCAGGAGGTATCTAGTCCAACCCCCTGCTCAAAGCAGGACCAATTCCCAACTAAATCATCCCAGCCAGGGCTTTGTCAAGCCTGATCTCAAAAACCTCTAAGCAAGGAGATTCCACCACCTCCCTAGGTAACCCATTCCAGTGCTTCACCACCCTCCGAGTGAAAAAGTTTTTCCTAATTTCCAAGGCTGGGCCATTAAAAGTCTGGTTGGCAGCGCAGTGGGACTAAGGAAGGCTCCCTGCCTGCCCTGGCTTTGCGCAGCTCCCCAGAAGCAGCCAGCATGTCCGGCGAAGCTCTGTGTGCTGCTGCCACTCCCAGCACCAGCTTCGCAGCACCCATTGGCCGGGAACAGTGGCCGATGGGAGCTGTGGGGGTGGCGGCTCTGGGCTTGGGCACCGCGCAGAGCCACCTGACTGTGACTCTGACTTGGAGCCAAACATCCGGCCACTTCTGAGAGCAGCGCAGAGCCAGTGCAGGCAGGGAGCCTGCCTTAGCCTCCTTGTGCCACCAACCGGGAGCTGCCTGATGTAAGCGCCGCCCGGCCAGATCCCCCACCCACAACCCCCTGCCCCAGGTTGGAACCACTTCCTGTAGCCAAGCTCCCTCCCCCAGCCTGCATCCCCTTCCACACCCCAATGCCCTGCCCCAGCCCTGAGCCTTCTTCACCCTTTGGTCCCAGCCTGAAGCCCCCTCCTGCATCCCAAACCTCTCATCCCCAGCCCCACCCGAGAGCCCACAACCCCCAGCCAGAGCACTCACCCCCTCCCACACCCCAACCCCCTGCCCCAGCCCAGTGAAAGGGAGTGAGGGTGGGGGAGAGCGAGTGATGGAGAGAGGGGGGTGGAGTGAGTGGGGGTGGGGCCTTGGGGAAGGGGCAGGGCTAGGGTGTTCAGTTTTACGCAATGAGAAAGTTGCCAACCCTAGGTGATGCCCTGCTTGTTATATACTCGCGAGGGCGTAGCTGACAACATTCTAGGAGGCTGGAGGAAAATGTAATTCTCAGAAAATCTGGAAGGTTCCATGAGATCCTGTAAAGGTCCAGAACATTCTAGGAGGCTGGTGAAAAATGAATCCCCATATGGAATACCTGAAACATTTTACTTCAAACATTGTTTTCCCTTTTGTCGCTAACAACAATAACAGCACCCTGAGGCCGGCACCCCACAAGCCTGGCACCCCAGGTGGTTACCAGGGTCACCTCCTCCTAAATCCAGCCCTGCCGCCAGCTCCCATTGAGGCTAAGAATGACGGGCCTGATTCTCTTCTCACATACGTCAGTGTAAATCAGGAGAAATGCACTGAAATCAATGGCGGTCATATGGTGTAAGGGACAGGAGAAGGAGGCCCAGCATTTCACAATATCTCCCCTCATTGATCATATTAAAGGGCCTGAAGCTAGACAGCCAGATTCTCAGCTAGTGGAAATTTGAGAAGCTGTATTACATTTGGCCTTAATTTTCTTTCCACTCAGGGCAGAGAGAGAGCTCTGGGAGTGAGGATAAAATGTTTACTGGGAGATACGATGTTTCTGGATCTCTCTATAAAGAGCCAAGTGAGATGTCAGCTGGGGGTATTGAGCAGAATCCTCATCTGTTGTAAATAAGCAAAGGTCTGTTGTAGTCAGTGGTGCTTCACTGTTTTACACTGGCTGAAGATCTGGCCCTATAGAACTAAAAGGGAAATAAAGGAAACTTATTAAATTAAAGTTTTATTTAACTTTTTAAATTGTAATTTTATTTATCTGTTTCTCATGTGTGTTTAATAAAAGGTTCTCTCTCTCTCTCTCTCCCCCCGCCCCCCGAGTGTGTGTGTGTATGTATGTGTGTATATATATATATATTTATTTATTTAACAGGGGTGGTTGCAACAGGAGAAGGTGCCAATGATAACTGGACACAAGACCCCAAACCACACTTACGTGTTTAATGTGTCTAAAAATCACTTAGAAAAGTTAGATGCCTGCAAGTCACCAGGGCCTGATGAAATGTATCCTAGAATACTCAAGGAGCTAATAGAGGAGGTATCTGAGCCTCTAGCTATTATCTTTGAAAAATCGTGGGAGACAGGAGAGATTCCAGAAGACTGGAAAAGGGCAAATATAGTGACCATCTATAAAAAGGGAAATAAAAACAACCCAGGAAACTACAGACCAGTTAGTTTAACTTCTGTGCCAGGGAAGACAATGGAGCAAGTAATTAAGGAAATCATCTGCAAACACTTGGAAGGTGGAAAGGTGATAGGGAATAGCCAGCATGGATTTGTAAAGAACAAATCATGTCAAACTAATCTGATAGCTTTCTTTGACAGGATAACGAGTCTTGTGGATAAGGAAGAAGCAGTGGATGTGGTATGCCTAGACTTTAGTAAGGCATTTGATACAGTCTTGCATAATATTCTTATCAACAAACTTGGCAAATACAACTTATATGGGGCTACTATAAGGTGGGTGCATAACTGGCTGGATAACTGTACTCAGAGAGTAGTTATTAATGGTTCCCAATCCTGCTGGAAAGGTATAACAAGTGGGGTTCCGCAGGGGTCTGTTTTGGGACCGGCTCTGTTCAATATCTTCATCAACAACTTAGATATTGGCATAGAAAGTTTGCTTATTAAGTTTTCAGATGATACAAAACTGGGAGGGATTGCAACTGCTTTGGAGGACAGGGTCATAATTCAAAATGATCTGGACAAATTGGAGAAATGGTCTGAGGTAAACAGGATGAAGTTTAACAAAGACAAATGCAAAATGCTCCACTTAGGAAGGAAAAATTAGTTTCACACATACAAAATGGGAAAAGACTGTCTAGGAAGGAGTATGGCAGAAAGGGATCTAGGGGTTATAGTGGACCACAAGCTAAATATGAGTCAACAGTGTGATGCTACTCCAAAAAAAGCAAACATGATTCTGAGATGCATTAACAGGTGTGTTGTGAGCAAGACACGAGAAGTCATTCTTCCGCTCTACTCTGCGCTGGTCAGGCCTCAACTGGAGTATTGTGTCCAGTTCTGGGCACCGCATTTCAAGAAAGATGTGGAGAAATTGGAGAGGGTCCAGAGAAGAGCAACAGGAATGATTAAAGGTTTAGAGAACATGACCTATGAAGGAAGGCTGAAAGAATTGGGTTTGTTTAGTTTGGAAAAGAGAAGACTGTGAGGGACATGATAGCAGTTTTCAGGTATCTAAAAGGGAGTCATGAGGAGGAGGGAGAAAACTTGTTCGTCTTAGCCTCTAAGGATAGAGCAAGAAGCAATGGGCTTAAACTGCAGCAAGGGAGGTTTAGGTTGGACATTAGGAAAAAGTTCCTAACTGTCAGGAGTGGTTAAACGTTGGAATAAATTGCCTAGGGAGGTTATGGAATCGCCTTCTCTGGAAATATTTTAAAGTAGGTTAGATAAATGTCTATCAGGGATGGTCTAGACCATATTTGGTCCTGCCATGAGGGCAGGGGACTGCCTGATGATCTTTCGAGGTCCCTTCCAGTCCTAGAATCTATGAATCTATGTAGTAACAGTACAAAAGGGTTTTATTATCACCTCAGCCCAATAGTTCTAAGACACCTACCCTTATCAACTCAACACACTAAATTTCTGTTCCCAATGCTGGGAAGGGTTGTAGGATTTAATGGTTATAGCACAAGAGACTGAGAGTCAGGAAACCTGGGTTCTATTCTTAGTTCTACTGCTGATTTGTGGGGTTACTTTGAGCAAGCGCTTAACCTCTCTGTGCCTTAGTTTCCCCCTCAGTGCAATGGGGACAGTAATATTGACCCATTTCCTGGTGGGACTGAGAATTATGTCATGTCTGTCTGTAAAGTGTGTGACAAAGTTCCTCCTCTACCTCAGTGGGTCCTGCGCTTATTGGTGGATTTTGCTAGCCTCAGAGATCTTCCTGTGTTTGATCAGGAGTTGGGAGGTTTGGGGGGAACCCGGGCCCGCCCTCTACTCTGGGTTCCAGCCCAGGGCTTTGTGGATTGCAGCTGTCTATAGTGCCTCCTGTTACAGCTGCATGACAGCTACACCTCCCTGGCATAGGCAGCAAGTTCCATATCCATGTGGTGCTCCGGAACCAGCAATATTCAGAACCAGGGGCCCAGCGCCAGTATTATGCAGAGCTGGGTGCCCCCCCCACCTGCGCCCCCCCCACGCCTCCCCAGAGTGTTCCTCGGCCCCGACTTGCTGCCCCCAGGTCCTGCTGCAGGGTCCTAGTGCCCCCCCTCCACGGCCAGGACAGACTGACTCTGAGCCTGCCCTTCCTCCTCAAACCCTTCCCTTTTCCAGCAGGACCCTCAAGCAGCACAGCCCCCCCCCCCCCCTCTGCCCGCAGTCACTGCTCCTGCCCCATGCAAGGAGGCAGCCCCATCCCTCACCCCCAGTGAGGCTACAGTGACAGTGTGCTGCTGGGGGGCAGGAAAGGGGGGCTCCTCCCCCAGAGCTTGCTGCTGCCGGCAGGGAAAGGGCTGGGGAGAGTCCTCACTGGCCTCTGTCCCAGAGCAGCCTGCCTGCACCCCAAATTCATCCCCAGCCCTGCCCCCCCCACCGCACCCTCAACCCTCTACCCTAGTCCTGAGCCCCTCCAGCCCCCCAAACACCTTATCCCCAGTCCCAGCCAGAGCCCTCATCCCCCACACTCCTACTCTTGCCCTGAGCCCCTCCCACACCCCAAACCCCTCATTGCCAGCCCCAGAACCCTCACCCCCTACACTCCTACTCTTGCCCTGAGCCCCTCCCACACTCCACACCCCTCATCTGCAGCCACACCCCACACCCTTCACCCCATCCCTCTGCACCCCTCCCATCCCCAAACTCCCTCTCAGAGCCTGCATCCTGCACCCCAATCCCCTGCCCCAGCCTAGGGTCTGCACCCCAGACCTCCTCCCTCACCCAAACTCCCACCCAGAGCCTTGGACAGGTGGGGGGCGGAGTTTGGGCAGAGGCGGGTTCTGGGCACCACCAAATTTTCTACAAACATGCCACCCATGCTCCCTGGGCTACTTCCCCATGGCCTCCTCTAAACACCTTCTTTATCCTCACCACAGGACCTTCCTCCTGGTGTCTAATAATGCTTGTACTCCTCAGTCCTCCAGCAGCACATCCTCTCACTCTCAGCTCCTCACACATGGACCACAAACTGAAGTGAGCTCCTTTTTAAACCCAGGTGCCCTGATTATCCTGCCTTAATTGATTCTAGCAGCTTCTTGATTGGCTGCAGGTGTTCTAATCAGCCTATCTGCCTTAATTGTTTCCAGAAAGTTCCTGATTGTTCTGGAACCTTCCCTGTTACCTTACCCGGGGAAAGGGGACCTACTTAACTTGGGGCTAATATTTCTGCCTTTGATCACTCTCCTGTAGACATCTGGCCTGACCCTGTCACAAGTGTTTTGTGCTGAGACAGGAGGTGCTAGGGAAGAGCAAACAATTATTCTTAATGCTGAAACCAAATAATTAAATGTGCATCTGGATCTGAAGTTTTTCTGTGTTTCCATGAGTGTTTGGATCCAGGATTCTGGTTCTAAACTATTATAGAGATCAGGGACAGTCATGGAGTTCTGATCCAGATTGCAACATTCCCTGAAGTAGTGTTCGGATCCAAGGTCTTTGTTGGGTTCTAAGCTAAGTTGTGCTTGTTCATTATTTAAAATAATGTTCACGATTGATAAAAATTATTTTCATTTAGATTAAAAATATAATGGGGAGAATTTCTAGCTGCATTAAGATTTTCAAGCTCCTTTTCTTTTTTTACTGGGCCTTAATTTTTGGCCTGAAAAAAGTCGATCCAGTCCCTTTTACTCGATCCACCGCTTGACAGTATCTCTCTCCACCTTCAACGTTTTATTGCTATTTTCCCTTGCAGGCACATGTCAGACGGAGACTCTGGGAAGAGAATTCATCACCTCCTACATGGAGGACTGTGGGAACTCTAATCAATTTGAAGTGCAAATTACTGGCTACTTTGCCTTCACTTCGGTGTCTGTTTCCATCTCCAATTACCCGTTTGGCGGGGCAAGGTTTAAGAAGAAGATTATGGTAAATCGGGGAGAGATGGAGCGGGTCAGGCTACCAGAGTCAGTGGGAATTAAGGGCACTACCAAGTTCTCCAAGGTGGTCCTAGTCAAGGCTGACAAAGATATCTCAGTAGTGTCTGTCAGCAACAAACATGTGAGCCCTGAGACCACTGTGCTGTATCCTGTCTCCAGCTTGGGAAATGAACACTACATAGTGACTCCCTCTGCACAATCCTTAGATAGTATCAGAGGGGTAGCCGTGTTAGTCTGGTTCTGTAGAAGCAGCAAAGAATCCTGTGGCACCTTATAGACTAACAGACGTTTTGCAGCATGAGCTTTCGTGGGTGAATACCCACTTCTTCAGATGCAAGTCTGAAGAAGTGGGTATTCACCCACGAAAGCTCATGCTGCAAAACGTCTGTTAGTCTATAAGGTGCCACAGGATTCTTTGCTAATCCTTAGATAGTTACCCAGAGTTCTCTGTTATGACGTACGAAGACCACAACCGTGTGGAGGTCCATGTGAAAGGCATGTTACGTTATGAAACAGGGGTCTACTCCACTGGCACCAAACTGGAAATTAAGCTTCGCGCTTTCCAAGGCTACCAGTTTCAAGGCATAGCAGATCTGTCTGGCACCAGGATTGTCTCAGAAAAGCCAGTGGCCGTCTTGGTTGGCCAAGGGTGTTTTTGTAATAACACAAAATGCAACCAAGTCTTTGAGCAGCTCCTACCAGTTTGCAGCTGGGGTACAACATACATCATTCCTCCCTTACCCTGGCAGATAGTAGATGAAATGGTCTACATCACTGCTTCCCAGAGCACAACTGTGTTGTATCAACTAGGGGAACAGCAAGAGACTGTTACTCTAGCAGGAGGCAGTGTACTCCAGCGTCCTGTCAAGCCCTGGATCCCAGTCTCCATCTCTGCTAATGTGGGCATTCAGGTGGTGTTCTACAGCATGGGCGCAGCTGTCCCTAATTCCTCCCATGCCTTCCTGATGAATGTTCCAGATGTTGCCAGTTACTGCCGGATGTATTCTATAAATGCCCAGGAGGGCTTTGAGAACTTTGCCTTGATGGTGGCCAGTACATCAGAGATTGGTGCCATCATCCTAGACAATCAGCCTCTAAGGGATGTGGTGTGGAACCAAGTCCCTGGAACTGAGTTCGTTTGGGGCATGCATATGCTTGGACCTGCCATCAGCTCCCATGCTGTGGAACATCCCAGCTCTCCATTTGCGCTCCTGAGTGTTGGCACTGCCACCATGGACAGCTATGGGATTCCGGGGTCCTGCAGGAAGAGTGAGTAGCATGGGTTTTAAATCTATTTTGACCGCAGTTTGTTTCTACGCTGCAAAGAAAACAGTGTCACAACTAGGGAGGCAACCAATGGATCTGGTGTAAAGTCTGTTGATTCTGACAGGGCTCCATTGAGTTACACCAGCTGAGAATTTGGCCCAACATGCCATCCTAGGCCACCACTAGCCACAGTTACTCAGGCTATGTCCATACTACAGAAGCTACAGCAGCACAGCTACGGCGCTGCAGCTGTGCCTCTGTAGCACAGTAGTGTAGACACTTGATAGAGCGATGGAAGGGGTTTTTCTGTCCCTGTAGTTAATCCACCCCACCAAGAGGTGGTATCTAGGTTGAGGGAAGAATTTTTCTGTCAACCTAGTAGTGCCAACACTGGGCTTAGGATGCCTTAACTACGTCTCTCAGGGGCATGAATATTTCACAACCCTGAGTGACATAGCCTGATCTACCTAAGTTTTAGGCTTAGTCCAGGCCTAAGATTGTGCCTTTGTTGCTAGCTGCACTGAACTAGTTTCAGCCCAGCTCATGCAGTTAGGCAGATGCTCGCCAGCTGTTCTGAATTGGTTTAAGAACTGTTGCACTTTTCCTCCTACACTTGGTTGTAATGCCTGCTGGGAACCCAAGAGAGTTTTGTGCTTGTTTCTTACTCCTGTGCTTGCGGTGGGAGATAGAAAGGGTGGAGGAAAAGGTAGCTTTAAGCCACCTTCGTGCTCTATGCATTCTGTGACCATGCAGGGTTGCTGTAATTTACTCTCTGCTTCCCATGGCCCCTGAGAACCAGGAAGTAGCTGTAGCATGGTGCATTCTGACCACATCCTTGATCTGCCTTGCATATGAAGCCAAGATCACGTAAGGGCCCTTATACCAGTTCCACACTAGTGCTGGAGGGTCCCTCCACAGGGAACATCCTTAGGAGCCATTTACACCCACTTTAACCGTCTTTTCCAGGCCAGAGCAACATAAGGCTTTTAGTGTAACTGAGGCCTGCTCAACATCTAAAACTTTAATCAAACATAAGCCAGCCTAAGCCGTAGTGTAGGTAACACTAGGTCAACAGAAGAATTCTTGTCTTGTCCTAGGTACCACATCTCAGAGGTGGATTTACTACAGCAATGGAAGAACCCTTCCATCACCCAAGTCAGTGTCTCCACTACAGTGACACAGCTGCAGCTGCACCACTTTAGCATTTCGAGTGTAGACATGCCTTGATGAGACTCAGGCCATTAAAAAGTACAATAGCAGGGTTAGAACAGTTCTGGGGAAGGGAAACTTCTCGACTATCGATGTAACAACAGTCATCTTGGTTATCACCAAGGATCAAACCAATGATCTTGTAACTGCATGATCCTCACTGTTTGAGCTGAGGGACGAACTCCCATAGCTAGGAGCCGTAGCAGAACCAGACCTGTGGTGGACCAGCCCCTAGAGGACACATAACACACACTGATCAATGAGATACACAGACAAAGCTTAAGCGAGTATTAACCAGGTGATGTGTGGACACACACCAGGCTTTCAGGGCCGAATGTATTCAACTGATTACAGACTCAGTTGAAAGTAGTCAGATAGACAGGGCTTAAGGGATCAATGGAGTTAAAGGGAGAAAACACCTGCCGGGTTTCAGTAGATCATCAAGTTTGTATTGTGGTAGGAAGAAAGGACGCCCCTTGTGGCTAAAATGCTAGGCTAGGACTCAAGTGATCAAGCTTCTATTCCCAGCTCTGTCCTAGAGTCCGTGTGTGTGTGGCCTTAGGTGTGTCACTTAGGCCAAGATTTTCAAAATTCCCTTGTGATTTTTGTTGCCTAACCTGAGAGTTTAAAGGGGCCTGATTGTCAGAGGGTGACTGCTCAGCACTTCTGAAAGTCAGGGCCCTATAAAGAGGTCTCAGATTACAAGACACTTTTGAAAACTTTAGCCCTGCAGATGTTGACCTGATGTAATTGTCCTGCCTCTCTTTCTGTTGCTAGATGTTACCTTTCAATGTCAGACTGAGACTCCACAGATAAAAGAGCAGTTGAAGAGGTGCAAAGATGTCTTTCTGCAGGTACATGGAAGGGGTTTATTTGGGTTTTTGAGGGTTTTCACAAAGAGCACAAAGAAAACTTTGAGCCTTTGAGCCTGAGGATTCTCTGTCTATCCAGGGTTTCCCATTGACTTCAGTGGGAGCAGAATCAGTCCAACACAAAGTGCTTTTGAAAACTCGACCGTATCATGGTGTATGACACCCCCACTGTACATCAGAGTTCTGCAGTTAAGGCATCAGCCAGAGATACAGGAAGTCAGAGTTCGGTTCCCATCTCTGCCCCAGACTCACTATGTGACTTTAGGCCATTTGCTCAGTCTCTCTGTGCATCGGTTCCCCACTTGTAGAAGGAGGATAATAATCCTTACAAACCCCTGTGAGGAAGGGAAGGAGAAATTCATCAATATGCATGAAAGCTTCAATACTATGTGAAATGTCAGCATGTCTGTGGGCTTCATCACACTGAGCCTTCACATGTCTTAATCTGTAGGCATTCCAGTGGGACGGCCAGCCAGCCATAGGTCGAAGCAAGATCACTCTTCGGAACCGTTAACCTTAATTTTGGGTGGCTTTTCCATGCTTGCAGAAATAACCCATTTCCTCTGATTACTCTGCAGGGCAGCAACAGTGAATTTTGCTCCTTTGTGAATTCAGCCTTCGTGAATTTGGAGACCATGTGTGCAGAGGACAGAGCAGTATCGCTGCAGGTCAGAGGTTCTGCCCTACGTGTGGGTGCTCTATGGGCAAATGCCCTGAGCACAGGAACAGCAGTCTCACTTTGGGTGTGTGTGTGCGCGCATGTGCATGCTCTCTAGCTTAAGTGGCAGGGGATCTGGGTTCTGTCCCAACTGGTCCTAGGAAGATCCAAATTCCTTCTGGGGGCAACACAGAGAAAACCTAGATGCCTGCTGGTTTGCTGCAATGTTCTCTGGCACATACACTGAAGGGACCAGGGATGAGGAGTGAATGACACAGGGTGTTAGCCCAACCCTGGCTTCAGCTTACTGTGGAGTCCTGAGCAAGCCTCAGTAGCCTCACTCGCTCTGTAAAGGGCTCCCTCTTTGAGAATGCTGCAGTCCTGCAGAGTGGGGAAGGTCACTATGAACCCATATGTCCCTAAGAGGGTCATTGTTCCCCTGGGAGTCTGAAGAATGTGTCTCATCAACCACTGAAATCCTCCCTCCTTCTCAGGGTGTTTCCTTTCCCAATCCCAGGAAGTTGCTCGACCCTTTGGTTCCTTCCTGAATAGCTCCACCCTCAGTGCTGGTGGGAAGGAGAGCGAGGGGGAAGTGGCCTCTGCCGTGACGTTCCTCCTGCAGAGTGTGGAATTGGCTGCACTGACTGCTGCTTTGAAGTCTCCGGAGAATATGACCCAGACTGTGACAACAGAGTCTATGGGTGAGGAGGATGGAAGGCTCCCACATTGCCTGGTAGCAGCTGTGAGATAGGGGGTTATACTGTTTTCAATACAGAACACCACTGCAGCCTCGCTTCCCCTCTCTCGGGGTTTATAACCCAGCCATGGGCGGCAGGTTAATGAGAGGGACTAGCCCCTGGCTCCTCCCTCTTTGTCCAAGGCCCACCCCTCCATTTCTACCCCCTCTCTTCCACTGGCACCCAGAGCAACCTGCCCCCCTCCTCTCCGTGCTACCCCAGCCCCGGAGCACCAGTGGGAGCGCCGCCAGTCCTGGAGCACCAGGCAGCCAGATCATCTCCATCTCCAGCGCCAGGCAGATGGGCAGGCAGTGTGACACGGCATAACCCTGAACCCAGCACCCCCAGCCCTGGGCCTTGTGAGCACTGGCCCCAGCCTGCCTGCCCCAGCCTCTCAGCCACGGAAGAGCTGGAAGGGAACTGGAAGCAGGCAGGACAGGGTCTGGGGATGGTGCATGAGCAGGTCCACGCCAGGCTGTTTTGGGGATGCACAGCCTTCCCCGGCCTATGCTCCCCGCCACCCATAAACCCAGCCCTGGGGCTTTGCAGCAATGGCAGCTGCCTGAGAGGGTTTTAAAAGCGACGCCAATCTCCTGTCACCACAGGCAGCTGCCATTGCGTCCTCCTTTCACTCCCTGCCCCAGCAATACCCCTTCTTGCTGCTTCCCCTGCTAAAGCGCAGAGGTGAGGCAGCAGGGAGAAGCTGCCTTCTGCCTCTTGGCACAGTGACATCTTCATGGGGACACAGGGACAATGGATCATAGGAGGTCAGCCAGAGGGGCTCAGGGAAACACAGAGAAATGGAGGTGAGGAGAAAGGGGGAGGGGTGGTGGGATTCAGAGAGAGTGGAGCTCCAAACCTGCCTTGCCCTTGCAGCAAGAGGCTTTGCCATTTCCCTCCCCAGCTATCCAGACGCTCCTCGTTGTGCCGGCTGCAGGTCCCTGTGATGAGGTCTTCAGGCTGAGAGCTCAGGAGGAGACAATGGACATTCACTGCGATACGGTCACCAGAGCAGCGACAGAAGGTACCATCCTGGTGCTTCCCAGACACTCGCCCCTGTAGCTAGACACCAAACCCCAGCCCTAGTTCTCCCCTTCCCCTCGCCCCAGGCTGGTTCGCTCGCCTCTGTTATCCTGACACTAGTGTGGACCTTGTTGGCTGAGCCAGTGTTTCTCAGGCCATTGAGCTCTCAGAGCCCTTCATTCCTGGTTGTTCAGCAGCATGAAAACCAAGCAATGGGGGAGGGGCAGGGAGGAGAGAGCTTTGATGGGCATGTGAATTGGTCCAGAGAATGGAAAGATCAGAGAGCCGTTGGCCCAACACATGACGTCCTGATGATGAGCCCAGCTAGGCCCCAGGTTGACATGTGTGACTTCCTGGAATGGAACCAGGATGATATTTACCAATTTTCCTCCAATTTTCGGGCCAGTAGGACCTGACTGGGACTGGTTCTTAATTCTTCAGCACCAGGGAAAACTCCTCACTAGCCAACCCCTCTGCCTCTCCTAACCAGGAAAAACTATGGCTTCACCTCAGTGCCTTTCACCTAGGGCTGTCTACCTAGCTGGATAATGTGCAGTTTGGGGGTCAGATTTCTAAAGAGCACTAACATACTGTGCATTAATTGGTCTGCATAGACCCTACTAGTGTGCACGAAAGGTTCCCTAGTGTGCTTTAATGTATGTTAGTGCACTTTAGGAATCACACTCCCATACTGCAAACCAGATGTTTCCAACACAGAAGTGATTCTGTGGAAGAAGAGGGAGGAGGCAATATACACCTCTACCCCGATATAACGCGACCTGATAGAACGCGGGTTCGCATACAACACGGTAAAGCTCTCACACGTTGCTCTGAGCAGTGTGTTAAGGGTGTTGGGTCAGGCCGGGGCTGAGGGGTTTGATAAGGGGCAGAGGGTCTCTGGGGTGGTCAGGGGCTCCCCCCACAGGGTTTGTGAGGAAGGAGCTGTGGGAGGGCACTTTTGGGGGCCCCGCAGTCCCAGAGGCTGGGGCTGGGGCAAGGAAAGTGGAGTAGACTGAGGCCGCGTCGCTCCACTTCCCGCCGCAGGTGAGTGAGGAGGTTGGGGGCATCCTTTCCCCAACCCCTCCTCACTCACCGATGGCGGGAAGCGGAGCGCCGTGGCTGGGACCTGGCAAGGTGGAGCAGACTGGGGACGGGCTGCTCCGCTTCCCACTGCTGCCAGTGAGTGCCTGTTAGAGGGCGGGGAGAGGTGGATAGGGGTCGGAGCAGTAAGAGGACAGGGTGGTTGGATAGGGGGTAGGATCCTGGGGGTGATTAGGGATGGGAGTCTCTAGAGGGGGCGGTCAGGGAACAAGGAACTGTGGGGGGCAAAGCAAGTTTGTTATAACGTGGTGTCACCTATAACACGGTGAGATTTTTTGTCTCCCAAGGGCAGTGTTATATCGGGGTAGAGGTGTATTCTAGTGGTTAAAGCTCAAACTGCCAGCCAGGATGCCTGGGTTCTGTTCCCAGCTCTGCCCCAGACTCACTGTGACCTTTGGCACCTGGCTTGCTCTTTCTTTGTCTCAATGTCCCTGTCTCTGAGGCATCATTTCATGCTTTCAGATTTTGTGGCTGTTGCTTTTATTTCTTACTCCACCCTGGACTCCATCATTAACAAGAGATTTCTCAACGAGGGAGATCTAACGGCTGATGAGAAATTGCGGAATTTTCACCTGAATTCCAGGGTGGTGAGTGGGGCTGTCGGAGATGGGAGGCCCATGAACCTCCTCAAACCTGTGAACTTCACCCTGCGCCATAGACAGGTGAGTGTCGATCCTTTTACTTTGGTCTGTGCCCGGGGCTCCAGCTGGTCACTTAAAAGGTGCGTCTCCTGCAGGGCATTTGAGTTCTGTTGCCTTTCTGGACTGAGAAACAGTTATCTGAGAAAGAGAGGGAGCTTCTTCAGCCCTGACACGGGGGCTGTTTTGGTGGAGGACGTTACATAGGGTTCACACCAGGCCTGTTTGGGTTATGATTCATCCTGTAAAACGCTCAGGAGTAACAACTGTGCCTGGCTCACCCCTTAGAGCAGGAATAATTGGAAAGCAACTCCCTATAGCAATGGTCCCCAAACTTTTGACATCCCCACCCCTTACCCTGTCCACACCCCTCCCTCTGAGCTGGGGCCAGGAGTGGGTCCACGGTTCGGGGGCAGGGTGAAAGGACATAGACAGGGGTAAGGGGGCTGAGGCTGGGGCCACAGCTGGGTTAGTTTTGGGGCCAGGAGCAGGGCCAGACCCATGGCCGGGGGCCGAGGTTGATGGTGGGAGTGAAGCAGCAGCCGGGCTGCAGTGCGGGCCAGTAACTGAGCCCATGACCAGGTGCAGCTCCGCCCCCAGCCCCACCCCTGCCCCCAGCCTTGGCCCCTGGGCCGGGAATGGAGCCGTAAGGGGCTGGGGCTGGGAGTGGAACCATGCTGAGGCTGGGGATGGTGCCAGACATGGGGCTGGAAGTCAGGGATGAGGCTACGGGTGGGACGAGAGCAGAGTTCAGGGTTGGGAGGGGCTGGCTTGTACTTTCTCTCCACGCCTCATGGGGGCTGACCCGGAACCTGTCACTTCCCTCAGAAGGTTCCTCTGTGCCCCCATAGGGGGGCGTTTCCCACAGTCTGGGGACCTCTGCCCTATAGATAGCAGAGTTCAGGAAAACAGCATGAGATGGTGCCTTCTTTGATTAAGTAATGAACTCGCTAGAGTGCATGTGGGTATTTGTGGGCAAGTCTGTGAATGCCTTTTAATGGCTCAAATCGGAACTGCACAATTGTGTGTCATAGACCCTACAATGCTCACAGTTAAGGAAATTACCAATTTAGCTCTGGGCTCAGGGGCTTGTGCTATTGGAGCTGGAGGATCTTGCTTGTATTTCTACTACCAATGGGAAGTCCCAAATGGCTGTTAGGTGCAGCACAAAAAGAACCATGAAGTCATTGTTGATTTCAAGTTTATGATGGTCTATTAGAGATGTGTGACAAAAGAAACAGCATTCTCCCCATGATCCAGTGAGGATGATGATGGGGTGTTTTTGTTTCCAGACAAAGAAAGAGGAGGAAGAGACTCGCTGCGTTCACTGGAAATTCATCGCTGGGAAAGGCACCTGGGCTGAGGATGGCTGCACCGTTCTCCACACGAACAGCACTCACACCATCTGCAGCTGTGACCATCTCTCCAGCTTCGCACTCCTTATGGGTCTCTCCCTGGAGTAGAGGTATCTCACTGTCAGACTCAGATCAATGGGCTGGACTCTGAGCTCCTGACTTGGGCAAAATCAGTGGGAATTTTGCCTGAATGAACACTGAGTCGGAACGTCAGGGTATAATCTGTGGCCAGGGCAGGCTGCAAAAAGGAGAGCAGATTCCCCTAAAACTAGTGGTTAACACTGTAGTTAGAATCACCAACCAGTCACAGTCTGTGCTCCAGATCCCCCACATTGGTTATCTAGAAGCTGAAAAAAAGAACTCACACAGCCCCCTTGACTGCATTCCAGTCTCTGGCTCCCAATCAGCAGAGAGGTCCAGTAAAGTGAGAAGTTAGTTAAAACTCTAGTCACTTAACAAAATGTTCCTCTGATCCCCAAAGTGGCAGCCACATTGCCAGGTCTATGTTCGCTTGGATCTTACCCAAAATATCACACTGCCAGCCAATCCAAAGCTTCTATGGGTCTATCAGACCTTTGTTCAAAGCTCCAGTTTGTAGAGAAGTTACTCCAGAGGTGAGACGCAGGATTGAAGACAAAATGGAGGTGATGCAGCTGCCTTTTTCTATCCTTTTTCCATATGGTTTGTACTTCCTCTGTCCCAAACACAAGCTCACAGCACATGGGCATGGAAAGGTACTTAGAGTCCTGCCACTCAGCCCCAGGCCCCACCCTCATTCCATCCATTCCCCGAAGGCTGAACCCCCCATCTTCCCGCTCCCTCTCCACCTCTTCCCTGCTTCTTTCCGCCACCTCCCCCGAGCGCCTCCCATCCCCGCTCCTCCCCCTCCTTCCCAGCGCCTCCTGCATGCTGCTGAACAGCTGTCCCCCAGAGTGCAGAAGGCACTGGGAGGGAGGTGGAGGACTTGGTCATTGGGGTCTGTGGACCCCCTGGAGTGCCCTCATGAACCCTAGTTTGAGAAACGCTGGCATAGCTGATTACCCTTGATGGGCCATCAAATAGACTGGATAGTGCTGATGCCAATCTGTCTGGGGGTGTCACCCAGAAACACAGCACAGATATATCACACATTTATAACACATAATGCAAAGATGATACATGCTTATAAACAAGATAAGCACACTTAGCAAATTGTAACTTTTTGACTGATACCATACATGGCATATCTTGTAAGATTCAATGCAATTTTGTAATATTGGTATCCATAATATTATAAATGGTCACCCACATTCCATAGAATCACAGAACTGAAAGTGACCTCTCGAGGTCATCTAGTCCAGTCCCCTGCATTCAAGACAGGACTAAGTATTGTCTAGACCGTCCTTGACAGGTGTTTGTCCAACCTGCTCTTAAAAATCCACAATAAATCTCCCTAGGCAATTTATTCCAGTGCTTAACCACCCTGACAGTTAGGAAGTTTTTCCTAATGTCCAACCTAAACTGCCCTTGCTGCAATCTAAGCCCATTGCTTCTTGTCCTACCCTCAGAGGTTAAGAAGAACAATTTTTCTCCCTCCTCCTTGTAACAACATTTAATGTATTTGAGAACTGTTATCATGTCCCCTCTCAGCCGTCTCTTCTCCAGACTGAACAAATCCAGTTTTTTCAATCTTCCCTCATAGCTCATGTTTTCTAGACCTTTAATCATTTTTGTTGCTCTTCCATCCCCAATAAAGAGTGAGCACTGGAAGGAATTTCCTCTGGCTCTGTTACCTCTCCTGGGAAAGGATCCAGAAGCTTTGTCTGGAGGAAAAAGTGGAGACTCATATATGGAAAAACCTCCCTGCTCCAGTCCCAGCATGAGATGCCACAACCATTGTCTGGAAGTGGACATTTCTGGTTTATTTGGAGCAGCGTCTGTTAGCTGCTACTTTATGGCTTAACTGTGCATGGGTTGGGGAAGGGAGCTGGCTTTGTCTACACTTGTTTAGTTATTTTCCTGCATGTGATGTCACTTCAATGGAGGCTGGCTGAATTTTGCAGACTCTGCACTATTCCTGAATGAGGATCCAGTCCTAATCCCATTGACGTTGACTGGAGTTTTCCCATGGGTTGGCACTCAATGTATATATATATATATATTTTTTTTTGCTGGCAGGTTGAGTTGGGGAGAGCCCTCCACTTCATCTCCGTGAAACAGTCACCTCTCCAACCAACTATGTTTATCATACAGCCGGCTTTGCTGTGCCAGTGGGGCAGGTGCTTCAGCTGCCATTCTTCATCACAACTACATAAACCTGGAAGGGGAAGCGGGATTGGACCAAAACCTCTCTCTGATCCAAATCCACAACTCCTACTGAATTCAAAGGCCACCCTAGGGTTGTAGCTGGGTGTCTCTCCCAGATTTAAAGGGCCAGATCCCAGGTCAGAGAGCAGTTATTTCTTAGGGAAAGCACACCCTGCTTGGGGCGGGAGGGGGGGGGAGGGAGGGGAGCGGGATTTGCAGAGCCCTTGCATGCTATGTGTGTGAGCTAGCTTTCAGTTTCACTGTAATGTGTAAATAATAAAATAACCTGCTTATGGACCTTGGTTGCTTCTTTGATTTGAGGGGTTGCTATCAGGTTCTGCCTGTCCTGGAAACCTAGGGCCCAATTCTAAAACCTCTTTATGCCAATCTGGCAGTGTAAAGGGGCTTTAAAGTGGGCAGAAATGGCCCTGTGATTAGCCCTCCAGTGCAGGAGTCCTTCCTGGCTGCTGTAGAACTGGCATCAAATCTCTACATTAGCCCTGCTCCCAGCCCCTGGCATGGGGGTTGTGAGTGGTGGGGTGGAGGTGCTGCTGAGGGCATGGCTGAAGCACACTGCTTCATGGCTATTGTCTGCTTCCCAAGCCCCAGAAGTATCCTTGAAAACGCACTAGTTTACACCAGCTGAGGACCTGGCCTGTAATCGATTTTCAGCTCCAGCGCTGTCACTGCACCACTAAATGCTCTTCTACTGTTTTATTTAAGAAAATTTGTTTTCAAACCGTGCTGTCCCCACAACACTATGGAATTTGCTGTAAGAAACTTCTCCAAACTGAGAGCGATAACTGTGTCAGCCCCCTTCTGTTCACCAGTATTTATTTATATTATCTGGGCACATACAGTCCCACGATGCTTGGTGCTGTACATACACACAGTCAGAGACAATCCCTACCCTGTCCCAAAGAGCTTACAATCCCTACCCTGTCCCAAAGAGCTACGCGAATAGCATAGCTGAAGTCGAACTACCTTAGTTCGAACTTCTTACCTGTCCCGACGCCGCGGGATCGCAGTCCGCGGCTCCCCCATCGACTCCGCCACCGCCGTTCGCAGTGGTGGAGTTCTGGAGTCGACGGGAGCGCGTTCGGAGTTTGAACGATCGCGTCTAGATTAGACGCGATAGTTCGAACTCTGAGAAGTCGAACGCTACGCGTCGACCCGGCAGGTAAGTATAGACCTACCCAGAGTCCAGTAATTTTTTCAAGTGTTCGTCACACAACATGGTGGTGTCTACCCCTGCCCTGTGCTTCAGGGGGACACAGGGTCCAGAATGGCCTGAACGGTTAGCGGGGGGCCTGGCGCTGGCAGCAGCAAGCGACCCGGCCCCAGCCTGCTCCACTCCACCCCACTGGCTTGTGGTGTTGCTCACGGGTGGGGCCTTGGGGGAAGGGTGGAGTGGGGGTGGGGTGGGAAGAGATGGGGCAGAGACAGTGCACCAGGAATATGAAGGCTCCCTGCAGGCAGTTGATGATGGTGAATAAATATGCCATGACCGTGGCTGCTGGGCCGACTTGGAGGAGACCAAGGCTCCATGTGCAGCCCAGAATGAAGAGCTGGGTGATGGCTTTAAAGGTCAGTAACCTGGGTAAAGGCAGATGGAGAGATCCTGTTACAATAACCCTATGGAGAGCAATTGGGTCAGGAGGATCTGGGCAGAGTGGGGTGGAGCTACCAGCCCCTGCTTTCCTGTGTGGGACAGGGTTACTGTCAATGCAAACACACTGGGAATTCGTTCCCATGGATCCTAGATACGCTGTTCCCCTCCTCAGGGCCGGCTCCAGAGTTTTTGCCGCCCCAAGCAGCAAAAAAAAAAAAAAAAAAAAAGCCTTGATCGCGATGGGCGACACTTCGCTGGCAGCTCTACCACCGCTTCATTCTTCAGCAGCAATTCGGCAGCAGGTCCTTCGCTCCGAGTGGGAGTGAGAGGCCCGCTGCCAAAGAGCCAGGCATGCCGCCCCTCTCTGTTGGCCGCCCCAAGCACCTGCTTGTTGCGCTGGTGCCTGGAGCCGGCCCTGCCCCTCCTGCAATTCCTCACTCCCTCAGCAGGCCAAGGACCTTCCAAACCAGGGCTCTGATCCTCCAGGATTTCTTTGTTTCCTTCTCAACTGTGCTCTTTGAGAGTGGACACGTGCGCTGAGGGAGGAGTGTCTGTTTCTCAAGATCCACAGGGTCGGGGCAAAGAACGTCACATTTATCTGTGGAAACTGCGGGAAATATTTCCTGTAAAATATTTCCGGTTTCATCCAGAGCCAATGACTCCAGCAGAGGCAGAGAATGATTCCAGGGGACCGATCTGAACGCTGCAGAACCGGGGAACCTCATCCCCTCTCCTGTAATATGCTCTGGCAGCTCTCGATCATTCCCTGTGCAAGGAGCTGATGGCACAGCCCCGGCTGAGATGGATCAATGGGATCACAGAGGCCAGATTCTGCTCAGAGTTAAAAATGAAGTGACTCCAGCCTCCAGTGGGGTCAGTTTACACCAGTGTAACTGAGAGCAGGATCTGAGTCAGAGTTTCCAGCACCCCGTCTCTAGGCTCTTCCCTGCCACTTTCAGGCTGTAACTAATCTCCCCAGCCCTGGGACCTGGGGAAGAAACTGCATGGACCTTGTCATCTTCACTCCATCCAATGTAAATCCTTTCCCTCACCAAACACTGCATGGTGCAGCCCTTCCCTTCCTCATTGCTTTAGTCAATAACTGGACTAGACCAAACACTTGCTGTCCTCATGGTGAGCTCCCACTGGTTTCTGTGGCAGCTGTTCCCGAGTAAAGGCTGTCGGCCTGCGGATACAGCACAGGGACTAATCCCAGGACTAGCCAAAGCAGATGAGTCATGTGGGACTGTGTTTTATGGGCCATGTTCTCCTCCTGGCTGCTCTGAAATCAATGGGGTCACAGAGGTGAAAAGATAATGGGGCCCTGTGGTTCTGTGTGGTACCCACCAGGATTATGGCACAGACTGGACCCAGGAAGCTCCAATGAAAGCCTCTCTCCAGGGTGAGCCAGCAGCTACAGGCAGGGAGGAAGAAAAAGCACATTATCTCAGTGCAGTGACATTAATATGAATATATTACCCCTTTTCAGCCTGTCAGGGCCCCCCCACTCTGAACTCTGGGGTACAGATGTGAGGACCTGCATGAAAGACCCCCTAAGCTTATATTGTACTTGCTAAGGTTAAAAACTTCCCCAAGGCACAAATCCCTTTCCTTGTCCTTGGACGGTATTGCTGCCACCACCAAGTGATTTACACAAAAATGTGGGGAAGGGTCACTTGGAGCCCTATCCCCCCAAAATATCCCCCCAAACTCCTTCACCCCCTTTCCTGGGGAGGCTTGAGAATAATATTGGTTAGCAATGGGAGCACAGACCAGACCCTTTGTCTTCAGGACACTGAAAATCAGTCAGGTTCTTAAAAGCGAAACTTTATTTACAAAGAAAAGTAAAAGAATCACACCTGCAAAATTAGGATGGGAAGGTAACTTTACAGGGTAAATAAAAAGATTTAAAACACAGAGGATTCCCCTCTGGCTCAGCTTCACAGTTACAAAAACAGGAATAAAACTACCTCTGTAGCATAGGAAAATTCACACGCTAAAGCAAAAGATAACCTAATGCATTTCCTTGCTTTACTTACAATTTCTGTACTTTTAGATGGATTATTCCAGGTATATTTTCAGGAGATGTTGTAACTGCTTGGCTTCTCTCTCCATGCAGAGAGGGAAAAAACAGAGCCAAAAAAAATCCTTCCCCCGCCCCCCAGATTTGAAAGTATCTTTTTTTCCTCATTGTTCCTTCAGGTCAGGTGCCAACTAGGTTATTTGACCTATTTAACCCCTTACAGGTAAAGCGATTCAGTACAGCTGCCAAGGAGGGATTTTATGCAAGCCTTATTGCTATATCTGTGACACAGACACTGGAGCAGAGACGGGGATTGTGTCCTGAAACAAAAAATAGATTACACTGAAAACTTTGAACACAGTCCCAGAGCCAGATGTGGACCCCAGTTTATACCAGTGTGAATCCAGAGACACTCCGTAAGAATCCATGGAGTTAATCCTGATTTACACAGGTGTAAACACTCAGAGCTCAGATACCATGGTGATGGGTGTGGAATAAGAACCTGGGGGGATAGAGTGAGATAAGCGAGAGAGATGTGAGCAAGTCTGGCCTGCTGGTGCCAACAGAGTGTGCAGATTACTCTTTCTCTGGCAGATTTGCGCAGTATTGATGGAGAGCCAGAGACTCAACTGATGTAAATCAGCTTAGCTGCATTGAAAGCAGTGGAACTACACTGATTTACACCATCCGAGGGTCTCACCTGGAGTATCTAGAAGAAGCCACACCCTTCTTAGTGGAAATTCCTCATTTTAGAGGAGGGAGAAGGGAGAGGGAATCCTCAGGGCTTTGTACACAGGAAGAAGGTTGTTTGTTTCCTTTCTACCAGCACCACAAACCCGGCCTGGGACCTGGGAGTTGAGCTGGGATCATTAGTGGGGTGAGGTCTGTAGATATTTGGCAGGTGGGCAACTCAACTACAGTGCTCGGGGCAGCTTAGTGTCAGTGTGGAGGGCGAAGGGTCTGCACTTACCGTCGGGGAGTTCTGTAGCCATCTGGGTTGAATGCTGCAGAAAGAGCCACCACCAGGGCTGGGAATCCGTAGCCGAACGGGTACATGAATCTCTTCTTGAACCGGCTGGCGCTGGTGTAATTCACGACCTTCAGGTTCCTGACGGTGAGGAAGAGGTGCGGCCCCTCCAGGAACATCCAGGTGAAGCAGGCCAGGAAGAGGTAGTGCAGGAGGCCAGCAATGACAGCACACGCCACCTGGGGGAGACAGAGAGCCCAGGGACACTGCAGTGGGGAAGGGAAATGCTGAGTATAGGGAGACCTGCCGGGGGGTCACACCGGGATTCCTGCTAGCACAGCTCTCCAGGTACAGCGCTCCATGACCCAGAGACAGCAGGTTCCTCGGGCTATGGAGGGTCCTGCGGCTGCACATTGCTGATGCAGGAAGGGAGCAGAGATTAGTGGTTAGAGCAGGGGAGCAGGGCTCAGGGGATCCTGATTCTGTTCCCAGCCCTGCCACAGAGTCCCTGGGTAACAGTGGGCATGTCAGTCTCCCTATGCCTCAATTCCTCTCCTGTGACATAGGTATAGAACTGGCCACACTCCTGGAGATGAGGAGACTGAGGCCAACTGTGCCCAGTGTGAAGGGGCCTAACAGGGGGTGAAAACATCCCCCTGGGAACCTTTCCTGTGTCTTGGACAGCCCAGAATCCAGGGAGCACAACAGGTGCAAAGCCACACACCCCAGCCCTGCTGCGAGTGGAGGCAGGGGCGGCGAGTTGTATGGGCCTGTGGTGCCCAGGCTCCATCAATATTCAGGGCCTGAGGGCCCAGCTCCATCAATGTTCAGAGCCAGGTCTCTCCCCCAGCCCCACCTGCCACCCCTGCGTGCCTCCCCCAAGTGTCCCTGGCCCCCACTTGCTGCCCCCATGCACCTCCCTGGGGCAGAGCATCCCTGTCTCTCCCTTGCACCTCCACGCTGCCTCCCTGCATCAACTGCCACCACAGGGTCCTAGTGCCCCCATTCACTACTGCCAGGACAGACTGACCCTGAGCCTGCCCTTCCCCCTCAGACCCTTTCATTTTCCAGAGGGACTCTCCACCAGCACAGCTGCTGCCCCCCCCGCCTGCAGTCACTGCTCCTGCCCCATGCTGGACGAGGGGCAGCCCCACCCCCCACCCCCAGTGAGGTTACAGTGGGGGTTTAGCAGTAGGGGGGGGAGGCGCACATTCAGGGGAGGCGAGGGGGCTTCCTGTACCTGAGAGGGGCCCTAAAAGCATGTGCAGTGACAGTGGTGCGAGGTAAATGTGGTGCGGGGGGGGGGGTGCTCTCCCCAGAGCTTGCTGCTGCCTTCTCTCTGGCCCTTGCCCTGGGGCAGCCTGTCTGCACCCCAAACTCCTCATCCCCAGCCCTGTCCCACCCCAGAGCCTGCACTCCTGGCCAGAGCCCTCACCCCCTACACCCCAACCCTCTGCCTCAGCCCTGAGCCCCTCCCTCACTCCAAACCCCTCATCCCCAGCCCCACCCCACCCCAGAGCCCTCACCCCCTGCACCCCAACCCTCTGCCCTAGTTCTGAGCCCCTCCCACCTCCCAAACCCCTCATCACCAGAACCACCCCAGAGCCCTCACATTTTGACATTATTTTAAAAAATATACAGTAACTCCTCACTTAACGTTGTAGTTGTGTTCCTGAAAAATGCTACTTTAAGTGAAACGATGTTAAGTGAATCCAATTTCCCCATAAGAATTAATGTAAATAGGGGGGTTAGGTTCCAGGAATTTTTTTATTTTTTTTGCCAGGCATATTTTATATATAGAGGATGTATAAGGATGATGTAGTTGGGGATAGGTCCTGCTTTGAGCAGGGGGTTGGACTAGCCTGAGGTCCCTTCCAACCCTGATAGTCTATGATTCTATGATTCTACGAAAATATAACCCCCACAAAAATTGTTGTTATTGAGTCAGGATTGTTTCCTGGGACTGAAACCTTGTCAGTCCACATGGACCAGGCCCAGTGAGCAGTCAGCACTTCTAGGAATATCCTTTAGGTCCTTTACCCTCATTGAGTAAGGATCCGGGAGCTTTGGGTTTTGCCACCAGTTTGTACATGACGCTCTCAGGGGCTTCAGAACCCATCATCATGTTGCTGCTTTTCTTTCCAGGAATGAGGAAAAGGGCAGAACGTGGAGGAAAAGGGCAGATTCTTGTGTCTGACACACCTCCCTGCTCCAGCCCAGCACCAGACACTGACGCCTTTGCATGGAAGATGAAATTGCTGCTTTATTGAAAACAGCTGATAGCTGCTACTTGTTGGCTTATCTATGTGCGAGGTGGGAGCTAGGGAAGATCGAGGACTCTGTCTCTGCTGAGCATGATGAGCCCTCTTAGAACCCCATCAGGAGCTGGACTAGTCCACATTTCTGACAGGACGTGCATGTGAGGGAACAGACAATTCCCTGGAGTGTTAGTAGCAGGCACAGATGGAGCATGTTCACCACCATCTCTGGCTAATATGTCAGACGTGTTAGTCATGTAAAAGGGGAGATGTTTTGTTGGAGGCAGGACACTTTTATCCAGAGGTTGGTTAAAGCAGGATGCACAGCTCCTGAGCTTGGAGGAAATCCATGAACCCATTAAGTTTGAATCTGATGAGGACGTCTGGTGAGGAGGCAGAACCTGGATGAGGCATGGCGCCAGGAGCATGTTTGCAATTGGGGAACCTTTTGCCCCTCACATGGATTGGCTCAGAGTCTTGGTTAGTCTTAACGCACATGCTCCACACCCAGAATTCATGGGGTGTCTGTGTGTATTTTAATGTCATGCACTGCATACCCCTTCCACATATGGGGCAGCTGTGGCAGAGCCAAGAACAGACTGCAGATCTGCCATCTCACTCCATGGCCATAGCTACATGAACATACTGCAGCTCAAGCAGAGAGCTGAGTCCTACTTTAATCAACACTTCATTGTATGGCTACACCTCAACCCAGCCCATATTACTGCCAAGGGCCAATGTGCGGTGAAAGAAGTGCATGTTAAATCTATTTTTAGAAAAACTTGTACTGAATTAGGCCCTGAGCACACCTCCTTTTTGGAAGTTCAAGGTCACTTTTTCTGCAGCTCTTCCAAAGCGAGCAAGACTGCTGCGCTGTCTGATACCCTTCCACACACCTGAATCTACAGGGACCATTAGGCAACATCTCCTTAGAACGACAAAGCTGATTTTCACCAGCTGAGTATCTGAATGGTACTGAGGAGATAGGAGAGAGATGGTGAAAGTATTAACCAAAAAACCATCCTAAGGCAGCAGAACTGAATTTAGTTCCTGATTCTGCTACAGGCTCCCTATGTGACTTTAGCCAAGTCACCTGATCCCCAGTTCCCCCTACGTCTAACAGCGGTAATAATCCTTCTGTTCTCCCACCTTGTGGCCATCTTGTCTACTTAGCTTGTAAGTTCTTTGGGACAGGGATTGTCTCTATGTGTATGTACAGCACCAAGCATAGTGGGACTGTACGTCCCCAGATAATATAAATAAATACTAGCGAACAGAAGTGGGCTGACACAGTCATCGCTCTCAGTTTGGAGAAGTTTCTTATGGAAAGATGACATCAGCAAATTTCATAGTGTTGTGGAGAAAGGACAGTTTGAAAACAAATTTTCTTAAAAAAAAACCCAAAACAGTAGAAGAGCATTTAGTGGTGCAGTGACAGTACTGGAGCTGAAAATTGATTACAGGCCAGGTCCTTGGCTGGTGTAAACTAGTGCGTTTTCAAGGATCCTTCTGGGGCTTGGGAAGCAGACAATAGCCATGAAGCAGTGTGCTTCAGCCATGCCCTCAGCAGCACCTCCACCCCACCACTCACAACCCCCATGCCAGGGCTGGAAGCAGGGCTAATGTAGAGATTTGATGCCAGTTCTACAGCAGCCAGGAAGGACTTCTGCACTGGAGGGCTAATCACAGGGCCATTTCTGCCCACTTTAAAGCCCCTTTACACTGCCAGAGTGGCATAAAGAGGCTTTAGAATTGGCCCTAGGTTTCCAGGACAGGCAGAACGTGATAGTAACCCCTCAAACCAAAGAAGCAACCAAGGTCCATAAGCAGGTTATTTTATTCTTTGCACATTACAGTGAAACAGCAGAGCTAGCTCACACACATAGCAAGTGAGGACTCTGCAAATCACCATACACCCCTCCCGCCCCCGCGCATGGTGTGCTTTCCCTAAGAAATAACTGCTCTCTGACCTGGGATCTGGCCCTTTAAATCTGGGAGAGACACCCGGCTACAACACTAGGGTGTCCTTTGAATTCAGTAGGAGTTGTGGATTTGGATCAGAGAAAGGATTAGGTCCAATCCCGCTTCCCCTTCCAGGTTTTGTAAGTAGTTGTTGAAGAATGGCAGCTGAAGCACCTGCCCCACTGGCACAGCAAATCCGGCTGCATGATAAATATCGGTGGTTGGAGAGATGATTGTTTCACAGAGATGAAGTGGAGGGCTCTCCCCAACTCACCTGCCAGCAAAACAAATATACATTGAGTGCCAATCCCATGGGATAACTCCAGTCAATTTTAATGGGATCAGGACTGGGTCCTCATTCAGGAATAGTGCAGACTCTGCAAAATGCAGCCAGCTTCCACTGAAGTGACATCATCTGCAGGAAAATAACTAAACAAGAGTAGACAAAGCCCACTCCCTTCCCCCACCAACTCACAGGTAATATAGGCTGCTCCAAATAAACCAGAAATGTCCACTTCCAGACAAAGGTTGTGGCATCTCGTGTTGGGACTGGAGCAGGGAGGTTTTTCCATATATAAGTCTTCACTTTTCCCTCCAGGCAAAGCTTCTGGATCCTTTCCCAGTAGAGGTAATGGAACCAGAGGAAATTCCATCGAGTGTTAACTCTCCGATCTGCACTGACAAGATTTCCACCCCAGTTTTGGTTTGCAGACTTCCCCGACTGGGTAATTACCTGAATTTTTGTCAAAGCCAACACCTTCCCAGCCCATGCCACAGTGAGTGATGCATGGAAATTGCAAAGCAGCAAAGGGAAGGGAACGTGGAGGTGCGCAAGAAAGGAGGAGTTCTGTGCTGGGTTCTAGGAGACCTGGGATTCCCCCTTGATTTGGATGAAATTGAATCACACTAAGACTCCCAATGCCATTCTCAGATGGATTAAAACAAGCATGTGTCACTCAGGGGACAAGGCACCTCAGGAGCTACAACAGACCCAGATGGATGCAACTTTTGGAGCTGGGATTGGAACAGAATAGAGGATCTCTTACCATCTTGGTGCTGGTAGTGACAGTGGACACGGACAGAGTAAAATTTTGAGTCGTGGGGCTGGGTTTTCTTGTGCCTTTAATCCATCTCCTGTACTCCTCTCTCACCTGGAGAATAAGGGACATGATCACTACATCATGTAACTAACACCCTCAGGCCAGGCCACTGCTAGGCCCATGAAGTCACTGGGTGGCTGATGATCTGCCATGGGCATTACCTGGCGATTGAGGACACAGTGCACCAGGAAGATGAAGGCTCCCTGCAGGCTGTTGACAATGGTGAATAAATATGCCATGACCATTTTTGCTGAGCCGACTTGGAAGAGACCAAGACTCCACGTGCAGCTCAGAATGAAGAGTTGGGCGATAGCTTTAAAAGTCAGTAGCCTGGATAAAGGCAGATGGAGAGATCCCGTTATAACGACCCTATGGTGAGTGACTGAGTCAGGGGCTCTGGGCAGTGTGGGGTGAAACAGCTGGCACCCGCTTTACTGTGTCTTAGGGTTACTGTTAAGACGAACACAATGGCAACTTACGCCTATGAATCTGAAATACAATATTGTGCCCAACCATCTTACCCCCGACACATACACCTTCCCCTCCTACAGGTGGCTCTTCCAAAGCAAATGGTTCAACCTCATTACAGTTTTGTTCTTAATCCCTTCACGTTTTGTTTTCAATCCCTTCACATGAGGCCCTGGCAATGTGACAATCAAGTGGGAACAGGATATTGGGCTCCCGGGACCCCATCTATCTTGTTCCATAAATAGACAGAGGGGTTGCTAAATAGCAACAGTGAGCCACACTTGCCTTCCTCCTCAATGGATGGCACTTTACCTTGACAGTATCCACAGCCCCAGGGGAAAGAGATGAGTTTCCTCCCTAAGTAGCACATGGCCCAGCTCTGAATATCAGCACAGACTTTCTGCTTACACAGCACTAGGCACATGCAGTAAGTAACACCATGGCTTTCTGTAGCCTCAACTTTCTGATCTGCTTCCAAAGTCTTTTTCCTCTCTCATGTCACCATCCAGCACTCCCAGCTGGTGGCCCTGATCTTGTTCATCTCTAACAAACAGATTTCATAATGACTTCAGCGGGCTTTGGAACAGACTGCAACTGTCATCTCAATATCCATCCAGGGACCAACATGATGCACATGGCAGAAAAGTTAGTCCCATGATGATCCTTTACTGCCATAGACCTCTCATCTCTCCTAACCTGACCCTTCAATTGCCACCCTGGCTGTGCTGTGTCTAATTTAAGATCCGATACCCCTATTCATGCAAATTGTCCTTATTTTGGCAGATGGTCCCATGGACAACTTTAGGACTCATAAGGGATTCCTGATGCGAGTTAGGGTTTATCAGCTCCTAGGACAGTGAGACTGTTACTCTCTCATCAAGCCGAAGGTCGCCAAGATAACTTGGAAACCCTACAGTGGCATGTGCTCAGCTGTATGGTAGCAGCAATCTGTGCAGAATGCCACAGGAATTCCCATACAGGAGGCTCACTGGACCCTTCTAGTAGATGTAGTGCTGTCCTACCTGGTGTCTTTGAGAGTGGACACATCTTCATTAAGGGAGGAGAGTTTGTCTCTCAGGATCCAGAGGGTTACAAGAAAAAATGTTAAATTTATCTGTGGAAACAGCATGAAATATTCCTTGTAAAACATGCCAGCCAAGGCCAGTCTCTCTGGCTGAGGCACGGAACAATCCAATGGGATCAGATGGCTGCACATCAGTGACTGCTCGTCCAGTGGGTCATACACCATTTCCTGCCAGATCCTGGTCCCAGGTCTTGCAGGGAACTGTTGGCATAGGCAGGGCTGCAATGCATCACATGTGATCATACAGCCAGAGGGCCACATTCTGCTCTTATCTGAATCTGGAGGGACTCCACTGATTCCAGTGGGGTCTGCAGTTATTCCAGATTTCGAGCCGTGTGATTTGGCCCAAAGCTTCTAGATCCTGTCTCTAGAGTGTTCCCTTCAATTCTGAGGCTGAAATTAATTCTTAACCTGCTGCCTGAGATGGAGAGGAATCTGCAAGGACATTTGCTACTTTTATCTCTTGCAACACATGTACCCTTCCATCCTCAAACTCCCCACGCTACAGCCACCTTCCCTTCCCCCATCACTTGGGTTAGTTACCAGTCAGGTTGGACAAGGCAAGGGACAAAACTATCCTCATTCCAGCAGAGGTTCCACTTGCTTCCATGGCAGCATTGCATGAGTAATGACATATTATAATTAATCATATTATGGTAGCACCTAGAGGCTCCAACTAAGACTGCACTGGGTTCTGTACTCACACCTAGAAAGGGGCAGCCCCTGTCCTGGAGCATTTGTTCGCAAAATAACTAGGCAAGACCACAGGCGCCAGCTTCCTCCAGGACCCAGGGTGCTCAACCCCCAGCTCTGCCCCAGGCCCCACCCCCACCCGACCCTTTGTCCCAAGCCCCCACCTCACTTCTTCCCACCTCCACTTGGCCGAAAACCCCACTGCTTCTCCAAGCTCCCGACTCTTCCCACTCCCACCCCACCTCTTCCAACCTAGTTCCGCCCCCTCTCCCACAGCGCCTCCTGCACAGCTGATTGCGGCAGGCAGGATGGAGGGGAAGTTGTTGATCGGTGGGGCTGCTGGCGGATGGGGGACACGGGGCATGTGGTGGGGGAGGTGGCTGCCAGTGGGTGCTGAGCATCCACTAATTTTTTTGGTGCCTATGGGCAAGACAGACAAAGGGTGGGAGGAGAAACAGAGGTACAGTGAGGGGAAGCTACTTCCCAAGTTAACACAGCAGGCCAGTGGCAGAGTCAGGTCTACTGACTCACAACCCAGTGCCCGACTCATTCGCCCTGACTGACTCCATAGAATGTAGGCTGTTGTGTTAGGGGGAAATCCTGAACTGGCCAAAGAGGGGTGGATGAAATGGGATCTTATAGGACTCTTTCATCTTAAATTCTCTGGGAGATATTCTTCTCTTGGCTTCACTGGAGTCCACGGGGTTGCAGAGGTGAGAGGAGAATGGGCCTGTGGTTCTGTGAGGAACCCACCAGGATTATGGCACAGACTGGACCCAGAAAGCTCCAATGAAATCCTCTCTCCAGGCTGAGCCAGCAGCTACAGGGAGGGAGGAAGAAGAAGGTGACTTTAATGGGATTACTACCCTTTTTCAGCCCCGGGGCAGAGAGGGGGTGTCACAGGGTAGCTGGCTCTCAAAAGCAAGATGGATCTCAGCCTGCCTGTGATATGGCCGACTCTATTGTGAGTAGCAGGCTAACGGCCCTTCCCATCTACCTCAGCATCTCCTGCTTTCTACCACCACTTCCTCTTCCACCTCCTCAAATGACCCTTTCTGGTGGGTGGGCGCAGTATTGATGGAGGGCCAGACATGCAGCGGATGGACATTGGCCTAGCTGCACTGAAGGAAGTGGAGCTGTCCTGATTTACACCAGCTGAGGATGTCGCCTGGGGTGTCTAGAAGACGCCTGTTTTAGTGAAGTAGCTCACTTTAGAGAGGGGATCCTGAGGGATTTGCACACAGTAAGAAGGTGCATTTGTTTCCTACCCACCAGTGCCACAAACCCAGCCTGGGAGCTGGGCGTCAAGCTGGGATCTTTCTGGCTTGTTCTTCCGCATCATCAGTAGCGTGAGGAGTGTAGATGTCTGACAGGGGGCAACTCAACTGCAGCGCTCGGGGCAGCTTAGTGTCCCTGGGGATGGGAAGGGTCCCAGGGGGACATTCAGCTCCCAGGCAGGGTGAGCAGGGAAATCTAGGTTCAAGTCAGACCTGGGGTGAGCCAGACAACCGCATGGAAGCCACATCCCAGCTCCCCTTCAGGATGGGCACTGCACGTACTGTGTGGAAGTTCCGTAGCCACCAGGATTCACCCCTGCAGAAATAGCCACCACCAAGGCTGGGAATCCGTAGCTGAACGTGTACATGAATCTCTTCTTGAATTGGCTGGCGCTGGTGTAATTCACGACCTGCAGGTTCCTGACGGTGAGGAAGAGGTGCAGCCCCTCCAGGAACATCCAGCTGAAGCAGGCCAGGAAGAGGTAGTGCAGGAGGCCAGCAATGACAGCACACGCCACCTGAGGACAGGACAAGAGAGAGCTCTGGGACACTGCTTCCGGGAAGGGAAATTTGGAGATGGGGGGACTTTGGGGATGATCACATAGGGCACATCTCTCTAGTTATGACGCTCTCCCTGAGACAATACCTTCTTCAGTCTATGGGGGCTTGTCTAAGGGCAAGCTGGCTGGCCCTTTCAATCATTCAGAGTCCAGCCTGGTCCTGATCTCCACTCAGAAAAGACGGTTTCTGCGGGTTGTAGTTCCCAAATAAATGGTGGAAATTGTCGAATACTGTGAGGAATCCTAGGAAAGGGAGCAGGGATATAAAGAAATTCCCGGTCCTCATAATAGGGAGAGACCTGGAGGGTGTAAGTTCTCTTCTCTATATCTGCTTCATGGTATAGGTGTCTTGCATCTGCCCATCAATCTGGGGGAAGAGAGGACAGGCAGGGGGCTGTGACTCTGGAAATCAGGGTTCCTTTGTCTGACTGATGAAGGAAGGAGCCCACAAGGAAAAGGGAAGGATTGGTTTCGCCCATAGAGATTTCTTTTGGAGGGGAGTAAATAATTATTTCTGCAGGACTAAAGAGCATGAAATAAATATTACCATCCAGCTGAGGATATACAGAGGTGCTGGGGTGAGGGGAGCTGTAGAAATGCTGACAGAGGATCTGGACACAGCTCAATTTTAAATCAAGAATAAAAGTGGATAACAGACCTGAATGCCGGTGCGCTTCACTGTGGTGAGGAAGAGCAGGTTGGCCACGAAGAGGCAGAGGCAGAGCTGCAGGTGGAGGGAGGTGCCGATGTTCCAGATGGAGCGGCACAGGAGGAAGGTGAGGATGGCGAGGAGGAGGCACAGCAGGGAGAGGGTCAGTCCCACGTAGGTGATGATGGTCAGTGGGCCACTCTCCTGTAACACAACAAAGGGAGAATCACCAGTGAACCCTGTGAAGCTATATGGGAAATAAAGGGAAGTAAGGACACCCCGGCGAATTACAGACAATTCAGTTTAGCTTCTGTACCCAGAAAGATAATGGAGCAAATAATTAACCCATCAATTTGCAAACACCCACATGATAATAATGTGATAAATAACAGTCAGCATGAATTTGTCAAGAACCAATCGTGTCAAACTAACCTGATAGCTTTCTTTGACAGGGTAACAAGCCTTATGGATCGGGGGAGGAGGGGAGAGGTAGATGTGGTATATCTTGACTATAGTAAGGCTTTTGATACTGGAAGGAGGTGGTGGAATCTCCATCCTGAGAGGTTTTTAAGGATGAAAAAGTCCTGGCTGTTGGTGTTGGTCTCACTTTAAGCCGGGGATTGGACTAGATGACCGCCTGACATCTCTTCCAACCCTAATATTCTATGATTCTATGACCGTCTCATAAATAATAAGGTGAGTGCATAACTGGTTGGAAAATCATTCCCGGATAGTAATCAGTGGTTCAAAGTCATGCTGGAAGGGAATAACAAGTGGGGTCCCACAGGGATTGATTCTGGGTCCAGTTCTGTTTAATATCTTCATTCATTATTTAGATAATGGCATAGAGAGTACACTTATAAAGTTTTTGGACGATACCAAGCGGGGAGGGGTTGCAAGTGCTTTGGAGGATAGGATTAAAATTCAAAACTGGAGAAATTGCTTGAAGTAAATAGGATGAAAGTCAATAAAGACAAATGCAAAGTACTCCACTTAGGAAGAAACAATCAGTTGCACATTTACAAAATGGGAAATGACTGCCTAGGAAGGAGTACTGCAGAAAGGGATCTGTGGGTCATAGTGGATCCAGGGCCATCCTTAGGGCTCCCTATGCAGTATTATTAAACTGGTGCCCCTATGCCTGACGGTAGCCCGGACTCACAGCCCATGGGGGGTAGGAGGGAGGGAGGAGGTAGCAAAGGATACCGAGATGCCCAGCCCACCTCACGGTGGCAGAGAGTCAAAATTCCTCGCAGAGACCCCTGTACCCTCTCCCTCACGCAGAATGTGCGGCACTGGCGCATTCGTCTCTGTGAATATGGCCCCTGCTTGCTGAGACTGCAGCGTGCACTGGGTGTGCAGGAGCTGACCCCCACTTACCTGCTGTCATGGGCGGTGCGTGAAGCTGCCCTTTGGGGAGCCTAGCTCCCCAGCCCACCTCTTCTGCCTGTGGCCCTGCTCATACTCCACCTCGGCTCTGCCCAGGCTCCGCCCCCACTCTGTTCAGGCCCCTCCCCTCCCCACTGTCTCCCTCCTTTCTTCCCTCCCCCTCCATGCTCACCCCCTTCCAGCCAAATCCCTGAACTCAAATGAAGCAAATGACATTAGAAAGAAATTGCAGAAGAGTAGGGGAGTGTTCAAAAGAAAATGGAGCATGTTTTCCACTGCATGCCAGATGGTGAAGACAGGACATGCAGAAGGTACCTAATTAAAAGCACTAAATTTAGGAATAAAAAATGTCAGTCACAGGTATTTTGATATACCTTGAACTGTGTCAGAGATTTATTTGCAAAAACTTTATAGTAAGGGCATCAGCTGACCTGCTGACTACAACATTAAATATTATGGAATATGTGATGCAGCTCTTCTCAGGGCCGCCCATAGGGTGGGGAAGAGAGGCAATTTGCCCCAGGCCCCACAGGGGCCCCCACGAGAGTTTTTCGGGGTCCCTGGAGCGGGATCCTTCACTCGCTCCGGGGGGGGGGGGGGCGGAAAACTCTTGCGGGGCCGGGCCCAGGAGCTTCTTCCGCTCCCGGTCTTCGCCGGCGGGGCGGAAGGACCCCCCGCCGGCGAATTACCGCCGAAGCGGGACCTGCCGCCGAAGTCCAACTCAGTCTTCGGCGGTAATTCGGCAGCGGGGGGCCCTTCTGTTCCGGGACCCGCCGCCGAAGTGCCCCGAAGACCCGTGGCGGGGGCCCCCTGATGCCAAATTACCACCAAAGACCGAGCTGAACTTCGGCGGCGGGTCCCGCTTCGGCGGTAATTCGGCGGCAGGGGGTCCCCGCCATGGGTCTTCGGGGCACTTGGGCGGCGGGTCCCGGAACGGAAGGGTCCCCCGCTGCCGAAGACCCCAGGCCCCCGGAATCCTCTGGGCGGCCCTGCTCTTCTTTGTTTTACATTTTCTTAATCAGTATTTCTAAGCTGATTTTATATTTTAAATATACTCTTAAGCTTTCATAAAGTAACCCTTCCAGATTACTGCATATTTAACTCACTGAAACAAAGACATTATTTTAAATGAATCAGTCACAGAGGTTTAGTGTGTTCATAACAATGTTCATTGCTTTTAGAAAAAGGGAACACTAATTTACTTTGTGTGATCTCCATAACAACAGACATGTTTATGAAATTTCATCAACTTTAAAAAATAAGTTTCCAAAGATTTTAGGCATAACAAAGGATTTTATAGCTTACTAAGGTACTGATTTTGCTGGAGGGTCCCTTAAAACTAGTTCATCAAATAGTCAGAAGTAAAGAAAGAGAAACTCCTTTGTCTGAAAGGAAAGGAGTGTTGTCCCTTTAAGGGCTAGCCTCTCTTCAACCGGGGGGGAGGGAAAAATGGATGGGCGGAAAGGACAGGAAGCAAGTTTTTTGTATTATAGTAATTCAAATTAAAATGTGTATTGTAGATAAGAGTGGTCTTTTGAAGGATTTATTTAAAAAACTCTATGTCTGTAGATCCAAGCATTTAAAGCTAAAGATGAATACTCAGATTGTAACCTATGCAAGGATTTTTTAGAGATGTGATTTTATAATCTTCAGCAATCTGCTAAGGAAATATTTTTAAAGCAAATTTTAAACTAAGGTCCTGTAGACTAACACGTTCTGAGTAAATATTACAGTCATGCACAACTGTTTGTCAGTAAATTCAGAAACTGACAGTATATACCTGGGGGTTGGCAAATGCCCGTTAAATGGCTTCATTACCACTTGAATGGCTCTTTGAATGGCTGGAGGCTTTTTTACTTTTAAGTTACTAGATCCAGGGGCGGCTCTAGGTATTTTGCCACCCCAAGCATGGCAGCAGGTTGCCTTGGGCGGCTTGCCCGCGGGAGGTCTCCGGTCCCGTGGATTCGGCGGCACGCCTGTGGGAGGTCTGCCGAAGCCGCAGGACCAGCAGACCCTCCGCAGGCATGCCGCCGAAGGCAACCTGCCTGCTGCCCTCGCGGCAACCTGGCAGAGCGCCCCCCCGGCTTGCCGCCCCAGGCACGCGCTTGGCGTGCTGGTGCCTGGAGCCGCCCCAACTAGATCCCCTATGGAGTAAGAGTCACCAGGCTGCAGTAGCTAGCTGTGGGAGCCTGCAGGAAAGGTCAGCACAGGCATAAGAAGAAGCGGAAGGGTGGACACAAATTTTTGGGTGCCATAAGCAGCCGTGTTTGCGTATGCCTAAGGATGGCCCTGAGTGGATCACAAGCTAAATATGAGTCAACAGTATAACACGGTTGCAAAAAAAGCAAACATCATTCTGGGACGTATAAGCATGAGTATTGTGAGCAAGACACAAGAAGTAATTCTTCTGCTCTACTCCGCGCTGATTAGGCCTCAGCTGGAAAATTGTGTCCAGTTCTGGGCGCCACATTTCAGGAAAGATGTGGACAAATTGTAGAAAGTCCAGAGAAGAGCAACAAAAGCGATTAAAGGTCTAGAAAACATGACCTGCGAGGGAAGATTGAAAAAATTGGGTTTGTTTAGTCTGGAGAAGACTGAGTGGGGACATGAGAACAGTTCTCAAATACATAAAATGTTCCTACAAGGAGGAGGGAGAAAAATTGTTCTTCTTAACCTCTGAGGGTAGGACAAGAAGCAATGGGCTAAAATTGCAGCAAGGGCAGTTTAGGTTGGACATTAGGAAAAACTTCCTAACTGTCAGGGTGGTTAAACACTGGAATAAATTCCCTAGGGAGGTTGTGGAATCTCCATCATTGGGGATTTTTAAGAGCAGGTTAGACAAACACCTGTCAGGGATGGTCTAGAGAATACTTAGTCCTGTCTTGAGTGCAGGGGACTGGACTAGATGACTTCTCGAGGTCCCTTCCAGTTCTATGATTCTATGGAATATGGGTGACCATTTATAATATTATGGATACCAATACAGTAACTCCTCACTTAAACTTATCCCAGTTAACGTTGTTACATTGCTGATCAATTAGGGAACATGCTTGTTTAAAGTTGTGTAATGCTCCCTTCTAACGTCGTTTGGCAGCCGCCTGCTTTGTCTACTGCTTGCAGGAAGAGCAGCCTGTTGCATCTAGCTGGTAGGGGCTTGGAACCAGGATGGACTGGCACCCCCCCTATCAGCTCCCCACTCCCCTAAGTTCCCTGTGCAGCAGCTGCCTGCAGTTCAGCTGTGTCCCTCCCCCCACTGCCATGTGCTGCTCCTGCCCTCTGCCTTGGAGCTGCTCCCTGAGACTCCTGCTTGCTATGCTGGGGGGGAGGGAAGGAAGAGGGGGGCTAATGTCAAGGTGTCCCCCTCCCCCCTGCTCCTGCACCTCGCTTACCCCATCTTCCATAGAGCAGGGCTCAGGACGGAGGGAGCTTGTAGCAGCTGCGGTCTCAGCAAGCTGATCTAATTAACAAGGCAGTGTATGTAAGGGAAATGTGCATATCTCCCTCCATTCCTGCTGCTTTGCAGAGGGAGAGAGTTAACCCTTGAGGGTTCAGCCAATTGCTAGTTCATCATTTAGCAGTAAGGGAAATATCCCACCCTCTGACTCCTCCACCTCAACCGAGCTTCACAATCATCATCACTGTGTACCAGTATTAAACTGTTTGTTTAAAACTTATACTGTGTGTGTGTTTGTGTGTGTATCATATAGTCTTTTGTCTGGTGAAAAAAATTTCCCTGGAACCTAACCCCCTCATTTACATTAATTCTTATGGGGAAATTGGATTCGCTTAACATTGTTTTGCTTAAAGTGGCATTTTTCAGGAACGTAACTACAACGTTAAGTGAGGAGTTACTGTATTACAAAATCGCAATGAATCTTACAAGATATGCCATGTAAGGTATCAGTTGAAAAGTTATGATTTGCTAAGTATGATAATCTTGTGTATATATATGCATTATCTTTGCATTGTGAGTTATAAATATGTGTGATATATATGTGCTGCGTTTCTGGGTGACACCCCTAGACAGATTGGCATCAGCACTATCCAGTCTGTTTGATGGCCCATCAAGGGTAATCAGCTATACCAGCATTCTCAAACTGGGGGTCCGCAGGTCCCGCTGACCAAGTCCTCCACCTCCATCCCAGTGTCTTCTGCATGCTGGGGAACAGCTGTTCAGCAGCATGCGGGGGGGGGGAGCGCGGATGGGGTGCACTTGGGGTAGGGGGTGGAAAGAGGCAGGGAAGAGAAGAAGCAGGGGTGAAGCGGAGGCGCGAAGAGGTGGGGTGGGGCCTTGGGGGAATGGATGGAATGGGGGTGGGGCCTGGGGCTGAGCGGGGGACTTGGGGGTCTGCAAAAATTTTAAATCAAAATGCGGATCCTTGGGTTGCTAAAGATTGAGAACTGCTGAGCTCTACAACGAACCCATTGAGAGAAGCCAGGAGCTATGCCCACGAGTCAGCAGGACATGTAGGGACATGCCTATGGACAGGTGGCTCCAAGTACCTTTCCATGCCCATGTGCTGTGAGCTTGTGTTTGGGACAGAGCAAGTACAAGCCACATGGAAAAGGATAGAAAAAGGCAGCTGCATCACCTCCATTTTGTCTTCAGTCCTGATTCTCACCTCTGCAGTAACTTCTCTACAAACGGAAGCTTGAACAAAGGTCTGATAGACCCATCTAAGCTTTGGGTGTGTTCCAGAGAGACTTTACAAGCCAGCAAACTCGCTAAGGCTGCTAAGAACCTGATATATGGATCTTGAAGTCATATGTATCAGATTGCTTTGATCATTTAACAGCTCTCTTCTCTTTCTTTTCTTTTCATTTATAATAAAACCTTTAGTTTTAGATACTAAAGGATTGGCTGTCAGTGTGGTATTTTAGGTAAGATCCAAACTAATATAGACCTGGCAATGTGGCTGCCCCTTTCAGGATCAGAGGAACATTTTGTTAAGTGATTAGAGTTTTAAGTGTGAGTTCTTTTTTCAGCTTCTCAATAACCAGTGTGGGGGATCTGGAGCACAGACTGTGACTGGTTGGTGATTCTAACTATAGTGTTAACCACCAGTTCTGGGGGAATCTGCTCTCCTTTTTACAGCCTGCCCTGACCCTGGTATTGTCAGTGTGGGCTACTCTAGGGACCTCAGATCACAACCCGAGCCCAGCCCCCTTGACCCTGACCCATCCTGTATGGCCACAGATTATACCCCGAGGTTCCGACTCAGCGTTCATTCAGGCAAAATTCTCACTGATTTTGCTCAAATCAGGAGCTCAGAGTCCAGCCCTTTGATCTGAGTCTGATAAGTGAGATACCTCCACTCCGCTGAGACCCATAAGGAGTGCGAAGCTGGAGAGATGGTCACAGCTGCAGATGGTGTGAGTGCTGTTCATGTGGAGAATGGTGCAGCCATCCTCAGCCCAGGTGCCTTTCCCAGCGATGAATTTCCAGTGAACGCAGCGAGTCTCTTCCTCCTCTTTCTTTGTCTGGAAACAAAAACACCCCATCATCATCCTCACTGGATCAGGGGGAGAACACTGTTTCTTTTGTCACACATCTCTAATAGACCATCATAAACCTGAAATCACCAACGGTTTCATGGCTCTCATTGTGCTGCACGTAACAGCCATTTGGGACTTCCCATTGGCAGTGGAAATACAAGCGAGATCCTCCAGCTCCAACAGCACAAGCCCCTGAGCCCAGAGCTAAAGTGGTAATTCCCTTAACTCTGAGCACTGTGGGGTCTATGACACACAATTGTGCAGTTCGGATTTGAGCCATTAAAAGGCATTCACAGACCTGCCCACAAATACCCACATGCACTCTAGCAAGTTCATTACTTAATCAAAGAAGGCACCATCTCATGCTGTTTCCCTGAACTCTGCTATCTATAGGGCAGAGGTCCCCAAACTGTGGGGTGCATTCTCCTAGGGGGACATAGAGGAAACTTCAGAGGGACATGACAGGCATCGGGTCAGCCCCCATGGGGGAGCAGAGAGGGAGCACCACCCAGACCCTCCCCACCGTGAGCTCTGCTCTGGTCCCACCAGTAGCCGCATCCCCGACTTCCAGCCCCAGGCCTGGCACAACCCCCAGCCTCAGCATAGCTCCACTTCTAGCCCCAGCCCCAGCCCCAGCCCCAACTCCTTATGGCTCCATTCCCAGCCCAGGGCTGAGGCAGGGGCAGGGGAGGAGTTGGGAGACGAGCCACACCTGGCCCTGGGCTCGGCTGCAGGCTTTCACCACAGCCCGGCTGCTGCTCCACTCCCGCCCTGAGTCTCGGACCCCAGCCATGGCTCTGGCCCTGATCCCAGCCCCAGACGCGACACAGCCGCGGCCCCAGCCTCAGCCCCCTTACGTCCGTGTCCTTTCCCCCTACCGCCGAGCCGTGGTCCCGCTCCCATCCCCGGCTCAGAGGGTGGGGCGTGGATAATGGTAAGGGGTGGGGGACAATCCTCAAAAGCTTGGGAAACACTGCTATAGGAAGTTGTTTTCCAATTATTCCTGCTCTAAGGGATGAGCCAGGCACAGTTGTTACTCCTGAGCGTTTTACAGGATGAATCATAACCCAAACAGGCCTGGTGTGAACCCTATGTATCGTCCTCCACCAAAACAGCCCCCATGTCAGGACTGAAGAAGCTCCCTCTCTTTCTCAGATAACTGTTTCTCAGTCCAGAAAGGCAACAGAACTCAAATGCCCTGCAGGAGACGCACCTTTTAAGTGACCAGCTGGAGCCCCGGTCACAGAGCAAAGTAAAAGGCTCAACACTCACCTGTCTATGGCGCAGGGTGAAGTTCACAGGTTTGAGGAGGTTCATGGGCCTCCCATCTCCGACAGCCCCACTCACCACCCTGGAATTCAGGTGACAATTCCTCAATTTCTCATCAGCCGTTAGATCTCCCTCGTTGAGAAATCTCTTGTCAATGATGGAGCCCAGGTTGGAGTAAGAAATAAAAGCAACAGCCCAAGAATCTGAAAACATGAAATGATGCCTCATCATAGAGACGGACACTGAGACAAAGAAAGAGCAAGCCAGGGGCCAAAGGTCACAGCGAGTCTGGGGCAGAGCTGGGAACAGAACCCAGGAGTCCTGGCTAGCAGTTTGAGCTTTAACCATTAGGGTATGTTGCCTCCTCCCTCTTCTTCCACAGAACCACTTCTGTGTTGGAAACATCCAGAGTGCTCTATGCGAGTGTGATTCCTAAAGTGCACTAACGTACATTAAAGCACACTAGGGAACCTTTAGTGCACACGAGTAGGGTCTATGCAGACCAATTAATGCACAGTATGTTGGTGCTCTTTAGAAATCATATCCCCACACTGCACATTATCCAGCTAGGCAGACAGCCCTAAGTGAAAGGCACTGAGGTGAAGCCATAGTTTTTCTTTGTTAGGAGAGACAGAGGGGTTGGTTAGTGAGGAGTTTTCCCTGGTGCTGAAGAATTAAGAACCAGTCCCAGTCAGGTCACACTGGCCTGCAAATTGGAGTAAAACTGGTAAATATCATCCTGGTTCCATTCCAGGAACTCACACACGTCAACCGGGGGCCCAGCTGGGCTCATCATCAGGACGTCATGTGTTGGGCCAATGGCTCTCTGATCTTTCCATTCTCTGGACCAATTCACATGCCCATCAAAGCTTCTCTCTCCTCCCTGCCCGCCCCCCCCGCTTGGTTTTCATGCTGAGGGACAACCAGGAATGAAGGACTCTGAGAGCTCAATGGCCTGAGAAACACTGGCTCAGCCAACAAGGTCCACACTAGTGTCAGGATAACAGAGGTGAGCGAACCAGCCTGGGGCGAGAGGAAGGGGAGAACTAGGGATGGGATTTGGTGTCTAGTTACAGGGGCGAGTGCCTGGGAAGCACCAGGATGGTACCTTCTGTCACTGCTCTGGTGACTGTATCGCAGTGAATGTCCATTGTCTCCTCCTGAGCTCTCAGCCTGAAGACCTCATCACAGGGACCTGCAGCCGGCACAACGAGCGTCTCGATAGCTGGGGAGGGAAATGGCAAAGCCTCTTGCTGCAAGGGCAAGGCAGGTTTGGAGCTCCACTCTCTCTGAATCCCACCACCCCTCCCCCTTTCTCCTCACCTCCATTTCTCTGTGTTTCCCTGAGCCCCTCTGGCTGACCTCCTATGATCCATCATCCCTGTGTCCCCATGAAGATGTCACTGTGCCAAGAGGCAGAAGGCAGCTTCTCCCTGCTGCCTCACCTCTGCGCTTTAGCAGGGGAAGCAGCAAGAAGGGGTATTGCTGGGGCAGGGAGTGAAAGGAGGACGCAATGGCAGCTGCCTGTGGTGACAGGAGATTGGCATCGCTTTTAACACCCTCTCAGGCAGCTGCCATTGCTGCAAAGCCCCAGGGCTGGGCTTATGGGTGGCGGGGAGCATAGGCTGGGGAAGGCTGTGCCTCCCCAAACAGCCTGGCATGGACCTGCTAATGGTCCATTCCCAGGTCCTCTCCTGCCTGCTTCCAGTTCCCTTCCCGCTCTTCTGCGGCTGAGAGGCTGGGGCAGGCAGGCTGGGGCCGGCGCTCACAAGGCCCAGGGCTGGGGGCGCTGGAGTTGCGGATGCTCCGGTTGCCTGGCGCTCCAGGGCTGGGGTAGCGTGGGGAAGGGGGAGCAGGTTGCTCTGGTCTCCAGCGGAAGAGCGGGGGTGGAAGTGGAGGGGCGGGGCCTTGGCAGAGAGGGAGGGGCCGAGGGCTAGCCTTTCAATGGTTAGCCTCTCTCAATGGCTTGTTCACCTGCCGCCCATGGCTGGGTTATAAACTCTGAGAGAGGGGCAGCGAGGCTGCAGTGGTGTTCTGTATTGAGAAGAGTATAAGCCCCTATCTCACAGCTACCACGAGGTGATGTGGGAGCCTCCCGTCCTCCTCACCCATAGACTCTGTTGTCACGATCTGGGTCCTATTCTCCGGAGACTTCAAAGCAGCAGTCAGTGCAGCCAATTCCACACTCTGCAGGAGGAACGTCACGGCGGAGGCCACCTCCCCCTCGCTCTCCTTCCCACCAGCAATGAGGGTGGAGCTATTCAGGAAGGGACCAAAGGGGCGAGCAACTTCCTGGGATTGGGAAAGGAAACACCCTGAGAAGGAGGGAGGATTTCAGTGGTTCATGAGCCACATTCTTCAGACTCCCAGGGGAACAATGACCCTCTTCGGGACATACGGGTTCATAGTGACCTTCCCCACTCAGCAGGACTGCAGCATTCTCAAAGAGGGAGCCCTTTACAGAGCGAGTGAGGCTACTGAGGCTTGCTCAGGACTCCACAGTAAGCTGAAGCCAGGGTCAGGCTAACACCCTGTGTCATTCCCTCCTCATCCCTGGTCCCTTCAGTGTACGTGCCAGAGAACATTGCAGCAAACCAGCAGGCATCTAGGTTCTCTCTGTGTTGCCTCCGGAAGGAATCTGGATCTTCCTAGGACCAGTAGGGACAAAACCCAGATCCCCTGCCACTTAAGCTAGAGAGCATGCACATGCGCGCACACACACACCCCTGTTCTGAAGAGCAGCTACAATTCTATGCATCTGATGAAGGGGGCTGTAGCCCACGAAGGCTTATGCTCAAATAAATTTGTTAGACTCTAAAGTGCCACAAGTCCTCCTGTTCAATTTCCCCAAAGTGAGACTGCTATTCCAGTGCTCAGGGCATTTGGTCATAGAGCATCCACACATGTAGGTGTTGAATCTCTGACCTGCAGCGATACTGCTCTGTCCTGTGCACACATGGTCTCCAAAGTCACTAAGGTTGAATTCATGAAGGAGCAAAATTCACTGTTGCTGCCCTGCAGAGCAATCAGAGAAAATGGGTTATTTCTGCAAGCATGGAAACGCTACCCAAAATTAAGGTCAATGGTTCTGCAGAGTGATCTTGCTTTGACCTATGGCTGGCTGGCCGTCCCACTGGAATGTCCACAGGTTAAGACATGTGAAGGCTAAGTGTGGTGAAGCCCACAGACACGCTGATATTTCACATAGTATTGAAGCTTTCATGCATATTAATGAATTTCTCCTTCCCTTCCTCATGAGGGTTTAGTAAGGATTATTATCCTCCTTCTATAAGTGGGGAATCGATGCACAGAGTGACTGAGCAAATTGCCCAAAGTCACACAGTGAGTCTGGGGCAGAGATGGGAACTGAACTCTGACTTCCTGTATCTCTGGCTGATGCCTTAACTGCAGAACTCTGATGTACAGTGGGGGTGTCACACACCTAAGCATGATATGGTCAAGTTTCCAAAAGTTCCACTGATTCTGCTCCCACTGAAGTCAGTGGTAAACCCTGGATAAGCAGAGAATCCTCAGGCTCAAAGTTTTCTACGTACTCTTTGTGAAAACCCTCAAAGCCCAAATAAACCCCTTCCACATACCTGCAGAAATACATTTTTGCACATCTCCAAAGGCTCTTTTATCTGTAGAGTCTCAGTCTGGCATTTAAAGGTAACATCTAGCAACAGAAAGGGAGGCAGGACAATTACATCAGGTCAAAATCTGCAGGGCTAAAGTTTTCAAAAGTGTCTTGTAATCTGAGACCTCTTTATAGGGCCCTGACTTTCAAAAGTGCTGAGCACTCACCCTCTGACAATCAGGCCCCTTTAAACACTCAGGTTAGGCAACCAAAGGGCCATCCTTTCTTCCTACTAGCAGGTGTTTTCTCCCTTCAACTCCATTGATCCCTTAAGCCCTGTCTATCTGATGACTTTCAGCTAATTCTGTAATCAGTTTGCAATACATTCGGCCCTGAAAGCCTGGCGTGTGTCCACACATCACCTGGTCAATACTCACTTAAGCTTTGCCTGTGTATCTCATTGATCAGTGTGTGTTATGTGTCCTCTAGGGGATGGTCCACCACAGATCTGGTTCTGCTACAGCTCCTAGCTATGGGAGTTCGTCCCTTAGCTCGATTTTAGCTCAAACTGTAGTAGGTCATGCAGTTACAAAGTTTTGGGTTTGATCCTTGGTGATAGATGACTGTTGTTACATCTATAGTCGAGAAGTTTCTCTTCCCCAGAACTGTTCTAATCCTGCTATTGTACTTTTTAATGACCCGAGTCTCATCAAGGCATGTTTACACTAGAAATGCTAAAGTGGTACAGCTGCAGCTGTGTCACTGTAGTGGAGACACTGACTACAGTGTTGGAAGGGTTCTTCCATTGCTGTGGTAAATCCATCTCTGAAAGGTGGTAACTAGGACAAGACAAGAATTCTTCTGTTGACCTAGTGTTACCTACACTGCGGCTTAGGCTTATGGGCCTTTACATGATCTTGGCTTCATGTGCAAGGCAGATCAAGGATGTGCTCAGAATGCGCCATGCTACAGCTACTTCCTGGTTCTCAGGGGCCATGGGAAGCAGAGGGTAAATTTCAGCAACCCTGCATGGTCCCAGAATGCATAGAGCACAAAGGTGGCTTAAAACTACCTTTTCCTCCACTCTTTCTATCCCCCGCCGCAAGCACAGGAGTGGCATAAGTGAGAATCAGCACAAAATTCTCTTGGGTACCCAGTGGGCATTACAACCAAGTGTAGGAGGAAAAGTGCAACAGTTCTTAAATCAATTCAGAACAGCTGGCGAGCATCTGCCTAAGTGCATGAGCTGGGCTGAAACTAGTTCGGTGCAGCTAGCAGCACAGGCACAATCTTAGGCCTGGACTACACCTAAAATTTAGGTAGATTAGGCTATGTTACTCAGGGGTGTGAAATATTCATGCCCCTGAAAGATGTAGTTAAAGCGTCCTAAGACCAGTGTTGACACTATTAGGTTAAGAGAAGAATTCTTCCCTCAACCTAGATACCGCCTCTTGGCAGGGTGGATTAACTACAGGGACAGAAAAACCCCTTCCATCGCTCTATCAAGTGTCTACACTACAGTGCTACAGAGGCACAGCTGCAGCGCCGTAGCTGTGCTGCTGTAGCTTCTGTAGTATGGACATAGCCTGAGTAACTGTGGCTAGGGGTGGCCTAGGATGGCATGTTGGGCCAAATTCTCAGCTGGTGTAACTCAATGGAGCCCCATCAAAATCAACAGACTTTACACCAGGCCCATGGTTGCCTCCCTGGTTGTGACACTGTTTTCTTTGCAGCATGGACACAAACTGTGGTCAAAGTAGATTTAAAACCCATGTTACTCACTCTTCCTGCAGGAACCCGGAATCCCATAGCTGTCCATGGCAGCAGTGCCAACACTCAGGAGCGCAAATGGAGAGCTGGGATGTTCCACGGCATGGGAGCTGATGGCAGGTCCAAGTGTACGCATGCCCCAAACGAACACAGTGCCAGGGACTCGGTTCCACACCACATCCCTTAGAGGCTGATTGTCTAGGATGATGGCACCAGTCTCTGATGTATTGGCCACCATCAAGGCAAAGTTCTCGAAGCCCTCCTGGGCATTTATAGAATACATCCGGCAGTAACTGGCAACATCTGGAACATTCATCAGGAAGGCGTGGGAGGAATTAGGGACAGCTGCACCCACGCTGTAGAACACCACCTGGATGCCCACATTAGCAGAGATGGAGACTGGGATAAAGGGCTTGACAGGACGCTGGAGTACACTGCCTCCTGCTAGAGTAACAGTCTCTTGCTGTTCCCCTAGCTGATACAACACAGTTGTGCTCTGGGAAGCAGTGATGTAGACTTTTTCATCTACTTTCTGCCAGGGTAAGGGAGGAATGATGTATGTTGTACCCCAGCTGCAAACTGGTAGGAGCTGCTCAAAGACATGGTTGCATTTTGTGTTATTACAAAAACACCCTTGGCCAACCAAGATGGCCACTGGCTTTTCTGAGACAATCCTGGTGCCAGACAGATCTCCTATGCCTTGAAACTGGTAGCCTTGGAAAGCGTGGAGCTTAATTTCCAGTTTGTTGCCAGTGGAGTAGACCTGTGTTAGGTAATGTAACTTGCCTTTCACATGGACCTCCACAGAGTTGCAGTCTTCGTACGTCATAACAGAGATCTCTGGGTAACTATCTAAGGATTGTGTAGAGGGAGTCACTATGTAGTGTTCATTTCCCAAGCTGGAGACAGGATACAGCACAGTGGTCTCAGGACTCACATGTTTGTTGCTGACAGACACTACTGAGATATCTTTGTCAGCCTTGACTAGGACCACCTTGGAGAACTTGGTAGAGCCCTTAATTCCCACTGACTCTGGTAGCCTGACCCGCACCATCTCTCCCTGATTTACCATAATCTTCTTCTCAAACTTTGCCCCATCACCCGTGTAATTGGAGATGGAAACAGACACTGAAGTGAAGGCAAAGTAGCCAGTGATTTGCACTTCAAATTGACTAGAGTTCCCACACTCGTGCATGTAGGAGGTGATGAATTCTCTTCCCAGAGTCTCCGTCTCACATGTGCCTGCAAGGGAAAATAGCAATAAAACGTTGGCGGTGGAGAGAGGTGGAGAGAGTAAAAGGGTCTAGATCAACTTTGTTCAGGCCAAAAATTAAGGCCTAGTAAAAAAGAAAAGGCGCTTGAAAATCTTAATGCAGCTAGAAATTTTCCCCATTACATTTTTAATCTAAATGAAAATAATTTTTATCAATAATAAACATTATTTTACATAGTGAAAAAGCACAACTTAGACATCTTAGAAGCCAACAAAGACCTTGGAACCAAACACGACTTCGGGGAATGTTCCAATCTGGATCAGAACTCCATGATTGTCCCTGATCTCTATAATAGAATAATTGTTCTCCCATCCCTAGCACCTCCTGTCTAAGCTCAAAACACTTTACAGACAGACATTAAATAATTCTCAGTCCCACCAGGAGATGGGTCAATATTACTGTCCCCATTGCACTGAGGGGGAAACTAAGGCACAGAGAGGGTTAGGAGCTTGCTCAAAGTAACCCCACAAATCAGCAGTAGAACTAAGAATAGGACCCAGGTTTCCTGACTCTCAGTCTCTTGTGCTCTAACCATTAAAACCTACAACCCTTCCCAGCACTGGGAATAGAACTTTAGTCTGGTGTGTTGATAAGGGTAGGCGCCTTGGGTCTATTGGGCTGAGGTGATAATAAAACCCTTTTGTACTGTTACAACATTAAACACCTAAGGGTGGTTTGGGGTCTTGTGTCAAGTTATCACTGGCACCTTCTCTTGTTGCAGCCACCCCTATTATATATATATACACACAACAAGAGAGAGAGAGAAAGAGAACCTTTTATTAAACACACATAAGAAACAGAATAAAATTACAATTTTAAAAAGTTACATAAAACTTTCATGTAATAAGTTTCCTTTATTTCCCTTTTAGTTATATAGGGCCAGATCCTCAGCTAGTGTAAATCAGGATAACACCACTGACTGCAACAGACCTTTGCTGATTTACAACAGATGAGGATTCTGTCCATTACCCCCAGCTGACATCCCACTTGGCTCTTTATAGAGAGATCCAGAAACATCGTATCTCCCAATAAACATTTTATCCTCACTCCCAGAGCTCTCTCTCTGCCCTGAGTGGAAACAAAATTAAGGCCAAATGTAATACAGCTTCTCAAATTTCCACTAGCTGAGAATCTGGCTGTCTAGCTTCTGGTCCTTTAATACAATCAGTGACAGGAGATATTGTGAAATGCTGGGCCTCCTTCTCCTGTCCCTTACACCATATGACCACTACTGATTTCAGTGCATTTCTCCTGATTTATGTGAGAAGAGAATCAGGCCCATCATTCTTAGCTCAATGGGAGCTGGTGGCAGGGCTGGAGACCCTGGTAACCACCTGGGCTGCCAGGCTTGGGGGGTACTGGGCTCAGGGTTCTGTTTTTTTTGTTAGTGACAGAAGGGAAACCAGAATGTTTGAAGTATTCTGTATCATAGAATGTCAGGGTTGAAAGGGGCCTTAGGAAATCATCTAGTCCAAGCCCCTACTCAAAGCAGGACTAAACCCCAGACAGATTTTTGCCCCAGATCTCTAAATGGCCCCCTGAAGGATTGAACTCACAACCCTGGGTTTAGCAGGCCAACGCTCAAATCACAGAGCTATCCCTCCCGCTTGCTCCATGCCCCCCTGCCAAGTGGGGGGACGTATGTGGCTTCATTTTTCACTAGCTTCCTAGAATGTTCTGAACCTTTATAGAATCTCATGGAACCTCCCACATTTTCTGAGAACTACATTTTCCTTCAGCCTCTGAGAATATTGTCAGCCACTCTACACTAGATACACTCGCGACTATATACAGAGCAGTGCATCACTTAGGGTTGGCAACTTTCTAATTGCACAAAACCGATCACTCTGGCCCCACCCCTTCCCCAAAGCCCCACCCCTCACTCACTCTAGCTCCCCTCCCGCCATCGCTCACTCTCCCCCACCCTCACTCACTTTCACTGGGCTGGGGCTGGGGCTGGGTGAGGGCTCCAGCTGGGGATGTGGGCTCCAGGGTGGGGCCAGAAATCAGAGGTTCAGGGTGCAGGAGGGGGCTCTGGGCTGGGGCAGGGGGTTGGGGTGCAGGAGGGGGTAAGGGCTCCAGCTGGGGGTGCGGGCTCTGGGGTGGAGCTGGGGATGAAGGATTTGGGATGCAGGATGGGGATCCAGGCCTGGGCCAAAGAGTTTGGAGTGTGGGCGGAGGCTCAGAGCTAAGGCAGGGCATTGGACTGCTGGAGGGGAGGCGGGGTGCAGGCTCTGGGGGGGGGGGAGTTTGGGTTCAGGACAGGGGTTCTGACCTGGGGCAAAGGGTTGAGATACAGGTGAGGGTGTGGGTTCTGGGAGGGAATTAGGGTGCAGAAGGGGGTTCTGGCAGGGGGTTGGGGTGCAAGGGGTGTGTGGGATCTGGGAGGGAGTTAGGTTGTGGGAGGGGTTCCAACCTGGGGTAGGGGATTCAGGATGGGGGCTCTGGCTGGGCGGTGCTTACGTCAGGCAGCTCCCAGTCAGTGGCGCAGCGAGGCTAAGACAGGCTCGTTGCCTGCCCTGGCTCTGCGCTGCTCCCAGAAGTGGCCGGCAGGTTTGGCCCCTAGACAGAGGCACAGCCAGGTGGCTCTGCATGGTGTGAGCTGTCCATGCCCGCAACCGCCGCCCCCACAGCTCCCATGGGCCACAGTCCTCAGACAATGGGAGCTGCGGAGCTGGCGCTGGGAGCGGCGGCAGCACTCGGAGCTTCGCTGATCGCTGCTGTGCATAGGGGCTGGACATGCCAGCTGCTTCCGGGGAGCTGCACAGAGCCAGGGCAGGCAGGAAGCCTGCCTTAGCCCCACTGTGCCACTGACCAGACTTTTAATGGCCCTGTCAGCGATGCTGTCTGGAGCCACCAGGGTCCCTTTTCGACTGGACGGTCTGGTCGAAAACCGGACGCCTGACAACCCCAGTATCACCAGTCAGTCTTATGAGACAGGGATAAATCATGCATCAAAGTCATGAAATGGGCTACAAATTCAATAAAAAATAAGATATTTAAAAGTTTAACAAATGGATCAGTGAGCATGCGTCATTTGGTCTAGGGCCGGCCCTGGCTGCCGGTCCTCAATACCTGTCAAGATATAGATCCATTTGTAGCATTTTCCAGTGCTTCTAGTTTCTACATGAAATGGATCGTGATCTCAGTTTTCATTTGCAATTCTGTAATGCTAACAGCTTCTTAAAGGGGAAGCTGCCAAAAGGACAGACCCAGAGTTACTGCTACTTCATTCTCCCTCGCTCCTCTCTGACAGACCTCCAGGTACTGCAGTCCAGTAGAGGAAGTCTCCAGCTGTTGCTTTTTGGGCCCTCTTCTGGCTTTTCAGTATGGCCTAGTGACACTATTAAAAGACCTCTCAGTGGGACATGGCAGTAGAAAGAGGTTCTTGTCCACCATGGGACAGAGTGTGAGCAGACTAAAACTAGAACACCCTGAGGAGTGACAGAGGGAGAAAGAGGGAGTGAATGAATAAACAAACACAGAGAAGGAGGAATTATCCCTGATACCCAATCTTTCCTCTTCTCAAAATTCTGGGTTTTCCCTTCAGGGCCTGTTTAGAACCAGAGCTGTACCCACCCTGTTGGGCATTCCACTACTCCTAGTGACCGGATGCAGTGAACCCCCACATTAGAGTCCAGATAGCGCTGCTGAGAGCTGCCAAGCCAATACCAGCTTCATTGCAGACACTCTACATGGGACTCACTTATTATGGGCACAGAAACGTTACACAAGGCATTATGCTTCACTAATCTGAGAACTTACCAATTCTGTTTGTCCTCTGGGCACTCGCTGGTGGTAGAAACCAGAACAGTCCAAGGAGGAAAAACACTTGAGAGAAGATGAACAAAACTTGTTTAAAATCTAAGATATGGCAATAAACAACACAGGGAGAGATTACTAAATAAAGGATTCTAAGCACCTGTGTATGAGTCTGACCCTAATCTCAGTTACACTGGTGTAAATTTGGAATGACTCCATTGGTTTACTTTTATTGGAGTTACCCTGGATTCATCCTGCGATTTAGGAAATCAGAATTAGGATCAGGGCACTGGACCTCATTGATGTGGGGAGAATGGAAGCTAGGCACTGGATTTTTTCATGCTAGTCTCATCCTCTGATGCTCTGTAGGAGGCAGCTGGGAGGCTGGAGGCTGAGTGGCTTCTCAGTGCCCTGGGGCAGGTGTCATGGATTCACAGGGTCTGGTCTATGCCGCAGCCTGTAACCAGTCCCTTTGGAGACATCCCTGTAGTGTGCTGGGCCCCAAGGAGCTACACAGTTCCACAGGAGCAGACCCGTGGCTCCAAAACTAGACCTTTGGGTGCCAGCAACCCCCATCATTTTCCAGGCTCCCTGTAGTAAGTCCAGCAAAGCCGTTCTCCAGTGGGAGGTTTGTTCTTTACTCCTTCAGGGAACAACGCTCTCAGTGAGTATTTGCAGGAATGCCAGGCAGCCTTTTCAAAACAAGGTAAGAATGTATTAGCCACCTGGCCTCCAGAATCTGACAGTCCTTACTTTAACATAGACGTGCAGAGGTTAGGACATGGTCCATGCTGACCAATGCCAGGGCTCGCATGAGCCAGGCTGCTATAGAAACAAACCATCTTGGCTCTCTCTCACCAGCTCTGTTCCTTTAGTTCCAGGTGTGTTTCCTGTGTCTCTGAAAGCTCAGCTCTAAATCCAGCCACCTGTCACCTTTCCCCTTTGTTCTCCCACTCAGGGTGTTTGGTTTCCTGCCCTGCAAGGGGCCGGGAAATCTCCTTCCTCTCAGCTGTTGGTCAATAGGAGTGAATGTCCCGGCCACTGGGTTTTCCGTTGTCTCTATCAGACCCTCCATTCACATGTGTAGATTTTCTTTACCTAGTTTGTTAATGACTCTGGTCTCCAACCACACTGCTGAGTCAGATACCACATCACTTCCCTTTACGCTCAATGCACAGAAATGCAAAGGCCAAAGGGAAACTGAAGCATGCACAGGAATCATAAATCTTTACCAAAATTCATACAATCACCACACAGGGGTTTCCCCCTTTGCCCTTGTCATTTTGGGTTCTGTCAGATAGAACCTTCTTGCATCTGTTCCTTGTGGGTCAGCAAGCCCAGTGCTTAGCAAGGAAGCAAACACATGCCCTAGAGATGGGCAAGATGCACAGTAAGTTTGCAGGAGAGCCTGTATCTTGCTAATCTCTTTAGCCAACAGTTGGTGCTGCAGCTGCTCTCTGCCCGCCTGTGAAGCCGAACAGGTAACAGAATGTCCATCTACACCGCGCAGCAGACTGCAGCAGCAAGGCTCAGAACCCAGCTCGACACACTCGGGCTCATGCGACTGTGCTAAAAGTAGCTGCGTACACAGAGCTTCTAAGTTGTGGCTTGGACGGGAGGTCAGGCTCTGAATGTAGGGCAGGGGATGGGCCTCAGCTGGTCCAAACCACAACTTAAAAGTGCTGTCTACACACCTATTTTTATCATGGTAGCACAAGCCCAAGTCTGTCAAGGCGGGCTTGGAGGGTCCCTGCCACATGTTATAGTTTTGGGGTGGGACTAATGAATTTTGCACTGTAATGCTGTAATTAATTGTTATTTAAGTGCTTGTTTTTTATTTTTTTATTTTGTTTTTTTTTATTACGTTTTTTAGGGAGTTATTTTATGCTGGTTTTGATTACAACTATTTTGTGTTTCTTGATAGGTGCTTGTTTTATTTTTAGAGTTAATTTGCTTTTTATGATATTGTAAGAGGGGCATGTTACAATTTTTTGGTGCTTTTATGTTTGTTTAGGGTTTTTCTTTTAGAATATTTGGCTTGGTGATGGCTTTTATATTTATTTTTTAATATATATATAAGCAGAGTCAGAATGAGCTCTACCCTGACATGTGGTGGTGAGCTGTGGAAAAGGACTTCGGCGGCTGATCTTGTTTGCGTGGGCACACCCTCCTAGCATGATTGGACTGCTTGCCCAAATGGTCACTTTGGCTGCTAACTTATGATGCACCTGGGGTGACTAGTAAGGAACTGATACGTTTAGCACATAGGCTAGTGGAAGACATAATGGGCTTCCTGAGGCCCTTTGGAGGAAACCAGTGAATTGGTATAATAGTGAGTGTGATTTGTCAGGATGACAAATTTTCCTCTGGGAGGAGGATGTAAGCAGAGTCAGAATGAGCTACCTGTGGAAGGGGGTTCCAAAGAGGATGGATCTAGACTGTTCTCAGTGGTAGAAGATGACAGAACAAGGAGTAATGGTCTCAAGTTGCAGAGGGGGAGGTTTAGGTTGGACATTAGGAAAAACTTTTTCACTAGTAGGGTGGTGAAGAACTGGAATGGGTTATCTAGGGAGGTGGTGGAATCTCCTTCCTTAGAGGTTTTGAAGGTCAGGCCTGACAAAGCCCTGGCTGGGATGATTTAGTTGGGTTTGGTCCTGCTTTGAGCAGGGGATTGGACTAGATGACCTCCTGAGGTCCCTTCCAACCCTGAGATTCTATGATTCTATGACTTCAGGGTCTGATCTAGTTTGCATGGGCACACCCACCGCGCCTAGCATGATGGGACTGCATGGGCACACCCACCCCTCCTGCATGATGGGGCTGCTGTGGGATCCCCAGTCTCTTTGTTATTAGGGCAGGACTATTAAAGTGTTGTTATCCTGGTTATGTGACTTGTCATGTGAACTGTACTTGACATTTTATGATGGAGGGACTCACCCTCAACTAAGTAGCACTTGCTAGGCAAGAGACATGGGTTCCAAAGCCCAGTGACTAGAGATAGAGGGGTTGAGGATAAGAGTCTTGTTATGTGTTGCAAAGCTGAAGTAATTGATTCCTAGGTCAAAGCATTAGATCTAGTTTAGGCTAGTGGTTCTGAGTGTGCTAGTAATGAAGCTCCCCTACTAACAGCTGAAATCACTGAAAACTGTGTTAAGTAGTGTTGGCAAGCAGCAAGGAGGGTGGCTAGGGGAAAGGAGTGGTGAGCAGGATGGCTGGTGGATAAAACTGCAACAGAATCCTGCCGAGAGCAGGGGCAATTGGCCGTTGACCCAAGCAGTGGAGCATGTAAGGTGCCCCCATACCTCTCCCCCCTTTCACTCAGGCTGAGAGATAAACTCTGCAGATGAATTTAGGCTGCTCTGACCAGGGACAGAAACTGTGGGAGGGGTCACTTTTGGGTTGCTGGACTCAAGACCCTGAGGGGAAAAGGGCACTGCCAAACTTGCTTGGGGGTGGGTCTTTTGCTCATGGTTTGTGTTATGAATCCTGTTTGTGGTGTTTCCCCACATAATGCTACATTGTTTCCCTCCTTCATTAAAAGGCTTTTGCTACACTCAGATTCTGTGCTTGAGAGAGGGGAAGTACTGCCTCTTAGAGGCACATATGTAGTTGTCCCAGGTCGCTGGGTGGGGACTGGAGCCAGTTTTGCCTTGTGTTATTGAAAAGGAACCCCTAGATACTGAACCCGACCCTTGTTGCTGCTAGCTCGGACGGGCAGAAGGGTTACATTTGTATATGAAATAGAATTGATATACATAGAGCATTTGAACAAAAACATTAAATTGCAATGCAGGAGAAAACAATTATTGCATTATTTTACTTCTCTTAAAATGCCAAATCTACAATAAAGTGGTGACCCTAAAGGTCTGTCACTGCCTTGAAATGAACTTTAGATACAGATTTTGGCTGATGAATTTTTACTAATGGCCCATTGGGCCATTTTTTATTTTTTATTTTTACTTTGAGAAAGGGTGGCTGGCAGAATATGGTTAAATTATATACTAATATATTTAATGCATGCTACATTATTTTTTAATTTTTATTTTACATTATACAAAATAAACATAAAATGTTATTACTACCTTTTTTATTTTTAAGAACAATTTTTGAGTGGATTATATTTCATATAACTGTTTTATAGCGATATACTGAGAGGCAATTTGAGCTTGTGGTTGTAATTTAACAAACTTTTGTTTGTTTGTTTGTTTAATAGCACATACAACACATTTAAATATTTTTTTGTTAATAGACGCGTTTTTTGAATTTTGCTTTTTTGCAGTATTGTTTTTTGTAACTACAGTTAAATGCTTATTTTTTTTTACTTAATGTAGTATTTTTTTGGGTAACATAATATATAACAATGCTAGTAACAAGACAAACAACACAAGACAAAATACAAAACACAAAACAAATTTATGGTATTTTGGGTTGCTTTTTAGCTGGTACCAGCATTTTTTATTTTTTATTCTTTTTTACAGACAAAAGGAACATGTTTTTATCCCTTTTGGGGTGCTAGATTATTGCTTAACATTTTTTTTAATAAATATTTTTGCTGATTGCAGGCAAAACAGAGGGTTTACCCTTATACTTTTTTGTTCTATAGGTAAGCCAGGTTTTAATGGCTTTTACATTTTAAGGGTTTAGGGTCAATTATTTTACTGTTTTGTTATTAAATTTATGAGGTGGGGTACTGCAGGGGGTTTTTTATACAGCAGACTAAGTTTGTAATTTTTTTCCTGTGCTAAGCTTTAAGTTTATGTACAGGTAATAGCTGAGAAGCATTACTATATGACTTTAAAGGGTTTTTTTGGTTGTTTTTTTTTAAATCATAGATAACATACATTGTTACAGGGGTACTTATTAACATTAAATTTATCTTAATGTTTAATATGTACAATAAATGTATTAAAAGTGTTTTGTTATACTATGCCTTTTATTCAGACTATTTCTTTTTTAGGCCAGTATATATATATTTTTTTAATTTTGCATAGGCTTTTAATTTAATTATATTTTGGGGGTTTTGGTGAATTAAAAGGTAAGTGTGTTATGCATATCAACAGGAGTTTTTTAAACTTGTTTTTAGATTTTAGCATTGCATACAAAAAAAAGGATATTTTGTATTTAGGGTTAATTTTTTTATTTTTAGGTTTGATTTTTCTTTTTTTTTTTGGAGGGTTATAATTTGAGATTTTTGGTTTTAGGTAGTTTGTTTGCAGATTAGGTATGTTTTTTATTTGCAGCTTTTTTGTGCAGCCATTGATGGATTATTTTTTTTGTGGTAATTACTTAGGTAATTTGCATGAAATGATGCCATTAGGCTTGATTATGGATTTAAAGCCATTAGCAGAGCTTAGAGACTTTGTTTTAAAATGGACACAGTCAGCTTCCACTAGAGTTCTGATTACTTTTTATTTTTAACTTTTGCTTTTAAAACACACAGCAATATGAAAAAGAAAACACAACATATGGTGGCTCCCTTTGGGGCCTTAATAGGATTTTAACTAAGTAGCATGTTTTGTTTTCTTTTTATTTTACTTTTTTTCACAATATACCCTGCACATGTTCTGGAAAAAATGCACATTTTTAATAGTTTAACTTTTATAACATTATATTAGCCATAGTCATTTTTACATAAGGTGCTTACTGAGTTTTTATGTACTTTTATAAAGGTGACAGTCTGATTACGCAGAGCCACCTTAAGGCTCAGTGGGTTTTAATGTTGCTTTTTTTGTTTTGTGCACCTTACCCCTGCTGTTGCTGCAGAAGGGCACTGTTTTTTAATTTTAAAAAGAAAATTATGATCGCTTTTATCTGCTATTTTGTTACCAAAAAACAAATCTAGATATTTATTTTATTTTGGGGGGGTTGACTGCCTTGCTGCAGCCTCGACTTAGCTCTTTAAAAGATATTGAACTTTATAAAGAATTGAGGTACTGTACCTTAAGGGTTAAATGCTAAATACTAAAGCCAACAACACTAGTTATTTGTGTTTGGCAAAAAGTATGGGTTAGTGGTATTAGATAAAAATTTAAATCACACCAATTTATTTTAAACTTACAAAACAAGAGTTTTACAAACTAGTAGTATAGATTTAGGTCTTGAAAACCTTACATATTTACACAATATATTTACACACACAGAGATGTGTATATATATATACATTTTAAAAAATATTTTTATATTGCTTTAATTTTTACACAGCTGTACATAGATTACATTATATATATATATATATATATATATATATACACACACACACCTCTACCCTGATATAACATGAATTTGGATATAACACAGTAAAGCAGCGCTCCGGGGGAGCGGGTCTGCGCACTCCGGTAGATCAAAGCAAGTTCGATATAATGCGGTTTCACCTATAACACGGTAAGATTTTTTGGCTCCCGAGGACAGTGTTATATCAAGGTAGAGAGGGGTGTGTGTGTGTGTGTGTGTGTGTATACACACACACACACACACACACTTGGGGGCAGTTAAGTTTTAATAGAAACCCCTTATGTTCTTTGTTGTTGTTTTTTTAGCAAATTTGACTAAATTGTTCATAGTCAAATTATTAAATTACTTTTTTTTTGCTTGGATTATTTACAGACTTTTTTTGGAAAAGGGACAATTTTCCCTTCAAAATGGCTACAAAGAAACCAAGAATTTTTTTTATAACACTTTTAAAAATATATTTTTAGAACATTGAACTGTTTAATTCCATCCAGCTTTTGCAGAGTTAACTTTTTATTTTTAATTACTTGCTTATTTTTTTAAATGACACTTTTATTCACCCAGATATTCCCATTTCAGGTATTGGCCCAGGGATCTGAACTCTCCATGCCTGAGCTTGCTTACTGCTTTTTTTTACTTTTGCCATTATGCCCCTTAGGGCTCCCAATTTGTTTTTTAATGTTTTTATTTGTTGCCTGCTTGCTTGTTTGGGCCTGATTTTGAGCTTTTTGTTTTTTGTTTTTTTGCTGTTGATATACAGGCAGTATTTTAGAAAATAACTGTTTTTATTGCTAATTTTGATAAAGAGGCACTGATGTGCTTTTTTAATTTTTGTATTTTAGTTGTAGCATGAACATTGGCTAATTCTTGTTTAGTTGATGGGATGTGCCCAAACTTTTGTATAACTTTTTTAAAAGGAGGAGTTTTTTGTATGAATGGTAATTTTTTTTTTGCCTTTTTTTAAGCGTTATTTTTAGGGGACTCTTTACGCTTGAACTTTTTTTTAATGAAGTTTTTTTACCTTTATAACTTTTTCATGCCCATGATTGTCCTGGGACTTACACAACACAAAAAGTCTATACTCACTAAAAGCCCTGAGTGACAGAGCAGGAGCGGGGGAATGCTAAGCTCCCTACCTTCTGGGCTTGATCCTGCTATGACTGAGGGTATATTTGCCTATGCAATTTTTCCTCAACAGACGGGTATGAGCAGTGAGGACTCTAATTCTCCGTCTTGTGGCCTGGTATCTTTACAGCCGGGATGTGCACACCTGAATGATTGATCACTTTATACATATGGTAACAATTAGCAGTATTTTTAGCAGTATTTTTAACAATTATGGTGAATGTCTTCCTCTTTTCGCAATTCTCCACCAAAAATGTTATGCTTATAAGAAGCACATGGGATCTTTTTCAAGGGACAAGGCAATATACCGCATTTATTGGAAATACAAGAATTAGCTTATGCATTTAATTACACACACACATACACACAGTCTCACTGGTCGATGTTATAATTAACAAAATAGAGAGTGGATCAATCTAGTGGCCAGCAAGATTGATCACAGGTAGGGAGGAGCCAGGTTCTGTCAGTTGTGATGCAATGCTCCGGGGAAGTCTTGGCAAAATGAATCCAGAAGTTTCATGGCAAGGCACCCTGTTTACATAGTGATTTTTTTTTCAGTGGGACCAATGAATTTTGCACCGTTATGCTGTAATTAATTGATGTTTGAAGGGCGCTTGTTTTTTAATTTTTTTAAAAAAAATTTATAGTTCTTTTATTTTTGGGGGGAGTTATTTCATGCTGGTGTTGATCACAGCTATTTTGTCTTTATTGATAGGTGCCTGTTTTATTTTTAGAGTAGTTAATTCCCCTTCCTCTGACATTTTAATAGGGGCGTGTTGCAATGTCCTGGCGCCCTTACTTTTGTTCCTTGGTTCTTTCCTAGAACAATTGGTCTGCTGATGGCCTTTACACTTATTTTTTAACACACACATTCCTTATTTACACACAAAACAGGATTGATTTACATAGAGCATTGGAACAGAAACATCAAATTGCAATGCAGGAGAAAACAATTATTGCATCCTTTACTTATTTTAAAATGCTAAACCTATAACAAAGTGGTGACCCTAAAGGTCTGTCACAGCCTTGAAATCAGCTTCAGACACAGATTTTGGCTGATGCATCTTTACCGATGGCCCATTAGGCCATTCCTTTCTGCTTTCAGAAAGGGTGGCTGGCAGGATATTGTCAAATCAGACACAATACATTTAATGCATGCTACATTATTATTCTTTATTCTTCATTCTAAATTATATAAAATACAAACATAACATTTTACTACTACAGCTGTGTAGATGTACCCTGATAGGCCAGGGCACTGCTAAAGTACCTGAGGACAGAACCTCTAACTTCCCTTCCCTGGCATCTCCAGTAAGTTGCCAGCTGGCTACTCCCAGCTATTCAGAGGATAGCGGCTTGCCTGCCACACTCTCCCATACATCATGGCTCTGCCATCACTAACTCGCTTCTACTTACGTGGAGGGAACGCGAAGCCTCGGCGTCCCATGGCTGCTCAGAAGACAAGCTCTGGGATTCTGACCCTTGCAGCTTCCTTATTAACCAGAAACAAGATCCAACGCAAAACTGACACAAACTCAGTCACAGCATCTTCCTTATCTCTGGTGTCTGGAAACAGAGTCTTTGGGCCAAGCTCACCTTGCTGAAGTCAGTAACTGATCCCACTCAGGGGATGGGCCCTTTATTATGTATCTTCCCCAACCCCTGCAGTGTGCTGGGTGCCCTCACAGGGCAACAGGAAATCAGACAGTCCCTACGCTGCCGTTTACACTGTCATGGGAGATCTGACACACCAGGTGAGAGTTGTATACAATTGGTGCTGAAATAAGATGAACAAACAAGGGTTACCAGTCTAAGATCAGACGGTTACTTATCTGTACCATGTGTCCACTTCCTCCCCAGCTCTTTCAAAGTCAGGCATCTATTGAGGGCAGGCCACAGAAAGAGGGTTTTAAAACTGGTGGGAGGGGAGGCTCCCATTTTGCCCCTGGGAAGACAGAAGGGGGTTGGGAGCCTAAACATGAGTCATAGAATCAGGCCCTAAGTTAACTTTGCCTGTTTGTAAATTTCCCCCAAATGGACTGCAATTCCCTTGAATGTATTCATTGTTCAACATTATCCATGGAATAATTTTGCTAAATGGCTTATTCGATGTTCAGTTCTCAAGCTGTTTTAACTGATTGCTTAAGTCACCCAGTCTCATTTCAAACTCTTAAATTCTGGTGCCTAAATCAAAGTTACTATTTTGATATTCACCTCCTACAAAATCCGTGTTGGCAGGGGAGATGCAACAACAAAATTGGTGACAATTTTTTTGTACTTATTCAATGAAATTTTGAAATATAAAAAATTTCAGCCAGCTACACAGTTGCTCAAAAACAAAAAAAACGTTGACATTGTTCGTCCCTACGTTCTCCCTTCCCCCCAACCCCGTTTGTTGACATTCAAAATGTACTCCTTTTTTTGGTTAAAGTTTGTGGTTGAAGGGGGAGGGGGGGTAGCTTCCTTTTATGGACACTCATCCAGCCAGTTAGCTATAAAGTCCCTCTTGGGGGCTGTTCTCTGCTTACTTTACCTGTAAAGCGTTAACAGAGTCCCCCAGATGAAGGAAAGGGAGTGGGCACCTGACCAAAAGAGCCAATGGGAAGGCTAGAACTTTTTAAAATGGGGAAAAAACTTCCTCTTTGTGTCTCTGTTGTTGCTCTCCGAGAAAGAGAGGAACAGGGAGCAGTTATGCTATGAGAAGCTTTAAGTCAGGTATGATCATAAATCATCAGATCATACCTAGCACTACTTATTTGAAACTCCCAAATGTGTAGGTAGATCAGGAATGTTTAGAAAGATGCAATTAGGGTTATTTCTGTTTATTTCTTACGGCTAACGGACTCCTCTGTGCTAACCCCAGATGCTTTTGTTTGCTTGTAACCTTTAAGCTGAACCCCCAAGAAAGCTGTTTTCGGTGCTTAATTTTTGGAATTGCACTTTTAAAATCTAGCAAAATCCTAAATTCCAGATGTATTTTTCTTTTTAATAAAATTTACCGTTTTTTAAGAACAGGATTGGATTTTTGGTGTCTAAGAGGTTTGGGCATATGTTGTTTAATTAGCTGGTGGCAACAGCTAATTTCCTTTGTTTTCTTTCTCAGCTCTTCCCTAGGGGGTGAGGGCTGTTAAAGGGCTTGAGGGTACCCCACAGGAAGGAATTCCTGGGTTCCAAAAGGGGTTTTGCATTTGGGTGCTGGAAGTGTTTACCAAGCCAAGGTCAGAGAGAAGCTGTAACCTTGGGAGTTTAATGCAAGCCTAGCGGGCCGCCACCTTCTGCCAGAGTGTGGAATCAGCCTTGACAGCATTTTTGTCAAAACTTTGAAAAAAGTCAACCAGCTCTATTGTCTGCTGCTGTTCTCCAATATTCACCTTAAACATGCTCTTTCTGTACAGCGCTGTCCACATTAGAGCTACCCAATGCAGCAACGACACTGCTATTGTTACTCAAGCTAGCTTTTATCTCCTGAATGCAGGACATTCCCTGAATGTCACAGGGCCCATGTTCAGCAGTAGCAGGACCTGTAAGTGTGTTTCTAGCTATGTTAACTTCAAGATTTAGCTAGATCAAAGCTACAAGATCTAGCTAGATCAGCGGTTCTCAAACTGTGGGTCGGGACCCCAAAGTGGGTTGCGACTCCATTTTAATGGGGTCACCAGGGCTGGCATTAGAGTTGCTGACACCCGGGGGCCCACAGGCAGAACCTGAGCCCCACTGCCTGGGGCCCACAGGCAAAGCCCTGAGTGGCAGAGCTCAAGTTACAGGCCCCCTGCCCAGGGCTGAAGCCCTTGGGCTTTGCCCCCCCCCCCCCACGCAGGGCAGTGAGGCTTGGGTTGGCTCAGGCTTCAGTCCCTGTTCCTGGGATCATGTAGTAACTTTTGTTGTCAGAAGGGGGTCGCAGATGGTGCAATGAAGTTTGAGAACTGCTCAGCTGGATCAAAGCTAGCTTGGCTATTCCTACCTCCCAACTGCAGTGCAGACATTCCCTTAGTGTCACAGGACCCATATGCAGCAGTAGCAGGACCTGGGTGTGTTTCTAGCTATGTTCCTATAGAAAGAGGGATGCAGGCAGGAGGGTTTGAAGGAGAGTTGGCCTAGCAGGTGTTCCTCACAAAGACACACGCTGTGGGTAGCGCAGAGGACCAGAAGCTGCAAACTTGGGAGTGGGCAAGCAGTCATCTCCTGAAAATACAAGGAGAGAAGAGTTTTAAGGTCTTCTTTCCCCATAGAAGACCACTAGAGGTAGGTTGTCTTCCAGATCCCTAATAGAAATCTTTGTGCTCCACCACTGAGCAATGAGGAGTGGATGGGAGAGTCCTGTATAACCAGAGCCCAAACTAACAAGGGCACACAGAGAAAGACCTGTCTCAGCCTCAAAACACGCAGTGCTAGGAGAATGAAAAACCACTCAGACCCAGGCCCCTAAGCAATATCAGAGGATGAGACCTGAATGAAAAAAATCCAGTGTCTGGGCGTTAGTCTCCTGTCATTTACATCGCGCTTTTACTGGAAATACTCTTGATCGTATTTACATTGGTATAAATCTGAATTACCTCAGTGACACCGCAACAACCCCATTGTCTTCAAAGGTTTGCCCAAATCTAACTGATTGGAACTAAGGCCTTGTCTACACTAGGAGGGATTTGCTGGTATAACTATTTTAAAGAATCGGTGAGGCTCCTTAGAATGGTACCCATAGTATGTAGCTAGGGCTGCCAACATTCTAACAGCACAAAACCGAACACCCTAGCCCCACCCACTGCCCCGCCAAGCCCCCATCCCGCCCCTTCTCCAGGGCCCTGCCTCTCATTCACTTCATCCCCACTCTCTCTGTCGCTCACTCTCACCCACCTGCTCATTTTCACCAGGCTGGGGCAGGGATTTGGGGTGCAGGAGGGGGCTCCGGGCTGGGGATGAGGGGTTCGGAGTGCAGGAGGGGGTTCTGAGCTGGGGCAGGGAGTTGGGGTTTGGGAGGGGTATGTGATTTGTCCATATAGGGAGTCAGTGGCAGAGCTGGGAATTGTCTAGTGCCTTAACCACAAGATCGTGCCTCCTCACTCCATACATTTTTAATAATCTCAAATCCTATATCTGAACTGGTGTTTCCCCGTAAGATTCCCTCCTTCTATATCTTTAAATAACCCTGAAACAAGGCAAGATTCAGGGCAAGACAGTCTCCCATGCCAGACCTGAGAAACAGGACAGGACGGATTACAGTATTGGTTGCTTGCGCTCAGTTTACCTAGTATTCCGGATTGCTCTGTATTAGTGACCTGTCCTCTTCATTATTTGTCACTCCCCCAATTTTATTGTCATCTGCAAATTTCATCAGTGATGATTTTATGTTTTCTTTCAGGTCATTGATAAAAATGGTAAATCGCATAAGGCCAAGAACAGCTTCCTACAGGATCCCACTAGAAACACACCCACTTGACGATGATTCCCCATCTATTATTACATTTTGGAACCTATCTGATATCTAGCTTTTAATTTATTCATTTTATTTCATTCTATTTTTTTAACCAAAATGTTCTGCAGTTCCAGATCAAACACCTTTTTCAGGTAAACTTGTAATCTCATAAAAAAAAATCAAGTTAGTTTGACAGGATCTATTTCCCATAAACCTATGTTGACTGGCATTAATTATATCACCCTCCTTTAATTCTTTATTGAGTCCTGAATCACCCACTCTATTATCTTCGCCAGGATCAATGTCACACATCTCGTTTACCCTTTTTAAATATTGTCACAATATTAGCTTTCTTCCAATCTTTTGGAACTTCCTCAGTATTCCAGAGCTTACTGAAAATCAACATTAATGGTCCAGCAAGATCCTCAGCCAGCTCTTCTAAAACTCTTAGCTGCAAGTTATATGGAGGTACTGTTTTAAAAATGCCTAACTTGAGGAGTCACTGCTTTCCATCTCCAAAGATACTAGTGGAATGGAAAGAGTGCTATCATCATATGATGACACTACATCATCCGGTTTTTTCCCTAACACAGAACAGAAATATTTATTAAAATCTTCTGCCTTTTCTGCATACTACTTATAATTCTACTATTTCCATCTAGTAATGGACCCATGCAATTTGCTACAAGCCAAATGCCTATTATATCCACTGAGGGGATTTTAATCACAGTAGCCCCACAATCAGCTCAGTCTCACTCCACTTGGTACCATGGGGCTCTTCTATGGAGGTGTAAATCTGTTGGCTTCTATGGAGTCACACCAGATTTACAGCAGTGTAATCAAGATCTAAATCTAGTTCATGAATGAACTTCATGGACCTGATTCCCAGAAGGGCTGAGCACTTCAAAACTCCCACTGCAGGTCATGGGAGCTGTGAGGTCTCAGCACCTCTGAGAGAACCAGACCGCCCTGCTCTCTATGTGGCACTGAGACCACAACCCAGTAAAGCACTTGAGCAGGTGCTTAACTCTAAGCACATGTCAACCACCCACACAGTAATTGGGAGCTTAAAGTTGTTGGACAGGTGCTATACAATACACCAATACACCATGGCCTGCACTGGGGCCCTCCAGAGCTAAAAACAACAGCTGCTATAGATGGATCTGAAGGACATGTCACATGGTCACCAGAGGGTTACACATACATAAGAACCTTTGCTGAATGGGGTCTAAGAGCCAAAATTCTGCAGCAGCATGAACTGAGCTCAGGGTAAAACCCAGAAAGGATGCACATGATCACAACATAAAATGGGTTTATCTATCTTTGGCTCTCTGCTCCTATTCTCCCATCTCTCCCTCCCATCCTCCTCCTTTCCTTGAATTTCAGGTTGGCCACACCATAGGAAGACCATATCCAGGATTCCCTCTGTGAGGAAGTAGCAGTGATGAGGCGTTGGAAGGGTAAGGCATTTCTCACCTGTGGAGTCCTGGAGATCTGATGGGTCTTTTGTGGAATCAGCCTGGATCTTCTCAATCCCCAGCCTTGCCACAGCCAGCTCCTCGGACACTGCAAACACCAAGGGGAGGAAACCGCTGCTTTACATGGGCGCATCGAGGAGAGGCCCCACCCTCAATACGCAGGGCCATGCAGTGTTGCCAGCTCTCACGATTTCATCGTGGGTCTCACAACATTGGATGTGTCTCTCCAAGTCCCAGCTCCTGGGTTCAAGCAAGAAAGTTTCTAGCCCTCGTGATTGTAGAGAAAAGCTTAAAATCACACTTAAAATCATGGCCTGAGCATGACTCTAAAGGCTCAGAAGCCAGGAGGCAAATCAAACCAGTCCAACATTTATTTATTTTTTTAATCTCATGATTTTTAAGCTAGTCTCAGGGGCCTGGCTTGTGATTTTGAATGTTGGGGTTGGCAGCACAGAGAGCACTGCTTATGCCAGGTCCTGGAGAAACATCAGCAGAAGAATGCATAGGTGCCGACTCCATGGGTGCTCCAGGGCTGGAGAACCCAGAGGAAGAAAATGGTGAGTGCTTAGCACCCACCGGCAGCCCACCTATCAATGCCTCTCTCCCCCACCCCCCAGCGTCTCCTGCCCGCCAGCTGGCCCCACCGATCAGCACCACCCTCTCCCTCCCAGCACCTACTTCCTGCCACGGATCAGCTGTTTTGCAGCATCTGGAGGCTCTGGAGGGGAGGAGCGAGGGCTCAGCGCACTCTGGGGAGGGGGTGGAACTGGGCGGGGAAGAGGCAGGGTAGAGCAGAGGTGGGAAGATGCAGGGCAGGGACATTGGGGGAAGGGGTGGCTAGCCAGGAACTTAGGGTCCGTTTCCATTCCCTAAGCACTGCTTGCCCAGCTCAAAGAGGGGCAGAGAGACTATTCCTTGGATGGAATCAATGCCAAGATATCCTGGTGCTGGGCACTTTGGGTAGGTAGGTCGATAGACCAGCCACGGAGCTGGGAGTAGCCAGAATCTTTCCCTTACACTTGAAACTGTGTGGGGAGAGAGCAGCTCCGAGGAGGCAGAATGTGTATTAACAGCAAGAGCCTTTGGCCCGTAGTGACTCCGTGGAGACAGCGGCTCAGCATTTTGCTCAGCTCCAGAAGCTCGGGCTCGTGCCAGCACAAAACCCCCGAGGTCAGCGATTCAGTTATCCCCCAGCACAGCCATGAGAGTTGGGCGAGGAACAATGGTGATACCGGTTGTATTTTAAAAAGCCCTCCCTGAAGGTGATGCTGGAGCCAAGACAGTGGGGTCTAGGGGCAGTGGGGTTGGACAGGGGGCCAGGAGATCCAGGTTCCAGTCCTGACTGTGCGGCTGGCTCCTCCCTCTCGCAGCCTCTTTGCCAATCAGTGTAGAAGCTCTTTGGGGCAGGGACTCTCTCTCTGTCTGCACAATGTCTGGTGCAGCAGGGCCCTCATTTCAGCTGGGCCTTTGTTACCACTGTAATGTCACTTACCATGAGAGGGATAGCTCAGTGGTTTGAGCATTGGCCTGCTAAACCCAGGGTTGTGAGCTCAATCCTTGAGGAGGCCATTTTAGGGATCTGGGGCAAAAATTGGTCCTGCTAGTGAAGGCAGGCGGCTGGACTTGATGACCTTTCAAGGTCCCTTCCAGTTCTAGGAGATTGGTATATCTCCTATTATTATTTATTTACTGTGCAGCCACTTAATCCTAGGGCTGACCTGATAGCCCAGAATGCCTGGTTACGGATCAGTGCTTCTCCCAGCAAGCTCAACCCACCCATGTGCTCTACAACCCCCAGTGGCTCCCAGGCTGTTGGCTGGTGCAATGGACTGGCACTCAGGAAACCTGGCTTCTAGTGACAGCTCTGGGTGACTCTGTGCCTTGGTTTTGCCGTTGGCAGAACAGGGATAATAATTGACACCCTCCCCTCCCCCGTCTCCATGCAGCAATTTGAGACTTACAGATGAAAAGCCAGGTACCATTATACCTCCTCAAGTTGAGCCCCTCTAGCCTCAGAACCACCCCATGCATGAAGCAAATCCCAGATGGGGAAATGAGACCCAGAGAAACTTGGCCTGGGTCCCACAGCCCCTGCGTCCCCAGTCCCAGCAAAGGACCATAACCACCATACAATCCTTCCTCAGTCTGCCTAAGTACAAGCCAGTGTTGGCTTTGATCTACCAGCACATTCATTGATTCCCCTGCCAGAAGGGATCAGCTAGTCTGACCTCCTGTCTAACACAGGCCACAGGTTTTCCCTGGATTAATTCCTGTTTGAGCTAGAGCAGAGTTTTTTGAAAACATCCCATCTTGATTTTAAAATTATCAGCAAATCTACCACAATGGTTAATTACCATCCCTTGTATCTAGTCTGAATTTGTCTAGCTTCAATTTCCAGCCATTGGATCTTGTTAGACCTTTGTCTGTGACACTGAAGAGACCATTATCCCGTATTTGTTCCCTGTGTAGACTGTGATCAAATCACCCTTTAACTTTCTCTTTGTTAAGCTAAATAGATCGAGCTCCTTAGCGAGGGTCCTGGTGGATTCTCCGTCACTAGCAATTTTTAAATCAAGATGGATGTTGTTTTAAAAGCTCTGCTCTGGGAATTATTTAGGCCCTAATAATTATGGCAATTCCTTTGGACTGGGATTCCTACCACCTAATCATGGGACTCCTAGAGCTGGGGCTTGAAAAACAAAAACAAATATTTCCCAGCTTGTAATAATACAACGAGAGTTTGCCACACAGTGTCTGATAGAAAACTGTAGCCATGAGTCATGTTAAGTATTTATAATAATCAGGTGAAACCCTTGATCAGTGCAGAACTGCTAAACTTCTCTCTATGATTAAGCTGATGTTGAAATGTAGTAACAAAATTTCTCAAATGACAACCAGACGGGTAGGCATTTTCATGCAGATGGACTCTATGTAGAGACAAATGATCATGGAACAAACCAGCCTAAGGGCTTGTCTGCACTTGGAACGCTACAGTGGCTTCTCCTGTCCGCGTAGGTAGTCCAACCCCTGAGTGAAGTTGCTGGGTTGATTTACTTTTCTAGTATAGACCAGCTGATGTGCAGTTCCAAAGTGTAAAAACTCATTTGTGCTCCCCATGCAGCACAGCTCCTTAGATTCTTGTGAGCACCAAGCGAGTATTTGGTAATGAACAGTTTATATGTCTTGCATAATGACAGTTTATATGTCGAATTTCATCACTTTTCCCACCTTCATTTGCTCAGGTACCAACCACAATGTTTATCCAGGGTTAGAAATTATTGGTGCCTTTCAACTTGAAACATAACTAACCAGCTTAGCAGGCCCCAGGTCTTGGCTGTGCCCAGGAACCTCTTAGGGCTTGTTGGCTGGTTCTACACCAGCCCTGGTGGAGCCCGGTGCAGCCTGGGGGCTGCCAACTGGTAATGTTCCCCGTGCCTGCCCCGCCCGCTATGCTGGAGCTGGGGGGAGGCTTCAGGAACTAGCCACATTTTCCCTACACCCATGGAGGACTCCCTACCCCAAGGGACATGTGGTCAGTGTTTGTACAAAGGGAGTGAAGAGGGTCAGAGGATCAGGTGTATTGTCAATATCACTCTTGAGTGTGCTGTTCTCTGTTCACTTTCACTGGCTGTTCCTGGTGCACAGAAACCTGATGGATGGAGGGCAGCAGTGCACAAACATCATTGGCTGGTTGGGGCCTGGGTGCACAAAACCTGATTGATGGGGTGGGGAGGGAGGCGAGTGCACGCAAGCTTGATTTTGAGAACCAGGGGCATATAAGCCCTTCTCTGGCCAGAGCTACCATTCTGCCGAAGCGTCTCATGCAGCAGAGAAGAGCTCTAGTGCAGCTGCTGGATAAAATATTCTCCGCCAGCAGCTGCACTTCTGCCCCCAATTTTCTCCCCCACTGGGACCTGCAGTTAAACATGAACAACACGTTGAAAACGAAACCCACAAAAGGAAGGAAATAAAAAGCACAGCCAGTTCCCATGACATGGCTCCAACTTCTCCAGCACAGTCACACCGTGCCGTTACCACAGCTACCGCATGCCCCACAACCCCCCCGAAATGCCAGCCTTTCATCAGCCATCGTCATCAGCTGGGTGCACTCAGTGTTCCGGATACAACCAGCCACTGCACCAAACATCCACAGCACTAGTGCTGCTGGGGGAGAACTGCTCTGGCGAGGGGACAGCGTTCCAGTTGCAGTGCGTGATCTGTGCTGTGTGGGGACGTGTAGCTCAGCCTATGCTGGGAGCCTCACTAGCCCTTGCAGTCTGGGCTTGGCCTCGTGCATCAGCTCAGTTCTCTGGCCCAAACAGCCTCTGCGCTGAGCCTGAGTTTAACTTCCCCAGGTTAGACACAGAACACTTCCGAGGAGCTTCCTCATTCTTGTTAATCGCCCCGTCTTGTCCCTGGACTGGTTCTGGGCATGACGCTACGCCCAAGTGTGTGGAAGTTCATCATATAGGGCCTGATCCTCAGCTGGTGTAAATGGGTGTGTTAAATCCAATGGAGCTTTGCCCATTTAACAACTGGGGATCCAATGGAGTGATGCTGGTTTACACCAGCTGGGGATCTGGCCCCATTGACTCCAATGGAGCAATGCTGGTTTACACCAGCTGGGGATCTGGCCCCATTGACTCCAATGGAGCGATGCTGATTTACACCAGCTGGGGCTCTGACCCCATTGACTCCAATGGAGCAATGCTGATTCACACCAGCTGGGGATCTGACCCCATTGACTCCAATGGAGCAATGCTGGTTTACATCAGCTGGGGATCTGGCCCCATTGACTCCAATGGAGCAATGCTGGTTTACACCAGCTGGGGATCTGGCCCCATTGACTCCAATTGAGCAACGCTGATTCACACCAGCTGGGGATCTGTGCATTGACTGTCTGCTTCTTGAAGGTGACAGTTGCAGATGTGAGCTACGGACAACACCTTCTCACTGATAAGTAGCCACACTGTCATCTGGATGAAGGTCTGTTTTTTTTTATTAAGATCTGTTACTTATATTACTTATATATATACTTATATACTTAAGTATGTTACTTTTATTAAAATATGTTATGTCCAGTAAGTGTATTCCTGGGTTTAGGAGAGTATATAAGTTACCTAAGCATTATATTTGTACTACATTAGGATGAATAGTTACCAGATTAATTGAAGACACCAAGACACTGAAATCTCAATCCATTCTGATAGTAAGCAATGCTCAGTATGGGCATTACGTACTTTCCATTGGGGCCAGGACTGAAATGGTACTGGGCCCTCTGCACTGTGGTAAATTTCACACATGAGGAATACGTTACTTGAGGAAGCAAATGATTATGAGGTGCCGAGGCCGGGCGGTGGGGCAGCAGGAAGTGTGAGCAAGGCATGGTGGGAAGATAGCTCTTTCCTGTGTGCAAAACTTTTGGCTGATATGATGTCATGTAACAAGATGTGCATCAGGTTGGCTTCCTGTGTTATTTTTCTGAGATAAGGGATCTGCAAAGCTCAGAATCCTCAGAGCTCGTCCTTTCCTGAGAGCCTCTGAGTCCCCGTGGGAAGCCGAGGTGATGGGAATCTGTCCAGTGAGTGGAATGAAGTCAGTGGGATGAATTCAGGGGTGGGTTAGGAGAGTCCAGAAGGGTTTAAATCGATATAACTTGCAGTTACTTCTGGTCCCTCCAATACGAATGTTCCACCAACTGAGTTGCTGTCCTGACAGTGAAACCCCCTTAGATTCCCTGGGCTAGATTCTCTGGTGTGTCTGTACCAAGAGGAACTGTTCATAGAGCCACAGATTTTAAGGCCAAAAAGGATCCTTAGATCATCAAGTCTCCTCTCCTGTGTAACACAGACCACAGATTTTCATCCAGTTACCCTGTATTGAGCCCGGTAAGGGGTGCTTGACTAAAGCATCTTCCAGAAAGGTAGCCAGCCTGGATTTGAAGACTCAGGAGCTGGCGAATTCTCCTCTTGATCTTCATTTTGATATGCTAAACAGATTGAGCTCTTCAAGTCTCTCACTGTCAGGCATTTCTTCAGCTCTTGAATCATTTTTGTAGCTCTTTTCTGCACCCTTTCCAATTGCTCAACATCCTTTTCCAAATGTGGACCCCAGAACTGGAGGCAGTATTCCAGTTTGGGTCTCATCAATGCCATATGCAAAGGTGAAATCACCTCCTTGCTCCTACTCACTACTGGGATCACTGCTCAGTCCCTCACCTGTTGGTTGGGAGTGAACTCCTGTGGTATTTACTCCTTGTGATGTGGCCAGCCCTGGAGCAGTGATACCAGTCAGCTCTGTGTTCTTGGGGAACCAGGGCGCAGCATCCAGCCTGTCTGACTCCTGAAGGACACCCAACCCCAGCCTCTGCTTGAACCAAACCGATCAGAAGAAAGACCGACAGAAAGCAATAAAAGGTGTTCCTATTGTCCAGCCTAAAGAAAACTGCTGAGTCATCAGTTTACCCATAAACAAATCTAGTGTTCTCCCTTGAACCATTGTTGTTTCCCTACAAAAACCCCTACCCACACTCAAGTAAGTGTTCTGATGCATGGATCCAAACTCTGCATCAGTTCCACTGGGACTTCATCTTCTCCTGACTGGTCGTGCTGGGGGCTCTGCCTGTCTCCAGCCAGGGCTGCCCAGATGGGGGGCAAGTGGGGCAATTTTCCCAAGGCCCCCATGAGAGTTTTTGGGGGCCCCTGGAGCGGGGTCCTTCATTTGCTCCGGGGCCCCCGGAAAACTCTCACGGGGCCCAGGCCCCCAGAGCCTTTTCCGCTCTAGATCTTCGGCGGCAATTCGGTGGTGGTGGGTCCTTCCACTCCAGGACCTGCCGCTGAAGTGCCCTGAAGACCCGCGGCGGGGGGTCCTTCTGCCCCAGGACCCACTGCCAAAGTGCTGGGTCTTCGGCAGCAATTTGGTGGTGGGGACTCCCCACCGCCGAAGACCCCAGGCCCCCTGAATCCTCTGGGTGGCCCTGTCTCCAGCACTCAGGACCCTGAGCTACCACCCTCATCTGGGAACCCCGACCAGTTCAAGCCTCATGGAGTGGTGAGACCCCAGCTCTCTCTCTCTGTCTCTTTCTTTCACTCTCTCTCTTTTCTTTTCTACCTCAGGTATAACTTTTTAACCCTGACTTCTTTGATCAGGTATAGTTTTCTATATATGACTTTTGTAATCTTGTATAATGTAACTGTTATGTTTGTTTAGCCCTCCTTGTGTGGTTATCACTATGATTCAATAAATAACTTTTATGGTTCAGCTGGTTGCTTCTCTCTCTCTGAACTTTACTCTTTTGTGTTTCTGGCTTCCCCATTTACTCTGCAGCAACACTCCTCTTACCTAAGCTAAAGATCCCTGTAGCGCCCAAAAATACTGTGGGGTTTGCTCATCAAGTGGGTTACTAGCAGAACAATTGTCACATGAAAGTGGGGCTAGGGACGCATGCTAAACCTGTGACATACGAGGGTAGCAGCTTGAAAGTGCTGCTTGACCCAGTCCGCTGAGTCCAGGGGGCATATAAGGGGTCAGCTTGAGAGTGCTGATTGACCCGGTCCACTCAGACTTACTGTGTGTGTGTGTGTGTTTTCATTTGATTCTGGGGCTGGAGGAACCCAGCCCGGGGGAACCTAGGTCCTGTGGGGTAGCACCGTTGGGAGGGGACTTGCAGAAGGGAGAAGTTGAGCTCCATATGAACACACAAATGACACAAGCAGCACATTGATAGAATTACAGAACCTCCACCCCCCCACCCCACCAGAAGAGTAACCCAAATAAATGAACATACCCCAAAGTAACAGGCAAATCTGGTAACAAACTGGTGGAGAAATGGAGACATGCAGGCAGCTCGTGACCCGACTCACGCGGCAATTGTCGAGTAGTTGCTGTGGAGTAAGGAAACTGAGGCACAGACCTGAACAAGCTTTCTTTTCCTTTTCCAGACCAAGCTCCTTTAGCAAGGTCTCTCTCTCCTAGACTATTTGGTAATCTTCTGTTAAGAATCGTGCTTAGAACTTAGAACCTGTAGAACTGTACAATAAGGAGTTAAGAGTTGTGCCTTATAAATAAAGATTTTAGAGCAATACCATGACTGGTGAAAGAGCTGATGGTGGGGATCATTAGTGAGATAAAGGAAGTAGAAATGGCTGGAAAAGACCTCTTGGCTGCTCGCTTGAGACAGGCGAAAACAAGCAGGTTAGAGAGATGGGTAATGAAGAAGGGGAAATGCCCCTGGGAGTGCTTTAAGGGTGAGAATCCCCTGACTGAAGCTAGTCTGAGCTTGAACAATGTTGCACAACCTTTAAGCCACATGGTAGTGCAAAGAATGCAGCTGCTGCATGGGCATTATTTTATGCATGTCTGGACATGGTTGAAATGGTAAAGGGAGGTCAGGAACTGGAGCTTGAGAAAAAGCAATTACAGCAGCATTTGAATAAATGTGAGACAGACGGGTGTGAATTGGTAGCAGAAAAGCTCAGAATGGTGGCTGTACTTAGAGATACACAAGAGGAGAGGGACAAGGCCAGCAGGAATGCAGAACAGTGTAGGAAAGAGTTAACACACACAAAAGTTCTGTTAGAAGACGCAAGAGCAGCAACTTGCTTCTTGGCAGAAGAGAACAGGGCAGCAAAGGCAGCAGCAGACCATCAGGAGTGTGAGGCAAAGATTAGTAAATTGTGTGCCCAACTTAGCGCACGTAAGGGGGTGGTAGCAGCTGTAAGGTTGAGAGAGGATTGTGATTTGCAGCCCCCTGGGAAAATAAAGAGGCCCCCTGATGCTGGCCCTAAAAACCCATTCAACCCCAATTGGCCACACATGCATAATGTTGCCCCTGTTTCCACAAAGGAGGTTAAACGCATAGTTGCAGGAGCCGATCTTCCCACACCAGAGCTGGTCACAGATGTAGTAAGGTGGTCTCCTAGTCAAGCCAAGGCTGTTGCGGAGAGGCTGGGGCCGCTGAGCTGTGACACAGCTGTTGCATGTCTGGCCCGTGTTTGGCAAATGTACCCCTCTGCTGATTGCATGGACTTAACCCAATGGGCTCAATTATGCACTTCTCCTTGTGACACAGATGCTCTAGACCTAGGCGTAGGTTCTTGAGAGCTGACTGCCCTGGGAATGGATGATAAGTGCTCTTAAAATATTACTGCCTGCCATGGGCGCCAACTTATATGGGCTCTTGGAGCTAAAGCCCCAGGAATATTCATAATCAGGGGCTCTGCTCCACCAATATTGGGAAATATTAGATTTTTTCCCCTCCCCGGAGTTTCCCTGCTTGAATGTAAAGAGAGCACACAGCATGTCTCTCTCTCTCTCTTCTTTGCTGCTGCTGCCGGTAGCCTAAGGGCTGCAGCATTAACATAAGAGGAATGTGCTAAGCATTAACATAAGAGGAATGTGCTAACCATTGCTGAAGCACTCAGGAGTGGGAGGGGAGTGGAGGGGGCCTCCCCTCCCCTCCCGCCCTTACCTGGAGGAGACACAAACGGGCCAGGAGACAGACATCATTCACCTTAGCAGCAGTTGGGACTTTTGTGAGTGTTTGACCCTATGATTCCCCCCCTGCCCCAGCCCCAGTCCCAGCCCCCCAGTGAGGCACAGCAGGCTGCACAGGGGAGGCAGGAAGCCACATGTGAAGGCAATGCCCCCTCCCCCAGCACCCACCAACCCACCTGCCACAGGAGGGATGGGAGAGGGAGGCTTCCTAGACCTGAGCAGCTGGGGCTTGGGTGAATTTTATGACACCCTGCTCCCCCACCCCATAGCCAGCCACCACCCTGCCTACCCCACTTCTGCCCCATGCTGGGCAAGGGGCAGCCCCATCCCTCATCCACAGTGAAGTTATGGTGAGGGGCAACATAGAAGGCCACCTGTGCCCCCCCCCCAGTACCCATCATAGGGGAGGGGAGTGAGCTTTCTGGACCTGAGAGGGGCTCTAGGAGCATGTGCAGAGTGTGTGTGCCATGGGGGGCAGGAGGGGACCCTCCCCTGGAGCTTGCTGCTGCCAGTGGTGGTGATGGGGAGTCCTCTCTGGCCCTAGCCCTGGGGCAGCCTGTCTGCACCCCAAGTTCCTCATCCTCAGCCTCACTCCAAAGCCTGCACCCCCAGCACCGAGCACGCTCCTGCACTGTGAACCCCTTATCCCCAGCCCCACCCCAGAACCCTCACCTGAGGGGAAAAACATGCAACTTAAATTTGGTGGTCAGTTTGGAGTATCATTGTATTTAGCACAATATTTGATTATTTTACACCCTTCAAAGTATGTAACTGGTCGTATACAGGTGTTTTCTCTGAATACTGTCTGTGTGCCTCAGTTTCCCCAATGCATTTCTTAAGACTCTAGATGGTGGGATAAGGGGGTGTGATTGTTGTAAAGCCCTAGAGGGCCAGTGTGATGCTGTCTGCACAGAGAATGGCTGACACCCTGTCTCCAGGCAACTGATGGCCTGGGCCACTCTCCTGCAAGGTGCCAACTGAAGGTGTTTGGAGTATCATTGTATTTAGCACAATATTTGATTACTTTACACCCTTCAAAGTATGTGACTGGTCGTATACAGGTGTTTTCTCTGAATACTGTCTGTGTGCCTCAGTTTCCCCAATGCATTTCTTAAAGCTCTAGATGGTGGGATAAGGGGGTGTGATTGTTGTAAAGCCCTAGAGGGCCAGTGTGATGCTGTCTGCACAGAGAATGGCTGACACCCTGTCTCCAGGCAACTGATGGCCTGGGCCACTCTCCTGCAAGGTGCCAACTGAAGGTGTTGGAGAACAAAGAGATCAGGTGGCCTCCTAATGCTTGGAAAAGAGACAAAGGCCAGAGGAGGGAGTGTCAGTGCCTGTGCAGACTTCCGGGAAGCGCATGGTGTGGAAGGGGATGCTGGGATGCTTTGGAACAACTCCATACAAAGCCAGTCAGGACTCTGGGGGAGCCTCCTCTCTGAGCATACTGTCTCCAGGGCAAGAAGCTTACACCTTCCTGGGTCTGACCTCGGAGCATTCAGCATGCCCTTCCACACTGTGCACTTTCCACAGCGAGTCTGCCCAGGCAGGTCCTGGGGCAACCAGAGGTCCCTGCACCCCAACTCCGCAGTCAGATGTGACTCTCAGCCAGACAGTAAAACAGAAGGTTTATTAGATGACAGGGATACAGTCTAAAACAGAGCTTGTAGGTACAGAAAACAGGACCCCTCAGTCAGGTCCATCTTGGGGGGTGGGGAGCCCAGACCCAAGTTCTGGGCCTCTCCCGATTTCCCCAGCCAGCTCCAAACTGACACTCCCTCATCTGGCCTTTGTGTCTCTTCCGGACAAGGAGGCCACCTGATCTCTTTGTCCCCGACACCGTCAGTTGGCACTTTGCAGGGGAAACTGAGGCACCCACACAGTATTCAGAGAAAACATTAAGAACATTCCCACTTTGTCACAACAGGTGCAACAAAATTTAATACCGTATATTAGGTATTAATAGGCAAGTGCTGCTTCTGACTTTCCACTTTTAATTGCCCTTTGTAATCTTGTGGTGCTGACGCATTGTAGCTTCATTTTATATCAGCTTACAGGGTGAGAGCGGGGGGGGGGACACCACCATTTTGGGCCCCACCAAAAATTATATGAACCTGCCGCCTATGCTGCCTGCGTCTTCCCTTAAGAAATTATATATAATGGAAGAGCAGAAACCAGGAGAGGCCCCGGAAGCTTACCTAATTTTAAAGAAAATGCTGGCAGCTCTCTCTGATTCATTACCCCAGACAGAAGAAAATGGGATTGTCACTTTTCAGTATCAGGGACATGAATTAGTACAAAGCACTTATGCAGGACTAAATTCTCAGACAAAAATTACCTTGGGGATTGTGGATTTAGAACCTGGAGTGAACTAGTGACAAAAAACAAGCAGGCAGCAGATTTGCTGCAAGAGACTGGTGTCTTAAAAAGACCAAAACAATGAGGAGACCTTGTGGCACAAGGCACAAGCCACAAGGACTCCTCCTTGTTTTTGCTGATACAGACTAACACGGCTACCACTCTGAAACCTGTTAAAAAGACAAGTCAGCAAAAAGACTATCTCAGAGCCCATGCAGGCTATCACATTTACAAATAATGGTCCTCACTCTGCCAGTCTCTCTCCCAATTCTAATTCCCCTACCTCCCACAACCCTGGGTAACGCTCACCCAAGGAGACCCTTAGGAACATGATTTGGAAGGAGCTGGTGAATTTAGGGGAGGATATGGGAAAATATGATTGCCAGCCCCTCAGCATCCTGATTAATGCTTTGTCTCAGGTCATGCGGAGAACTGAGTTAATGCAGGGAGCTCCCCAACAACCCACTGCCTCAGTACGGACTGCATCCCCCACGCCCACTCCCTGTCAAAGCCAGATCCCTGCCCCCTCTTCTGAGTGGAGGCTCTGGGAGTCTGACGATCAGTAGAGGTGCCCGGTTCCCCATGGGTCTCCTCAGCTGATCGCAAGACTTCAGTGCGATGTATGGGGGAGACCCACTGTGAGGGCTACAGTAGGGAACCCAGGGATGTTAGACCAATTGCTAGTGGACACCAGAGCATCAGTAAACAGAAGTCCCCAGTGGATCTCCAGAGGGAGACCCACCACTAAACAGGTTCAGCTCAGTGGGTATGAGGGAGAAACTGTCTCCCATGGTTTGTCTCTTGGAAGTGGTGATTTGCCTGTTAAGAAAAGCCATCCCAATCTCCCAGTGTTTGTCTGTGAACAGCCATGTGGTCTGTGACAAGGGGGAGGGAAGTTCAAACTGTTGGTCTAGTCAGAAAAGCACTTTAATTGCTGGGGGAGAAAATGTCTCCAGTGTTCTGCCTGTGGAACAGGCAGAAGGTACCTCTCAGTTTATGCTGACTGAGGATTTGTCAGTTGTGCCAGATGGGGTTCTGAACTCAACTAAAACCCAGGAAGGAAGTGTTCCTGAGCCTGTGTCTGTTGGGGGTAATGACTTGCCCATGGAGGGAGCTACCCCAATCTCCAAACACTAGTCTGGGAACAAAGGGCAGGAAATGTCAAACCTTGTGAATGTTAAGAATGGCAGTTTATCTGCTGGGGGAGAATTGGTCTCCAATTTTCTGTCTGAGGAGCAGATGGAATGTGCTTCTCAGCTTATGCTGATTGAGGATATGTCAGTTGTCTCAGAAGTCATTCTGGACTCAACTGAAACCCAGAAAGATGCTCAGGAAGATGTTTCTGTAGAGCCACCCCTAGCTGAAAAGGGAAAGGACAAAATTTCTGGGGAAAATGGATTGTTGCCTAAAAGTGCTTCTGAAGGAATAAAACCTCATGATTGCTTTTGCAAGCAGTTTGCTGCGACTGAAGGGTGTGGAAGTGGGTTGACTGAGTTAGCTCAGAATGAATCATTGCCTGTAGCAAGCAACAGTGTAGGTGCTGAGGAATTTGGTTCAGTTTCTAGCTGCCAACGTTTCTCAACTGTGTATGAATCCACTGACTTTGTTTTCGAAAGCTCCAGGGTCGAAGCCATCCCTACTAAAATCAACACTGCCTCTGTCACTGCTAAGCAGCTCTTTACACACACCTGGGATGGCTGCTGCTTTATTGTGAATCGGGCCAGCCCCAGTGTTTGTCAGATAGAAATCCTGAATTGAAAACATGGAAAACTCTGGCGGAAATGTTGTCATTCTTCACAGCTCAAAGAATGGAAGGATAAACCACCTGACTCTCAAGGAATATTATAACTGTCTTCTCCATCCTGTCAGCCACTCTTCTTGGCCAGGAAGAAGGAACGGCTTTGGGCTGTTGGAAAATACATATTGAGTGGGCTGGTCAGTGCCTACCCCAATATTGAGACAGGAAAAGGCCAGAAAAGTCCTTGACTTATTATGGCCACCTCCCGTAGGTCACTGCTTCATGTTCACCCTGCAATATCGGTCCCAGATTCTCCCAGTATATATGGGGGGGGGGGGAGGAGTGTGGGAATTTGTTCTCTCTTCTCTGCCCCCTCACAGGTCCTGAACATGAGCCATGACATCCCACCGGTGCACCAGCACCCTGCTTTTCATAAGTGTCTGGAATCTGATGCCGTCCAGGCGCTATGCTGCACCCGTGATCAATCTGAGCCTCCGGAGGTGCCTGCCAGCTGGAGCCCAGGAAGTAAAATTGCTGAGCCACATGCATGGATTCTATGGGAATGGGAGCAACCCCCTGGCCCTGCAGCGTCGCTCCCAGTTCTACGCTGTTGGCAACTCCTCAGGTTGCTCCTGGGAAAGTGTTGCCAATTGCACGCAGAGTGCCACCGGAGAGTCACTCAAGTTTTGTTATGAAACTAAGACCACCCCAGACTCCTTCCCATTCTTCTGTAAGCCGTTGTGGTCTCGAACGTGATATACACCATCAAATACACACACTGACAACCTCCGAGGTGGCGGAAGGTGCAGGGTAGCCCTGGTTTCCTCTGCTGTTTGGGGAACAACCATGCCCCTATGTGTCATCATTGTCATTGGAACTCAGACACCTCTGTTACCCGGAGATGAACTGCAGCTGTCTCTGATCACGCCAGCAGGCAAGAATATCACACGGTTCTTCATGAACTGGGAACCACTGAACTGAATTTTAGCTGGACATGACCTGACTCAGCAAGATTCCCCAGAGTGGGTAGTTCCATTAAAGGGCACACATTGTGACAAGCTCATGCAAGCAATTTGGTTTAAATTCTATGGGCATATTGCCATTTCGGAGGGATTTCATGAGCCCGGTTTGTACAGAGTGGAATTGGGCCAACAACAAAAGACAGTTTTAAATTTCGACCCTCTGATCACAAACCTTCCTTCCCTCCGATGTTTAAGACCCCCAATTTCAGGACCCCATGTGTTGAAATTGGATCAACAAGAACATTTTGTTCTTCAACCTTAGACGTCTCTGAAGGAGGTTCAAATCCACTTAGAGGGCATGAATATCTCTCACATTGCACCTTGATTGGAACCAGCCATAAGGGTTGGGATGAATGGGTAAGAATGTGGCAAGGGGCCGACTATGTAAATAGAGTAAAAAGGGAATTAAAGTGATTGGATTGCACCTGTAGGAACAAGAATCTCTTTAGTTCATGCCGCAAATATAGATGTTCTGGCTAATAAGCCGTCATATGCCACCGAAAGCATAGAGAAGATGGGAAACCCCATTAACAGCATCTTTAAAACAGTTAAGTGAGGAACGTATCAGAGGGATAGCCGTGTTAGTCTGGTTCTGTAGAAGCAGCAAAGAATCCTGTGGCACCTTATAGACTAACAGACTTTTTGCAGCATGAGTTTTCGTGGGTGAATACCCACTTCTTCGGATGCAATCAGTGGAAATTTCCAGGGGCAGGTGTGTATATATAAGCAAGCAAGAAGCAAGCTAGAGATGACGAGGTTAGATCAATCAGGGAGGATGAGGCCCTGTTCCAGCAGCTGAGGTGTGAAAACCAAGGGTCGCCGGTCCCGTGGCTCCAGCGGACCTCCTGCAGACGTGCTTGCGGAGGGTCCACTGGTCCCGCGGCTCTGGTGGACCTCCTGCAGGCACGCCTGTGGATGCCCCACCGAAGCCGCGGGACCAGCGGACCCTCCGCAGGCATGCCTGTGGGAGGTCCACCGGAGCTGCCTGCCGCCCTCCCGCGGCACACCGCCCCAAGCATGCGCTTGGCGCGCTGGGGTCTGGAGCCAGCCCTGTTAAGAGTGAATGGGGGGTCGGGGAAGTGGTCAGAATTTGCAAGGCAGGGAGCTGACAGTGTTGGCTCCAAAAATCCACTCTCTCTCTCTCCCCCACGCTCCCTGTCACACTCCACCCCACCCCCCTCTTTTGAAAAGCACGTTGCAGCCACTTGAATGCTGGGATAGCTGCCCATAATGCACCACTCCCAACACCGCTGCAAATGCTGCAAATGTGGCCACACTGCAGCGCTGGTAGCTGTCAGTGTGGCCACACTCCAGCGCTTTCCCTACACAGCTGTACGAAGACAGTTGTAACTCCCAGCGCTGCACACCTGGAAGTGTAGCCAAGCCCTTAGCCAGAATATGGGCAATGGCTGCTCCTGTGAGTCATCAAAGCGTGCAAGGGCATGTGACTTGCTCATGTGACCATGGACTCCATTTTGTGCCTGTAATTTTCCACAAACTAAGACTGAGAGCATGCCTGCCACATGGGAGAAGGTATATAAGATCCTGTAAACATCTCCATTTTGTCTTCATTTCCTGTTTGTTTTTCTGGACTGGATTTCTAACACAGACTGATGACCCCAAAGCTGTTTGGATAATTTCAAGAGAGACATTTGCAACCTAGCAGTTTATTCCATCACTGCTTCAAACCTGATAAAAGAACTTTGCAATGATTGTATGTAATGTGACTTCCTTAACCATTTTAACTCTCCTCTTCTTTTCTTTGCAAATTGACCTTCAGATTTTAGTTACTAAAGGATTGGCAACAGCTTGATTATTGGATATAAGCTGAGTTATATATTGACGAGGCTATGTGGCTGATCTCTTGGGATTAGAGGACCCTATATGTGATTAAATTGGTTTTCGTTAACCACTCATCGTCCAGCCCGGCGTCTGAGTGGTGAGACAAGGGTTGGGATGCCTAAGAAGACTGCATTTCTGACTTCTTGTTAACAGTGGGGTGAGAGAGAAGTTTACTATTGTTACCTCTTTAATTGCAAATTAAGCACTGAATGTTGGTTCTTATAGACTGTAATCAAGTTGGCTCTTAACCGTCTCTTGGAAAAATGAAATAGATTTAGTTTGTCTCACTCTATGGCAGATTTTCCAAACCTTGAATCATTCTGGTAGCTCTTCTCTGAACCCTTCCAATTTGCCATGAAGTGTGAACACCAGAACTTGACTCAGGATCCAGCAGGGGTCTCACCAGCAGGTCATACAATCATTACCAGAGGGAAGCCAATCACCAGTAGAGCCCAGGGTTGCATTTAGACCCCACTCTGGGATTGCTGGGTCCAGAGAACATGCATGATTCTATCTGGGACATCTACACAATCTTCTGCAAGCTGGGTCTCATGGTCAGAGCTTATTTTGTGGGAGGAGTTTGGAAGACCTCTGTGACAGGATGCACCCCCGGGGTGAAGCCTGGAAGCTGTTGGAACTGCTGTGCCCCCAGACCATTCAGCTGGGTTGGCCTCTCCCCCTGCTCTGCTGGTGACACACAGCCATCCCCTCTGGGCCCTGTTATCACCCAACATGACAGCCGGTGGTGCCACACACCCAATTGAGTCACCTGAGTGCTTTACCTAAGCCACTCATGGACCAATAGTGGAGGCACCAGCCAATTTCCCAGCTCTCCAGCCTTGCACCCCTATTGGAGCATAAACCCAGAATTATACCATCTTCCACTGCACAGGGATCTGTATGGGGCAAGCTCCTTAATTAGTCTTCTCCCCCCTCGATGTGGGGAAGATACACACCAGCCTTTGTTAACAGAGCTAAGATTCCCTAACACTTCACTCAAAAACACACTGGTTAAGTTAAAACATAAAACCAGGTTTATTATCTACAGAAAGATCAGTTTTAAGTGATCATAAGTGATAGGAAATCAAACAAAATTGCAATCTAAAACTTATAAAAACTAGATAGGACTTGAATCTGCAATATCTCACCCTGACTGATGATACAATCTGGCTTACAGATTCCTGAGGCACAGGCTGCATCTGCTTTGCAGCCTGGGTTCCCGTCTCCTGTTCAAAGTCCATTTTCTTCCAGAGCTTCTTTCAGGTGTTGAGTTGTGGGGGAGTGAAGACAAGTGATGATGTCACTCCCCATATTTTACTGGAAAATCTATGCATGTGACGTGGGGGTTCACCCCCATTGGCCAAACATTCTCCATTGTCTACGTGCTCCCTCGGAGGAGGCTTCCTTATACAGAGCTCCTGTGCTACTGGATTCTTCCTTTGACAGGTGCTGATGACAGCAATTAGCACTGTCTGGCTACTCCATTGTTGTACCCGAAAGGCTGGTTTGGGGTGTTTCCAGCCTCACATTGTACTTTAGTAACACACACATAGCAAGATTTCATAACTTCACAAACAATGGTAGCGCATACAATCCACCGAGATATTAATGGTTAGCAGAGCAAGACTTTTAGAATGACACCTTGCAAGGTATACCTTGTACAAAACATACCATAATTACATCACCATGGCAAATATGGGGTGCAGTGTCACAAGCCCCCCCGCCAATTCAATCCTCATCTGCAATTTACATTTTAGAAGCCTCTGGTTCAATGGGGACACTGACCATGACCAAGAACCGCCCCCCCCACTCACCACCAGGATGGAGCATTGCTCTCCTCACCCACGCTCTGCATGGAAACAGCTGCCAGTGGCATCAGTGACAGCATGGGTTGCAACTTGCATGTCATCGTTCATGGGAAAGCTTCGTCCCTGCTTAGCCCTGCAGCGAAGGAGGTTGTGAAACCCACGCGACAAGGCTTTTCTCCAGAAATGCACAAACCTCTTCTGTTTCTCCCTATAAGAGCTTCTACATCTCCTGGAGCATGCTCACTGACACAGCTGCATGCAGTGGTTACTGGCCCCTCACTGATTCCAGTTGTATGACCATGAACCAGTGGGTTACCCAGGAATGCTCTGCTCCCATTATTACCATGGTAGTGCCTAGAGGCCCCAGTCACAATTGGGGTCCATGCTCCACAGACACCAAGGCCTCGCCTAGAGCAGGGTAAGGCGGGAAGGATGGCCGAGGGGGCAGGCCATCGGGCTGGCCTGGAGGAGGGTTGCATTCAGTTCCTGCCTCAGCTCCAGGCTCTGTGTGTGCCCTTTGGGCTGTCGCTGCAGCTGCTCTGTGCAGAGCCCCATCTGTGACATGGGGAGGGCTCTCCCTTGTTTGCGGTGGGGGGAAATGAGTAAGGTTAAGATTTTATCACTGTTATTTTCAGTAAAAGTCGCAGACAGGTCACGGGCACCAAACAAAAATTCACAGAAGCCCATGACCTATCTGTGACTTTTATTAAAATAATGGGGAGGAGAGCTGATGGGGGGCCGACTGAAGCCCAAGCGGGAGAAGGGAGCCCAAGCCCTGCTGCATGAGGCGGGGGGAGGAGGGGAGTCCAGCACCTGCTGCTGCGGTGGCTGACAGCTCCAGACCCCCGCCGCAGCCCCAGCGTCTCAGAGTTCTGGTGTCCCCTCCATCCCAGATGGCTGCGGTGGTTGATGGCTCCAGTGTCCCCCCGACACCCACGGTGGCTGACAGCTTCGGGGTTCCCCTGCCACCTGCGACCTGAAAGCTCCTGGGGTCCCCCTGCCATCCACAGTGGCTGGTAGCTCCAGCCCCTCCCCCATCCACGATGGCTGAGAGCTCCGGGGGGCCCTGTCCCCCATGGCGTCCGTGACATAATCTTATTCTTAGTAAGAAGAGACCTATCGGGAGGTGAGAGGTGCTTTTATAAACCATGTCACCTAGCATGTGTTCAAACCCTAGTGCTGGCAGGGTACGTTGTATACTACCCCGCGTCTGCTGGTCTGGAGAACTAGTGAGAAACACCCACGCCCTGAGGAGCTGACTGGATGGGACAAAATGGTCCGAGGCCCAGAGAGGTGACGGGCCGTGCCCCACTCCGCACAGCTGCTTGAACAGAACCTCTTCTGTAGGGCCCTTCTGGGGCACTATTCAGAAAACAACCCCTCACATGCCCCTGGCTGAGGCCTCCTGGACTCTCTGCCTGGCCTACTGCCCTCACTGCTTCTCAGGCTCCTTTCATACATCTCCTCATCGTCATACGTGTCGGTTGCATCTGGGAGCCAAGGCAGGACTGACCAGGACAGCCCGTTGCCTTTTGTTTATCATCACAGCTCCCAGAGGTCTCAAACCCGGGGAAGGTGTGAGAGAGCTGTATGGTTTTATACCATCCTCTCTGGCCATGAATGTGCTTACCTGGCATTAGCCAATGCCTAGTGTGGTGTTGTTCTGCCAAGACCATGCCTGCTCTGGTTCACAGCCTTTGGTTCACACTGTTAGTTATGCCAAGGGCTCTAGCAAGGCCTACACCTGTGGCTGGCGGGGTTCGACCTATGCTTTGGCTGACACTCTCTGAGACTGTATTGTGCGACCCCCCCATGATGGGAACAATGCCCAGCGCTGCCAATGGGCCTGAGGATGGACAGGCTGATGGGGTTGGTGATGGGCTGGAGAGACACTACTCAGTGGGGTTTGAGGAGAGCTGGTGAATTGATGCATTGTGGGATACAGGGACGGTGTGCTGAACAGCATGAGCAGAGGAGAAGGCTCTGGCGCCGATGGTGGCAAGATTGTGGGACGGGCAGAGAAGGTCCAGCTGGGAAAAGGGGAGCAGGCCCGAGCAGCCAGCTGGAGCAAGTGACTGGAAATCTTTAAAAGCAAGGAGGGAAGCTCGGAGCTGGAATCTGCAGTGAACAGGGAGGGTGACATGATCCCCCTGTTTTTCACCCAATTTAGTGACATTGGTGCAAAAACTGAGGCAGAGCAGCCCACAGAGAGGAGGCTGAGCCAGGCCAATCATTTACCTGCTGGCCCAGGTGAGATCTTCCTTTTCCTCTGCTGGGTTCCCCTTTCAGCCCAGTTTTCAGAAGTATGCTGCAGCTCTGCCACTGTCAGTGTCTCTGTCCTGAGCTCTCGTGGCTTTTGAGTCAGCCAGCTGGAGATTAGAGCCATGTCTTGAGGAACAGACTATTATTATTTATTTGTATTACAGTAGCACCTAGGAGTCTGGTCAGGGACCAGAACTCAAGATATCGTCCCCCTTCTTAAGAACTCTAGTCAGAGCAGAACTCCCTGTAACATCACTGTTACAATCTCTGGGCTGGAGAATTGATTTTGGATCTCTAGGCCCCAGATACCTTTGAAAATCTGGCCCCAAGTGCCTTTTGAACCTTGGATTTATGCTCCTAAATTACTTAGGGTACATCTACACTGCAATAAAAAATCCACTGCACCGAGTCTCAGAACTGGGGTCAATCAACTCAGGCTTGTGGGTCTGTGCTGTGGGGCTAAAAATCGCAGTATAGACATTCGGGCTTGGGCTGGTTCCCCGGCTCTGAAACATGGCAAGGGGGAGGGTCTCAAAGCCTGGGCTCCCCCGCCCCTCCCAGCCCAAATGTCTACAGTGCAATTTTTAGCCCTTGCAGGCCGAGTCCCACAAGCCCGAGTCAGCAGACCTGGGTCAGCCGCAGCCATGCCACATGGTTTTTGTTGCAGTGTAGGTATCCCCTTAGGTGCTTTTGAAAATATTCCCCCTCGTGATTTTAGTTACACGAGTTGTTTTGGCTCCTACTCCTCCCCTGGGTACTCCTGCCAATTTTTGTACTTTTACAGTCACATTTTCCTTGTTTTCCCCTCCCTGGCGCTGTGAGAGAGACCAACGCAAACTACAGGGGAACCTGACTCACAGCCTATGCAGGGCTGCAAACCAGTGAAACTGACAAGATGCCAAGTGCCATCAGTGGCACAAAGACCCTGAAAAGAGAGAAAGATGTTGGTGCCCTTTGCCAAGCAGTTTTTCAGGCCCTTGTAGATTGGCTGCCTGTTTGGGGCAGAAATCGGTGACGTGGAATCAGCTGTTTTCTTAGTGCCGTTTGTTTATTTACAAGATATTCACCATTCTGTTTCCTTGAGCAGCAATGTTCACAGACTGCACACACGAGAACCCCTCTTGCAGGGCCCCGGGTGAGGACACACCCAGCTCCGAACAGATTCTCCCACTTGAAGATTGACTGTGCCTGTTGGGTGGCCATTATTTTTCAGCTGCACCAGGAATACTGATTGTACGAAGGCTCCCAGCCGCTAGAGGAGAAGTGACAGGGTCATAGATCTCTGTGTTCTGAAGAGAGGAAGAGTGGCTGGGCACATGTGTTTCCTTTTCCAGGAAAGCTGCTCAGAGCCTCAGCTGGTATAAAAGCCACTGGAGCCGTTGGGGTAGGAAGAGGTTCAAAGCGATGCCTTCGGGCAGCATTTACCAAAAGTGCGAAGAGTCCGACCAAGAGACGCTCAAGGAACAGGAGACAGAAATGGCATTTCGGAGAGCAGGTAACCCCAGGCTGCATTAGTGGGAGAGTGCATAATCATTTCCTGCTAATCGGCATGCCCTGATCCTGCAGACTCCACACCCAGGTGAAGCCAAGAGGAGGGCGGTGTCAGTGAGGTTTTCAGGATTGGGCCCTACTTATGGAGCTGCATAGTGCTCAGCAGCGAAGTCAGACTCGAAGGCAGGTCTGTACTCTGGGAGGTGGCATTTCATACATCACAGCAGGAGATGCTGGGCAGAGCCAGGCTGAGAGAATTCCAGGCTTGTCTCAGCAGCATTTCGTCAGATGTTTATGTCTGGTGCTCGCATACTGTGGCAATGAGGGGGTTAAAAGGAGGGGGAGCGAGAGAGAGAGAGTGCATGGGGGAGGAGGGGTGGTGTGTGAAGATAGATAGATGGGTGGATGGATGGATGGATGGATGGATGGATAGATGTGGATGAACTGGTGTATATGGAGATTGTGAGTTAGATATGGTTGGTATGTATGGTTGGTATGTAGATATGGTATAGGGGGTATATGGAGATAGACGAAGGGGTGCATGGAGATGGATGGATGGATGGATGGACAGATGGAGGAGTAGGAGGATGGATGGATGGGGTTGTATAGAGATGGCTAGTGTTTATGGGATTGAATGGATAAATAGATTTTGCACCCATACTGCACTCAGGACTAGTGTCCACGATGCACGAGTTGCTGGGCAGTGGAGCCCGTCATACACGATTGCAGGTTATACCATCAGGAGCCTTGGTCCTGATCCCTGTCCCAGGCCCAGTGGTGGAAGCGTTACGAGAGGCATTTCAGATCCAGAGTCCTGCTGATCAGGCGGGATGTCCCTGTGTTGCGCCATAGGAACATGCCTCGTGCAATTCTGCACTTACAGCAGATTTGTGCTTCTTTTCTTCCTCTTTTTTTTTCATTCCTGGGAAGTGAAGGGGGATATGTGTGTGGGGGGGGCATTGATGTGAGGTGTGGGGGTTGGAGACACAGATGCTTCCTTCCCCTCCCCAGCCCCCCTGCTGACAGCAGCACAGTGGGCTGGGGCAGTGGAGGAAGGGGGGTTGGCTGGTGAGTACAGGGCACTGTGCATGGAGCAACGCTCTGAACCAAGGGCTGGTTCCTGCCTGGAGGAGGCTACAGTGGATAGGACAGAGCAGCACAGAGCTGGGGGCAGCCTCTCTGCCTGGCAGGCTTCATGGCACATGAGTCTGCAGCAAGATGGACTCCTGGAGGACAGTGTATGGGGGAGCAGAGGCCACGCGAGAGGGGAGAGCAGGGCTGGCCAGAGGAAGGTGGTACAGGCGACTATCGGGAGGGGAGCACAGATCGAACAGGGGGTGAGGGGTAGATGTAGGCAGGGTTGCAGCCATGGAGCTGTATCCTGATGGTGGAAGGCAGTCAAAGAAGAGAGAGGAAAGGGGCAGGGGTGGAATCATCACAGCGTCTCACATGGATCTCATGGCCTGGCTCCCCCCAAGGATCCTTGGGAAAACAGAGGGGACTCCCAGGAAATGGGGTTCTCTCACTGCTGGGGCTTTAGGCTCAATGGAAATCCAGGAGGGCAAATGATAGATAGATTCGGTGGAGATAAGGAGCAATGGTCTCAAGTTGCAGCGGGGGAGGTCTAGGTTGGATAGTAGGAAAAACTATTTCTCTAGGAGGGTGGTGAAGCACTGGAATGGGTTCCCTAGGGAGGTGGTGGAATCTCCTTCCTTAAAGTGGTTTAAGGCCCAGCTTGACAAAGCCCTGGCTGGGATGATTTAGTTGGGGTTGGTCCTGCTTTGAGCAGGGGGTTGGAGTAGATGACCCCCTAGGGTCTCTTCCGACCCTAAACTTCTATGGGTACGTTTACACTTACCGGGACGGTCGACGCGGCGAGTTCGACTGCTCGGAGTTCGAACTATCGCGTCTGATCTAGACGCGATAGTTCGAACCCCGGAAGCGCTAGTTCGAACTCCGGTACTCCACCGCGGCAGGAGGAGTTGCCGGAGTCGACCCTGGAGCCGCGGAGTTCGCTTCCGCGGCGTCTGGACGGTAAGTAAGTCGAACTAGGGTAGTTCGAATTCAGCTACGTTATTCACGTAGCTGAATTCGCGTACCCTAGTTCGACCCCCGAGCTTAGTGTAGACCAGGGCTATGATTCTAGAGGGATAGATAGAGACAGATAGAGGGGGTGTTTGGGGATAGATAGATAGATTAGATGATGAGGTGTGAATTCCCCTGCATGCTCTGTGCTGCACAGAGATTCCTGGCCCAAGCGGCACATCCATCACTATTTGTTTATGAATTACAACAATAGTGAATTCTGAATTCCCCTAGTGCCTTCCTCGCAAGGCTCGGAGCACACCTCCCCCCACAGCACTGGTTCACCAGAGGGCAGGGACTGGTGCTTTAACCCACGCTGTCTTTGCTTCTGCCTTCCAGGGAATTCCTTGCTTCAGTGTGATAGAGGCCTGAATGGGGAGGAAAAGTCCGTATTAACCCTTTACGCTGTGCACGCCGTGTCATTTGTGTTATGGGCCGTCCTCCTCGCCATGGTGATTGGAAAGTGTAAGTATCCTGGAGTGTGTTTAGGACTATCACACAGGAATGGACCAGTGGAAAAGACCAGAGGTGAAATCCTGACTCCATTAAGTCAGTGGCCAAACTCTCATTGGCTTCAGCAAGGCCAGGATTTCAGGCCATGAATCCCTCCCAGCCAGGTCCCCTTATCTCTATCAATGGCCAGTGTCAAGACACCGCAGGAGAAGGGACCCCGCAATGTATTTCATTGTGCCATAGTGCTGCTTATTGTAAGATAAGGCTCATTAAGTAAGGCCGCCTGCCCTCCAATTTACAGCTGTGGGGCCCCTTCCCAGGGCCCGCACTGTGAGCAGGGACACGGTGGTGTTTGATTCTTGAATGTATGCACAGGTACAAGTGAATGCTATGTGTGTTGGGACACCCTCTAGCACCTGTTCCACACAGGATAACAGCCTAACTACTCCTGACAGCTAACAGAGGAGCTCCTGTAGCTCAAGAGGTCTTTGCTGTAGATGGCAGGGATTCACATCCTGCTGAGGAGCCTTGTTAGGTGTCATTACAAATAGCAGCCTCAGCGTTGCCAACTCTAGGTGATGTTTGAATTAAATCCCCAGCTCCAGGAGTCTTGTGATTAGGTGAGACTCTGAGCTTTCATTTAAAAATACTGAGACAGATTCTAGTTGCAGAGAAAAGCTTGGGAAAGCGACATAATGGCTCAGAAACCAAAAGACAAAGAAAAGAAAACTAAAGTCTATTATTTTTCACAAATCTCATGATTTTTAATCCAATCTTGTGATTGGTTTTTAACCTCTGGAGTTGGCCAGACTGTGCCAGGGCAGAGGTCATTCAGAGGGGATTCCGGGTGGAATCCTTGAAGCCAATGAGGCACCTAAGTCTCCTATTGCAATCCACAAAACTCCCACTGAGCACTGTAGGCACCTAAACTCACTTGACACCACTAGGCTTGCGCACTGCTGCCTCCCTCGAGGCATCTAGATGCCTAGCTCCCACCTAAGCCCGTGTACAAATCCTTTCTGCTCCTCGGCTAGGGAGAATAGATTTGAACGTGGGTCATCCACATCCCAGGCAAGTGTTCTAACCAGTGGGCTATAAGTTGGGCAGCAGCACCTTCTCCCCTGCATTTTGTGTAGAACGAGGCAGGCATCTAACTCATTCCCACAAGACACTACCTAGGTGCCTAAGCCAGGAGAGGAATTCGCATTCGTGGGTCACTAGTGGAGCTAGATATTTCCCATTCCTGCAGCCTGGACTAGTGTGCCTAGCTCTGAGCCCTTTCTTGGAAATCCCCTGTCTGCCCATTCAGCAGGCTCTGTGCCCAAGAAACTCCATCTCTGCTTCCTGCCAGGGTCCCGCTCACAGCTCCTTCAGCCTCCCTCACACACAGGCTGCTCCAAGCACCCGGGACTGCAACCAAGGCCCCTGTCAGCCCACACGGCTCTTTCCTGCCATGCAGCCTGGTGCTTAGGGTGGTCACTTCCATTGTCTGCAGCTGTTTCACTACATAAATGAGCTTGATTGCTCCTCCTGTTGTGTCTAAAAGTGGATATTTGGCACTCATTGGCTCTAACAAGGGCTATGGATCCCAGACTCACCTGTTAGGTGTATTACGGCATCAGGGCTTGGCTCATCAGTGTCTCCCATTGGCTACTTACACAGCTCCCCACCTAGCGTGCTGGGTTTTGTGGATTTCACTCAGGTGCATTGCTCTCCCCATTCATTGTATGTGAGCCTGGGCATGTAACAGCTTTGTGGGTGTTCCTGGGATTTTCTAGACACTGTGATGCTCAGCATTGCAATGCTGAGATCCCTTTGGGGATCCCACCCTTGGAGATTATTTCCACAGGGGGAAGTTGGAAAGTAGAAATGCAGCATCTCTCTACGCTGTGAATCCAAATTGAAAACTCAGCCCCCTCCACCCCCAAACCATATAAACAACAGCTGGTGTCTGTCCTTCTGTCTAGACTCAGAGATGTCCAAGGAGCTGGAGCAGTTGCGGACTGGTCAATCTGTGCTGAGAGGCAACGGTAACAATTCAGTTTACTTATGAGAGTCCATGTATTTGTATTACCGATTTTGCCCCCTTGGTGGAAGCCAAAATCTGAGGTGCTGTCCAGTTTGTTCCTGTTAGGGGGAGCAATCGCTGCTCCCAGGCAGGCCTGTTCTCACTATGATCTTGGTAGTTACAATATCTTGTTCCCTTGAACACAGCAGGAACAGCCACATGCTGTTCCCTTTCTTGGAAATCCCCTGTCTGTCCCTTCAGTGGGCTCTGTGCCCAAGAAACTCCATCTCTGCTTCCTCCCAGAGTCCTGCTCACAGCTCCTTCAGCCTCCCTCATACACAGGCTGCTCTGAGCACCTGGGACTGCAATCAGGGCCCCTCTGAGCCCACACGGCTCTTTTCCGCCATGCAGCCTGGGGCCTTGTGTGGTCACTTCCATTGTCTGCAGCTGTTTCACTACATAAATGAGCTTGATTGCTCCTCCTGTTGTGTCTAAAATTGGATATTTGGCACTCATTGGCTCTAACAAGGGCTGTGATTGTCTATGACAGTGGTCTCCAAACTTTTTTGATCATGCACCCCCTGCTGCGCTGCAGAGCCGGCTCTACCATTACTGTTAAAGAAATATGGGCTAGATGAATGGACTATAAGGTAGA